>NC_140479.1:13094338-13694338 GCF_051167445.1 Perissodus microlepis | reverse complement strand
ATGGAGGGGAAACCACACGGACTGCATAATGACAGTGTGTGTGTTTCGATAAACCCTTTTCTCACGGGCACTAGAACCACCCTGGCAGAAAATGTGATTACACTTCTCAGCGGGAGGTGCAGTGTAGCATGTTGTTGCGGGGGGTTTACCTGGCTTGTCATTGAGACCCATGTTTGTCTCTTACCTCAAACCCACTAACAACTTTGTGACGCGTGTAAGTCCGAGGCAGATTGCGGAGGAAGAATTTATGTGTGATTTATTTTTTTTTCCTCTGTTGTTTTTTCTTTTTTTTTTTAAGCTGAACGTGAGTCAGTTAATAATGACTGAATGATGCGTAATGTCGATGACAGGATGACAGCATGTGTTGTAGCCTCACTGGTGTAAACTGACTATTAAGTTAAAGTGAACTGAAATATGAGTGAATGAGGAAACCAACATGCTGTGGTCACAAAGTGGGTTTTTAGTTTGAGCCAGAATGGTAAAAGCCTGCCAGCTCCCAACAGCTCTCATGACTGAAACACACTTTCCTGAAAAAGAGAAAATGAATAAATCACTTACAGTGTGCCAGAGTAGACATAGTAGACGTATGATAGCTGATATTTAAAGTCTTTCTTTTTTTTTTCTTTTTTTTTAATGCTTTACATTAATGGTTTAAGATATCCTTTTAGCAAGCCCAACATCTGAAAGCCCATAGCTTTGCCTTTGATATTTAGGGATAATGCTGGTGTTTCTCTTGTCAACGAATGTTATGAAAAGACCAATAATGCCTTAGTTCCTCTCTTGATATTTTACCAGTGGCTTTTAGTTCCTACTGAAAAACATATCTTTCAAAATGAACCACAAATATACAGTTTCCTCATGTGAAATGGTCAAGTACAGGGCACAAGACACTGTTCTGCAATTAAAATAAGTGGAAATCTTAGCTTGAAGCACATACTGGAAAAATGGGGTGGGAATGTAAGAATATTCATTTAACTGCCATTGCAATTACTTGGAAAGAACCCCAGTGAGAAGCTGAACAGTAAAAACAAATCCAGAGCTAACCAATGCCTGCTGGAGGAATAAAACTGAAAGCTACTTGCAAGTATTTTGGTCGTGTCCCCAAGGTGATGATGTTGTGAGCTGAAATCTTGTTTTCATAATGCTTTTTAATATAAATAATATTTGGGGGAGGGTGGAAGAGTGGTGCAGTTTTCACTCCTGTTGTCTCACAGCAAAAGCGCTTCTAGTTTGACTTGTTGGCTTGTCAGGCCTTTCTCTGTAGAGTTTGCATGTTCTACATGTGCCTGTGTGGACTCTCTCAAGGTCTTTTGGCGTATAGGTAACATACATTTCACAAGGGAATAAACAAGCAAACTTTGTCCGTTTTACTTGTAGTCTTGTAGTACTATTTCATTTTTGTCTTATTTCTTAATATGTACTTGGTTGCTCTAATAGTAAAATGATAGAGTAATTGTAGGAGGTAACAGGTAAGAGATACAGCTGATAAATCTGGAGTTACAGTAAGTCTAAAAGTATGTTTCTCCGTCCCTATTTTGAATAATATATTTCTTAGCCACTGGCCTTGATAATAACATGAATAAACCCTTCAAATGAATCATAAAACATCCTAATTTGGATATACTTGGTAAAACTTTCCACTGTACATTCTGTCATTTTTGTCAGGCACTGGTTTGGGACACCGTGTGTTTCCAGGTTTCAAGCATGAATGCCAATCAGTGAGCCACGTCTGGAGTTTGAAGCGAACAGAACATTTTATTAAAATCTTCATCAGTCTCTGTTTTGTTCTCGTGTTATTTTCTTCCAGACGGCAATCTGTTCTGCCAGACCTCAACTCCTCAAAGTGAAATTTCAAAGAAGGCAAATGAAATGGAATTTATTCATTTTACTTGATGCCATACTGAGATTAAGCACACAGATTCAATAGTTTGTCTTTCAAATAATGCTACAAAAATCAACAGCCCTATTTAATTGAATATATGGATTCCAAGATTGACCATCTTTCTTTTTTTAGAACTAGTTATCTCTGCTAGGAACTTGAAAATGCATTATACTACTGACAATTCGTTTTTTCGGTGAGCAGAGTTTTGCTATAATATCCACAATATCCAGGTATTTTCATTAAAGACTTGTGATCCCTTTTTCTTATTACCAACTATTAAACAGGAAATAATGCTTCATAGCAAAATCCGATCCATAAAATTCAAACAAAGAACCAGTGAAAAACACGATAACACATTTGTCTTCAGAAGACATTGGTCTCTAGTGGGTGTTGCAATTATGACAGGGATAAAGGAGGAAGCGGAGTGATATTTTTAGTAACAATTTCTAACCAGCTTCAGCATTGCTGATTGTCTAGATCACAGCCTTCCTCCTCAGTCTGTATTTTCAGGTTCGAGAGGTGATGGTGAAAAGTCATATCTTCTCAAGATCACAGTTTATTTCCTGTTTGGACCTTCATGTTTTGCACTTTTTTCCACTTAGATTCGTTCATTTCATTTTTATTTGCTGGTGAGGTTTAGTCACAAAAATCTCAGTTGGGTTTAGTCCAAATAAGGATCTTTTACTAAAATATGCCCCTAATGTTGCTTTAAGCTACATCCATCACTGAAATCATGCCAAATTGCATAGAGTGTGAGAACATCCTGCACATATCTGTGACATGGCAGCAGCTTAGAAAATATAACATAGTCCTGGGACTAAGAACAAGCTGGTTTTATAGAAACTACAAAGTCTAGACTGTAGGTCAAGGTGGATTTGCCCTAATGATGATACACATGTTGGTCAGGATTGTTTTGTTCTTGTGCCAAAACCTAATTAAACTTTTCCCATTGCACAGTCACATAATAATATCACTACATATTATGTCCACAATGCCTGAAGATTATTCAAATAGTAGTGAAATGGTTTCTCTGAGCACCTATGACATCAAGCTGTTTTCTTCATTGCCTGCTGGTTCACTAGATTTGATTTCAGCTGCTAAAACAGAATGTCCCCTCACTACCACTTCATTAAGCTGCTGATTTTACATTCATATTAGGTTCATATTTGTAAATGAACTAGTTAAAGATCAATTTGATGGTGACTGAAACACGGAAACAGGAGCAAACAGATTTCAAATGCATTATACATTTTATTAATAGGCTTGTTGTGTTGTTATAATGAAACTCTGCTCTCCTGGCATTTTTGAAAGTCTCAATTCCCTCAGTCATTTTCCAAGCCTGAATGGGCATCACAGCAGGTTATTTGCTCTAAGCAGTGTCTTTAAATGCAGACAGTTAATGACAGCAGGTCAATAATGTGTTATTTGCATTCCCTGGCTGCTGTGCCTTAAAAGCTAATAATGACATTATAACCAGGGAAATCTCAAATGATCAGCATCAACCCACCACACACCCTCTCAGATCATTTCACCTTAAATATTCCAGGAAGTCAGATCAATTCTCTTAGGTAAGTATGTGGTGCATGTTGTGTTTGGTAACACTGAGACTGACAGGTAAAGCCCAACTGGGGACCAGCTAAATGCTGAGGCTTAGGTTGTTCTTTTTGTAGGATTCCTTGGTCTTGCAAAAACTGTTGATGAGCAAAATCTAGCCCGGATTGAAAACACGGCTAGTAGTGCTCTTGGAGACCTTCAATTCACCAGCCTGTCATTGTGAGATGACGAGGAAAGGGGAGGCAGGAGAAAAATGAACCTGAATGAAACATGGTGTGTTATGAGACATTGAAGACAGGCAAGAAGAGAACAGTAGATAAAAATGGGTTTCAGTGAAAGGGAGCATTGACTAGCTATGAAAAGATGGCTACCCGTCCCTGACCCTGGTTCTGCTGGAGGTTTGTTCCTGTTAAAAGGGGATTTTTCTTTCTCACTGTCTCCAAGTGCTCGCTCATGTGCTTGGTCATGTGATTGTCTGGGTTTTCTCTGTACTATTGTATAGTCTTTACCTTACAATATAAAGAACCTTGAAGTGATTGTTCCCGTGATTCGGTCCCAGAAAAATACAAAATTGAAACTAGAGAATTTGGATCGTTTGGCTTTTGTGTAGGGAGGCAAGATTCAGTAAGAAGGACTAGATGTTACAGTCCCTGATAATGCATTGCTTTAGATGGAGAGACTCTTGAGGGATAATGAGGAAAGGCAGCCCACGCATCGTTGTGTGCCCTGAGCTAGAATCTAATATTGGGTGTGGCTGGCTAAGCTCTAGACTGGGAAGTGCTACTGGCTGGATTTGACTGAGTTCCGATCTGGAGACTATGGGGGAGTCTGTACGACAATGAACTTTGAACGGGGTGCTGATGCCCTGAGGACTGTGGGGATTTTCCTGCCTCTGGACTTCAATCGACTGATTTGACTTACTTCTTAAAAAGTATGTGTCAGTGCGAGGCCCCTTTCTCAGCTCACTGAGTCACTTCTTCCTGCCTTGGTGGATTTTAAGGCCCATTTCAGTTATTAGTTTTGACCAGCCACAAATGCAGTTTTGCAGCTTCTTTCCTACCATCATTGATGTATCATTATTAGCAATGCTGGTTGATCTATTCATCATTGGTACCGTGGTTCGTTGCCATTAAATCCGTCCAGAAAGGGTCTTCTTCTGCCCTTGCTCTTGCAGACCCTAGGGGTATCTTCTCCTTTAAAAAATTTGTAGCAATAATGGGTGTACCCAGGTACGCTAAGAAGCACTGGGTCCTGCTGGTATGAGGCGCTAACCCACACCAGCCCCGTTAGGGTCTATTCCCTCCTGTCAGCAGTCTTTCCAGGCTGTCATCTGGTCTTTCCCTGATTGTCAGCTGCCCTTTTGCAGTGGTCACTGGATCACTCCAGAGTTCTGATTCAGTAAGAAGGACTAGATGTTACAGTCTCTGATAATGCATTGCTTTAGATGGAGAGACTCTTGAGGGATGGCTGTTATGAGGAAAGGCAGCCCAGAAACTTTGTCAGCAGCACGCATCGTTGTGTGCCCTGAGCTAGAATCTAATATTGGGTGTGGCTGGCTAAGCTCTAGACTGGGAACTGCTACTGGTTGGATTTGACTGAGTTCTGATCTGGAGACTATGGGGGAGTCTGTACAACAATGAACTTCGAACGGGGTGCTGATGTATGGGCTCAAAATGTGGTCATAAATATTTTGTACTTGTAAATCGGTTTTGTACTTGTAAAAAAGAGTTGTATGTGTAAAAAAAAAAATTGTGCGTGCGTAAAAAAGATTTGTATGTGTAAAAAAGATTTGTATGTGTAAAAAAGATTTGTGTGTGGACTTAGCCAAAAAAAAACCTGCAAGTTACAAGTACAAATTTTGACCCTATTTTTCTTCCTTTAAGCTGATTGGTCAATGTCATGTCAATCACAAATTAAACAATCCAATCAGAGAACAGATGGGTTTGGCTGTCGGAGGGGCGCTTTTTTGAACTGCAGGTCCTTGAAGGGCAATCTCTATATAAATATCCGATAGCAGTTAGGTCCCCTTACTTTCAGCAGCTGTTTAAAGGATAAAGTTGTGGTATGTCAGTGGTTAGAAATATCATTATTTCTTTAGGATTAGTTTAACACAAAGTAAGGGTTGACCCGGGACCATTGCTGTGAGTCACAGTGCGCAGCATAAAAGTCCTTTCACATCGGACGCAGGATGTGCTGCTAATGCTAACTGCTAACTAAAAGCAAAGGATCCAGAATTTGTTGTGCTGGCTGCTGGGCTCTGTGGGTTTTTGCAGCAGCTCTACCTGTACTAGATGCACCTGCTCCTTGTCTTTTCTATCTCTGACTTTATGTCCTCTACAAGAGTTTCTGGGTTTTTTTGCTAGTTCTTCAAATGTTCAATAAAAACATGTATGCTAATTCATGCTAATTCATAACGAGGAAAGCTTTGTAATGAAGACTGTCATTTCCAAAACACCGCAGCGCTGTTGAAAAGGCCGTGGAAGTCCCTGTATTAAACACGTAGACCTGTGACACAAAAATCACCAAACTCCGACGACCACAGACTGTTTTCCTTCGTGGTGATGAAGGAAAACGCTGGGTTGGCATGTAAAAGGGCATTTATTCCCTTCAAAGACCTGCAGTTCAAAAAAAGCGCCCCTCCGACAGCCAAACCCATCTGTTCTCTGATTGAATTGTTTAATTTGTGATTGACATGACATTGACCAATCAGCTTAAAGGAAGAAAAATAGGGTCAAAATTTGTACTTGTAACTTGCAGGTTTTTTTTTTGGCTAAGTCCACACACAAATCTTTTTTACACACGCACAAATCTTTTTTACGCACGCACAAATTTTTTTTACACATACAAATCTTTTTTACGCACGCACAAATCTTTTTTACGCACGCACAATTTTTTTTTACACATACAAATTTTTTTTACAAATACAAATCTTTTTTACAAGTACAAAACCGATTTACAAGTACAAAATATTTATGACCACATTTTGAGCCCATACTGATGCCCTGAGGACTGTGGGGATTCTCCTGCCTCTGGGCTTCAATTGACTGATTTGACTTACTTCTTAAAAAGTAAGAGAGAGGATAAGTGGAATACCAATACGTTTG
Organism: Perissodus microlepis; assembly: GCF_051167445.1. Lineage (NCBI taxonomy): Eukaryota > Metazoa > Chordata > Actinopteri > Cichliformes > Cichlidae > Perissodus > Perissodus microlepis. Next base: position 13,687,798 of record NC_140479.1, on the reverse strand, counting down.
TTATCAATGTAGAAAAGAAAGAGTCATTAATTTTCTGAACATCACTTACAGCAAGACCATGTTTTCAAAGCACACTCTTAGAGACTATATTGTTCACTGTAGAGGGCATATAATGCATGTAAGAACAAAAAATTGGTCATGCATGATATCCTGCATTAAGTCTGTAATGCAGCACATACATGAATCTGTGCCCAAACAGATTCATAGACACACATTCAAACACACCCACACTCTTACTCCCACAGACGGCAAAGACATAGCACAGCTTCCAGACTGTGTGTTTAGAAAGGCAAACAGCTTGTAGGGACAACTGGTCGCAAAAAATGAAAGAAAAGAGACAAATAATGTGCATTAAGTCATTGCAGAGATTATAATGTCACTCGGGAGCTGCAGCCCTGCACAAACACCCTGCTGTGCTCTATTTCAATAATTTTCCATAAACCAATCTAATCTCCCTCCCTCCTACACTGTGCTTTAAGAAGATTTTATAGGCTTTTGTTTGAGAAGCAGATAATTCCTTATAAATCATAATAGCGCTCCCTGAATTGTAAAAGGTTTCTCAGCTTAGTGGCATGATTGGTTCACAGCAAGTATGCATGATAACACCTGTATTGTTTGCGATGGACTTCAGATGGCCTTATTTCAGACCACACAACACAAACTTATTTTCGCACAGACATATATCTGACATGTACGATATGAAGTGTGATTCGTCACCGCATGTGTTCTTTCTAATTAAAATAGTCCTTAGCAGAAGTATATTGCAATTGAACTTTGGTGACCTTTTCATTTTTGGCTTCTTACATACTTCTCTTTTATTTTGTCCAGGCTAATTCTTCACCTTGCACTTTGAGTGTGAATGTGTGGCCTTGAGATATTTCCAAGGGACCATATGGCAAAATACCGCACAATATAGGTAAGATTTGATCTCGTTTTGTCAATTTTTGTGTCGTAGACAGGAATAGTTTTAGTCCTTGACCTTTCTTTTTCCAGCACACATACAAAATGAGGGCTTGGCAGGATATCCACTATTCAAAAGATATTTAATCTAATAAATATTATGGAAATGTAAGAAAGACATGATAGTGCATAGTGTTTCTTTTTATAGTGTATGTAACCGTTCTCTCTAGGAATGCCTAAAAAAGATTAAACCCTGTAGTTTCTTTCAGTGAATTAGCAGCTATGTCAACATATTCGACTGTCTCATTAAGTGTATAGCTCACTTTTCTCTCATTTGCATTAAATTCATTCCTACATACAGCTGTTACCCCATACCTAAATGCCCTGAGTAGGAAATCCCAGTTTAACTCCTACCAGACTCTTACAGCCATGAGCGAGCATTTCTTTTCTTCAAAGTCTTGAAGTAAAGTGAAACTGTCAAAATATATCCTAAAAATTTCCATAACAGATGTGGAGAACATAAACAAGTCAAACAGTCTAATAACACTGCCCTCCACATATTAGGCATTGCATATTATTTAGTCATTGCAGGCACAAAGTATTCTAGTTTTCACCTGTCATGTACATAGCCTGTCTTAGCTGCCAAAAAGGTGAATTAAATGGACTTAAAAGTGTTGCGTTCTTGCACAATTAACCACCTACCAAAATGTGTGTGCTATATTTCTGTTTTTACAGAGTAATTTTTAGTATGGTCTGTCGGTGAAAAGGTTTAATAACTACATTAACATCATATTGATGATCTAAAGTGACGCACCACCAATTTTACACACACACGGGTCATTGCTTGTAACATTACTGCTGCTCACTTTGTGAAAATAGTTGCATAATATCTTCAGTGACTCAGCAGGGAGCTTTTCAAAGTTTGAAAGAGAAAACCCTGATGATTTCTGAATTCAGAGACAAATGCCTACAAAGTAAATGTAAGGTGGGTAAATACATAAGCAGTGAAATTATATTATTTGGATGCACTGTGGGAAATATTCCACCAATTTTGCATGTCAGAGTACATCTACTGAGGAAATTATTAGCCTGCATTTGAAAACAATTGAATATCTTCTGAGTCCCTGCAGAACTTTGACAAAATTACTCAATAGATAAACAATCCTATTGGCTGAGTGTTCATTAAAGTGTTTTACAGAAACATTCACAATAGCAAAGGAGAAACCATTCAGCTTTTCTCCAAATCAGTCTCAAGGTTGCCTGTGTTACATTTTTGTCACACACCTACCTATTCATCTTGATTTTCTTGTCTGAAGTCCCTGTGAAATATGAATACAAAAATGGGCAATAACTGTCTGTTTCCAGTGAAACTACGACAGTCCCGCTCCTGACAGAACAATGTTGACACTATAGCTATTCGGGGGCTTTCAGCGTTATCACATAATCTTGATCAGCAGATGGAGGTGCCCACTTGTTCAAATTTATATTCGAATTACAGGGTGATGCACAAAGCACTCAAAGAGTTATCTGGAGTGATTTTTGGATTGACAGACTTGGAATTATCATAGAAACAAACGTTAAGAAAGCCAATGTTAAGGATGCCAATATCATGCCTATACAGTTAGTATAGGAAAAAATGAACACCACTTGCTGTTTCCTCCACAGACTCTCTATATAGGTTCATGTATTCATGTCCCACCAATTGATTACACTGATTTGCAGTTTTTAGACTGTACCAACTTTAACTTTTCCAGCTAAGGTCCCAAATTGGAAGCAGTGAGACTAAAGTAAAAAAAAAAGTAAAAACTTACAGTAATGCAAACAAAGATGAATTCACACGTGAGCAAATGTTAGATGATAAAGCTACAAGGAGCGCAGGAGGGATAGCAAGTGTCAATCACAGCTGTCAATCAGTCACCACATACCAAGCGTCAAAGCCTTAACTTCCCAGTAATAGTACAACAATATTCAAAATGACCTCCACCATCAAACAGGGAGATGCTAAAATTAGCCAATCAAGATGATAATGACTTGTTGAAAAGGTGGGTGACTAGCCGTGATTATTCTGAATGGAGTTCATTTGGTGTCAATATTTAGTAGCTGTTCAGTCTGAAACACAATCAAATAAAAATGCTGATTTTACAAATAAATTCTTAAGGGAACTATGCAAAGTTAGGGGTCAGCAGTTAAGAGATAAGATAAGATAAAACTTTATTAATCCCTCGGGTGGGTTCCTCTGGGAAATTCGGTTCCAAATAAGCACAGCACCGACAGAAGTTATAGAGTTACAGAATATATATATATATATATATATATATATATATATATATATATATACACACACACACACATATATAAATACAAAGACATATATAGATAAAAATATACAAGGGGATAAATAGAATAAATAGGAATAAAATAAAAATAAAAATACAAGTGGATTGCACATTTCAAGTATGGAGTCTATTGCACCGTTGACTATTAACAAAAAGTATTGCACAAAGGTAATTGCACAGTGAGGTGAAGAGGCACTACAGCTTAGTTGTTCCCCCCTCCTTTGTCCTCCTGTTTCCCCTCCCTCTCCCCTCCAGAGAGGAGTTAAACAGTCTGATGGCGTGTGGGACAAAGGAGTTTTTAAGTCTGTTGGTTCTTGTCTTGGGGAGAAGCAACCTGTCACTGAACAGGCTCTTCTGGTTGTTTATGGCCGTGTGCAGAGGATGCCCAGCATTGTCCATAATGTCCAGCAGTTTCTTTAGTGTCCTTTTCTCTGCCACTGTCACCAGAGTGTCCAGCTTCATGCCGACCACAGAGCCAGCCTTCCTGATCAGTTAGCTTTGAGCGTTGGGTAGATTTTTTATCATTGTTCAAGGTCAAGGTCAAGGTCAAATTTATTTATATAGCACATTTCAAACAGCCGATGCTGCACAAAGTGCTTAACAATATAAAAATGGTATTAAAACCAACAATGTAATACAATAATAACAATAAAAAACAATAATAGGACAATAAAAGAATTAAAACAATAACTAAAGATTCAGAGAAGAATCAACATAGCTTGTGAGCAAAGTGTTACCTATGATAGACTACTAAGTAACTGTTTAAATCTATAGTAATAATACTTTATGTTTCATGGACTATGATATCAGTGGTTTCTATCATTTCTTCAGCCTTCATTGCGGTTATTTTTGCCTTATTTCTTGTATATATGCTAAAGTTAGTGTTCCAGGTTGCTTTTTATTGCCTAAGTAGGTATCAGTCTACTCAAGAATCACACAAGAATGTTCTCCAAAAGTTAAATTCCTTTAAAGGTTAAATTCCTGACCCACCCAAAGAGTTACACAACTGACTGAGAAGGATTACTTAGAAGGACTTGGAACAGGGACGTAACTGAAAATTAGTGCATTTAGCCACTGATACACTGACTAAATACTCTTAATATAGCATTTTAGTTTGTATTTGTATATTTGACAACTCAAATTATTTCTCAGTTTAGGACATATTTGTCCTCTCTTTTACTTACTCACAGAGCTTTTTTTTCTTTTTTTAATTACAGTCATGCAGCACTTTAACAAGGTGAAAGTGCAAATGTCTTGCACAATGGGATTCTGATGGCTATAAATGTGCTGAAAAAACTGACAGTGTGCATACTATGAACCATTTGTAGCTGTCTGATGAGTCGTTAAATGCAGACACCCATTTATTCCACCTATACATCTGAATATAACATTAAAAGTATGAAGACGTTGCAGGTGCAGCAGAGTGTGATGATGATTATGGGTGCGATTCTATGATTATAAATGCTTCAAAATGAGGCTTCTGCTGTGAAACTGATGTCACTGAGCATCAGTCTGGAGCCTCTGTGAAAGCTGTCCTACTTTCTTGATGCACACTTTAAATCCATCATGATATGCAGGAGATTCAATGCGATGCTCTTATGCTTTTGACACTTTATTCTGGTTCACTCAGAAGGAAATGAAGCTCATGAAAAAAATAGAGATATTTGAAGACATGCAGAATTATTTCCACTTTTTCTATTTTTAGATCATTACTTTCACCATTTGGCCTCAGTCTTAGTAAGCCCTGCAATGAAACAAAGCAATGCTTACATTCAGAGCTGCGGGGGATTTGTTTTCATCCAAAGTACGTCCAGCTTAGAGCATACAGTACTTAAAGAGAATGGGTTTGTGTCTGGTTTTTGTTGGCACTGAAAGAATCAAACTGTTACAAATCATTTGAAGCTGGTACTTTGGCTCTGACATACCTTTTTTATACATCTAACACAGGTTCGGATTGGATGGATTTAATATAGTGTAATGTGATTATATTAATTCCCATAATATAAAGTGCAGTAGTACAAGATGATTCATAGGTGTCTTTTGTGACGTGGAAGATGGTGCGTCACATATTTTCATTAATATCTTTTTTTGGTGAAAAGGAAACTCCTGAGGCTGAGAAGATAAAACACAGATAGATAAGGACATATTTTTAGACCTCACTGAGTGAAAGCTTGCTAAATCATTTTTGACCAACAGTAAGGGGAGCCGACAAGCTCTGACTCAGTAATTGCATTCCTCTTTGGAATGTCTCTGGAAATCCATCATGCATTGTTTCTGTTAGTTCCCCTCTTCATCCCAGGATTCCAAGAACACTGAAATGTTAATGGAATCTGTTGGCACACATGCTACAGATGTTAACTTTCAAATTACTGGAGCCTTGCTATAGTCAGATAACATCTACATTTTCTCTTGTACTTAATTGCAATCTGCTTCAAATTAATCATCTGATAACTAAGTAAGATGAACAAAAAATGTTAAGATTGGCATGGTCTTATAATGTAAGTTAGCTAAGCTGACTTAAACAACCTCTGTTTTCTATTGTGAATGACAATTTTAAGAAATGCAAATATGTTTGGAAAACAACCTATCAAAGGAGCTTTGATTTGGTGAATCCTCTTGAAAATTAGAGAAAGAGGCCTCTGTTTCTTCCCATGGCTCCCTAGGAAAACCCAACCACTTATTATTTCTGCCTGAAAATATGATATGCCATGACAGAGTAGATTTTGTCACAGTTAGGTTGTCAGGATTGAATCTGTTCACAGCCTAAAATTCAAAACATGTCTGATACAATGTCGTCTGCTGCTACAGTCACAGATGTTACACAGAAGTACTGAATGGATGAAAACAGGTGCTCATCATCATCAGTGTGTAAAATTAAAATCAATTTGATCTTGTAAAATAATGCACTCTATCTACTAAGTGCCATAGCAGTACACCTATTTTACAGGTCTTGGAAATTGTCCATGTTTGGCTCTTTCTACTACCATTCAAAGTACAAATCAAGGCTTCTAGCTTGAAAAAAAACCTCCTCACACATACTTGGTGTGAACACACTCTGAGTGTTTGTGTCTTGCAGCTGAGCGGCCACATGCATCAGCAGGAAGAAAGAGGCAGGTGTGATGACAGGAGGGAGGGCTGGTGGTAGAGGGGGGTTGGGGTGATCAGGAAATGGTGTAGGGAAATCTAATTTATTTTTCATACGCTGCTGAGATGGAATGTCATATATCATGCTATGCAGCAATTTTGTGCCCGTCCCAGGCTCACAAAAGATGAAAGAAAAGTGATCAAAGATACCGAGGGAGAAGTCAGCTGCTGAAGTTGCTATGGGATCCACTTCCAGTGAGAACAACATAAACTGTGTTGAATTACTCATCCAGTATACTGTCGCTATTGGTTTTTAGTGTGGCACAATTCACTTCAAACATCAATGTTAGAAACTTCAACAATCTAACATCCTTCGGGTGAAGCATACACATTTTCTTAGATAGTGGATTTCTTACACCCCATGCAATGCTTTTACATTTTATTGCATAATCGGAGATAAAAAGATTGAATGAAAATTGGACTAATCTACAGACAGAATGAACTAGAGGTGTTAAATAAACATCTGCACTGCCTTTTTACCGAAGCTTAAAAAAAAGAAAAAAGAAAAAGAATAGCTTGCCCCACTGAGTAAAGGGTTTTATTTAGACCACAGACTGCATATAAATAAGCCCATGTTTAATGGTCATCAGATTTGCATTGCAAACACAGCCTGAATATACACTTGCTGGCCACTTGTATTGAAATCTGAAGACTGTGGAGTACATTTGAGTAAAGTCAACTCATGGTCTTTCTCAACAAACTCATTTGAAATGATTTGAGCTTTGAGCTTCGCCACATGTCAAGAAAATATTCCCACACCATTACACCACGACCAGCAGCCTTTGAGACAAGACAGGACTGATCCATGTTCGTTATGTCAAACTACCAGTTTGAATTTTGTTGCAAAAATCAAGACTCAACAGACTAGGCAATGTTTCTTCTGTTGTCCAATTTTGTTGAGCCTGAGTAACTTGTAGCCTGCGTTTCTTATAACTGACAAGAGTGTCCAGATATAAGAAAGAGTGGCCTTCCACTGGTGGAGCCCATCTGCTTCAGGGTTTTATATGCTGTGAGGTTAAAGATGCTCATCTGCATACCCTGGTAGTAATAAGTATATCTGAGTCTCTGTTGCTTTCCCATCAGCTTGAAAGAGTCTGACCATTCACCTCTGACCTCTGGGATCAACAAGGCATTTTATTTCCAGAGAACTGCTTCTCACTGGATATTTTCACTATTACAGCCAATTTTCTGTAAACCCTAGAGATGGTTCTGTGGGAAAGTAGATTGTAGATCAGCACTTTCTGAGTTGCTTAGACCAGCTTGTCTGGCAGTAACAAACATGCCATGTTCAAAGTCGTTCAAATCACCTTTCTTTCCCATTCTGATTCTGCTCAGTTTGAACTTCAGCAGGTCGTCTTGACCATGTCTACATAACTAAATGCACTGAGTTGCTTCCATAAGATTGCCTAATTAAATATTTATGTTAACAAGCAGCTGAACAGTAACAGTAACAAGTGTACCTAATGAAGTGGAAAGTGAGTGTGGATAAGTTTATGGCAAATCTGGTCTTCTCCTTGTTTGATCCTAAGTAAATACTTTCCTTATGAGGTGACAGTCTGTTTCACACGTTCAGTTTTGTAAGTAATAAACCCCACTGAAAAAAAAATAAGATAAAGTTCACCATTTGAACGTCCCTTGGGTTCCCACATCATGTCTGATTTTAAAATACCCAGGTGATGATAGCCAAAACATTCAGCTCAAAGCTATCAGGTGAAATTTCACTAACCATATGGTGACATTACAGTGGTGCATCTTTATTCTGTGGTTTAGATACAGACTCTTCTTTATGTATGAAGATCACTTGATTTTAAGGCTAAGACATGGAGTGAATGAGTTTAAAACAAACCAAATGAAACCCTTTCCCATAAACTGAGAAAATGTAATGGCAGTAAGTGATTAAAACGGACAAGGAAAAACCTTTTCCTCGTTTCAGCCACACACATTGTTTCTATCACAAACCACTTTCAATTATTCTGCAAAGCTGCTGCGGTTTTTAGATTAATTATTAAACCATTGATGCTTCTGAGAGCTTTCAAATCTCCAAACATACCAAGGAATTGGCTGTGAATGTTGGGTTATATGGCTTTTATGGCTCCTTTACTGTGTATCTTTTATGTGCTTTTTTTTGTTGTCGTTGTTGTTGGCCTGGGGTTTTTTTGTTGGGTTTTTTTGCCAGTTTGTTCTGCTATAAAACCATTCTGCAAAATAATCATTTTCTATACAGATCTAACCCTATTTTCCCCCAACTTCCAGGAGATCACAATAGTAGCTCAAATGCGATACTGACCACTCTTTATGAAGTTGAATGACCCATCATCGATATTAACATAGTAAAAAAACACAATACAACCACCCATGCCACTCCTTTTCAATTACTTTGGTTTATTTCTACTTGCAGCTCCTTGTTGATTGGCTGCAGCATTCCTCTTTCTAACCTTTTCCTTTTTTTTCTGCTTTGAGAATTTTCTCCGCCTTACTACACTCCAGAGATCAACCAATTACAGTATCTATATCAGGCTTAGAAGCTCTTTCTACTTCACTGGCGCCATGGAAAATGTTCTGATCTGCCCCATGTTCCACGTTATGATTTCCAAAGGAGATATCAAGATACATGTAGAGTATAGAGCATGCAGCATCTTCACTGCAAGAAATGTCCTTTTAGCAGGCCATTTGTTCTCTCATGCTTAGTTCTTTTCTTCCCCCCCTCTGATGTAATTTGCTAGTGGGTATGTTATATCTTCAAACGAACAGCTGATATGCATTTTGAACAAGCGTAATGTTACCCCACTGCCAGATACGGTACATCAGTCTAGTTTTCAATAGTACTAGATTAATTGATTGACTGATGCTTTTTTTTTTTGCCCAACACAACACTATTGCAGATCTAATTATCAAGGAACAACACTCAGCAAACCCACACAGCTCTTGTCTTTTGCTTTATGAAGATGAATAGAAACTAAATTAGTGAGGACTGTGGGTGGGTGTAACACTTGTTTTATCCCTATTCATTCTTTTCATTACTACATTCTGTCGCCTTCGACATTGCCCACTTCTGGTGCAACAAAATAAAAGTCTTTGAGTCTGTGTCAGAGCAACATGAATTTAATGAGCTCAAAGGTTTGCATTACTGATGGGGTTTTGCTTTAAAGTGGACCTAATAAGCTTTTACATATTTTCTGCAAAATACAGTATATCCTCTCACAATGGTTGCTGCTCCTATTAAGCATGGAAAGACTTTATCCAAATATTGACATCAATGTATGCCATTATAGGGGAAAATGTCAGGCTTCAGACTGTTTTAAATGCTTGATTTCATACACGTTTTTTCCCTCCTTGAATCTGTTTGATGTTGTCAGAGGGAGTATCCCTAATGTGGCGATTTGAGCACAGAAACTACATCCACCTGGTGTTCAAATCTTCTTTTTTGTGGCATGCAACCAGGTGAAAACTGGCTTTAAAGTGAAATTAGAGGGGAGCTTAAAAAAAAGCTTGTTTTAGGCAGTGAATGAGCTGAAGGGCTTCACCAAGGCCAAATATAAAACAAATAAAAACTATTTGTGTATCATGCAAAGTAACTTTTGTAAAGTCCAAAAATAAAATGTGAACTTGTCTCCTTTAAGATCTGTTGATTTCAAAATATCATCTTTATATTCAGATTCAGATTACTGATGACTGTTTTGGTATTTCACCTTTGGTAATTAAAAAAGAAGTGTGAGATCAGACTACAAGCACAGATCTCATTTGTCACCCTCAAATTTTTCGTTTTTCACAAGTCAGTTCAATGTTTAGGCTCGAGGATCTTTGTGAAATTTGGATAAATAATTAAGCGGCATCAGTGCTGTCTTGGAGATATCACATTTTAATTGAAAGCATGCGTAATAAATCAGAACCAATGACTTTTTAAGACAAGTGTTTACAAGAAATACACCACAGAGTTGTATCATGGGAAATGTAAGTCCCAGTGTTCTTGGAATTTAACACAGTCTCATTAAAGAGAAATTGTGTTTTCTTTTAAAGTGTTTTGGTTTTTGCTTCTTAAAATTCAGAAGCAGAAAAAAGTTGATGGAAAATAAAGTTTCCAAGTTGAATTTTTATGAAATGTCATCCACATTGTGGCTGACTGGTGTAGTTGTTATTGTCGTTATGAAGACATCGGCAAGTGCAGCTTCAAGTGATGCCTTTGAAAATCCAGAGCACAAAACGCGTTCTTGTGTTTAACGACGGATGTCATTATCACCACTGAAAGGAAGTCATTAAAACCAGAAAAATGTAATGCAGACTGACCTGACTGTTCTTCAATTTAATCTTGGAAAACCCATCAATGCATTTGAAATGACCCTTTAACACAATTATTGCTGCATGCCTCTAAATTGGAGTTTGCAGCAGTGCTTCATAATACAGGCAGGTATTTTGTAAATATTTTAGAACCAAGTTTTTGTATATTATGACTATTTCAAGCTGGAAGTTGATCTAAACTTATTATTTATGTAGTTAAAAATTCAAAATCTCATGATTTTCTCATCCTTTAGGGGGCGATCGTGGCTCAAGAGTTGGGAGTTCACCTTGTAATCGGAAGGTTGCTGGTTCGAGTCCCTGCTCCGACAGTCTCGGTAAAGCGCTTTGGGGTCCTTAGGGACTAGTAAAGCACTATATAAATACAGGCCATTTTACCATTTTAGTCGCAGCAGGGGTCACGAAGCTCAGTCAAGGTGAAGTTACAAACCCAGTTTTAGTTTAATACAGCAGGTCTTCTTACTTGATCAAAGCAGATGAAAATTATTATTGCAGCATTCAACTGGAACAACAACAAGAATATTTCTTTATCGCTTGATGTAATTGCTTATTACCACGGGATTACTTTGTGTTTTATTGATGTGATTTCGTGTGATAATTAATGAGATTCAGTCCACAAATGAAACCCTCCATAGCGGCACCCGCTAAAGAAATTTGAATAAACTAGGCCATCTCTGTTGCTCAAACCTGTTGCACACATTGAAGAGTTTCTGAAAAAGAGGAGAATTAATCAGCGCTAAGTTTTTGATCCCACTCCCCTATTCAGTGTGACAACCCCCCCGGAGCTCAGCTAATGCTGTTAAAGTTTGCACAAGCGGGCATGTGTTTTTCTCACTTGAGAGGAAGAAAAGTTGTTTTGCTGTTTAAAACAGAGTCAAAAGGCAGAAGAGCTCAATCCTGATAAGAAAGAGCATCTTTTTTGTGATACCGTATCATTTTTTTCCTCTATAAATCATTTGCAGTTTCAACTTTCTTCTTTTTCCTGGTGCTGTCCCTCACCTGTCTCCCCTCTGTGATTAGCTTTCAATTTCAGTACAACATCAAGTGTAGGGCTTTTGTGGACAAGTATGTAGACAGAAATATGGTAGTCCAACATGTTTCATTGCTTCTCATGGCATCATAGCTTCTGCATTATTTTTATGCTTTGGAAATGTTTTTGAGAGGAAAGCATGAGTCCAAGGTCTTCTTTTATCCCCCTGAACAAGTGTGTGGGAAAAATTGAGCACTTTTTCAAAAAGTGTCTGATTGAAATGACAGACAGAATAAAAAAGAACTAACTGGTGACAAATCCTCTTTAGTATATGAGGCCAGATGTCTCTTATGGTGCTGGAAAATATATTGTACAGTTATCAGAGTCTATAAGATTCAAATGCAGTGAGGACAAGAAATAAACCAACACAGAAAATCGAATCTAATTTAAATCTGAAAAGATGAAGAGAAGAAACACCACGAACACTTAACTACAAACATAATTCACAGGTGACATGTCCTCAGCATAGATTTTAAAAGTTAGTAAGATTTGTTCTCTTTAAAGTGAAGAAAGAATTGTTCCAGATCATTAATATTGTTAAAACGTTTAAAGGACTCCTTTAAAAAGAGAACAATAAGATACAAAAGAGCTAGAGTTTAGAATCAAACTGCTTTACGTGGTGCAGGAGGATAGGATTTTTGAAGTACTGTGCATCAATGACATCCTTCTGAGGGTACCTTGTCAAAAGAAGCAGTGAGCATCCAGCAAGGATCGATAAATGGATTTCAGGAGGCCTCCAGACTGAGTTTGACAGTACACACACTGCTCTTTCTGACACTTGCTTTGAATGTTGTATTTCAATCAATATACTTTACTGAATGGGCATCTATGGTCAGCACAATCATCCCCACAGCTTATCGAGCCACAGTGTGCATTATGTGCTCTGCGGCTGTAGTCGTAAAACCCAATTTTCATACTGATACTAATGCTACATGTGAATTATCATTAGTCAGACCTTAAAGGATTATACCATTTGAACTATGATGGTAATGCAATCGTAAAAAAAAAGTTCATGAACCTGTTTGTTGTTAAGATAAATTAGTAGAACCTAGGCCAGACTTTATTTTGAAATGGTTATTTTTAGACATCTGTTTTCTGAACTGTGATGCAGCACAGGAAGAAGAGAATGTAGTGTGGAGAGAGCTGAATTAGAAATTTAACTCTAACAGATGACGCCAACAGAACAAAACAAAAAAATAAATAAATAAATAACAGAGTTGTGCCTCTGCCTTTGCTGCCTCCAGTATCACAAGTGGATTATATACTGGTGACACCACAAAGCCCACAGAGTTCAGAGGTGGGAAGACTCTGAAAAGTATTTATCTTCAAGCCTACTATAATTTTCCTGCTACTGTTTATTTATTTATTTGGATATATATGCGCACAAGCCTTCACTGATGGAAGATGACAAAAAGAGGCATCAGCATCTGTGACAGGGACGTTCACTATATCACTATACAGAATATGCAGCAAAGTGCATCTCACATCAAACGGACGATTCTCCAAATTGCTGCCTGCTTTAATCATTCGTCACTTTGATTTCTTTCATTATCTTTTATTATTGCTGATACTAATTAAAATGGACTCTTATCAGACTTTGAAAGGAAATCACATATTGAATAAGAAACAAGAAACAAAAGTTAATCCTTTTATTGTAGCAGGAATATTGGCTTTCTGAATTTCATGCAGATTATTTTGATTTGATGGGAATCTATTCTAGCAGCTCATCTTCAAACACATTTGAAACATCCTTCATTCTCCCTACAATGGAAGATTCACATCAGACATGTTCCTGTTTGACAAAAAGCTGGCTGACAGCTGGCTGATTACTTTTGTGCCCTTCATATTCCCCCCCCCCCCCCCCCCCCGTTGTGTACCTCTGTCCCAGGCATATTTCTCTTCAATGAGTTCTACCTGTCAGCCATTTTGCAAACATGTAGACTCATTGTATATGAGGGACCCTATTTCAAGCCTCTTGTCTCTCATTCAGCAAGCTTAAGCTCTTTAACACATGCAGTATGAATTATATAACAATTCCCCATATGGACAGTCTTCTGAATAGCCACATATTTTCCTGGCACAAATGGAGACTAATCACCTCGTATCATATCTGTCAACAGACTGATTAGCTTTCTCTCAGTCTGAGGATAGGCGTGGGTTAAATTTATATTTGCTTACAGTTCTTGGTATTTGTTTTATCCTTCTTGCAGTGGCAGATGGGTGGAATTTAGCACTTTAGAGTTTTCCATGTTGGGTAAAGTTTGGATTACAGATGGCAGCATTAATTCCTCTTGCAAACACTTTCCCTCTGACTGTCTAGACATTTCATGTGCTTGCATTGTTTGAGCAGGTCACCCAAAATAAGTAAAGCTTCCACTTCCCTTACTGTGAGGTCAGTAGGTCAGATAAGGTATCCCTATGAGATCTAAGCCAGTGTCAGTGATGACCCCAATTTGAACCCTGCACTCAATCCTTAGGGTAAGGACTAGGGATGGAGGCAGCATTGACGATAACTCTGACTTCAGAGATCGAACAATGGAAAATAAAAACTTGCAGCTGATGTTGAATAACAAATACATGGGCCACATTATTTGTCAGTTGGCCAATAGTAGTTAATAAGGTCAATATACCTGTTCATATCAGTGTATGACTGGAATATCTGAGTTAATTTCTGATCATTTCAGATTTTGGAAGATTTTGTATGATAAAAAAAAGAAAAATCACATTTGACTTTGTGGGCAACAAAGTCTAAATCCCAAAACTCAGACATAGCAAAGCATCACCTGTTCAGTTTTGCTTTTGCAGCAGAAGATTACCCTCTCTATGTTATGCTCTTCCTTCTACTTTCAAAAGCTGGGTCCCCAGACTGACGCACACAATATTTCATCTTATTAGAAAGAAATACTTTAAGAGTTGTGGCATGGTAATCTTAATACACTGATTTAAAAGGAGATCACTCTGTAGTGCATTTGCAAAGTTTTCAGGTCGTTACATTTTATTTTTGTCATGTTTCAGACTTATCAGAATTATCTTATCAGTCTACGTGATTTTGTTAAATACAAATCCTAATGGTCCTCGAGATTAACAGGCAAAGTACAGACTGGAATTTGTTGCAGGGCCAACACATAACGACGGGAAAGAATTCATGCTCACCTTCACGTCTGTGGCTACCAGCTAACCGAACCACACGCATGTCTTTGAGAGGAAGCTAAAGTAAGATAAGATAAGATAACCTTTATTAGTCCCACGTGTGGGAAATTTGTTGGGTTAAGGCTGCTGACCTTTGCCAGCGCCATCTTACCCTTCCGACCATACATACATGAATATGGTGTGGTTGTTCGTTCCCAAAGGGTTGGTTCCTGCACAGCCATCTGTAAGGTTTACAGAAAGTGGCGTGGAAATGAGAAAATATTCAGTACCTTTTTTATGCAAGAGGTCAGAGAACATTGACCAGACTGCTTCAATCTAATAGAATCAAAACAGTCATTACAACCAAGGTAGCAGATAAGCTACCACTACAAAAACTATGCCGGTAGCAATCTACAATCTACAGTCCAGATTCACACACCCAAAGTAATGAATATGGGGAACTGAGACTTGAAGCATTTTCTAAACTATGTACATCATGTATTTTCCTAAATAACCATATGATTGCCACTCTTACGATGCCTTTAAGTAGTCAGAGGGCCCGGTGGCGCCAGTGTCCGGCAGCCTCGCCTCTGTCAGTGCGCCCCAGGGTGGCTGTGGCTACAATGTAGCTTGCCATCACCAGTGTGTGAATGTGTGTGTGACTGGGTGGATGACTGGATATGTAAAGCGCTTTGGGGTCCTTAAGGACTAGTAAAGCGCTATATAAATACAGGCCATTTACTTTGTACTTTGCTAAGTAGCACTTCAGCTTGTCATGGACAATTTCACTTTTTTTGTTATATAAGCTATTCATCATTAATCGGGTTCAACCAGTTCTAATCTTTGACATTTGACAGTGTTGCTTTAACCATTTAAAACATCCACATTAAGCTGCCTCCCTCTCTCTTTCACCTGGCATGCTCGAATTATGTATCTATACAAGGCTCAGTGCTTTTCATGACAGCTTCTTGTATGTTCCTGTCTTTCTCTGTCTTCCTCTTAAACTTAAATGTTCTGCTCTCATACTCTGCTAGCTCTCTGCCGTTTGGTTGGAGGACGACTGGTGCCAGTAATCAGCTTTTTCTGGTGGCTTGAAAAAGAAGTTAAGGCACTGAACAGCTGCCAGCCATCGTGTGCATGAGTGTGTGCATCAGCGTGTCTGTTTGTGTGTGCATCTGAATGTCACCATAGATGGTAGTCTTTAAGCGGAGCACATGAGAAAGTGAAATAAAATTGAATTTTGAGGCTGTCAACCAGCACACTTTGAGCAAAATCTAATCACAGATGGCTTGATCAAACAGTGTGTCTCACTCTGGTAAAAGGTTTTCTGCCTTCCACATGTAAAATTAAGAAAATCTTCCACCCACAGTAAAAGACAGCCTGTAGGCTTTTGCATACAATGTGAGCTTGAGTGGCTTTGCCGCTGGGGTTGTGCTATACATTGGAGCTGTAACAAGGGTGATGGATGGAGGCTGTTACTCACAAGTGATTTGCATCATCTTTACCGTTGCCACAAAGCTTACGTGGGAACCATCATAAAACACATTTTTTCTGTCTTTTCATGGTAACAGAGCATATCTACAGTTGTTTCTCTCCTTTCTTTGGTCTTTAGCCTATCGGGCACAGCAGGGGAAAAAGGTGATCGGTCTCTATAAGTTCTTTTGCCCGGACTCCCTCTGCTCCAGTCGACCCTCCTCCGCACCGTGATCCACTTTTCCTTCTGAATGTTCCTAGGCTATACATCTCTTTCTTCCTTTTCCACCCTCCTCTCTACTGTATCTCACTCTCCCCCTCATTCTCACTCCCCACTGCAATGGCTCCATGTTGTGGTGCACCTTCAGGCTGTGTGTGGGATGGTGTTGTGGGCTGGCATCTGGCAGCCTCTGATAAGAGAGCGAGTGAGCTGGTTCTATTCCTTCTGAGATTCTTTTGAATTTTTTTTCTTTTTTTGGGGGGGGGGTTGACGGAGTGTCCAGGGAGACCACTGGCCAAGATTTTTTTTTTCACAATGTCTGAAGGACAGTGCCAAGAATATACTATACAATAGAAGTGGAACACCCTAGTCTCACAGAAAAACATGAAATGATCATGACCCTATCCCATGGCTGAGCCATGTTATGTGGAATTATATGCTTTCCCATAGAAAACAACAAGCCTTTACACATAATTTTAATTGTCAGTGTAATGTGGTGTCATCATCACCAGGTTTCAGAAATTGTGAACTGCAAACCCAACCAGCTACTTTAATTTAGGCCCCAACATCTGGACTGGGTACAGTAGGAACACACACACAAAACTTAATTTTTGGGCAGTTTCTCCCTTTCTTCTCTGCATTCTTCTCTCTCGGGGAGGTTTCATTGGGGAGCACCGGTTGATAGCCATTTTCAGATCTTTTTTCAGATGTGTTCAAGGCTGGTCTCTGGCTGGGCCACTCGAGGGTCGTTGTCCTATTGGAAGATGAACCTTTTCTCCAGTCTGAGGTCCAGAAAACACAGGAGCAGGTTATCATCAAGGATGTCTCTATACATGGCTGCATTCACCTTTCCGTCACTAGTCTCCCAGTTCCTGCTGCCAAAAAAATCCCCACAGCATGATGCTGCCGCCATCATACTTCAGTATAGGGAAGATATTGTTCAGGTGATAAGTGGTGCCTAGTTTCCTCTAAACATGACGCTTGGCATTCAGCCCAAAGAGTTCAGTCTTTGTTTCATCTGCCCAGAGAATTTTGTTTCTCAAGGTCTGAGGGCCCTTCAAGTGACTTTGGAAAACTTTAGTCAGGCTGTCACTCTACAAGGCCTGATTCGTGAAGTGCTGCAGGCCTTCTGAAAAAAAAAAAAAAAACACAAAAGGACAGCCTGCAGTGTTGCTCTTCAGAGAGCAGAACTGGAGCTCTGCCAGAGTGGCCATTGGGTTCTTGGTTACCTCCCTGACTAAAGCTGTTTGCCCAGCTCTAGGAAGTCCTGTTGGTTCCAAACATCTCCCATTTACAAATGATGGGAGCCACTGTGCTCAGAGTGCACTCAGAAGTTGTGCACCTGAAGTTTTATTGTTATTGTTGCCTTTTGGGTTTTTTCCCCTAAACTCTCTTTCTGTAAAAACAAAACAATAAGTAAAAAAATACCCTAAATAGACTGAGGAAACCCTTACCTATGCTAATAGGTTTTGTGGTTGTATCACTAAAAAATGACCATTACACTGTAGTTTCATCCACTGCTAATATGAAAGCTCTATGAGTGGCCTGTTTATCAAATACTGGCGCAAAGGTGAGGAAATGTGTGTTTGAACTTGCAAAGAGGCACTCTGTAAAAGTTGACCTTGGAAAATCGAAATATTCCTTCACATAGTGATTGTGAATAGAAAATCTGAGCAATGGGCTGTAGTTTATCACAGTCATTTTTTTTTTCTAGAAGCTATGCTTACCTCATAGGACAAATACTGCAATTTATGTGTATTAATTCGACTCCCAGTCCTCCTTCGTTGAATAGTGTGCCTTCCTAATAGAAACATCTCCCCTGTTTCACTTTTTCCATTTGTTTCATTTTGTACTTGACCTAGGGGTAGAAGGGTGGGCATGGGGACTTTCACTATTTGTCAGTCTGCAATTAATTCAAAATGTTCCTCTGGGGAAAGAGCCAGACATACCTAACTGCTATAATCATCTCCATGTTAGGCCCTGTGAGAGAATGTGGGGCATCATTAGCCACAGATTGATTGTAGCTTTGCTAGCAGTGGTATTAGATATCCTCTGCACAAGGAGTTTATTTGTATTTTGCTTCAAAACAAACAACAGACACTAATTTATTTGGATCACTGAGTTTAGCATATAAGATATTTTTTATGAAAAAAATGGGCTTGTTAGCATCGCTGCAACTAAGTGTTGCAGCTAGTGGGAGGAAGCAGAGGGATCTTTATCATAATAAAAGTTAAAGAGCATTTCTATATGACATATGAAAACCACAGTAAAAAGTAAGGAAAATCTTTCATGTGAAATATTCAAAACTATTTGTAATTAAGAAAGAATGAAGTTTTTTTAACCCAGTATTTTTGTAATAAATAATGTGGATTTGAGATGCAAGATGATTTTGTAATGTACTTATTATAATTACTTGCCCAAAAGTTTGTCATATAAAAATTCACTGTAGATTTTCGAGAACTTTGAGTCTTTAAGATGTTTTCTTTCCTACAGCATTAGCCTTTTGGCTTTTTTACACTGATGCCTGGATTACATTGTGTTGCAGACACAGACACAGTCAGCTCGAGGCCCAACAGATGAGCAGTCATTCCTTTTATACTTCTTTGATGTCCGCTTCAAGTCTACCAGCTGGGGTGAATGTAGTTTGTCCATTGTAATGGCATAATTTAAATTCCCCATGGTCTAGTCTGCAAGGTTACAAATTTCAGGCAAACACTGGCGTCCACACGGACCCTCTTATCCACCATCTGATGGAGATTTTCACCCAGGTCAAGCGGAGCTGAGTGGACCCTAGCGGACTCGTGGGTGCAGAAAGTATAATTCAGGCTTGAGGCAAATCACTATAAATAAAATATGACTTCACAACTTGCATATTTATTAATTTCTTATCCTCAGGCCTTGTGTGTTTCAGGATCTTGATTCTCGTGTTAGGCATGCTGTCAAGCATAGGAATACGTACAAAAAAAGTGATAATGCAGAGATACACATGTACACTGTCATGACCCTGAATATGTTACACTTTGCTCCATCTCACACTTGAATGGTTCAGAAGGTCTGATCTGAAATTTCAGCAGTATTGTGCAAGAGGCCAACTAAATATATAATGAATGAGAGACACAAGTAAGATGTTTTAGCTGGATAAAGGGAGCAAGAGCATGAGGCGTAGGCAATGACTTGTCAACTACCCATTTAAGTCTGATACAGAGCAGAACCTATGACTTGCCTCAGGTGGTGTGAGGGATGTTATGTGATGAATACAAGAGCGTATCCACCACTGGAACTATATATATAGCTTTAAAGTCGAATTTGAGTGGGAGTTTTCTGAAAGTGCACAGAATACTGACTCATCCCTACAAGGTTCTCTTGTTTTACAATATACCGTTGTATACTACTAAACCCTTCCTATTAGTGGCTACAGAATTGGATAATTCTTTAGCAATTTTGTCATTACCATATTCTAAAACGCTAGTTTGTTGTGATTCTTCTCTCCATTCATTGCTTTTTTAGACTTTTTATTCAGGGCCTTTTATATAAACTAAACATGGTTAAACATGAAAATAAAAAAGTAATGAATGAAAGGACTGTAATATTACTGTGGTGCAGTCATGATTACAGACTCTTTTCGGTTTGCTGTAGCAAACTTAACTTTGTGGCTAACAACAGACCTGACAGATTAAGTCACACATACAGGTATAGTTGAGCCTTTGCTACACTGTTTGGCATAAAATAATTGTGTGACAGCTTTTCAATGATCAGCATTTTCACGGTAGTTTGTTTGGACGAGCTGCCCACAGCGAGCTTTCAACACATGCTGAAAAATGATATCAATGGGGAAACTGCCTCAGCCAGCTAAAATTCAATTCAATTCAGCGAAAGAATCTGAGTAATTACAACTCTCACGTGACGGGACTGAAATGCCAGTGACCAACAACGATTTCACCAGCTAATTTCTTTACTTAGGAGGAGCGGCGTCAAGTGTGTGTCACTGTGCGACAACCTCCAGATGGTTTAAGCAGCCTACATCATTATGGTGGTTGAAAAGAAAATAAAACCCTGTCAAAGCCCGACTCTCCATCTGCAGGATCCGCGTCTTAATCATGCTTCTGGCACATTTTTGTTGCACAATATCCCTGACAATTCAGTGCAACCTGTTCTGCTCAGATGATTCAGCTTCACCTCCATTGGCACATTAGCTGCTGAATATGAATTAAGCTCATATCAGACATTCCAGACTGCCTGTGCACATTGTATAGCCATCATGATCAAGCTTCTTACTTGGCTTAAGACTCACGTCTTAATTTATCTTAAAACTTATTAACATTTTTATTAATTCTTTTTTTTAATCTAAAGACCACTAGCATTGTCCAAATTGCTTCTCTGCCTTTTTTTAGACTTGAAAACATTATGGAATTTTAGCATGTGAGATATTATTATGCCAGACAAAACAACAGCAATAAATGGACATCGTCTAATTTGATAAAGGTTAATTGGGTCAGAAAATAGCTTTAAAATAATGAACAGTAACATTTCTAACTGCTGGCCTCAAGTAGGCATCAATTTGTTTGAGGGTGTTCAACCCCCCACCCCCTTCCTCACCTACAGTACCCGCCATCTTCCCCGCACCCCACCTCCTGTTGTTAGCACTCATTTCTGTGCAAAGGCAGGAAACCTTTATTGAGGCTTGCAGGGTTTGTGAGTATTCTTTGATTAATTATCACGTGCGTGACAACATGTGTTTGCCTTTGGATGTCAGCGATATGGCTGCACTGAGCACATGACAAAGGTAAACTAGAGGAATGAAGAAGGTACACAGCTTTAACATGTCTGCCTTTTGCTACTTCAACGGCTTGTTTTGGACGTGGCTGTCATGTGTGATGAATGAAAATGTAGGGAAGAAACAGTAAAACAAAGGGTTACTCATATGCTCACAGAGAACTTACACACACCCACTCACACCCTGCAAATGTTAATGATGTCAAAGATGTTGATGTATCAGCAAGTGCATGCTGCAAACAGTGCTGAAAAGAAAGCTTAGGGAGATTTGTTTTTGCTCAAATGCAATTAGGCTTTCTTTTCCTGAACTATTGGTTCGTTTATTAGACAACTTACTTGAGAAACATGACGCAAATCTGCTACATAGGGTGAAATGTAAAGCAATAACAGCAACAACAGGAAATAAGTTCAACATGATCAGTAACTGATATTTTCAGAGATTCCGTGTGGATTAAACGTTGCAGGGATGTCAATATTACATGTTCATTGGAAATACATATCCTTAAATCTAAGACAGAGAAAGCATAGGGGAAAACAAATCCCTCTGGGTACTCTTGATAGTGATCTTTTTCTTTTTTGTACATTAAAGGTGCTGTTAACAACTAATTCAATTTACTTTTAAAAGCCAAAATGTAGCAAACACAGGGCTGAAGTTGTAGCCCACAGTTAACACACTCGCTGACTAAGAATTGAAGTGAACACAGCTTTCAAGAACGTCTCATTTTCAACAAAAGTTAAGTCTGCCGTATCAAAGTTTGCTTCTTTACCCACCCACAAAGAATAGATCTGTTTAGTTGTGTCTTACATAGCCCCGTCTAATTGTGTAATGACTTCATAAGCTGTGTGAGGCTGAAGGCAAAGTGTGGATTTTTTATTTTCATTTTATAGTTAAACATCCTGGAAATTTTATGTCTTTCAGTTAGATTTCATCTCAGACTTTAGATATATTTGAATAAATTATGTCTGTAATGAGAGGAAAGGAGACTGATAGAAACCAAGAAGAGATGAGTAGTTTTTGTAAGACTGAAACATAACTATACAACTGGTAATATTTTTTCTTCCATAACAGATTTATGAACATATGACACGTTGGTTTTGTTTTGGGGGGGGGGGGTTTCTGTAGCTTTCTTAACTTTTAGTTTCCTTCTCAGCAAATATGAATTTTCTTTTTTTTTTTCAAACCATCATTAGGAGCAGTGAAATAAACACCAGAATAATACAAAAAAAATGCTGGCTGGGAAATGCTTGTATATCTATAAAATATATACAGCTTGTTAGATTAGATTTAATTGGTCAGTCTTGAGTCACCTGCTTGCAAAGATTAAAGTACTTACCTGTATAGAAATATAGCCATGATGAAAAGAAAGTACACCCTCTCTCAAATCTAAACTTTTATGTATCTTTTTAAAGAGAAGAGTCTTTCAGTGTTTTTCCTAAGTGTTCTAATATTACCTTTAATGTTTAACATGTTAACTTAGGTCTGGAGTATCTGAGATGTCGCTCTTGGGTTACTTTGCAGTCTGACCATGTGGCGAATTTACTGGGAAGTCCAGTTCTGGGAAAATTGGCAGATGTCTTTGTGTAATCTTTGTGAATAATCTTGTGAATAGTTCTCTCTCTCTCTCTCTCTCTCTCTCTCTCTCTCTCTCTCTCTCTCTCTGTTGACCCTGTGATGGACTGGGGACCTGTCTAGGGTATACCCTGCCTCTTGTGCTGGGATAGCCTCCAGCACTCCTTGCCCCATGACACTGAATTGGATTAGTGGAAGAAGATGGATCAATAATTTATGTTTAACTTGAATAAGTAGAATTTGTTTTTCGTTTTTTCCTGGATAATTGAAAAGAGAGAAAGTGCCCCAATGCCCACCATTAACCAGCCAGACTGCTTAATGCTGCACTGGCATTTCCTGGACACCAGAAATAACTGTTCTCACTTTGTTACTCTGTCCTCATTAAAAAGAAAGGTGCCAAGCATGGAACTTAACCACAGTGCACAGAAGAGCTAATTAAATGTACAGTCCTTTCATCACTTTATTAGCGTTTTATGGTTTACAACAAATATCATTAAGTTTAGGATATTATCTGTATCTGTCATTTCTCTACTGACTGTACCGACACTCAGTTCATCATTGGTTTTGTATTTTTGTATTCAGTATATAACACGCAGTGTGCAGATTTAGATGGGGAACAGAAAGGAACTTAGAACAGTTTAATAGCTTGATCCCATTTCTTCCTATAGTATCCTACAGTAAAGTATTTTCTATTATCTCTATAGACAAAAGGCTGTGTGTGTGAATCTGCTGAAGGAAAGTCTGGACAGGATTTAGACACTTGTCACCCTCAAGAGTAAAGCTTGTCCAGGCTTAAAAATTGTCTCTAGAATCCAAAAATCAGCTGGCAGTGGTGAAATTTTCAATTTAACATCAGAGCACCCTTCTGAAAAAGAAAAAAAAAAACTCTTGGTACAACAGAACTTTGTTGTACCAAGACTCCCTCCAAGCTTTGCCTCAGTCTGCTTGTGCAGCTATCCAGGAGGTTCAAGTCTGATAAAGGACTGCATGTAATTCATAGAGCCATGTCTGAGAAGCTTGTCAGGACAGGTAGCTGAAAAGACAAGCTCACAGCTGGTTGATGTAATCCTCAGTAGCTGGCTTTCGTGTTCTGGAAAGGTGGAGCTATTCAGTTAATCTTTTCTTTGCTACCAGTCACTGGCAATTCTGTGCAACAAGTATGTTTGACTGAGCACACAGATTACTTTGGTTAGCATCCAGAGAAGGTTTCAGCCATCGTATCCTCCCCCCGTTTTTCACTCTGATAATTTCCATCTTTTGTCGAGATTATTCCAGGATTGCAAAATTCACTTTCTAAATCCTGTGAGCAGTTGTCCTCTTATGCTTGTACATACTCTCACATATATATTCTAATAATCAAATCAAAAGATTTATATTATGTGAAAGGAAGAAGACTGCTTAGCCTGTCATTTTACACCTGCGTAAGGCACCTTTATATGTGGCGGCTCCGTAAGGTAGTGAGAGAGAGCTGTTGTCACAACTTTGAGCGTCAGCACCCACAAATGATGCAACATGACATCAGTGGATTGTATGTAGCACAGTCAGGCTTACTGAGCTGTCAGCCTGTGACATGTTTTATCAAAGCATACCAGAAGAAAGAGAAAGATGTAATGCTGGAGAGTCCAGCTCCGTCTGCACTGCGCTCTCTTCCCGTTGTTAAGGAGACAGCAATGTGTTGGAAGATTTGTGAACAAAGCTGACAACTGAGGCAAAAAAGGACAAATCTCAGTGAAAGGACTCAGCTAGAAGTTTTATTGTTTTTTCTTTTAACACGACAAATGGGTCGAAGAAAGAATGAAAATTTGTATAACATAGATTGTCCTGACGTTTACAGCCTGGCTTACCTGCATTAGGAATTAAACTGATGTGTACAAGGCTTTGTTGGTACCAAGGGAAGGCAAAACCATCAGAGTGACCGTCATCTCCCTCAGGGCTAACTCAACCTATATAGTACAGTCGGATTTTTGTCTAACAGATGGCAACACAGCTGTGTAAGCATGTTCATGTGATGGTTACCCTTGTACAACAAATTTCCACTTACAAAATACACCTTGTTTTTGACAAACTTTTCGTCCTTGTGTGTTTGTGTTCCCCTAATTCAAGCGTGTCCTCATTACTAGGGTGTGGGATGCTGTCTCTATATCAAAGCCACTGGCATCTGAGAGAGAGGCACAATGTCTTCTTTGCATTGTTGGGCTGATGCACTCCTTACACCAATGGTTAGAATGGTCTCGTTCACAGTGGGTCACAAAAAGATGCTTGGTCATTGTCATAGTTATGGGGTTTTAATTCTGTTACATAAGGTCGTATTATACAATTATTGTTCTCCATGTTTTATCTTCACAATCTTTTACCATCAACTTGCTTGATCATCTTTGTGTTTTGTACTAAGCAGTTAAGGGTTTCCACCATTATGTCATTTTCTCCTTTCAAACTAGTGTTCTTTGTGTTTTCCCAGTTTCTACATTTTTGTTGTGTATTTTTGTTCTTTTGTGCATCTTATTGTTTTTTTTGTCTGTTTTTTGGACCTTACATTTTCATTTTCAGTCACCTGTTAATGATATTTAGCTTGTTGGATTAAAAGTATGGTGTTTGGATTTAGTCTTCTGATTCAAGTGTCTTCTGTTTACATCTTTAAAACCATTGAAGTAAGGCATCACATCAACTTGTTGTGAATGGCTGTATTTCAACCCAAGTCACAATCTTTTTCCCAAACATGACATAGCCTTTAGAAAGAGATAAAATATATTAATCAGCCCAGTTTTGTTTCCTTTGGACAGTTTGTTCTTTATGTTAAGCTAACCAATGCTAATACTGTAGTAATACTGTAATACTGTAGTTAAACTAGTTTCCATACAACTAAGTATATACCTTGCTTTCAGCTAGATTTCTTACTCAGTTTATAATGTATAAAAAGTTTGGGGTCACCTGAATAATACTTTATCTTCAATCTAGTTCAAACTGACTGAAAGCCATCAGCTGTCCAATCAGTGCATTTTAGCAGTCAATAAGATTTCTTTCTGGTTTGTTTCTGACAGAAAATAATTTCCAATAATACATGTTCTCTTTCAGCAAATGGACAAAACAAGAAAAAAAACCATTAATTACTGTAATCTCGCATTTCTCCACATTACTGTGTGGAACCTTTACCGATAAAATACAAGAACAAGAAGTTTGAAAACTGCATTTGCTCATAGATTTATAAATTCATTTATGAAACTAAATTCAAGGAGCTCAAGCAGAAGCTCCTAATGGTGCAATAATATTCTATATTACGTGCCTCAGGCTTTTATTGCTCATGAATTCTGTTTAAATGTAACATATGGGTGGCATTTTTACATAAAGTGGATAAAGAGTCTCATACAAAGACAGCAACCAATACGAAAGATTTGAAAAGGTGAATATTTCCCAGCGCTAAAAGATCTCTGAACTTTTGATGCAATCATAGACATATAGTATATTACAAAAATACTACAATAAAATATATGTCTATAAAATATCTAACAAAGTAGATGAACACTTTGTGTCTATTTGTTCGACTTCTATTGTTGTGTCGTAAGTTGAATTAATTTCACAGAAGCTTATCTGTAAGATCAATAAGGAACATCTGTAGTCACTCATCTTTCTGCTTCTCAGGTGTTGGCACCTAATCTAAGTTTTACATAACTTCCACTTTCCCACACTGTCAAGCTGATTGTGACATCACTGGTCTAGTCCAATCGGCTTTCTGCCGGCCAATCAGCCTTCACTTCGCGTACTTTAAATCTCACAGTGCGTCTGTCTTGCAGTTTCCTTCCTCCAACCAACCCTCTCCCCGATCACCACCTCTAATTATTCAGGCTCTATTCAAGACTCCATCTTTATCTCCACCACCAGCGTCTGGACACCCTAATCCCATCGAGGTCTAACCGCCAAATACCTCAAATTGAATTCTGTACATAAATAAACCATGCTCAATTCCTTCTAATGATCTCTTCTTATTGAACTATATGTCAGTGTCATAAATGCACTGTGGAACTGTATAGAACATATCCTTGTTGGTATTTCTGTAATTTTGTCCCTTACAGTAAATTTTAGATGGTGGTGCAGGCTTGGTAAAGGTCATGAGTAAATAGATATGGGCCTCAAACATGGTCCACGGTTTATACTGTACGCCTTTGTGAGTGAACCTCTTCTCTTCCTGAAAGGTCACCTCTGAATCTCTTCTGCCTGCATTTCTCTGCCCAGTAACCGTAATACACGTTGAATATACGTAGATAATACTAGGAATCTTTCTGAGACTATATCTAATACATATGAATTTCTGCAGAATTTCTATATTTTTTGATAATATTTACCCACCAAAATTGTACCCTTCAAGTGGAAAAACTGCCCATGAAAAACGATACATAAAATATAAAGGCAGATTCTTTGACGTTATAGGACTTTTCAGCTGCTGTTTCTAGATGGTGTCCATTAAAATGAGTCCATGAGACAACCTGTCTGTCATCACTGACAGCTCTCACCATGAGGCCTTTTGGGGATCAGCTTCAGAGCGCTGAGAGGATCAGAACAGTAGGCATCCAGCCTGCAAGTACTTGGCTAAAAGAAAAACCTTTTGCACAGAGTTTCGCAGTTTTAAAGAGTGCTGGTTTTAAATTGTTACATTAGGATTCAGACAGTGAAACCTCAGAAATGTCTGTAGCATAAATATTAGCACCACATTGTAGCTTTTTTCTACAACACTAAAAATTAAGAAAAGGACTGTGTGAACTGAAAAATCTCTCTTTCTCTCTCTCTCTTTCTCATATATCTATAACATGTTGCTTTTTTATTTCTAAGAATTTTGTGTTGTATTTCTTCTTGGTATTAAAAGGTTTATAGTACCATTTGGCCTCATCAAAACTGTGGATCATAATTTTGGTAGTTCCACTGTTTTTTTTGCTTTGGTTTTTTAATCAACTTCTTTGGTGAAAGTGATTATTGCAAAAAAAAATAAAAAAAAATAAAAAACACTCTGCATGAGCTTTCTAAGCATTTCACTGTGACACACAACCCAAATGAGGAAGCATTTGTGATATGATTACAGATTGATTTTGTAAATTAGAAAAAATAGTCATATATTTCTTCTTCTAAGTTATTGAAAAGCACAGCCTACACATGAAGAGATGTTGCAAGGTAGTCAAACATAAGTCACAATGCTGCAACTAGCACCTCACACATACATAATAATGAATATCTGAATTGACGTAGTTAATGTAAAACAAATTACAACCATGCTTCCATGGTTCTAGAGAGAACCATGCAGACTACAAGGCAGAGTTTCCCATTAATCAAAATTGCTCATGTAAAAAAAAAGGATGATTGAAATTGATTTTTAGGTTTTGAGTGTATTTGGAATTAATGATACAAATATCTGGGGGAATTAAAAGCTCGCTGTATGAAGTCAAGTGTGGCCATCCATTTGGAGCAGTCAGCCAGGTGTGAGGACTGTTAACGTACAGAGGCGGGCTGACTTTCTCCATGTCTAACACATGTGGTTTGTGTGATATTCTTTCCAAATTTCTGACTACAATGGTGCAGACACAATGAAAAAGGGAAACAAATGAGAAAAACTGTGTAAAATCATATATAGCGCACAGCATAAAAAAATAAAACAATGTAGTAAATGAGGAGTAGTTCGTGTAACTTTTGCATTTTGTCTTAACAAAATTGTGTAACATCCCAAGAAAGAACACAACATGCATTGTTTGGTGTGGAAACTAGTTCAGGTACCCTACACTTGAACTAGTTTCCACTGCATGTATGTCGGTATCTGTAATGACAGCTTATAAGCATGTGCGTCATTAAAAATAGCTTCTTAGCACAGTTTAATCCTGAGCTTCATTCAGACAATCCTCGTGTGATTTCTCACACCTTCTTTGCATTGCAAAGTACATGCATATGAAGGTTATAATAGAGAATATTAATGTAAAACAGTCTCAAGCATAAATATCAGACCTGCTCATTAAACAAGCACTTTTGGACCATATGGTCCAAAGATTATAGTGGCATTCTGTCAGAACTGGATTTATGGCTCCCTTTATGAATACAACCCTGCACACAATCCATGATCACACAGGCTCATTAAGTTACATGCAACTGAAAATGTATAACGTTAGTTTTGATCATAAAGCTTATCTTTTGTTTTGCTTTTCTTTTTTTCAGGTCCTCGTTGCATAAGCTAACATGGACAAAGTGGTCATCAGTCTCCTGTTCCTGGGAACCGCAGTTACGATGGTCCATGCATGTCCCAAATACTGTGTCTGCCAGAACTTGTCAGAGTCCTTGGGGACTTTATGCCCCTCCAAAGGTCTGCTCTTTGTTCCACCAGACATTGACCGGCGAACTGTGGAGCTCCGGCTGGGTGGCAACTTTATCCTAAAGATCTCCACCCTGGACTTTGCCAATATGACAGGTCTGGTGGATCTCACTTTGTCCCGGAACACCATCAGCGACATCCAGCCTTTCTCATTTATTGACCTGGAGACATTAAGATCGTTACACCTGGATAGTAACCGGTTGACTGAACTGGGACCAGATGACCTCCGAGGACTGGTTAACCTGCAACACCTGATCCTCAACAACAATCAACTGAGCCGTATCTCTAAAGTAGCCTTTGATGACTTGTTACTGACACTGGAGGATCTTGATCTGTCATATAACAACTTGCGCACTGTGCCTTGGGAGGCCATCCGAAAGATGGTTAACCTCCATCAAATGAGTCTGGACCATAACCTCATCTCCTTCATTGCTGAGGGGACCTTTACAGATCTCGACAAACTGGCACGCTTGGACCTCACCTCTAATCGTCTTCAGAAGCTCCCTCCAGATCCTATCTTTGCACGCTCCCAGAGCAATGTGGTGATGAGCACACCATATGCACCTCTGCTCTCACTAAGCTTTGGTGGAAACCCTTTGCACTGCAATTGTGAAGTGCTTTGGCTTCGGAGACTGGAACGGGAGGACGATATGGAAACCTGTGCTTCTCCTGCCAGTCTAAAGGGACGCTACTTTTGGTCTGTTCGTGAGGAGGAATTTGTGTGTGAGCCCCCTCTGATCACACAACATACACACAAATTACTCGTGCTCGAGGGACAGACAGCTAGCTTGCGCTGCAAAGCTGTTGGCGATCCAATGCCAACTGTGCATTGGGTTGCTCCTGATGACCGTTTGATTAGCAACTCCTCCAGAGCAACTGTATATGAAAATGGGACTCTGGATATAACAGTCACCACATCTAAGGACTACGGTACATTCACCTGCATTGCTGCTAATGCTGCAGGAGAATCTACAGCGTCCATTGAACTATCAATCATTCAACTCCCCCATCTGAGTAATGGTACAAACCGTACCACCCAGAACAAGTCAGGCCTGTCAGACATAACAAGCTCTACTAAGATCAGTAAAGGGGAGCCTAAAACTCTTCCAGAGAAGGTGGTGTCTGTATCAGAAGTGACCGCTGTTTCTGCTCTGGTCAAGTGGAGTGTTAGCAAAGCAACTCCAAAGGTCAAAATGTATCAGCTTCAGTACAATTGTTCTGAAGATGAAGTCCTCATTTACAGGTAAGAGTGATTACTGAAACTTGATTACATCTAAGTATGGGCTAATAACTCTCTCTTCAAAGTGGCACACTGAGTCTTGAGTGTAATCTTTAGCTTTAGAATACATACAGTTGGGTTTCTTTTCTCAGCTGTTAATTGTTTGGTGGGTGAGTACTTGAGACAGTCAGTTCCTTTGAAGTGTTACTTGAAGATCAACATTCATTTTTCTTAATCCTTCTTGAGATTTTTTTCTTTAAATTGAGAATTGACGGGTTGCTGTGTTCACATTTTTAAGTAAAAAGTGCAATCCAAAGTGAAATCCTTGCCCTGAACCATTAATTAGAAATCCAAGAAGAAAAAGGATTATAGACCCTCATTTCAATGTATCCTTCTTAAGCTGCTCAAGTCCATAAAGTGTGAGCTTGGAGACTGTTACTGAAGATCTTTGGGCTCTGTGAAATCAATTTCCTATGTCAAATGAGACAGTGAAAGCGGCAACATTCAGCAAAGATAACTGTTTGGAAATACAAAAATACAGCCATGCTGTTTAATATTAAATTGATGCATTTAGGTACACTAACCTCCTAAGACCCCAACTCTTTCATGACATGCATTTTTAATTTGTCTTTGCTATTTGAGCTGATTGGGACCTGATGAATGTAAAACCAAAGAATTATCTTTTTACCTGATGTAGTTTCTGAGAAGAGGATATCAGGCCCTCGTAGAGCTAAATTTCGTATTGTCGTCTAGACTCTAGACAACCCAATATGTGATGTCCACATATGTGGACGCCAGGTCCTAGGAGGTTAAAGGATGAGTAACAACAATCAGATTTATTCATACAGTATGAGTCCCAATTTATAGGACAACTTGGCCTTTTTTGAAGAGAGGGGAAGACATGCATCAAAGGGCCGCAGGTCAGACTCTAACCTGGGCCTAGTGCTCTCCGGCCATACGGCATATGGTTGTCTGTTCACTCACTGATCTAACCCGACCCCCTACAACTTTTTTTTGCCACATAATGTGTTTTGTTTCCTCAAACTAATGTTAACTTATCTAAAGAAATTCACTGAAGGATCCTTGAATGACTAGTATGCTGAAGTTTATACATTACCACATTATGGTCTGTTTTAGGCAGGAAATTGAGCATTTTCATTTCATGCTTACTAGTACTGATAACTGAGGCTTACTTTCTCTATCAACACCATATCTGATCACCAATACCTGATCTAATGAAATAATAAGAAAATCCAAACGGCTGGGTATTAGCTAGGATTCTAAGAATAGAACTGTGCACAGCAATTGTGAAAGATATCACTCTGCCCAAATGCTTTTAATGCAACTTGCCATCACTGTAAATTCAATAATAAGCTGTTTATCTGATATCCTTGCTTTCATACTTAGTGCCAGCTTTTCATGCCAGAAAAAGGGAACAACATGAATTTTGAGATTTTTTTTCATCCCAGTGACAGAAACAGTGGATGACTCATCTGTGTTCTAGTAAACGGCCTTATGAATTTTCTCTAATTTGTACAAAACTGCAACTGTAAAGCTAATGTAAGCTTTGTAAAACGTATTTTCCTTTTTCATTCAGTGATTCGCAGCAGCAAAATTGTTTCCCTGAAAAGAGATTATTTAAATTGCATTCTTAATGTTGTCAGTCAAGACTCGCCCCATATAACAAAACATGTACATTTATTTGTTTGAATGCTAGTTTGAGATATTAAAACCATGCAAGTTCTTAAATGCAGATTTAAGGATGAATTTCTTAGTTTAACTTCACTTTAGTGCACAGTTGGTAGCCGTTAATTTAAGTGTTGAGCACTGACTTTGCTTACCATGTGATTTGATGCTTTATTCTTTAACGTAATCCTCAGTATGTAGTTTATATACAGAAGAAAAAATGGCCTAAAGCAATTCATTTATCTGCACACCAGAATACACATTATAAACTGGAAGGAAAAGATAATGTGAAAAGACAGGACAACTACTGTTTCTGAATTAATACTGATATCCATAGCATGCATATGTGCACCCCTAGCTGGCCGATGTAGTTTCTCACTGCCTGCACTAAAACAATGGCATGATTAAAAATCAATCACAGCCATGTGGAGCAGAGGAGGGATTGCATGAGTCTACTGGAACATGTGAGGAAGCACAGCTTCTTCCTGGTTATGGGAGAAAGAGGCAATTAAGGATGAATAATGAACTGTAGCCCTGCTGGTGTCTGGGCTCTTTGGTGGAGGCACTTCAGAGGGATCAAAGCTTTCAACACATATGCTATAGGAAAACAGCAAGCAACAATGGATGAATGACTGAGGAATCTATTTATACATGCCCTTATGGGTATGTTGGAGTCTCAACCTTTTTTTACCCCAGTGTTTTCCAGTTTCACATCAATTAATTATTTGTTGCATTGTACATGTAATTACAGAATTGTGTTGGCATATGATACATTTTCAAATCAAAAGTTGAAATACATTATGTTTTATACACCCCTCAAAAATGGCTTGGATTCGAAAGTTTGTTGAGGCTTCTCTAACCATGATGTTAAAGCAAGATTGAAGACCAGTTATATTCATCTATTGTCTTTTTTGGCAGAAGATCAATGGCCAACTTCCATTCAATTTAATTCTGTTTAATTCAGTTCAGTTTCCAAATCACAATAAGTCACTTCAAGGTGCAACCTGTTCCTTATGGTACTGCTCCTGTGTTAGATTTTTAAAAATCTAATGGTCTAGGACACGGTAGCTGAAAGTGGTCGTGAATTTATACGTAAAGTATCCTAAACACAGAAATAGTGTTTTCTAAACTGTGCATGTCCACTAATGTTATATTGGCATTACCAAAGATTTATTAATTTAGCATCAAAACAGCATTTTAAATCCAACTACTTTGAAGTTTTAGATTCGATAGCAGCATGTGCGACCTGTCAAGCACAGCAAATTACAATTGTCTTGCTTCTTTGTAGGGTAACACTTAAAAAACTTTACTGCATTCAGTTGGAAAGTCATGCGCAGGGTTTTAAATTACATGTTTTGACACGTGGAGAAAGAGGATTTACTAATTAAATGTCTCTGAGATCAAATATCCAGATGAATGAGTGGATAAAAGCAGTTGCTGTCTATGCAACAAAATACAGGTTTTGAAAACACCCTTTTCATTGGCAAAGCTCTTGGGCAATTAACTTACTGCAGATTTGAGTTTCAGTTTAACTCAAAAAGCACTGAAGCTTAATTAACCAGTCATCTTAAAACATCAGAAATAATAACAAATTGACTTGAAACAACTTAATGCGTGTTTATTGGATTGTACAAGACATTACATTTAGCCAAAACAATATTTAAAAATTGGCCATTCACTATTTATCTCATTACTATTTGCTTGCATGCATATCAAATGGTATATACCGGAGCAATGAAGTCATCTTTTTGAATTACTTTGTGCAAATAAATAACTACTTAGCATGGTTAATTGTGTACTATTTCCTTGATATGTCAAAGCATAAGATATTAATTAAAACTACTTTCAACATTTTGGTACTATGGCCTTGTTTTGAATCCCTATGGCAAGAAGTCTGTATTTTTAAACCGTCTCTCTGTTTCTGTTTTCAGAATGATTCCCATGACTAACAGGGCCTTTGTACTCACTAATCTGGTCCCAGGGATGCAGTATGACCTGTGTGTCTTGGCCATTTGGGATGATACTGCTACAACTCTCACTGCCACCAATATTGTAGGCTGTGTCCAATTTGTCACCACTGAGGATTACCCACAGTGTCAGTCTATTCACAGTGGCTTCATGGGTGGCACTATGATCCTGGTCATCGGTGGCATCATCGTGGCCACACTGCTGGTTTTCATCATTATCCTCATGGTTCGCTATAAGGTGACGAGTGGGATCCAGACTAATAAACTGCCCACTGTGAGTAACACATACTCTCAGACGAACGGCGGAATGAACAGGTTCAACGGTGCCCCACCACAGGTCAAATCTACAGTGGTGGTCATGCGTGAGGAAATGGTAGAGTTCAAGTGTGGATCGCTCCAGAGCAGTCTCTCTTCGTCCTCCTCCTCTTCTAACTCGTTAGACAGCCAAACAGCAAGAGGGGCTGGTGACCGCTACAGCATGCAAAGCAGTGAGTGCACCACCCTGCCCAGCAACAAGTTCAGGAGGCACGGCCCCAAAGCACGCCCAAACTTGGACCACCTTTTAGGGGCCTTCACCTCACTGGAGCTGCGAGGGGCAGGGAGAGACGGCGCAGGGACTTCTGGACCCTCCACCAGTTCCAATGCTATGGCAGTGGCTGTGGCACCACCGTCTGATAAAGAACCATTGCTTGGAAGGGCAGAGTCCACAACCATGCTGGGACGCATCCTAGGGCTCCCCCAGGAGGGTAAGCCAAAGAGGAGCCATTCGTTTGATATGGGTCACGTAGGGGCCACACAGAGTCGCAGCAGCTACCCACGCAGGATCAGTAATATCTGGACTAAACGCAGTCTGTCTGTTAATGGCATGCTGCTGCAGTATGATGACAGTGAGGATGAGAAGCCCAGTTTTGAGAGCTCCGAGTGGGTAATGGAGAGCACGGTTTGAAGACCATAGAGACCACATGTGAGATTCATGACCAAACAATAAATCTATATGAGAATAAAAGAAACATGAGTGAAAAGTGAAGGATACCCCAAAGGGAAACTATCTTCTGCATGAAGCTAACCCAAGTGATAATATAAGACACTCAAATCAATAGATTCCTGGTCATGATCTCATCTCTGACAGTGTCAAACTGTATTTGAAAAATGTCCCCATTTTAAAACAACTGCAGAAATGGCCCACAAGGAATATTTCCCAAACCACAGGGTACATGACATTATCCCTGAGGGGAGAAAAGGGAAAGAAAGACAAGAAATTCTAAGTGGATTTACTATGTCTTTATTAAAACAACTGAATACCAAGAGGATTTGCCTCGATTGTGGTGAAGTGGATCACAATGTCATGGACCCTCAGCATGAAATGGGACTACTGCAACAGTAGAAAGACCAGAGGAGCTAGTAGAAAATTAAAACAAAGTCATTTTTATTTTCAGTCATTTTTTCTATCATTTTTACTATTTATTATTTGAGGCAATTCATCAGCAGAAGCACATCTCGGTACTGAGATTGTAGCTGTTGGTCACAAACAAATAGACCCTCTCACACATACACATATGTAGAGGCTACCATCTCTCATACAGCCATTCCAAACACTTTCAAATTGATAACATGATTAATTTTCAGTAACAATATGGTCCTATGTTCTAGATACCATAACAATGAACCACAGCAAGCCAGTCTTGTATTTGTACCTCAGGTTATGTATCGTACGTTGTTATTTTAAAGCAAGTAGGACTACAGCTAAGATTGAACACAAACAGCTCCACACACAAAGTTCTTTGCTTGATTGTAAAGCTGTCAAAAAACTATTTGTTGCCATCCAGTCAAAATCCAGTGTGTTTCCAGCTCAGGTTAAATCCTGCTCTAACAAAATGTCAGTTTGAGTGCTTTGATACTCTCCCCATAGGTTAGCCCTGGTGACAATGGTCCCTGCAGGCAAAAGGCCCATTGATGTAAACAGAGTGTTCGCCTCAGGGTACGGTTTCAGATGTTATCAAGATATATTATAGTCACTGGACGTGGATGGTGTTTGAAATCCATCAAGCCCACTTAATCATTTGCCCAAAGCTGCCAAAAGCAGGATCTATCGTCAGGCTGTTATTCTCATGAGGTAACACAAACAAGAGAGTATGGCAATTACTCATTTAGCCAGGTTAAATGGAGGAATTTGTCATTTGATAAAGGTCATCGTGCTGCTTAGAAGAAAGGAAAAAAGGGGAACGATAACTCATTAAGGGCCAAACATTTCACCAAATTACATGATACAGAACCTTTGCTGGTTTATGTATTATTTCAATTGATCCATCAGAGAGCCCATTTATCTTTCATTCTCTTTCATACAGGGCTGTACATTGCAGTAAAATACTTTGAATTAGACTCTACTCAGATTACTGCTGATCAAAACTGCAACATCTCTGCATTTTAATGCCTTTCTCGATATTCTGTGGATCTCTGCTGCATTTTAACATGTGGGATGGTCATCGGTTTTCGTTTCTTCCCTACAGTAGGTGTACCGTTCTGTATATTGGCATTCTTTTTGTACAATAACTGGGTGAGAATGTAAATGGGGATGGGGGAAGGGGGCAATCGTGCAGTAGTACTTTTATTTTTATGTGAAGCAAACAGTGAGAAGGTGCTTTACTGTGACGTACCAACTTGATCATTGTTAGTTGGCTTACTGAAATGGGATTTTATGTGATACTGCAAGGGGGAAGTGGAGGACTGGCTTTTGTTAAAGGGTCAAGCCACTCAAATGACTAAAATACTTATTTTCCAACTTATCTCCAGTGGTATTCCTGCATGTACACTGTAGACAATCTTGGTTTTATTTGCTCATGGTTTCAGAGAGCTTTCTGCAAAATTTCTGCCTCTAGTGCAATACAACGGTGTTGGAAAATGCAGACCAACATATATATATATATATATAGTTTAACAATGTATCTCTTCTATAGATCTGTTACATCTGTTACAAAAATGATCAGGACCCTGTTTACCTAAAGCTTTAATCATTGTTTAACCCAATATCACCACAAAACGTGCAATAGACACGCCAGTCCACCGTGTCCGTTTCACTCTTTGCCTCTCCGAAGCGTGAAAAGGACACGCATGTCGAAGTTCCAGTAAGCTGCAGTAAAAGAAGAGGGAGATATTTTATTTCAAGCCAACTTGAAAATAATCACAGTAAAGTGTTTAAATAGATATTATTAACACATTTACATGTAAATACATATTAGCCCCCTAGCTTAATCATTTGTGGCGATTAAGGACCTTGGAATGTCCTCCATACGTTTTTTTGGTCACTACTGACTTCTTGGCTTTAAATATATTATCTCCCCCTGCTGGTAATGCGGTAATGTAACTTCTGTATGTGTGTCCATTTCATGTTTTGGAGAGGCAAAGCGTGAAATGGACGCGGTGGACCAGAGTGTATATTATATGTTTTGCCGCAATACTGAGTTGCATTGTATCCATGCCATACAGTATATCCATTCTAGCCAGTGAGCCACACTGCTGCACTGACATTCAGTGTGTTTAACTGTATATGACATACAGTATATCCAAATGAGCTTTAAAATCACGAGCTTATAAATTCAGCAATTTAAAAAGCACAAACATTTTCCAATAATATGTCTAAACTAAATGAGTAATACCTACAAAGTGGCCAACGACATAAATCATTCGTGCACTGCTCCAGTGGATGAATGAGATTTTTTTTCTTATTATTCTTATTATTCAGTTGCAGGGATAGCACTTTGTTCCAGAAAGCCACATGTGCATTTAGGACTGAGACAGTTGAGGCATGGAGTTACTTTTGTGTCATTTAAAATATTACATTTGCATTATAAAACAAAAAAAACAACCTTGTTTTTAAATCCAAAGGTTTTACTGTTGAGCTCACTCTCGTGGGCAGTCTCTGTTGGTCAGCATGGCAGTTTCCACAGTTTGCAAATAAGAGAGTGAGAGCATAGATGACATAAAATCAATGTGTAGGTGTGTTTGCACATAACATTCATCTTGGTAATGGCAATAATGTAATGTTTAAACTGCGATTGGTGTTATTTTACTTCACTTTTTTTTGCCTGTAGCCAGATATGGATTTTCATAATCAGTTTCCACATCACAGTTTGTTGAACAAAAGCAATCTACATGGAGTACTTTATAAAACGAAACATTCTTTGTGTTATTGTGGCAAAGGCTAGATATAAACATACCTGTGCAGTGACTTTTCTGCCTTCTTTGCTCTTTCTATGCTTTCACCACACAATTATTTACCAACTGTGAGTGCTGTGACTCTAATCAGTAGAGACATGTCATATTTCACCTTAACACCCACGTTCGACTTAACCAGCAGCAGTTTTGGATTTACACTCAAAAGTTTGATTGATATTAAATCAATGAAAAGAAAACTAAGGAAATAAGGAAAAACACCTATACAGTTTTTTCTTTCTTTCTTTTTTTTTTTTTTTTTGCAAAATTATCTTGTTTGTTTGCATAAAAGTGACAGAAAAGTACCCATATTAGTCCTTACTTCTTTAAGAACCATATATTGTTTTATAATAACATTTCTACTGTTTTGACAATCGTTCCCATTTTCCAGTTCAGTTCCAAAATGATCTGATTCATGAAATGAACAAAAACTAATTCCTCAGCAGCAGCAGCAAAACCGTTCTCATCAAAACCCTCCAATATCAGTGTAAATGTTCTTCTGTACCAGAGCTGTAGCCCAGGTGCAGCAATAAGCTACACAGACATGCTTCTGTATCACTGTCTGATTTTTTTTTGTTCCCAGCATATTGTTTTCCACGAAAACCTGTATGAAAGACTTCGAATCACTGCCAACTATGTAACTTTTCGCAGGAATTTGCTAGCCTGAGGAATACCTACACAATGCTGAACAGAAAAAATAGAAATGACTGAGCCCGTAATAAAGTGTTAATCTGTATCTTTGAGATTTTGAGTCCTCAACGAATGTCGTTTTACCCTTAATTTAATGTTTGCCAAAACATTACAACTTTTTAAACAATTGTTAGCTTACATTTTGTCTTTGCTACAAATGAATGAGTGCTACAGACTGTGTGATTCATAACATTTATTATTTATTCTTAACAGAATAAGTCAGATTACCCAATATCATCAGCATGTTGCTTTAGTATCTCAAGTGTTTTGTTTGCAGACACTTGTCTGCCTAATTTGACAATAACAGTAGGTTTTAAAGACAACGATGCAACAAAGTCACAAAAAAAAAACAAGTTAGGTAAATTTTTATCTGTATTGTCCACTTTCATGCAACAAATCATCCTCCCTCTTTTGGTTTCATTTCTATTAATTTCTCATTATATTCTGATAGTTTCACTCATTATTATAAGTGGAGAGCATTTTACCTTACAGATTACAGTTGTTTTGCTAAAGATTTTGAAATTGAATTCATTGTGACTATAAGCAGAAGAAACCTAAATCTATTCCCATCTGTTTTATTTCATCTGACATTTCAAGGATGCTTATTTTGGAATTTGAGCAAATAAAACCAGAAAACATTTGCTTTTGTGACACTGGAGGTGCACGTTGAAATATGTATTTTAGTGAATATGTGAAGTGACCCTTTAACCTGCCGTCTCTGCTTGTGACATCATATAACATCCCCCTCCACTCTGCTAACTAAGATATAAATTTAAGTGTGTATTTGACTCAACATAGTCATGATTCTCACCTGAGGTTCCAGGACAAAAACAAGAAAAAAAAAACTGTTTATGTGTGAAAACATTTTGCTACAAAAGAATATAAAATATTGTCTAATTCCTATGAACCAAAATGGCTCTTCTGTCTTTCTTCTTCCTGCGACATCAAGTTACTTTACAGATTCCATTATTGATGACATTTTTCAAATGTGATCCTTATGAATGTTAAGTGTTGTCTAACCGCGTCTGCCTACAAAGTACAAAGAAGCTAATGGAGTGTTCTTCCCCTCATGCGGTGTTTGTTTACCGCAGATGAGCCACGGGTTTTCCTCCTGAGGTCCAGCTGCTGTAATCAGGCCAGTTGCTGCTGACTCACCTCAGCACTGCCCTTATTACAAATCACCGGTACATGCAGCTCCTGGCCAGAGCCCATAATAAGGCCTTAATTCATATAATCTGTCAGGAAAGGTGCTTACGGCAGCACAGAGTAAATATAATCTCCACAAGGGCCAAGCGCTGCTTGATAAGACAGCGATATGCACCTCCTGAAGGCTCAAGAGGAAGATGACCGCTGTGTGCTGAACGTCGGGAAGTTTGTTTGGAATGGGGCTTTGTGTTTTCACGATACACAGGATATTCAGATATACACTTTTATAGGATCTGAGCTGAAAGGTTATCAGATAGACAGCAGCATTTTTTTTAAGAGAGTAAATTAAGGACACTGCATTTTTTCTCACATCACAGGTTTATGCGTGAGATCTGTAAGAGCTATCAGGTTGCTATTCAGTAAAACAAGTTGAAGAAAAAAGCACCTTTAACAAACCTGACAGTAGTCTTTTTGTGTTTTTTTTTTTTTTCTTACACTGTTGTTTCTTTTTGTGACAGCTACATTGAAAACAAATCAGAGCGTCAATGTGTTTACAAAGTCTGCTGCCACTTAGCATTTATTCACTGAAACTGAACATGAGCCCAGTCTGCAGGTCATCTGATTTGCATAAAGCCTTGGTAAATAAACCTGATGTTTTGATGTATCTGGAAAACAAAGAAATGTTTTTCCCCTCACTATTGCTGAAGTTGGAATGTTGATGAAAAAAAAAAAATGTAACCGTACAGCCCACAAGAAGAAAGCTACATGAGGAAATACAGCCTGCTTCTACGTCCACCTTTCTAAATATAGCCCAGGTATGATTTGCCACACAGGAAAACATGGATTCTTGCAATCGAGAAGATATAAAGAAACAGCATAAATAATGGCAAAGCATGGTACTTCAAATAATATAAAATATTTTAAGATATTAATACCACAACAAAAATAATTCTTTAAAAACAAAGTGAATGCAGAGGAGAGCAGAATTGTCTTACCACTGAGTGCTACAAAAAAAGTCCTTCAGTGATAAAGGGTTACACAGTCTGGTGATTTCTTAACCAGAGGTGTAATGGTTGGATGACTCATGAAAAAAAAATCAGCTTCCGTCTCTCTCACTCATCAGGCTTACTCTCGGTCCCTTTGTGTGCACGCGACAGCTGTAACTGTATCTGTAATCTCTAGACTTTTCAGTCGTGATTTTTGCTGCTCAGCCAGTCTATTGGGGAAAACAGTCAGGTTCAGTAAATGTTTGTATGATTTTCTGATCTCTAATTCTATATTATACAGGATTATCTTTGCAAGATGCACAAAACTGAACAACTGTGCAATTTGCACCTTTGCTTTTCTTCTATTTCTGAAGCAGAGACCTTAATGTACAGCACGTGAAAAGGACTGTTCATCCTTAGGCCACATGTCTTTAAGCATTTTCACTTCAAATCTATTCAGCTGAAACAAATTCTAGTGTATTTAATTTGAAATGTAGTCAGTGGACTCTGGTGAGTTTTCTTTCCAAAGGAAAATAACCAAACACATTTGATTTGATTTTTGTGAAAACAGTTCTGGGATTTTAGAGTAAATTGCTAGTAACAAATATATCTGCTGTCTACGAACTGTTCAGGGAATATTTCTGTTTAGCATGTATTTATGTAAATCACTGGATAACCATGGTCAGCACATTAGGACGGAGAACTATTCTGTTTTGCTTACATCCTTTGTGGTTTAAGTTGATTCAAAAGAGTAGCATCCCAGAATGTTTGTACAGATGCCTCTTAGTTCTCTCATGAAGTGTTTGTTAGAATTAAGTGACTTATCTGCAGGTGCAGAGTGATAAACATAACAATCACGTCCATAATTACTCATTTCTTTGTGAGCTCTTAGTGCCGCAGTAGAACATAAATGTACACAAGAAGTTTTAGAATGCCCACTCCAGAATGCAAAACATGCAGCAGCTCTCCGAGTTACTTATTAGTCTGTATAATAAGTGCTTTAATTTTGGCTGGTTTCTAGGAAGTCAGCTTGAACATAAATCACACAAGAACTGATCGATGCATTATTTATTCCCACCATGTTAGAATGCTATCATTTGCTATTTACCAAAGATAAAGGTGAGTTTTGCAGGCATTGGTCAAAATCCAGAGTTTCCTACTTGATGATAAATGTTTTAATCTGCACACCATGGGCTGACACCGCCATCTTTGAAGAGATATGACTCAAGAATCAGATCCAGTTAAGAACTGGTTTCTGATGAAATGAAATGGTCCAATCCATGGCTTCACAAAGAAAGGTAACTTCTATGAAACTTCCTCAAAAGCACCCCTGCTTCAGGACTGATTATTTATTAACAAGGGTAAAATGTTATTCTATTTCAAATAATAGCAGACAGTTACTGCAGGTACCTCTTAGTAATTTAAAGGGATAGTTTTACAAATTATCACTTTAACCCTTTAAGACCTACCATAGAACCAAGTCCGCCAGAGCTTATCTTTATATTTTTACATGCTGTAGTGCCATTATTGGGAGCATTTCAAATTGCTATACATCAATACAACTGTTATATCCCAAATTTTAATAATATGTATGCATTAAGTCCATAGTAACTACATAAATTACAAAAAAGTGAAAAAAAAAAAAAACTACAAAAAATTGAAAATCGTTTTTGTTTCTTTTTTACATATATTTCTAGCTAGAGAAATTTAAGATGTTTATCCCTCATAACTGTAAATACAAAAAAGTTGCACAAAATAGTTTCCCACCACAGGAAATTTATTTTGAGTGTCTTCATAGTTTTATTTTTGAGATACACCAATTTTTATATACTGCAGGAAAAACCAAAAATTTATAAAAATAAAAAAATGCATCAAAATAAACTATTTCTAGCAGTGCAATTTGAGTTCTAAGCATCCCAGAAACTATACAGAAAAGCATAAAGTCAAACACGACTTTTAAAAACACCAGTATAGGCTTACAAGGCCCCGAAGATTAAAAAAACTACATTTCCGCGGAAATGACATCACTTCCGGTTTTGGGCAGGAAATGGCGGACATGCGATAGTTCGTGCTAACAGCTATTCCAAGG
Source organism: Perissodus microlepis (assembly GCF_051167445.1). NCBI lineage: Eukaryota > Metazoa > Chordata > Actinopteri > Cichliformes > Cichlidae > Perissodus > Perissodus microlepis. The sequence goes on along the minus strand of NC_140479.1, from coordinate 13,644,598 downwards.
TAGGAAGTGTTATGAACAGCTGATCAGGACAAGCTCATGGCATAAAATGTAAGTACAACTCCTCCGGTTTCATATGCAAAAAGAATTATTGCGCTAGTTTATGTGGTTGCAGTTCTACAAGGATTAGAATTTAAAAGGAAGAATTTAAAGGATTTAAATAGTTATGCAAAACAGGGTCCAGAACAGCAAAACAAACAAACAAAAAATTTACTATTCATCATGCAAGCTGGTCAGCTTTAGTGTTTTCCAGGTCAGGAAAGTTTATTTCAGAGTAAATTCTCAGTCCGACTGGCTGGCACATGACAATGTGAGACGGGGAGAGAAGCTCAGGCACACACTAGGAAAGAAAAAAAAGGCTGAATCTGATACCAGTGTTGAGCTGTAGAATCTGGCAAAGGCTGGATGACTGAGCCAGTCCTTAAATATTCACGAGGGATGTGATCTGGTGCAGGTGTACCAGTTACGGATCAAACAGGAACTGCTGAGAGTACGTGCATCCAGGAAAACCTCTGACAAAGTAAGGCCTGCCCACTCACACACGTTCAAACCAAAGATTCACAATGAGGGACAGGTCCATGTACTTCAAGAAACTGGGGAACAGCCAACAGCTCTAAAGAAACAATAAAAAGCAATAGTTAATACATTTATAGAGTTTATCCATGATGATGTTGTCACTCTTGGAAAGAATTGAGCAAAGTCTCAGATACAGTATGTGGGGGTGTAACTGGAGGCAAATGCATCACAGTGGGCTTAATCATGGCATTAAAAAAGGGCGGAGCCTGTCACGGAAGATTTAAAGTAGGGAAGTAGTAGCACAAAAATATGTTAACTAAACAAAATGGGATACTAATAACAATAAAAATAATAATAAAATTCAAATGTGGCATTCAGAGCTGTGCATGCAGAAAAGGGTTTATTTACAGCAGCAGGTGAGATATGTACATATATACAGCAAATGTGGGGAGTGGCCTCCAGGGATTCCAAGGGAAGGTCCAAGGCTGGGGGGGAAACACACTCACACTACTCTTCACTTAGCCCGTGATACAAAACACACTCAGTCCAAACTCCACGCCGTGCCTCACTCACACTCTTGCTCCTTCAGGTAGGGATCAGGGAAGACAGGCGGGGGTCCAAGAAGGTGGATGTAAGTACAACGATCCACCGAGGACCAACACTCCACCAAGGCCTTAAGTACTGCCTCAAGCAATTAGCAGAGATGAGCAGCAGGTGAGTAGTGCATGAGCGTGGAGTCCAAGATGGCCCAAACACCCAGACAGCGCCCTGGAGGAAAAGGTGAGTACAGCAAACCATGACAGTCTGACCCAATGAGCATGCCCAGTATAGTTTTTCTTTCTGACTCTCACAGAGTCCCATGTAATACGTGCAATAGACACGCCGGTACATTGTGTCCATTTCATGCTTTGCCTCTCCAAAACATGAAATAGACAAGCATGTAGAAGTTGCATTACCAGCAGAGGGAGATTATATATTTAAAGCCAAGGAGTCACTAATGAGCAAAAAAACGTATAAAGTGCATCGCCAGAGACGATTATGCTAGGTGACTAATATGTATACATGTAAATGTGTTAGTAATGTTTATTTAAATACTGGCTTAGTAGGTATTTGGAGTGTTGGCTTGAAATAAAACATCTCCCTCTTTTGTTACAGCAACTTACTGCAACCTCTGCATGCATGTTCTTTTCACAGTTTGGAAAGGTAAAGCGTGAGATGGTGTCAGTCATGATATCACAGAGACCATAATTTACAAAACAAACTTGTTTTAATTAACCTGAAAATAAAGAAAGCATCTAAGTTTTTAGGAAAGTGTTAATTGAGACCCAAAAGCTACACCTGGGGTTTACATATACATATTCTATTTGTTTAATTACATGTAGTTCCCCACTCCCCAACACAGCCCTTAGACTACAACCACCTCGACTAATGCATAACGTTAAGCAGATTTCTGATTTTTCCACACAGAAAAATTTACCTCGGATAAATAAGCTAACCCGAAATAAATCCTACCAATAAGCAGAATTGAAAATGACATTGGCATCCACACAAGTTTAAAACTTTCATTCCCTACACAAATATAAATAATTCAGTTTAACTCCATATTATTAGCACTAAGGCTAATGATATGCCAGGAGTCTCCACACACACACACACGCACACGCACACACACACACACACACACACACACACACACACACAAACGTGCCAGTATATGCAGATTCAGTTTCCTTGAGTGGAATAAGTGTTCTGATTTTGTGCCAGCTAGGATACGAAATAAGCACTTTGTTAACAGCAAAGTTTTGATGAATAGGGAAAAAGCAGGCAAGATTTGTTGACTATCATTGTTTCTTTGGCTGTGCTACCCGGTAGGCGCGTTCATCCTAATTATCTTGATCTGCTTTCATCTTTGACTTTCACTGTCAGTGCTTTACTCCAGAAACTACTACTTAAGTTTTATTTTGCAGGGCAGTAACCCCGTTTAGGCTGTCTGATTTTTTTTTTTAAACAGTTACTTTAATGCACCTTTTGCACACTAGCAGACCCACAGTGCATCTATCCATCTTCTAGGATGCCTGAGCATGGCCCGCAGCAGTCTGTTTTGTCTTTTTATAGAGTCAAAGCAGATTTTATTGGAGGTCATGAATAAAGGTTTTCATGTCCAACGTGCTTTGTGAAACCAAGCCTTATCTATCATCTCCCTCATCACTACATTCATGGTGTTCCTGTATTCCTTGAATGCTATATTAATAACCCTATTATTAATAGCTCCTAAGGGACACACTAACTCAGCGTGGGGTTTGTTTATTCCTGAGACAAAGTTGTCTGGGCAGGGAAAGTTTAAAATTTGTGCCTGCCAGATGCAATTTTGCCTCTTCTCCGAGTCGGTCTGCTTTCTATCAGGCTTAATAAGTATCACATTAGCTGTCACGCTGACTCTCTCTCTGTAACAAGCAATTAAGTGAAACCTGTATAATAGTGTAATAATAGTCAAACTGCAATAAAATGCTTCTCTGGATGGATAGAAAATGCAATCACATCACCCCATTATTACATTAACTGTCATTTTTACAGTTTCTTCATGATGGGCTCATATTTCTTGACATTTTCATGTCTGCCATACTTAACATGATTTTATGAAGTATTTATTTCTTGTACTGAATAATTTTACCAACATCTAGTTATTTCAGCAAATGTAGTAATGACTGGCTGAAGAAAATCATTAACAATTGTAGAGTAAAACTTCACTAATCTATATATTTTATTCAGATTCAGCAGTTTGGAGACAAAGTTAGAGAAATAAGGCTGAGATACCTGAGGTGGGATAATGAATAAATTGAACAATTGGACCTCTGAGGCAGCAGAGAAAAAGAGGAAGACTAAAGAGAAGTTTTATGGCTATAGTGAAGGAGAACATGCAGAGGGCTGGTCTGACACAAGAGGCATGGGGGAGATAATCTTCTGTGGTGGCCCCAAAGGAAGCATCTGAAAGAAGATGTAAAAGATTCAGTCCTGTCATTTACATTCATTTCCCAATACAGCAGGCATGCAGGCTTCACATAACTCTATACACAGCAGACAGCTAGTAGGTAGAGAGTATGGTGTTGTATTAAGGGCTCAGCATTCTTCTGTGTAGGCAAATACCTATGCAAATGGGAGAATAATAAAAAGAATAACTTCACTCCTTTACATATTGAAATAGTTTTTTTCTATTTATTTTACATTTAAGTTCTTTCCTTTAGCTCATGTTTAATTATGTAATCTCCCACCTTTGTGAGTTTTCACAATCAACCGGAGCTATCTCATTGACTTGGCCTCCTGTGATGCACCTACACAATGTCTGTGTTCCCCTAAACTTTCCCTGCATGGGAGCTGCGCTAAGTTTCCAAATAACCAGTCACTGCGTGCCCCACGTTGCATCAACACCTCTCCACCTCCACTGATTATTTTTTCAACACCTCCAATTTTTCATCTTTCAGCTCAAGGACCCCTGTGCTATTCAGAGTATGATGTCATATGCAATGAGAGATTTGGCACTGAAATCACCCCTGTATGCTGTCGATAGCCCTGTTAAGCGAGCATGTCAATACTAACGCGTGAAGGTCACAAGCAAAAAAGGGGTAAACCTCAATCATCAATTAAAAAAAAAAAGAAAAACTAACTAAATCTCCCCTGTCAAATAGTGTTATCAACAGACACACATTTCTATAAATTAAAGTAAGTCTGTGAAGGCTTTTCAACCTTATCTGTGCAAACTCAACCTATAAGCGCTTCAGCAATGCTTCATTCAGCTGACAGTTAATCACAAACTTACTAAAGAAAAGCTTAGATAAAGTTGTGTTTACTGAATGTACCCAGGAGAATAAAACTTTGAGCTCTAAAATGTAATTGCTGCCTTGCAGACTGAAAAAAGCTCTGGAACAGAAATGTAAAATCTGTCATGATGGAGTTTCTAACTGACTGTTAGAAGCGATGCAGCAGTTTGACAGCTCGAATCGGTTGGTTGGCAGACTGATTTTTTACGACTATTCAAAAATCTGCGATGATCTGAGCAGAAGTTTAATACATTTTGTCTAATGACAGAAGAAGCAACTGTTTGGTGTTAAATGTCTTAGCTGCACCAGTTAATCTCTTTTTATATTTGGTAAAGGATTAAATGACTGTATGTATAATGAACCTATAGGAAACAGTCATCTGATTTTGATGTGCACTTTAAGGTCTATTTTGTTTTTGCGTGTCTCGGCTGATGGATTGGATGGAACTGTTTGGTGGGAAAAAATTAAATTAAATAAAATCTCACAGCATGTGGGCGACAGATCCGGAGGTAGAGTGTGGAATCCACTAATTGGAAGGTGAAAGGGGTTCGCTCCCAGGCTCCTCGACTCCACATTTCAAAGTGTGTTTAAGCAAGAAACTGAATCACAGACTTGGCACAAGAAAATGTGATGTACAAACATACAAAATACAGGCTTTGTGTGAATGTATGTTTGAAGGGGTGAATATAACTTTGTGTTAATCAAGTTGAGTGGTTGATAAAACAATAAAATGCTATGGATGCAGTCAACTTAAAATTTCTATGCCCTTCACCAAACTGCAGTGCCAGCTAGCCAGTGAACACAGCAGAGCTAGCAAGCATAACAGACAGTTGTTCCCCCAAGTGTTTTAGGAGGCGCACACTGACCCCAGAATCATCAGGTGATTCAAACTAATGTTGTGTCTTCTATAGCATAATAGCAATTATGGCTTCTTGTCAAATCTGCCCAACAGCAAATTCTAAATGTTTCTAACCAACTGGTTCCTTTTTTAGTAGGCTCGCGTCCAAAAAAACAAAACAAAAAAATAAATTGCAACCAACTTAAATAACGAGGTGAGAATTAATGTCAATATATAAGATAAGTTAAGATTACTGCTGACTCTAGCTATCACTGCAATAATGCAAAATCTAATTTAGTGACCCGCAGCATCAGTAGAATTACATACTGCAGCTCCTGATCAATAACGTTCATCTGCCTTTCCTTAACAGGCCTATATTGTGTCTTACTGCTGTTGTATCAGTGATAACAAGAAGTGCCAGCAGCATTAATTAACAATATATGTTTGTCAGTAATGTATGACATTGTAGGTTATTGGAAGAAAAATAAAATAATTGGAGTTATCTACACATTTCCCAGAGATGAGGTGGAAACAAAGGAGACAAATTACACAAAAGCAGATGCGACTTTCAGATGGACAACTTTTGTTTTGCTGTCAGGAGAAGCAAATAAGCTCCATTAATGGTGGCGGTCTAAATCATCCTTTGACTGCTGGCTGAAGAAACATCACTTTATTAATGTTATCTAAAGATTTAGTATCGCTACTAAAGCTGAAACCAGACAGAAAATACTTCAGCAAACAAGTAATAGAAGTCTCTCCTGAATGAGTTACAATTCAGTGGTAAGATCGGGTAGGTAATACCAGAGAATTTAGTCAGAGTTTAGAAGTGACTTACCTGGATTTACTGATGATTTAACTGGATTTTACAGACTCTTACTGGTGATAGTCTGTGGTAACACTGCAGAGTTTCCACTAACCTTGCAAAAGATAAAAATAACAGTAGGAACCATGGCAACTGTGCACAAAGATGGCAGGAGTTGTGTCAAAATGTTTAAAAGACATAAAAGATGTATAATAACCTGTGATTATATTATGTAAAATATCAAATATAAGATATAACCTTAATAAATGTAACATGAATATGTTCTGTTGACTAAAATGAACCATGCACAAAGGTACTAACATCATAATAGTGCTCACTGTTGCCTCACAGCAAGAATGTCCTGGTTTTGGGGCTTCCTGTGTGCAGCGTGTTCTTTACTCTGTGGGTTCTCTCCAGGTATTCTAGCTTCCCCTCAAAGGCTGTGCCTGTTCAGTTAATTGCTGATTCTAAATCAGCTATAGATGTGAATGTGAGTGTGAATGGTTGTCTCGATAGGAATTTCTTGAATGTGTGCCTTCTTTTTTCCTCTGTTCTTTGTCTTCCTGTCTATGTCCTGGAAATCAGTCTCAATACGCTCTGCTGATAGATGTCTGACTTCCTAAAATGCATCAGAAAAAGAGAGAAAAGACTTGACAGAGGAGCTATAATCAAGGATTCACAGACTTATCCTTTGTGGAAAAGTTTTTTACCTTCATTGTGTAAAAGAGTCATAGCACACAGGGGTGGCTGTAGCTCAGGTGGCAGAGCAGGTCAGCCACTAATCAAAAGGTCGGTGGTTCGATCCCAGGCTGCCTCCTGGCTGCATGCCAAATATCCTTGGGCAAGATACTAGCCCCATGTTTGCCTACTGGTGGTGGTCAGAGGGCCCGGTGGCGCCTGTGTCCGGCAGCCTCGCCTCTGTCAGTGCGCCCCAGGGCAGCTGTGGCTACAATGTAGCTTGCTATCGCCAGTGTGTGACTGAATGTAGTGTAAAGCGCTTTGGGGTCCTATGGACTAGAAAAGCGCTATACAAATGCAGGCCATTTACCATTTACATCCGCAATATACAAACTGTGATGGGAGTTTGTATATTCCCTTAAACTTTGTGTCCATTACTTACATCTGTTATATAAGATGATCAAAACTGTAAGATTTGCTGTCAGACGGCAAATGCTGTGAATTTAATAAAACCAGCCTTAAATATAGGGCAAAAAGTGTCACTGTTTGGATGGTAAAAACTGTTACATCTGAGATGATAAAACAGAGCATTTTTTGGCTATGACAAAACAGTTTATGAAGCATCTGTGCCAAACTTCATATTCATTTGACGCCGCTTTAAAACTAGGTTTCAAAGCAAGGCTGTCTCATTTTGTTAAATATTAGTTGCCTTGACTCATCTCTCTCCTTTTTGTCTCCTCCTCCTTTGTAGATGGACTAAGACATGAGGAGAGGGATGAGGAAAGGAGAGGAAACGTGCAAACTAAACTATATACAGTGTGTGTTTCTTACCCAGTGACATTAGGATAGGCCCCACATCCCTGAGCTGGATGGATAATGGATGGAGATCCGTTCTAGGTCTGTGTCTTTAGCCTGTTTTTCCCCTGCCATGTCTTAAGGCATGACATATGAAATGTGTCACGTCTCATAACAGGATTATGCTCATATAATCATAATTTTGTACCCATCTGATCACTGGAACATATACCAAAAAATCATAAGTTGGTACACTAATAAATGGTCCAAAGTTTCATTTGAAAGAAAAAGCTAGTTCTAACTATTGATTCATGTTTGAGTTGATGCTCAAACAGTGAGCACTGCATAACGAAGCTCTGTATGACATCTGAAGCATAGCATGATGCATCTCAGTAGCTCACCTCAGCTCACCCTTTTGTAAAACATTGTGTAAATGTCACTCAGTAAATAGAGCATAGAAGTGTGTATAACCTCAAACCCTTCCTCTTGGCGGCTGCCATCCCTGGTGCTACGTCCTCCACCCCCATGTCATCCAGATGGTTGGGATGATGAATGGGACTAAATCATTGTATCCAACTGTAGCAGGTATATGTGGTAAACTTGTTTGCAAATCTCATGCATAAAAATTGCCTCTGTAATTGAAGAGACAGATTTTCTTTCTCTGCTACAAGCATTATGAATATTTTATGGCACACTTTCAAGTGTGCAAATGGTCCCGGAAATAAGTTCCATCCACAAATCATATTAACTGAAATGCTATTTTCTCAGGCTCATCTGCCAGGTAAGTCTTTTCTGGTTATATCTATTTTGTTTGCTTTCACCAGTGTGGAGATTACATGGACACCAGTGGCACTTTCACTTTCATTCTGGTGTTTTCATATATTTCCTAAAGATTAAAATGAGCAGGAAGAATTCATTTGAAGCAGCGTGTTAGATGTGTGCTCGGTTCAAACACATTACGACTGTGTACACTATACATCTCATTTTAAACTCTTGTTGACTGTTTCACTGTTGAGTCATTGCCTTTTTCACAGTAGATTATCAGGATTTGTTGGGCTTGTGTCCAGTAAAGCCAAAATCTATAGTTGATCTCCTTCCAGTGAAAGCTGGCAAGTTGTACATATGCCACTTCATGAAGAATGCAAATGTTAGGTGTACAGTGACCTAGAGAGCATGCTCATTATCCTTCTCAGTCCAGCACATAAACAGCATGGACAAACTGACCTCTGGTTGGCACTTGCATGTATGTGCTAAAATAAAGTAATTCAAATTATGTAGTACTGTTACAGTGTAGAGTTATGGGACCAAGTGGATTAGATTTAAATACATCAGTCATCCCTATTAATTTGTCTGCCATAGCAGGAAACTCAATTTACCATTTTCAGGCTGTTTGCTTTGTTTCAAATAAGGTTTCTGAGTTTTTTATCTGGACAGGGATATGAAAGATTAACTTGGGGCGATCATGGCTTGAAAGATTAACTTGGGGCGATCATGGCTCAACAGTTGGCAGTTCGTCTTGTAATCGGAAGGTTGCCGGTTCGAGCCCTGGCTCCGACAGCCTCGGTCGTTGTGTCCTTGGGCAAGACACTTCACCCATTGCCTACTGGTGGGGGTCGGAGGGCCCGGTGGTGCCAGTGTCCGGCAGCCTCGCCCCTGTCAGTGCGCCCCAGGGCAGCTGTGGCTACAATGTAGCTTGCCATCACCAGTGTGTGAATGGGTGGATGACTGAATGTAGTGTAAAGCGCTTTGGGGTCCATAGGGGCTAAGTAAGGCGCTATACAAATACAGGCCATTTACCATTTTTTTTCCGCAATAAAGAATTTCTGTAATAAATGTGCCTATATTTTTGTCATGGCACTGGGTCTGGTGACCCAGTGTTTGTGCTTTTGGTGTAGGCTATACTCTTTGAATTATGGTTTTCTGTTTGTCTTATATTTATAGTTTCTGGTTAGAAGTAGGGATGCACCGATACCGGTATCGGGTATCGGCCTCGATACCACATTTTCTAAAGTACTCGTACTCGTTAAAAGTCCCCCGATACCGAGGACCGATACCACGGTCTGAGACCTGTCTATGTTTGAGCGGCATATAAGGGGTTAATCACAGGCCCCGAGTGCCCGCCCCCAGGCCCCAGCTGCAGCTCAGAGCGGGGAGAAAGCGAGGCGAGACATATCAGCTGTGTGGAACTATTTCAAAGTGAACGAAGACGCGAAAACAAAGGCGGAATGCAAATTGTGCTCAGCGAAATTGTCCAGAGGAGGCTCTAAAGGTAGCGCATTTAACACAAGCAATGTAATCAAGCACCTAAAATCCCAACACAACAACGAGTACAAAGAGTTTACCCACGCTTATTTACCCACGCTTATTAGCACAGAGGAGCATAGCTGATGCTATAGCAGTAGGGACGGAAAATAGTTGGGCATTTTAAACATTCCGCCTTAGCCTACTCCCGCCTCGAGGACAATCAGGGACAGCTCAACCAGCCAATAAAGAGACTGCAGCAGGACGTACAGACGCGCTGGAACAGCACGTATTACATGCTCCAGTCCCTCATTGAGCAAAAGCGAGTGCTGGGCGTGTCCGAGCACGAACTCCCTGACTATCTCACCGCTCACCAATGGGCTCTTATGGAGACGACTGTTGCCATCCTCGCCCCCTTTGAAGAACTAACTAAAAAAGTGAGCAGCTACGACGCACTAGCCTCTGATGTCATCCCAGCTGTGACTGTGCTAGTGAGACTTCTAAACAGAGAAACAGACGAACAAATGTAAAATTAAATTTTGTTTTTTTATAATTATTTATTCTGTAATATGTTGCATACAACATGCTTTTCATTTTAAATAAATGTTCTTAATTCCAAACTAGTCCCTTGTTTGTTTGTTTTTTGTTAAATTATAGGACTAAAGCTGTTACCTGCAAATTTAAATCATGTTTTTATTAAGTACTCGGTATCGGTATCGGCGAGTACTGAAATGCAAGTACTCGTACTTGTTTCCAAAAAAGTGGTATCGGTGCATCCCTAGTTAGAAGGTTTCTGTTTCTGTGCCTCCTCTGTGTTCCTGGTGAAGGTCTAATTCTGTTCTCCATGTGTTGTATGTTTAGTCTTGGTTTTCCGTCTTTATGTCTTCCCAGTCTCCCACATCTTTTGCTTCTTGTCTCTCTGCTTCATATTCCTGCTGTTTCAGAGTCTGTCATGTCTGTGTCAAGTCCGTGTCTCTGTGTTATGATTCCTGTTTTATTTTGGCAGTCTGAATCATTGTCAATGTATTCTGCTTTGCTTCCTATATCTCGTTAGTCTGATTTGTCCCAGCTGTGTTCCCACCTGTTCTCCATCCTCTCGTTGTCTTCCCAGTGCATTTAAGCCCCGTGTTTCCCTTTGCCTTTCGTTGCGTCGTACCCTCACTGTGCTATGTTTCTCCCTGCGTGGTCCTGATGAAATTCTAGTTCTCAGGCCCTGGTTTGGTTTCCTAGGTTGTGTTTTTAGTTTCTGGTTTTCATGCTCGAGGTTTTGGTTTGTTTTTTGTGAAGTTTATTTTTATGGAGAAGTCTTCCCAGCAAGGAGACTTTAAGTTCCATTCTGTGTACGAGTCCTGCGTTTGAGTCCTACATCGATGACAATTTTATCTGAACCCGCTTTTAAAAAAGTTGTGACACTGTAAAATGTGATTAACAGAATAATAATTTGCAGATCTCAAACTCATTTTATTCACAATAAAACACAGAAAGCATACCAAATGTTTAAGCTGAGAAAATGTATGATTACTTAAAAAATATTAGCTCATTTGGAATTTGATGGCAGCAATACAAACATGCAGTCAGGCAGGCATGTTTGGCACCCAGACTTTTGTACTATAAAACCATGCTTTTATAAGATGCTGTATATAGCTTAGCATGTGTAAATATGCAAGACCATCCCTGAAAAGTAGTCATTTTGATGGGAGCATACGCTACTAAACCTATATGCATCAGAGCACTGATAATGTCTTACCATATGGAAAAGCTGCCACTTTTATAAAGACTCATACACACCATACTTCATCAGAGATTCAGGCTTTTGAACCAGGCTTCAGTATCATCAAAAGATGCAGGAATCTTTTGAAAGTCTTCGTAATTTTACTTTGACAAACATGTTTTGAAATTGTTCCATTACCTTTAGCCTCAGTTATGTAAAGATCGGTGAACCTCTGCCCAACTTTACTTCTGAGAAACTATAAGACGCTCTGTTTAAACCATTTACATCATCATGACCTGTTGCCAATTAGCCTAATTGCAAAGTGTTCCTCCAGCTGTTTCCCTTCAGTTCCACTTTTGCAGCCTTTTTGTTGCCCTGATCCCAACTTTGATAATACATGTTGCTGTCACAGTTTTAACATTTGATAGACTTTCTCAGTTCTATTTTGAATAAAATGTTGATTTAAAATTTTAAATTGTTACATGGCATTACAACTTTTCAAAAATTTTATGGTTTAATATGTTACACAGATATTTAAGAATAGGTCAATTAAGTTTATTCAGTGGTTTGTGTGATATATTAGAAAACCTTTTATCACATATCATCAGTGCTGCATGTTTCTTAATGTTTGAAGTCACCTGACTCACACACCCACCTTCCCACTCCACCTGTTTCCAATTTCCCAGCCTGTCACAATACTTGTTTGTAACTTTGCACCTTTTTCTTCTTCTGTTTGTTAAATTATCAGTCTGTTGCGTTGCATTGCTTTGTACGTGCCCTGTTTTGTCTGTCCTCTATTTCTGTTGACTCTCTGCAAGCCATTATTCTGTTAACCTAAACTCTTCCTTAAAAAAGCACGAAAGGAAGAAACTAAAGTTTTGTCAGGTTACCCTTGTACCCGTGTAAAAGTTTTAAAATCTAAACCCTTTTAATTTCCTCTTGACATAATTACTACTTCTTTTCATTGAGCTGAATACATCAGAGAACACTGTAACCCTTGCTTTTCTCTTTCAAACCAGGCACAATAAATGAATATTGACAAAAAAGTATAAACTGTTTATATGTTGCATCTGCATTTCCCCAAAATGCATAATTTATGCTAACAGTGCTGAGAGGTAATGATATAAACCCAAACAATAACTAATGATCCATTTCTTTACACAACACCATGAACGCTCATGAAAAATCTTTCAAGGTGCAATAATGTGTTGTTCTCTGTGTGGCAAAGAAATAAAGACAGAAGGAGATTAACACACGCAGCAGCTCCATCTGGTTGTTGCTTAGTGCTGTTTTTCACATCATTAACCTTTAGCATTTATCTGAAGCAAGCATCTATCCAGTACATATAGGTGATTGGCGCTGTGATACTTATGTGCGTGCATTAAGCACATTAACTTCTTAGGTTGAAAAAGCTGGTGATTTCTTCAGAACACCAATGGGGCAATTTTTTTGAAGCAAAAAATTATTAATCTAAAAGAAAAGGGATGCTTGAATTTTTAAAAACTGAATGAGCAAAGACTTACCAGCCAGTGTATATCCTTTATCAACTCAGATTTTCTGTTCCCCTGAGACAGTAGCAGGGCTTAGAACAGTGTGTCCTAGACATCTGTGCAACTACGGTTTGAGAAAAGCTGGCTCCACTAGCTATGTCCTGAAAGCATACCCTCCAGTCATGCCTGAAATCCCCCTGGACTACCTTAGGAATCTGCTAACAAACACATAAGTCAGGGAAACAGTACACAAGGTCTACAGAGATCCTCTGAGGAAAGCTTTTTGCATATAATTTGTCATTACTGATGCCAAACATGCATATTTGTGCTTTTACAAAATGTGGCCCCTTTCAGGTTGTTCTATACGTGAATAGCACTGGACCTAAGAAGGATGGAGTTTATTTAAAAATGCAATTTTTTTTTTAAAGTAGTGCATCCAGGTCATGTTTGAATTGTTTTCTGTGTAATGTTTATCTCTTTAAAAGGGACAATAACAAAAATCCTTTCTGCTCCAGGAACAAAATAACAATGATTCACCTTTGTTTGAGCTGAGATGTGCTAATCAACAACAATGACTCAAGTAAGTGCCTGGATGGAAGAAATCTGATGTGGAAAAAGATGTCTGTGTTATATTTTAGTGAAGTATTTTATAAGTAATAAGTAATTTATGTAATTTTCTCAAACTAGCGGTTTGAGAAAAGCTGGCTCTACTATGTCCTGAAAGCATACCCTCTGGTCATGCTGGATAAATTAAAATTAAAATTGTGGTCTTAGAATCTCATCTCTGCTTTTCGCAGATGATGTGGTCCTGATGGCACCAGTAGGTACTGGCCTCCAGGTCACATTGGATTGGTTCGCAACTGAGTGTGAAGTAGCGGGAATTATAATAAGGACCTCCAAGTCTGAGGCCACAGTCTTCAGCTGGAAAAGGTTGGAGTGCTCCTCTGTGTGAGGGATGAGGTGCTGCCCTCCAAGTAGAGGAGTTTCTCTGGGTCTAGTTCATGAGTGAGGGGAGAGTGGACCGGGGATTCAACAGACAGATTAGGGCTACAGCTCCAGTGATGTGGTCGCTGTACAAGTCTGTTGTGGTGAAGAGTGAGCTGAGCATAAAAGTGAAACTCTTGATTTACCAGTCGATGTTTGTCTTTACCCTCACCAGTGGTCGCAAGCTCTGGGTAGTGACCAAAAGAATGAGATCAGGATACAAGCGGTGGAAGTGAGCTTTCTCCAAAGGGTGGCTGGCCTCTCCCTTAGAAATAGGGCGAGGAGCTCAGCCATCCCGGACAGGCTTAGCCACTACTGCTCCACATCGAAAGGAGCTAGCTGAGGTGGTTTCCGGCATCTAAAAAAGATGCCTCCTGGTGAGGTGAGGAGGCCCCGGGGCAGACCCATGAAACGCTGGAGATATTATACCTCTCAGATGGCCTGGGAATGCCCCAATGTTCCCTAGGATGTTCCCTGGCTGAGGTTACTGGGAGATCTTGGCTTCTCTGCTTAGGCTGCTGCCCCTGCTACCTGACTCCGGATAAGTGAAAGAAGATGGATGGATGGATTGATAGAATATATTGATTGAAAGCAAACATATTAACACGAAATGTGCTATGTTTAAACTAGAACTACTGCTCTAAAGATCTGAAGAGTAATGTGAGGAGTTAGAATTAGCAAGTGAATCAATGTTATAGCTTACATTTTCACAACTATATAATCAACTGGACAGCACAGATATGGCTTATCCACATATAGTACAGCAGTTTCTTTGATAAAGCTGTGGACCACCTGACTATGTTTGTGGTGTTGTTGACATTTGGAACATTTTTAATTTATCATTTTCTGACAAAGTGTAGTTAATTGCAACAAAAGACAGCCCAAGAAATATGTACCCCAGTGGCAGTGAGTAAAATGGTTTATTTCTGTGTTAGCACCACATAGCACGTATCTGTGCCTCTGGAATTCACCAATAGTATGCAGGAATGCTTGTTAACCAAGCTTGCTAACATCAGCTGACCTACCACTCCACAGAAAAAGAAAACAAAAATGATGTCCTGCCTGCTGGCAGTAATTTCAAATAAGTCAGCTGCTGTTGCCAATTTTTTGTTTCACAATATCTAAGTGCTAGAATGCCAAAAAAACAAAGTGTGATGAAAATGTATAACAAGCTTTCCATTCCAAAATTCAAATGTTAAATTACTTACTGACAGCACTAATGGCAGCATTAGAATGTGTATCACGGACATGTACGCATCATCTCTTTATTCCCCTTTTCCTCTGGAACCAGTCCCAGGCGACTAGGCATTAATGGTCCATGCTGGGAAAATTGTGAAAGGCTGGAATGACAGGGGGCTGCGGGATATTGAGTGCCTTTATTGTTAAGATTTGTCACACAGCACTCTAATGTGCATAGCTTTTTTTTTTTTTTTTCTATTTTTCCCTGTGAATGTACTTGTGGTATCTACGTTTTACAAAGCAACTGAAAAGCAACATTTTTTCCCTCCGCCAATTTTCAGTGATGCATAAAATAGTAGGTTATTTCAAATAACTGAGTCAACTTTTCTCCAAACGAAAAAGGAGCAGGTCACATTCTGAAGTTTAAAATCTTTGCTCAGGCATTATGCTCTCAAGTAAAAGTTCAGCACATGCTGACAGAACTAGGACGAATGGAGAGAAAAGTGATATTTTGGTATATGACAAGCGACACAGGAAAATGTGAAAAAGTGACAAATCTCAGTTCTAAATCATTCCACTTACCTCTGTGAGCTAAGTCATTTATGAAAAGGTCAATCGAAACATTCATCTGAGGGGTGCTTAATACAATCAATGTCAAATTAGCATATATTTTGGGTTTGTTAAACAAAACAGTCAATTCTGCAACAGAGCAGCTAGAGTGGTCTAAGTAAGTAACAAATTTAAAAGTCAGCAGGTAGTCAGTCATTAAAGACAGACTGGAATGCATTGAGTATTTCCACTTTTGATCAACTTTATACTTTACAACAGTCCAAAGGGAGATGTAGCACTACATAGTCCACTGCATTTATTTTTCAGCCATTTCCTTTTTTCAATTAAGCTTTTACACATATAAGCTGATGATATATAAGCACTCACCCAGATTTTACTGCCAAAATCCATATAAATGAGTTTAAACCAGATCTCCTTTGATAAAGTACAGCAGTAAAATGCTGTCTGCACTTTTATTCAACAGCAGTAAAGACCCAATCATATAGCAAAGCACTCACAAGGGAAAATTGCTGACTTTTTATATATTAGCATATATACGATCATGATGCAATGTCACTGTTTCCTAAGCCTGAATAATTGCTCCACCACTTACCAGCATGTCATGTACATTACTGCGTCTCCTTCTGGAGATTTGTCTCTCTTTAGCTTGAAACAGCTATCTGTAATCTTGGCAGTATTTTCTTGTTGACAAAGTTTAAAAGTGCACTAATATGTTGACTTCATATTTTTTTGTATCTATGTGAGTGATGAAGCTGTGTGGGCTTACATAAAGAGTTAGTATTTAAGGCAGAGTTTATCCTCACACTTGGTTATCCTCACTCCTTACCGTGGTGCTTAAGTTGCCTTTTCATAAAGAGACGGATTAAAGACTGAAGAAACAAAACAAATGTGTCTGGAACACTTTCACTGCACTGACATTTTTTATGGACAATATCCATCTACCTATAGATGGATGTAATCTAATGTATGCATGTTTAGTTTGTCATTATTTCAAACCATCTGCCTGACCCTTTTAATGGGAGAGGGTATTAACTGGTTAAATGCAGAGCTCATAAAAGTCTCTCTTTTAATATTGCAAGTAAAACGTACATTTTGAAAATATAGCAAAAGCGTGTGTGTTACTTGTGCATTTATGTAAGCTAAGCATCAAAATGGGGGTTTTGTTACATTGCAAAAAGATATATTGAACTTTGTTCTACATGGCAGCAGATAAACTGTATTGCTGTTTTATTTCAAATGATTTCTCCATGGGTTCTCAGCAGTTACTAAGCTGAATAGTGAACATTTTATTGTTTTAAGTGATATAGAAAAGATGAAATGCACTAAGCAACTGAGGGTGAATGTTTAGAGAAATCCATCGACAGAGCTACTTGTTGTTGAAGGAGCGACACAGGGCGTCAAACAAAAGAGAAGAAAACCTTCCCTCTGAGTGTCTTAGCATCTCTGTTTATGGTCCCCGCAGCGCTGAACCCCCCAGATCAACCAGCGCTGAGTGTTTTTTCACCCTCCAAGGCGCGCTCCCCCACCACTTCTTTTTATGAAGTAAGAATAAATTGAACTGCAGGCTAAAGCCTTCTCTAAGCTATGCCTAGTAATGGTTCAGTAGGGGAAAAAATATTGCTTTTTCCATATACCGAATCTCCCAGGTGTGTTACTTAACTTGTTAAGAAAAGGTCAAGTCACACAGGTGCAGAGATGCAAGGACAGCACAGAGTAAAGGTTTTTATTGAATGTCAACAAGGAAATGCTTACCATTGCAAACAAAGAGGTAAGAAAGGACAATGAGGTAGAATTATTGTGGCTTCTGCATATTTCACATAAATTGGATCTCATAAAAAATAAAAAAATATGAAATATCCTTGAAAGATGGAAGAAAAAAATCTTAATCTGTTAGAGACTTTGTTCATTACAAATTTGATTTAGCCCATGAAATATTTTTGATAATTTATATAAATGAGGCCACAGTACGCAGCTGCAGTTTTCTGTCTTAAAAAAACCAAAGCACCAAACTAAGATAATCTTCTTCAGTCCATCTTGCAATGATTCACTGAAAGCATGTAAAGACAAGATAAAAGGAGGATGAGATACTGTCAAAATAGCAGACTTAACTTAAAAAAAAATCCCAAATGATCGCTGGGTCCTTCAGTAGCAGTGACCATCCTCCAAAGTTCTGTATCCTCTTTCCTTGCTGATGTCTCGTCACATTAAAATAACTCTTTTTTTTTTTTTTGTGTCCCGTTTGGATCTTTAGCCATCAGAATTGTTGTCTTAAGGCCAAGAAAGATGCCAAGCGGATTTATTTTACCAAGTGGATCATCATGGCCTTGCCATATTGGTCCATTTGATTGACCTTTATTATAATTATGTATTTATTTTATTTTCGGTTGCTACAAACGGGACAGACGTGACTGGGGGATAGGACAGGGAAAAAAAATGAAAGAGAGGGAGAGAAAGAAAACCAAAGGGGAGAAGAGATGGTGAGAAGGGGGGGAAGAAAGGAAAAAACAAACAAACAAACAAAACGCCTGGATCACCTGTATGGAGAAAAAAAACAGAAGAGAAAGCAAACAACAAAGAGCAACATAATAAAAACAGCACCATCACAATAAACTAGCTAGCAGTAGATAACAGTAGATACTAAATAATAAACGATATTGTGCAGCACGCAAGATAGACAGCGCACAATGTGCTTTGAGGCAGCAGCCAAGAAAGGTGTAGTCCGCGTCTGTGAACACCCGTGTGTACACCTGTGTGCATACCTGTGTGGATCAGCATGCTTGTATTCCAAAGGTTTCTCCATGTAACGATCTGCTAGGGAGTGTGGGGAGCCATAGCCCCGTCCACCAGGGTATGAAGCAGGTATGGAGGAGATCCAGGCCCCAGATATCCAGAGGCCCCAGAGTACAAGGACCCGAGGAGGACCACCAAAGGGGGGGGGGAACCGTGCCACCCTCCTGGGAAGAGCTGAGTAGAGCCCCAAACGAGAGGTCACCCCGCAGCTACGGAGCAGAGGCCAGAGGGGGTTGCAGTGGCGTGCCATAACTCTTTATTGTCTATGCACAGTCATACTTAGTAAAATAGTACAACAAAATCCTGAAATAACCTTTGCATAGAATTTTAAATGAGCTAACATTCACCCAGGAGATTTGTAGAAGTTTCTTTAAGTGTAGCCTAAGTGCATCAAAATGAACTTTTGATGACTCTTACCGCCCTCTGAAACCTGGTCGGGACTAGCTTATGTTCTGTTTTCGCAAATTCTTATCTTTACAGCATGTTTTACGTGCATAGACTATCTTGGGCGAATATGATTTATATATGCACACTGTTAAGCTATACTTTACTAAAACAACTGAATAAAGTGTATTCTGAATCTGCTGCTAAGTCTTTTTTTTACATAGCTTGAGTTGTAGCTGCAAGAATGCAGAAAACACACCAATGATACCTGTTCAATTAATAGAGAGCTTCACTTTGATCTGCTGACAAACTAAAGGGATTTCCATGTATGATTTGTTAGGCTGTGGGGCAGTAGCATTTATTATCTAAATGGATCCACTTTAAAGTTTCAGAGCTCTAATGTGCAGCCACAACTTAGAAATAAACAGCAGGACTGAGAGTGATCAGCAATAATATAATTAATTAAAATTAAAATGTTTATTTTGCTTCTCTGTGTGATAAATCCCTTGGTTAACCACTTTCTGCAGATATAATAATTTGTCTCATTTGTAGCTGTGTTGCATTTTTATTGTTATATTATGTTCTGTAGAGACTTTCAATCACCATTTTCTCATCGTTATCACCAGTGTCTGATAACATCTCTGATTGGAGTAGGCAAAGAAGTATTTTTCATTGTGGTCTGTGCTCATTTTGATTTTTCTGTCTTTAAATGTCCTCTACATCCTGTTTTACATTGGTTTCTCATGTGTTTTGTTTTTGTTTTTACTTCTTGTCTTTGTCTTCCCTCCGTTGCGCCACATCTTTGTTTTTTCCTGTGTTTCATTGTCCTCACCTGTGCCCTTTTTCACACCTGTGTCAGGTTTTAAATTGCCCTCTATATAGAGAGCAAGACTTGGTGTTCACCACTAATGTTTTTTCTTTTTTTGTAGTGTTTCCTGATCCCCATTGCCATTTGTTACTTGTCACTCTTTACACTTGTTTAACACACAGTTCAATTTGTTAATTCATACAACAGTATTAGTCATGTCAGTATCTTCCAATCAGAAATAAAGATTTCCTTGGAGCAGCAGATACATCTGAACTTTTTACTAGTTTTGTAAAAGAAAATGAATATAAATAACTCTCACTCCAAGGTCAGGTCAAGTTTTTCAATATCTTTTATTTAAATAAGCTTGCAGTACTATTTTCTTATCACATAAAATATGAAATGCATTGTTGGTTCTTGAGTACCCTTTTATTATCTTGTACTGTGAGATGTCTACCACTAAGTCATGTTACAGCATGTAAATTTATCATATCTGGGCTTCACAGGTTAATAATGCAAGGAGTCAGTGAGCAGGATCTATCTCACCCTCCTGCCCTTTCCTTCCTCCTACATAGTCTCTGTCCTCATCAGTTCACTTTTTCGATCTCACCTGACTCTTGTTTCACACCACCTCCTCCTCCTCCTTTTTTTAGCACTGCATTTCCAGAGATGAGAGGAAGTCTGCTTTTTAATCAGAGCTTTGTAACCCTCCCAGTGGACTGGAGTTATGTCGAGCTTTTGCTTGTCACACCCTAACCTATTATTTTCTGAGTTATGTTATTGGAGCCTGACCTCTCAAGCAGCCACTCTTAACTGTGATATATTGTCAAAAGGGGAGACAATAGGTTTAGTAGGTCATCTAGGTTTAGATAAAAACCACATGACAGGCTTGTTTTCTTTTTTTCTACTGCCTTTATGCTTCTTTCCAGTCATTCTGCAGTACATGAATGTAGGAGCACTTCTTGTCATTTATTTATTTGATCTCACATTTTCTAGGGTAACAGTTTTCCCCCCTCTCTTACACTCTTATTTGTTCCTATCAGTTTCAGCTGACTGTCTGGAATTACAGTAAGACAGAGCAGTGGCCGATATAAAAATGTTAACAACTTTATAAGCATGAAACAAAAACAAAAAAACTTTGCATGTTATTACTAAACAGATAAAACTGATTTTATCCTTTCTTATGGAGAAACCCATGCTGTCAGCTGTTCTGGTGGATGCTGCTGATGAACACTTCTAGCACAGTAAGAGAAAATGTAGAAGACAAATCCTGATAAGTACCAATACTGTCACGGTTTGCCAGGGCAAGCCGTGTGGAATATTTAGGACCAGGACGCGGCAGCTCTGGTGCAGGTGAGTATTTATTAACAAAGGAAAAAACAAACAACAAAGGCACTGGGAACATGAAACTGGAACCTAAACTGGATAAAACTAACAAAACAAACCAGAAACGAAGATGCAGGGAGGTCCGGGGAAATACACATGGAGAGATGCAGGGAGACCGAGGGGAAACAACGCAGACGAACCAGCAACTATTAAGACAGAAGACACAACTTAAATACACTCAGAGAACACAGGGAATTTACACAGGTGGGGAACACAGCTGGGAGTGATTAACGTGACAAGACTAGGGAGGCAAACTGAAAACACTCACATAAGATGCAGACCTTCACAATAAAACAGGAACTACGCATGAAAGGACACAAACTCAGAAACGCGGACTAAATACAAGAACACACGGCAGAACAGAGTAAACACTAAACAGAGGAAGAACAGAAAACACCAAACGCTGGGTCAAAAGGACCCAGGATCATGACAAATACTGACTGATTGTTTGTTAACTACTAGTGCTACTTAAGTAATTTAAGTAAAACATGTTCCTAGAAACAGGCATAATAACTTTTTATAGTACATTATCGTCCAATTAATCTACTTCTAATTTTAGGGAAAATGCTAACTTAAAGCTTGTAAGGTTTCAAAACAAGTGAAAAGTCTCTGGTTTAGGTGGAGAGATAAATCCACTGGGGGTTGCACTGGGAAGGGCACCCGATGTAAAAATCAAATATGTGGAGCTACCTGCTGTGGTGACCCCGATGTGGCGGAGGAGCTTCAGAGCCTGTTTCTGTCTCCAAGGTTGGATCTTAGGAGGAAACGGCATGATGCTGTGCTGTTTAGTGCTGACCTCTGCTGTGCTGAGCTATCATATTTTGTTATTGCACTTCATGAGATGATTTATCAGGCAAACAGTGTGGGTCTCTTGGACACTGCCCTCAGCAGCAGTTCAGATACACTAGTTAGTGGTTTAAGTGCTGCAAACAAACTTTTCT
This sequence comes from Perissodus microlepis, assembly GCF_051167445.1. Lineage (NCBI taxonomy): Eukaryota > Metazoa > Chordata > Actinopteri > Cichliformes > Cichlidae > Perissodus > Perissodus microlepis. The sequence goes on along the minus strand of NC_140479.1, from coordinate 13,622,676 downwards.
TTTTTTTTTAAATACTCGGAACCACTCTTGAGCCCGTAAATACAATGATGTGCCTGATGTGTTAGTGAATATTACGTTAGATTATTATCTAATCAGAATAAATGGCTTTAATTTATCTCATCTAATATTTTTAATTTATTCATATTAATAGTTAACATTAGAACCACGAAGGGGATCATTTTGACCCCCTTGACAACAAGGTAACTACAACTTGTGCTAACAGTGCAGTTATTTTTATTCTGCAAAAAAAAAAAAAAGGAGAAAAAAGTTTTTATTTTGTTTGGTTTTTGCAGATAAATGTAAGCATGTATATGAATTTAATTAGCAGAATTTTTCAGCTCAAATTTTCAATTTGAATTACAAAATGTACTTCTCACATCTCCCAGCTATTGTATTCATCTCTGATATCTACACAACATGTAGCGATGTAGTGGATTACTGTCTCATTATTTTTGTTTTTAATGGCACTTTGCACCTTCTTTGCACTTTTGCTTTGATTTGTAAGAGCATATCTCATTTATACTTCATTCAACACACCAGCCTCCCCCTGCATCTCACTGATGTCTACAAATCCCAAAAGCATCCCCATCCTTATTTTTTTTCCCATTTCTCACTCTCTATTCATATCCCTGACCGCGCCTTACTCTCACTCCCCTTTCCCTTCATCCTCACTATATCACCCCTCATGCCTCATAGTCAGAGACAGATAATCAATACCCGTGGCTCGGCGTTCCAAGTCTTATTGACTTTGTTTTTCAGGAAGACTCCATAAAGAGTCATTGGGGAGATTCTGTCACTGCCTGTTCCATCCCCTGACATTAAAACCTCCTTTGTTGCAGCCAGAGACAAGAATGTTGCAGATGAGCTCAAGTTGCCCGCATGACCGCTGGAATACTAAATAAAAGTGAAGTGAGACAGCAGGGCCACTTTGCACCTGCAAGACAGACCAAGTTCAACATGGTGTGACAAGAATACAAGCAACAAGTCCTTCAAATATTCAGAAAACACTTGTGTGGCTGTCAGATTATTTTTCTGTGACAAGCTGCTGGGTGAATTGTGTATAAAGAGAGCTATGAATACAAGTTTTCCAGAAAATGACTGTAAACTATCTGCAAGGGTTTGCTATGTTGTTGACTGATACCAGTGTAATACAAGTTAGTGGTTCAGAGTTTTCCATTTCTCACCTGTGGTTTAACAGAATTGTGTTTCAGAAGTTTAAGCAGGGTCATAACATCTGTTTCCATCCCTGATATACATTTTTTATTACCCATAGAGCTTCACTGATGTATAAAAACTATTAAAATATATCACTGAGCCCCACCGTTGCACAGACATCATAACAATGAACGTGCACACGCACACACTGTAGTTTAGTCCCATTCAAACCACATTTGTCATCCTGTTGTCCTAAATATTTACCACAGTACATATTGTGAGTAAACCCACAGCTGAAAATGGTCCCAAACATTTGGAAAAAATGATAAAATGATGCTGCCACTGATCACTTATTCCTCTCCATTTATTCCTATATACCATCAAATGTCAAAAATATGCAGTACTGCTGTGAGCTGAGACTTTCTACTTAAGTTTAGTAGATCAGAAGCTTCAGTTTTCTGCCACATTTTACTAAGGAGTGCATACACACATAAAATATGTATATTTCACTTGTGATAAACAAGTGTGAAACACAAGTGAAATGCAAGCTGTTACTTACAGCACTTCACTTCTATTTTGTCAGATTACACCTTTATTTCAAAAGTGATTAAATTAATTTTTCACCCACACAGAATTCTACACAGAATGCCCCATAAAGTGGAAACAAGCTTGAAATTCTTACAGTTTTGTTTTTTGATTTTTTTTTTTAATAAAAAATTTAAATACAATACGCACATAAGTATATATACTTTGCTGGGCAGTTTATGGGAACATCTTTGGCAGTAATTACATAGTCAAGTCTTTTTGAGTATGATGCACACTTATTTGTGGGCACTTTTATGAGTGCAACATGACAAGTGAAGTGCTGTGAATACTTTCTGGATGCACTGTAAAAAGAGAACTGAAATATTTCCTAAACGCACTGTTTAAGAATATTCTGTTGGAACCTATTGTGTTTCCCATTGTAATTCTATTGGTCATGACTTGGGAAAACAGTGTACATGGACATTGAAGTAAGTATATAAATTTAGCTAGTTTCTGTAGCTATATTATGTAATCCCATTTCATATTAATCTCCAAATGTGATCACGTCATTAATGATGGGTTTCTTTCCTTTGTGAAAATAAATTTGTGTCTGCCAGTTTCTATTTAAAATGACCTGAGTATAAATTGAATTACATGAAACAGGAGCTATGCAGCATTTTGTGCATCTCATCAATTCCCAGAATCTCTGCAAAAAGACAGTGGAGTGTGCAAAGTTAATATGACCCATAGAGTTAGTGTTAACATGACTCTAACCCTAATCCCACATGGTAGCCACATTAATGAGAAACAGGAATAAATGAAATAAGCAAAGATTTTTTTTTAATTAGGATCACAAAGAAATTGTAATAATGGCTGTCCAGAAGTTGAATATTAAATGCAAATCTTTGAAATCGAAACCCTAAAAAACTGCATAAATATCCACCACTTTGACCTCCTTAACTGTGGTAGGATCATTAAATATATGGGGACTAGCATTCCATTTAATTTGTGCCACTATTTACATTGGCAGAGTTAGTAAAGCTCTATATTTTCTATCTTTATAACAGACTGTTGACTTAATAAAAAAAATAAAAAAAATTACTCCGTCAATTCATTTGGTGACTGCAATATTGGACAAAGTCTTTGCCTATATTATCAAAACTTTTAAACAGCCCCTAACTAAGGCTAAAACCTAAATTAACTACACAGTTAACATTTATTTTCATTTATTTTTTTCTTCATATAAAAAGTAAAGTAAAACTTTTGATACCTCCATCATCATTTATTCACTTCCATTCCATCCATGCAAAGCTAGACAGTAGTTCAGGTGCATGCACAAAACTTCTTTTCTAGCTTGGTGGAATCATGAGGCACAGAATGTTCGATTCATACTAGCCTGTTATGCTAGAACATAGACCGTCTTTCACTGGAAAGGAGGTCTGTGCAATGACGGTGCACACAGATGCAGTCACAGAGTACACAGAAGATAACATTCCAAGCAGCCTACACATCTTTTATAGTGAACATGTGGGATAATCCCATTACAAGGAGGCCACAGCTCATAGCTGTCATAATGACAGGGAATGGACCAGGTGACGCAGCATTGAGGATAAGAGAGGATCATGTTAATTTGCTGTAGCACCAGATGCAAATATACCACCTCTGAAGGACTCACCTTGACTACAGAACATGCTTTGTTTGCAAAAAGGGTGGGAGTGTGCAGACAAGAGTGGAATCTGGGTGGTGTTGACATAATTAAGTAGTGCACTGACGAAGGCTCCCTGCTGTTTGTCAAGCAGTTGGTGGAACTCTTCATGGTGAACCGCACCTCAGGAAATCAAGTTTGACTACATCTATTAAACATCAATCAGACATTATTTTCCTGCATTGCTATCTCTTAATTTCACCCTGAGAGCTCATGCATGACATTCACGTAGACAGAATGCATCTCTTGTGACAATTATAGAAGTGCATGATGCTGTCTTAGTCTGGCATGCAGTATTACCAGATCCCAGGACCGCCCTGCTGTGGCAGGTACATTTTTGAACAACCTTGTTTCAGCCTGCTGTCCTGTGGTGAGAATTTGTTTATTGCACCTGAAAAAAACATTATTCCATATTGCTGGAAACCGATACAGCCCTGATAGTTTTATCTTTGTTGGCAAGCAGGAGGAAAATGGAAAAAGACTGCTATAGACATAGGCTAATGTAGATCCAAAAATATACAGCATACTGTTTTACATCTGCTGTACATAAAAAGGTGGTACTGTAGAATATACAGGAAAATCATTGCTTATATGGATTCTAGATTCCACAAATGTGAAGGTGGACTGTAATCCCTACAGTGATATATTTTTATTAATAACAGGATTAAATTCCATTAATGGTAAATCTTCTCTAGCTGATTGGAAAGTTAGACAATATCACAAGTGTATTTTTTTTCTCTGTTCTTTTTTCCCCTAGTCTGTCTGTAATGGATCTATTTTTATTATCAGCTTGGCCATGCAGGAACAAATCAGGAGTTAATCAATTTGTCTCCTGGGACATAGATATGAAAGGGACAAGAGAACGGGAATAGTCCCGTACTATCCCACTGGATCGACCAGGGATGCTCCCTTACATTCACATAAGGGAGCAGTCTCCAACACAGTCCTATAAAGCATTATAAAATAACTCTTCAAGAAAAGTAATGCCATAATTGATTATCTAAAGTTGATTTTCAAATAGTAACTACTTATACTACTAATTTTTCAAAAGCTCAGATTTTAAACCCCTTTAAAATACTCAAATTTGCCACTGCTGACATCAGCTCGTGAGATTTATTTTGATGGTCATCTGCTATGGACAAAAACTTGCCTAAGAAAGTTCAGACTTGAGGTGAGAAATAAAGATGATCATACCAAATATTAATTTTTAAGATAATACAACTCTGCTTTTGCTTCCATTCAGACACGTCTGGTGGAGAATCAAGATGGCTGTAGCTATATATACAAAATTAGAGACATTTTTTGTTTTATTTCAAGGTTTGTCTGCAAAAGTCTTTCATCAAAATATGTTCTGTTCTTATTTAAATTATATTTAGTTTAGATTTGTGCTTTGCTGTAATTAAAAAATCTAACGCATGTTTTGAGAGGACTTCAGAAAGCCTAATTCTTTCGCCTTCTGTGTGGCTTCCCAGGTGATGAGGGGGCTTCAGCTTCTTCATGTTTTACAGGGGTAGTTAAGTTCATACATGTAACTCTAGTTCTAAGAGTATGTGCTTAGCAGTCAAATGGGATTCACCATTGAATGTGTGGGGAAGAAGAGGCTCCACCCCTTGGTTCTTACTGAATTAGAGTACCTTCATTTTTCCATCTCTTCTCTTAATTAACTCTTAATTATTCCTTCTTCCTCCCCAACCGGTTGTGGCAGATGGCCGCCCCTCCCTGAGCCTGGTTCTGCCGGAGGTTTCTTCCTGGGAGTTTGGTGCTGTATAAATAAAATTGAGTTGAAATGAATTAAATCAAATTTCTTTGATATTTGTGCTCACACTTTAAGAAGCGGAAGTTTTGTTTCATCACTTAGCCTCGATTGGTTTTCATGGTTTCAAGACAGCAAATCTACTTGGTTAGGTTTGAGTAAAGCTGAGTTGGGAGAAAGCCTCGTCTGGGTCAAGCTGTTCATTGTGTTTTCATCTTCTGGGATGAAATTGTGTCTGATGAAGATTATGTTGCCCTCACAAGAACATAATGTGCTGACTTTATTTTGTCCACATTATTCATCTCACCAGCAATACTAGGCATTCTCCCAAGAAGACCTTGTGCTTCTTGCTTAAGACTGCAGTCTTACACTATGTCACGCAGAGGTCAGCTGAAACCTGCAGAGTCAGGAGACAGCAGTGTAACGCAAACATTCTTCCCATTGTATTAGAGCTACTCTCTGATAGGGCCACTGACCCCCCCTCAGGCTCCATTATTTTTCCCCTCTGATATAATAGATCAAGAATCTCCTGTAGAGGGAACAGATGGTCCAAGCTGAGCATAACCCAAGGCCCTTCTACCCACAGCTACTTTTCTTCTTCTCGTTTGTAATTGTGCCTTAAGGGGAGCAGCCCAAAGTGGCTTTCCAGCTTTCAGTTTTTGGCCAGAGCTTCAGCTGTAGCCACCCACTGAAAGAGAAGGATGCTGTGGCACAGATTGTGGGGTCATTGTGGCACACAGAACTTTAGCTGAGCTGTGTGGTTTGGGTAGATTTACTCCCAAGAAAAGAGGAAAAAAGAGGATGGAGTTTAATATCAATTGAGCATATTACACTGGCTAGAATCACATGACTTTAGCACGAAAAAGAGGAGATAACCACTCAAGACCTCCCAGCACATACCAAAATCATGTAATAGAATCTTTGAAAATGAAGAGAACACAGCACAGCAGAGAGAGAAAAAATCATGGAGATGTCATAAAAGCTATGAAGGGCCACCATGGTTGAAACGATTATCACAGCAAGAAAGAGGGAGAATTGAGTTAGGGTTAAAACATTTCTTCAGGTTATTGTTTCTGAAACTGTACATCCCAGTCTGAGATATGAGAATGTAGAGCAGTTATTAGATAAAGACTACCTCAGCACAGCAGCAGAGGAGAGAAAATACTTGGACAGAGAGGTGAAAATACCACTAGTTGTGTTCCTGGATTAATAACGAGGCATCCAACGAATGAAATAGGATCACTGTGGGTCCTCCAGAGGAAACGGCTGAATGCAACAACTGGTGACCTCACTGGGAGTGAAGACGGAGAAAGGTCTTGACTGGAAAAATGCAATTTGTTCAGGGCAAACCCTTCTAGATGCATGGTAATTCCCATCATGTGAGGGTGTTGCTCATATGTGACAGACAAGCCACTGTAGGCAGTCTGAGGCGTCATCATATGTGCCCATTTATTTTCTGCCTAAGTGTTTGAGGTGCCCTGAATTCATTGTGTAATCCTTTTAATCACAGCACACTTTGCCATGGGAAATGTAATGAGCTTGTTTTCATCTGTTAGCAACAGTCGCTATCAGCAGGTCATTTACAGTCCAACCTCATCCCTCACTGCTTTGTGTCCTGTTCCGAGTTGTTTACCTAAATCGCATTCAACAATGCAGCACAAGAGGATAGAAAGTCTTTTACATTTACATTTAAAATTACATTTCCTCTGTGCCTTTGTAATATCTTTGTTGTACTGAATAAGCTTTAGGATTAATATAGCGGGATGGGAATGACACTCAGGTTTCTTCATAATACTGAACATTTAAGCATTAATGAAAGGCACCTGAAATGAATTCTGCAACTAGAATATAATATTGCATGCCACAGTAGGCCTTTATCATATTTCATATTTTTTAATTTATTCTTTTTTGTTTAGGAATATATCCTGTAATGCATCCTCCCATAGCCAGCTATAGGGATTATGCACCATCCTTCAGACTTAAAGTTTACAACACAATTTCAAAGAGCAATGTCCTGTATGTGTGGTATGTATACATAGTTCACTGCATTTTGAATTATGATAATAATTTTAAAAACTTGACCAGTATTTGGCACAGCTGTTTTAACCCTTTGAATTCTTCATGTTTATTAATACTAAGTTAAATGCATTTCAACTTTTGTTTAAAGGAACACTGACTAAGGAGGCTATAAAGCTGCTTTTTCTAATGGCCTCAAGTATGCAGTGTCTGAAATATGACATACTGCTCTGCTTTGAGTTGTGATTTTAAGCTGGAAGTAAACAGCACAGGCAATATTATTTTCACAGCTTTCTTTTGGATAAACAGAGAAGAAAAAATTGGATAATGCTTGTGGACAAAGTTTCTGGAAGCTGTGTTCTCAGAACTTCTCCACTGATGCATTTTTTTTACATGTAGTCAAGCTCCAAATGCTGCTGGTTAAGAGCAATGACTAAAACCAAATTATCTTCCTGCAATTTTCTTCAACAAGGAATCGAAACGCCCTTGGGAAGAGAGTGAAAATTGCTTTATGACATGTGAAAAGGCAGGGAATTTTAGATGTTGTTCAGCTAGGCAATAATCCATCCGTTCTAAAAGTGAACGAACAGTCATGACCCTAATCATCGAGGACCCAGACAATATGGCAGTTCAGTCAGCTGTTTAGCCCATGAGTGTTCAGAGTTTTCCAAAGAGGAGCTTCTCAGACAAATACAGACACATCCGGTGCATGTGGATGAGCGGGTAAAATATATGAAACATATTTACACACATAAACATGATGTTGACTCAGAAAACAAAGTTGAGCAGGACTATGATATGGCAGTTGGTTAACATTGTTGCCTCACAGCAAGAAGGTGTTAGTTTGACTCCACCATCTGCCCAGGGACTTATTGCATGTTTTCTCCATGTTTACGTGGATTCTCTCTGGGTACTCCCACAGTTCAAAGACATACAGTTAGTAGGTTTAGGTTAATTGTTGATTATTATCTTGAGATTTGCAGGCGAGTTGGATTCACGAAAGGAAAGCATGTTTCACTAATAGAAGGGAAAATACTGTAGGAGCAACAGGTAACCATCAGAGGCCTGTTTACCAACACATAGACAGTAAAGATCTGGCAGAGAGTAGAGGCTCAAGCTGGTCCTAAAATGTTGCTGGTTTGTATATCATCGCATTAAAACTACTGACAGATAATAGCATTCGTCATATCATTGCAAAGCAATGATCGACTGAGATAATTTATGCTGTGGCGTTCATGTTGTTACTCCAATATATCAGCCACCTAAACATTGTTGCAGGTTAACTCGTAGCCCACTGGCAATGCCCTTGCCCAGCAGCACAATGGGCCCACCTCACTGCATAAACTGCTCAGGAAGTCATCAGTGCCTGAGGCACTGACCCAGCCAGGAAAAATCCTAAAATCCCAGTATACCAGAGCAACAGCAAAATGTGTTGGAACAAGCCCAAGGTCTCATTTTGAATTACAGCACCCAAAGGTGGCAGACACCCCAATTACCACAGTTCCATGTCCATATCCTGGTAGGTCAGAGTTGTTACCCAGGTGTTTTAGTGGCTGAGCAATTGTAAATACAAAAGCCAGGAAATATTTGTAATCCCCATTTGCACGTAACCCCCACTCAACAAACCTCTTTTCACAGTTCCCATTCTGTTTCTTCTTTAATCGTCAAAATGCAGTCAAAGTAGTAGTCATAAATAATTTAATTAGGTTTTGTGGAGGTAAATCAGATATATATTTTTTTCATCTAGAAATTAAAAACAGAACCATAATTAAAATGATTAAAATGACTGACAGTGAAAAAGATGTATAATTACAGGGCGTCTCAAAGAGGAGCAGGTAAAAAAAATACATTCCTGGAAAGAATCTAAGTAGTACATATTAAGTAATTATTCCTCAGCAGTTTATGAAGAACGCCACTCCTTTCATCTGTACATTCACATTCAGGACTGATTTTGAGCAATTGCCTGTCAAAAGACGTAGTTTCTGCATAAAGAGACTGTGTACTGTCAGCAGCTACAGTGAATGTTCACTGGGAGCTGTGGGAAGAATGTATGCTTCCTAAACTAGATATGACAGGAAAGAACAACTCTTCTTTCCCTGAACTGTTTGAGTGAAGTTCAAATAGCAAATCTGTGTCTGTATATATGAATGTGAATTTCACCAGGCGCTTTCATGCCTCAGGACGTCAGTGAACCAATTAATCTAGCCCGTAATAGAGTGAATGCGTGTGGATTATTTTACTGATTGGAAGTTTCAGACGGCAGCAGTTAATTAGGTTTAAAGGGTTTGACTGACGTCTGCGTCCCTCTTAACTCCCTAATTTAATTGTCAGTCCTAATATAATAATCATACGGACCCAATTATTGATTGGCTGCAGGTATGCTGACATTTAATTGGGGGACAGCTACGTCATTCCTGCCACTAATTTCGCACTTTTCTTTTTTTAAACACATGAAATAACAGCTGTTCCTGTCTGTCCACATACTAATAAAACAACAACAACAAAAAAACTGACATGAAGACAGGATCCGCGCTGTATGAGGCAAAAAAAGAAGTAGACAGGGTGAACAGTGCAGTGATGAGAACTAATTGAAGGTAGCAGCTGAATCATGATGCGGGTCATTGTATCACCATGAGTCATTTACTGCTGCCCAGACCCATGTATAAAATAAAAACTTTAATACAATATTCATCCAGGTAATTATTTTAAAAAATAACAATACAAATCCTTTTCATGACCATCTTTACAATTTATACTTTTATGATATTTACTTTGCTCCTAGTTCCACATTTTCACCCAAACAAAAATCATTTGAAAGTCACTATAATATAAATGTCCTGTACTTATTTTCTCTTCACTGAAGACAACTAATTCAATCACCTGTACAGATGGCCCATCAACGAAAATGGAACTAAAAACTTATTAGGAGATTTTAACACAAACTCTACATGTCATACGGCAGGTCTTAAAATTATCCCAACAGCTAGAATAAATCATGCAGACTCTGATGTGACTTTTCTATCACCTTTAGATCATTAGACTATCTGGTATTTTACCATATATTAGCTTTGTGGACTTGGATAAATTAATAATATGTCCTGAAGACATTGATGTCCCGGTCTGGTTGGTGTCACTTAAGGTTTATTCAAAATTTGATAGGAAACTAGTATGTTATACTGTATGATATAAAAAGATGTATCTATCTGGAGAGAGAGAGAGATATCTCAACAATCAAAGCAGTGCTTTTTAATCTTGAACAGGAAATCACTGTGATCAAGAATAAAAAAATATATATATTTTAAGGCCAAAACAAATTGGTTAAATTGAAAGACACGTATAAGTTTGTGAATTTAAATGCATACATAATGTGTGAAATAATGTGTTTAAGAATTAGTAAACCTGGATAAGATAAATACATCTTCACCAACATTTGGTGTTGGTTAAAACTAAGCCAAAGTCTGATTATAAAGGCCTGCGTGTCATTGTACTGCATATAAATTATGATAATTAGTATTTTTTTTTTCTTGTGATGTCTAAACATTTTTTAGCACTGGATTTGATTGTAGGTCATTAATGACATGACACTGTTGCAGTATAGAGGTAAGGATTAATCATGTTGATAAATAAATGTTAAATAATTTAGGGTTACGGTGGTTGTCCTTAATTGCAGAGCTCTAGGAGCAACGTGGAGACAGAAAAAACAAAATCAAAAGTGGAAATGAAGATGAAATATCTTGAAAATGGGCATTGCCATTTTACACTAATGATATAATCTCCTAACATAAGCTTTGGTGTTTTTATAAACTACAGAAGAAAAAAATATTATAGCAACTTAATTAACTTAACAAACGTGTAATTCACAGGGGGTCTCTGTGATGCTTATGGAGAACTAATTAAAGTTCCATGGACTGCTACACAATTTGTAACCTAATCCATGCACTACTTCTTCTTGTTGTTTATCTTCACACAGTGTGATCAAAAAACTTGTGGTAAACTCTTTGGCTTGACTGCTAAAAAATTTGGAGACAGAGTTTTAAAAAAAATACCAGCGATAGTGAACTAATGGTGATCCTGCTGTCATGCCCATGCTAGTTAGCCAGAAGCCCTGATAACATGCCAGGAATGTTAAAGAGCGTTAGTGACACAGCGCAGGGTTTGACACAAAACATTATACCTAGATTAATGTTAAATTAGAAAATCTGTAACAGTGTTGTTTGCAGGTAGATTAAAAGTTAACTGCAACTAGAAAAATTTGCATTTCCTGCGAAAATGCTGTGTGGATGCCTTAACGCTGAAGATGTCTGCTGAAAAAAGCTGAAAAAGTTGAAAAAAAAAAAAAAAAGATTGCCCTGAGCAGGATTCGAACCTGGCACTTCTGGTCTCAAGGCTGTTACTCATCTCACTGCGCCAAACTCTTTCTCGCAAAGAGGAGGTGGAGAGACTGATAATTGTGATGAGATGAGCAGAAGCGGCTGAGAATTGTGCTGATAAGAGGTGAAAAGGCTGAAAACTTTGCAGAAAAGAGGTGAATCAGCAGAATTTCTGCTGAAAAGAGTTTTTTCTGAAAACAGCTGAGATTTGTGCTAATAAGAGGTGAAAAGGCTGAAAATTTTTCAGAAGAGGTGAATAAGCAGAATTTGGGCATAAAGGAGGTGAAAATTCTGCTGAAAAGAGTTCAATCAGCAGAATTTTTGCTGAAAAGAGTTTTTTTCTGAAAACAGCAGAAAAAACTGAAAACTTTGCTGAAAAGAGTTCAATCAGCAGAATTTCTGCTGAAAAGCTTAAAATTCTAATGAAAACAGCAGAAGAGGCTGAGATTTGTGCTGATAAGAGGTGAAAATGCTGAACCAATCAGAGGTACTGCTTCTGTCTGCTTCATCAGGCTGTGTACTTGTATGTATTTCTGCCATAGACTGTTAACAAGAATCTGAGGTCCATATTAGAAAAGCTGCTAAAATCATAAAACTTTGCAGAATTGTAATAAATTATCAATATGAATTACAGGTCTGTGATGGTGTATCAATTTGTAGTGAAAAAAACATGTGGGCCAAGGTGGAATCGAACCCACGACCTTCGGTCTGAAGATCCGTTTCATTACCAAATCGCCGTTTTTTGGAGTTACAAAACGTCGTGTAACTCAAAAACTAGGTGGGATAGAATCATAATTCTTGTACTGGGTGAATCAGCGGACTTTGGTGTACTTTGACTGCGATTTCCATAGCTCTTTGTATCTCAGTCGCGGAGATATGACGAGAGAAGAAACGGCTTCATTTTCGGAGTTTGAAAAATGAGAGGAGGACAGATTTCCACCCCTCAAACAAACGTAATTTATGGCTCAACGGTAAGATGACTGTAAAAACTGCTTCGACCTTGAGTGTCAGCACTGTCTTTAGATGAATTGGCACAAGCCTCATGTCTTAACTTTGCTTTGTTAAGGAGATATGACGATTTGAAAATGCCTCTCATTAGAGAGTTCCAGCTGTGATTTTGAACAAAGTCCCCATTCACTTTCTATGGAGAGTTTTCAGACATTGTGTTGCTCTGAGGCGATTTGATAAAAATCTGTAACTTCCACAACAGTGATAGTGACATTTTCTGAAAGCCAGCAAAAATACCTACGTTTTGATGTATAATTTGTGGAAGTTGAGTGGAAATTGAGCGAGTAGCAAGAAGTTGTTCGGACATGAAGAGAAAATTCGCAAAGTTTCACTGTCCACTCTGAGTTAATTGCATAGCAACCATAGCAACACATGTATTTTCTGAAAAATCACAAAGCTGCAACTGAAAATTTAAAGAGGCATTAAATGAAAACGGTAACAGATATGAAAAAGCTGAATCACACAGGAATAGCCCAATCATTTGAGAACGTTTTAAAGTTTGAATGGAGTTTCTAGGTGAAAGTATGAGGAAGTAGTTAAGTTTCAAAGACAAGCAAGTTTTAGCAGAATTGTGGAAGTTTCCCATTCATTTCAATGGGACAAATTAAAGGAAAAAAGTGTAATATTTTAAAAAGTATAATAGTAATAAACACCAAAAGTCATAGCGCACATTAGCAGAAAGAGCAGAACAGTTTAGAGTTTGAACGGAGAAAATCGGCTGAAAACTGAGGGAGTAGTTAAGTGCCAAAAAGTGTACGGAAGCAACTAGAATAAAATAGTGGAATAAAGAATAAAGAGAAACAGGAACTCAATAGTGTGGATGCCCTTGAGGGCATCCACACAATAATAAATCAGGGGTACAACTGGTAGAAACAATGATAAATGGAACTGTTTGTGCGCTATGTGCGATATTAGTTAGATATGTTAGGTATTTATTTTTGTAAAAATGTCGATATTTGTGCTCCATAAGTTTTTCAATCTTTGAATGATGGCTAGATGGGGAAAAAAATTCTTTATATGGACATTTGAGCAACAGTTGCTTGACCTCTATTCATGCCGGAGATAGGATGGAAATTGTTGGGCAAATCTATAAGTTTTGAGTAATGACTTTTGCTTCCAATTTACTCCAAAATGGAAGCGAACAATGAAAAAAGTGAACTGTTCTCAGTCCAGAAACAACAATCCACCACTGCAAACAAGACATTAAAGCTCTATAAACACTTTAACAAGCAAGATGTTGGTCTCGTTTATGTACAATATATGATGCTAACACAAAATTAGCAGTGACAAAGCATCTAACCCAGAGTAATGCTCAAACAGACTGCATTCCAGCCACATCCACGCAGCCAAAGCTTTATGTGCTACAGGTAATAAAAGCAAAGATGAACAGGCTGTACTCATTCCGGCAATAGAATCACTGTCACCACAATATTTTTTTCTGGCTTATGAGCTGTTACTCACTGGCTTTACTGCCAGCTTGGTGGTAATGCTTAAATATGCTACTAAAAAGAGGTTTTCTGAATGTCCTCTTATGATACTTTTAAGGATATAAGGAAGTTATTTACACATATAAAAAAAAAAAAAAAAAAAATAGTATTGTCAGTTCCACGGGCAATGTTCGAGAGTAATGTAGTAACACTATTACAAACTTGAACAAGTCATGTATTAATTTTATTTTTCTTTGTTTGTTTTTCAGGAAGGTTTTTCTTATTAAAAGCTTTTACTCTGTGGAAATTGTTTGGTTTTCGCTTTTTGATATTGTGAAGTCTTTGCAATAAATTGGCACTTTATAATTAGCAAGAGGCCAAAGGCTGCATATGTCATTATGAACATAATTTGAGTCCCTATATACAGGGGGATAATTAAGTCTAGATTATTTTCTTGGAAACAAAACATGTCAACAATGTCTCCCAATTTTTTTTCTAGTTACAATTTAATGTTATTTGAAAAAACATTTCATAAAATGTCCAATTTTCTTAAAAATAATCACATAATAGAAATAGATACACAACTTTTTACCAGGTAATGTTTTGTCTGTTTATTTTGTATAAAATTATTCAAAGGTAATAGCACCAAATGGATTTGCACTGAAGCAGTGATACATCATCTATTGTTACATATAGCATAGTTTGAACTAATAAACAGCTGGTGCAGCTAGCTTCAGGCTTTTCATCCAGCACAACCAGCAGGCTGTTATTTTAGCTCAGAATGAAATATAGCAACAGTAATTGTCATGTTATTTGAACATTCATGCTCCCAACATAATGTTAAAATAACACCAAGGATTTCCTGATCTCTCAATCTATCATCATCACCCTTTAATACTTGGGTTACGAACAAAACTAATTATATCCCAAATACAAAGCTGCAGGCTTTTAAGCTGTATTTCCTTACTGCAGAGGCAGTAGTGCGAGAACCAGAGCAGCAGTCTTGGTGCTTATCAGTGTCTGAAAAGGTGACGTTTGGGTCAGCAGTAGGTCACCTGAGTTTGTGGAGCACGCACAGGCCAACACTTTGTTAACATGACAGCTGTAAGATGCAGTGAAAGATACTAGACAGCTGGAGTGATAAAAATAGAAATGCAGCTGTTCTGTCAGATGACAGGTTTTCCATCTTTTTCAGTGAATGCAGACATGGCCAGCCCATTGCCACACACATTCATGAAAGTACCCTTTACTGTAGTCATTCTAAAATCCGCTAAAAGTGTAACTATTTGTTAAAATTATACTTTTTTTCTTCATGTAAGTGTTCATGCTTAGCAGGAGCCGAGGAAGACGAAGAGTCATTTAAAGACTCAAATGTCAGTGAATGACATTTGCAACATATAATAAACCTTTAAAATTGTGTTACCTTAAAGAAAGTGCTTTGGCCCTTTGCACCTGTACCCACATAAGGTGTCTTTGTTGGACCAGTTTAAAGACAGCTAAATAGAAAGGCAGCTTACTTTAGCTGAGATGAACTAGTGGCAAATTATCCAGTAATTCTCACATGTATATTGTCTTCTGACGAAGCATTTTACAATGTTTTTCTTATTATGTTATGTTACTATAAGGGCAATAAAAGAGCCAATGCTGGCCCAATATGTTGTAATTCATTTAAAGGCTTTTTTCTTCCAATGGATTTTCCTCCTCTGTTTAACAAAACCAACAGTCACTTATCTACATGTTCACAGCTCTGTGCATATTACCGCATTTAAAAATATAAAATCCCTTGTAATGGCTGATTGTTGTGAATTGGAGCCATATAAATCATAGGCAATGGTACAACGATACATCCAATGTCTTCAGTCAAAGACAACAAAACCATCAAAGATGTAGTTTTGATGATCACGGGTAGATTTTTAGGAGTTTAATAAATGAAAGAAAATGTTTATGACATGTGGAAGTGACTTTTGGGTGCAAAAAAATCCATGATAGGATCAATAATTCTCACTGAGTGTCCTCGGTGAGGTGGTTATTAGTTTTCTCCCTCAACCTCTAACACATCAATCTTAATCAGCAGACACATTGCTCTATTGAATTCAACAGTAGAAATACATTTGCAAACAGAAAGCAGGTTTGAAGAGTGGTGCAAGACGAAGGCATCAGTGTTTAAGGTGAAATCGTTGGAGGTTGAGTGCAGATTGATGTCGCACTCACTCTTTCTGACTGTTCATTTGCAGTTTCTGAACTGTAAGCTCTGTCTATAATTTGGAACAGGAGAGAAGCACAATCACCCACTTTTGGGCTGTTAGTTTTAACCTGCATTGTGCAGTGTTTCTTTCTACCACTTGCTCAAAGGATCTATGCAGAAGGCTTGTTTCTGTAAAACAGCATCTAAAATGTGTGTCATAGCAACACAGTAGTTTTCCTTATTCATAATTTTGACCTAAACAATTCAGTCAAAAAATTCTCAAGACAGGCTCACCATCGGAGTAAGTTATGGGTAAAATCTACCAGTAAGACGAGAGTGATAAAAGTGAATCATTACAGATTTCTAGTATGTGAGTCAGGCAACTATTGTCATGTGAACACAGTCAAAGTGGCCACCTAAGGCTCAAGTGGTGACTATCTGCTATTGGCTCATTTACGAGGAAATGCACTCAGAGGGGCTAATTAAAGAGCAATCAGGTAAAGGCTTACAATTTCTAATTGTCTCCCAGGGGTCTAAGGACATGAACTCAAACTGGAGAGAAGGAATTTAAAAATGAATTTATACTGTATGTGTAAAGGACTAAAATACTATTAAGAACAGCTGTGCTTTTACTCTTGAAGTAACATTCTAAATATGCCTTAACAGGGTGGAGAGGCAGCTGAAATGTAAAGAGTTAACGGTATGAACTCATCCCAGCAGCATTTCAGAGGAAAGTGTCAAAATCCTTAATAGGATAAGGAATAGGTTGGATAAGGAAATCATAGCATGGCAACATTCCTATTTTTAATTGCAGGTAGTTTGCCCTAACAGTGTTTTTGAGGAAATGTAACCAAGATCTTAGTTGTTAATAAGAATAAAATGTGTTAAAGGATAATTTCACTTTGTTGCAAACTGATGCATTTGTGTATATTTATGCTGCAGGTGAGAAGAGTAGGTAAAACAGATTGTTCGGACAATGATGTGAGAAGTTGTTGTGAATTACTATACTTGCAGTTTCTAGTACTGGGCTGGATTTGTAGCAATTGCATGTAAAGGTCCTCCTGTGGAGTAAAAGTGTTTTCACTTAATCATTATGGAGAGGTTCTGACTCACTGCCATTTGTGTTTGACTGTTAAGTAGGTGTAAGCTTAAGTGTAAATGCAAAGTTCTATAGATGAGTAGACTGTTGTGCTAATAGATGTTGAGTACAGGTAAGGTCAAGGTGTTTGGGGTGAAGCTACTCGTCACTAATTTATCTTTGCCTTTAGACTCAGCCTGCTTCTTTAACATGCGGGACTTTTATTTCACGGTGTGATGCAAATGAGTAAATTAGTGATCTGTAACACATGAAATAACAAAATTAATGTACTTGCAATCCTACAGTTAGAGCTATTTGTACTTTACTAGCCTATTTTAATATTATGCATCTTTCTCTCTAAGCAGAGCTACATTTCAGAGGGTGATATTGTATTTCTTTTATGTAAATACATTTGTCTTATAGCTGTAGCTGCTAGATATTTTACAACCAAACAAGACTTAGAGGCTGCTCAGCAGATACCTATTTGCTTCAGGTGGCTGTAATGAAGAGCCACTAGTGTGACCAGTAGGCAGATAAGAGTTACCCACCTTAAGGGGATTAGTATCTTCTCCACACGGATGTGGTAGTAATGTGTCAGGTCAGTGTGACAGGTCAGCAGCCCATTTGTGCACACCAGTGTTTTCCTTGCAGTGAAGATGCCAGCTACAATTAGAATATACTAGTAGGTTTACACCAAAATGCTGGCTCACAGAGTTTACAGTCAGCTCTCCCTTTACAGTGTATTTTGTGTATTTTTATTAAGTTTATTAAGTTCTTAATAGAAATTAAAGAAGTTAATAAACTTAGCAATTTCTTTGTGAAAAATTTGTCAGACCTTTCAGGTTGGATTCCTGGACAATGTGATCTACACCAGTTTTAACTAACTGTAAAAAGAGAAAGTAGAAAACAAGCCAATATTACTTCAAATTAAAAAGCAAGAATCAAGCTTTGAACTGGTCTAAAAGGTCGTCCTCTAGGGCAGGTGTTCTCTGGCTGCCAGAGAATCTAAAGATACCTCAGAAAACCGCGGGATGAAAGACGATGCTAGCAAATTGCCACAATCACCCATGTTTTGCATAGAAGACCTCAACCGATATTAAATACTTAATAAGTACTAGTGAAACTGAGTGTGACCAAAACCAGGAAGTTTATGTTGCAGCACCTTATTCGTGACAGTTTTCACCCAGCAAAAGCAACCCCCACTGACCGGGTTTGCCCACTTGTCTCTAAGCCTGTGTGACAGACGTGTTAGCTTCGTCCTTGAAATATTGTTCTTAATTTATATAATTAATTTCTTTAAAGACATGTAATCAATATTTACTTAAAATTGAGTTTTAATAATACTTTACATCAATCAGTAGCATTAAAAAAATATTCAGAACTCCCTCTTACATTCATTGAATCGAGTAGTATCCCCTGCTTCTATGAACCAGCTTCCTCTGGTTTTTACTGACACCCTGTCCATATTCCTCACTGTTGGACAAAGTTGACCACATATCATTTGTGTGCTGCTCTGATGCCTTTTGCTAGCTCTCCTTCTGATTATGCCAGTAATTTGGGCATACTACTGGATAGCTCGCTTAAATTTGACAAGCAAGTGTCTGCTGTTGTGAGGTCTAGTTTTAATCAGCTGCGCCTCATTTCTAAGGCTAAGCGCTATATTCCGCACATTGACCTGGAAAAACTCATTCACGCATTCGTGACTTCCAGGTTGGACTACTGCAACTCTCTTTACATTGGCCTTTCCTTCACCCTTCTCGTTAGATTGCAGACTGTCCAGAATGCGGCGGCACGCCTTTTGACAGGTAGCAGGAAGTTTTCTTCCATCACTCCTGTTCTTGCTGGCTTGCACTGGCTTCCAATTAAATACCGTATTCAATTTAAAATATTACTTTTCACCTACAAAACCATTAATAACTTGGCGCCGAGCTACCTCAATGAGCTTCTCAGGTTACACACTCCTGTCAGAGCACTTAGATCTGCTACCCAAATTCTTCTGGAGCAACCTCGTTCTCGGCTGAAGTCTCGTGGTGACCGCGCGTTTGCTGTAGCTGCCCCGGTCTTATGGAACAACCTTCCTGTTGCTATCCGGACGTCTGACTCTATGCCACTGTTTAAATCACGGCTGAAGACTTATTTGTTTAATCTTGCCTTTCCACCTAGTTAACACTTGGTGTGCGTTGTACATTTTTATCCGTTATGCTTGTGAACTACTTTTATATCTTATGATTGTCAAGGTTTTTATAATTGATACGTGCCAGGTCCTTTCTCTTTTCCCTCCCATCTCCCTTTTCCTATTTTATTTTTGTCAAGCACCTTGGTATACCCTTGGTTTTTTAGTGTGCTTTATAAATAAAGTTTATTATTATTATTATTTTTAGTCTCAAACAACCTAGAAAGCTTTGACTTTGATTAAGTTAGTGGCCTAGTTAAAAACACCTGTGCTCCACAAGCAAGTAAAGCACCACAAACATATCTGCCCTGGCTGTGATGAACCAGCAAAAAAAATAAAAAAGAAGAAGAAACACGTAGTGAATATATATATATATATATATATACACACACACACACAGAGGGCACAGTGTAGCTGAGGGAACGGATGCTATAAATATGGGGAGTCCATATCTGTATACGTTATTTCTACATGGGAACCACTGCAGGTTAGAGAGATAGAGAGACTCCACACTAGAGTTCATTTTTAGTCATCTGGCCTTTGTTGCTTCGCATGCATAATACAGGCCAGTGTAATTTGGTGAAACCTCTGAGCTCTCATAAAATGAGTGTATCCACTGCAGAATATTATCAGGAGAACATTCATTAATAGGCACTCTCTGAGAATCTGGGCTCTGGGTATTGAGCGTTTACTTGGTTGTTTTCTCAGACAATGCGTCTCAGCCATCCACCCTCAACATCCTCCTTATCTCCACCTGCTGTTACGGGCCTACCGCCACGCTCTATGAAGGGGGCTCATTTGTTTTCCTCTACCCGAGGATATTGTTCACTGAGGAGCCAAAGGTGATACGGATAGCCTGATCTGTCTATGTCTTATTTTTTTGCCACACATTTAGGCAGTAAAAATGGTAACATTTGCATAATGCATTTTTCCAGTGCAGCAATGAAGGTTTTTCTTTTTTGTCATCACCACCTGCTACGCAAGTGAGAGAACCCTTAGATTATTCAATTTTTGTGGGATTCCTGCTCAACATTTGCTATACAGGTCTGTCATTCCCCAAGATTGACGAAACAGGAAACAAGGAAAAATGATTAAACAATTTCATTTTTTCATTTTTCTTTCTTTTTCATGCCTTCGGTAGCTAAGACAACTTCAAGTCAACAGCTTAACAATATTGACGTACATTTAATTTGAAGTTGTTTTGAACAATGTTTCTAATTTTATACAGTCATTTCAATGCTACCTCAGTTCCTGTGCCTGTTTTCTCCTGTTAATTCTAAATGAGCTATACGTGTAGTTGGCTGTGTAAAGGCTGACATTTAAAATACTAAACCTCCATGCTGAATAGATATATGAACAGAAAGAGCGAGGCAGCAGAGGATGAATCGACACTGCTCTCTTGTAGTGTATCTCACTTCCCTTTTATTTCTTCCCCCACTGGTAACCCAAGGATGACCTTGACCCTATACAGTGTATGACTTAATGAATATTCCCAGTGAGGTTTTTAGTGCAGCCCCATGCTGCAGATAAACAAGCTAATATTGTATCTGATGTGATGTAGAAAGAGTGCATGAGATAGCAGCAGATACGGCTTTATTCTTTTGATCCTGATAAAAATCTATAAAAAATTATATATAATGAAATACTCACTTTTCATCGATATAGGAGACAATATAGTAAATGATGGGAAGGAGATCCAAAGTATTAGAAAAACAAGACACGACTTCAACTTAAACAAGCAAAAACTTCCATTCAGTATCCAAACAACCTCTCATGTGGCACATAACTGACTGAGGATTCCCTTCTAGATTGAGGCTGAGCTGACTGTCAGTATGAAGAGTAAAGGGGAACTATGCAAGGGAAGGATGTAATAATGAGACTCAGACAATAGACAAAAATATATGTCAGCACAGATTTTATTAAAGCTAAAATCTGTGACAACCTGCCTCTTTTTTGGCTGCTGGGCTGGCAGGTTGTCTTTTTCCCCTTATCTTAATTCTCAAATTCTCCTTCCTTCTTAGTCTGTTAACCAGTGACACAAGTGAAAGAGGAGAGGAAGATTGCCTCTTTCATAGGCGAGGAAGAGAGAGCAGACTAGACAGCAAGCATCTTGACAAAATGAGATATCTTCGCCTCGTAGCCTCATTTTGAAGTAGTGTCAACCAAAAATGATTTGTGGCATAAGTGCATCATAAACTGTTTTGTTATAGCCCGACTACTGCTTTATTTTATCTTCGTGCTCTCAGATGTAACAAGTATTCATGATGTGTGTTAAATTGATAACATGGCACTTTCTTTTGAATGGCATCTTTTAAAAAGTTGTGATAATATCTCATACCTCAATCAGATGTAAGCAGAAATTTGATCATCTTAAATACTTGATACAACCTAAGACTAAAAGACTAACTTAATCCTGCCTTGGTTTTGTTGCCACACCTTTATTTATTTCTTCTATGGTTATGCATAAAAACACTTCTGAAGTAAACATACATGTGCATGCCAATTATAGTTCCTTAGGTAAGGCACCTCATTCCTTTGTTCCCCAGATGCTTTCCAGGAATTACGATATCCTTCAACATGGTGTACTAAGATTAACTGAAAAGAGAGATAAGGAAGCACAAATTATCTGTATTGCCGATGCCCTGTGAGTGTGCTCAGGTTGTCAGTGATTTTAAACACCTGGGCCTAGAGTTCCCAGTATAAAAGCACACTCCACTCCCACAGGAATTTATAAATTACAACTCTCCTCCTAATCTGCATGGTGCTGGGATCTATTTTTGCTTTTCTATTAAACAGTACCTTACTCACCATGCTAGCACTCATGCACAAAGTGCATGCCAAAATCACTGATTAATTAACAACATATTGTGGCATTTTCTTTTAATAACCCGAGTTACTTCTGATACTTTCTATTTTTTCATTTATTCATTTATTTTTTTGTTTTGTTTTTTCATTTGCATGGTGAGTTAAAAACTGCTTAAAAATGCGAGGATGTGGGAAATCACGACTGCATATGAAAGAGAAGCCTTCAAGAGAAGCTCAGAGAATTCAGCACAATTTCCAAGCCATGTTACGAACAGCTGAACAGCTGAGAGGCCAGACTGCAGTTTACAAAAGTTCTGGAAAAACTTTTATGGACTTGATCAAATAAAATCAACCTGCACAATGGCACTGATGAAAAGTTTAGTATGTATGGAAGTGTAGAAGAGTATGGCCTAGAAGCTCATGACCCAAGGTACCGACCACTGTCAGGTACAACAATCACTCTGCTCTCTTTTGAATGTCTATGGCTGCTGCTGGAATGGACACAACTTGACAGCACTAATTAAAAAATGTTGCTGATGAATACAGATTTAAAGGAGTTTTTACTTTGGAGCCATTAGCTTAATGCTTCAGACCCATTGTGTACATGCAATAACTAAAGCTAGCCTATAATGAAAGCAATCACACTTTTCATGGTGAATAGGGGGAGTATTCTCAGTGAGCTCTTATTTCAATCAGCTGCTCAGTCAAAGATGCCAGCCATCAACTGCAAAGTATATCCTAATAAATGTTTTATTTAACTGATTAGTTTAAAAATCACTGTTTGAATTGAATACTCTTCAGGATACAATATATAAATAAGTAAATAATACCTTCATAGAAAGAGAACACCTACCCATTAGGTACTTTCATGTAGTGTCCATTATTGGTTTCAGAGTGTTCAAAGTGCTGAAGCAAAGGCCTCAAAGAACAAAATACGGTTTCATAGATATGGTACACACATACATACATACACATAAACACCTCACCTCCAACCCTCCCTTCCTTTTAGCTCAAATGTGCCAAATGTGCATCTACTGACAGAAAGCATCAAAATTATAACATGAAACAGGAGTCGGACGTTTAAAGAAGAAATTGTTACTGTAAACCACCTCTGCCCAAACCTCCTCTATCATAGTTAGGACTGAGCTGTAATAATGTAGATTAAAAGAACCAGGTCATTTGTCTTTATATAGGCCTAATTTCTATGCTGTGCCTACACTCTGACATAACAGAGTCAGAAAAAATGAGATTCCACTTGTGCTTATTCGTCACACCCTCCTTCCAGAAGTGTGTGCTTTGGAAGCATTTATTGTTCAAGTTCAGGTCGTCCTGTTGTTCACATCTGATTTAAGGGTGTAATTTCATAGCAATTGGCCAGAACAGGCCTTTTATTTTGAATAGTCTACATGAAAGAGCATGCTTCGGTGTATAACTCAAAACCAAATACTATTAATTTAATCTTAATGAGAAAAAATACATTTGCAGTTTTTGCACTGAGAAATATGTTTTCATTCAGTTTAGGAAATATATGTAAAGATATTTTAAACTGGAGAGTCCACAATAAATACAATATAATGAAAATCAAAGTCTTCTTGAGCCAGATCTACCTTTTTAGCACCCCAATTAACAGTAGATGAGCTCAGTGCCTGCTGATATGCGAAAGCCTGACCTCTTCTAATTGAATTTTTAAACTATATATATATATATATATATACACGTGTGTATATATACGTGTATATATACATATTACAGCCGATGCTCATGAATGCTCTTTGCATCCTCCTTTGTCACTCTTTATGTACACTGGAACCACTGCAACCCTAAAGCATCAACCTTAAAGAATCAGGAAGCTTAAAGTGAAAGGTTATTAGTAAAATGTCTAAACCTAATAGGCATGAAGATGTAGTCATTACAATGGCTCTTCATGTATGTGAAGCTATTACGGCTACTACAGGCCACTGACTATTAACCTGTCTTCTCTGATTAAGTGCAGCTATGAGAAAAAGACACAGATATCAAGAAGAAGAACAGATTAGAGCACAAATGGTTGCGGCGTAACAAGCATTAAAGAAATACTGTGTGGTAGAGCTATTGAGTAATTTATGCCAATCCATAGCGTTATTGTTAAAATTACATTTTAGCTCTTGATGAACATGATTGATGTTTAAATTCTTCCATTGTACAAGTTATTAACAAAGAGATGAATCATTTAAAGTGTTATATGGTTTAATCAAAGGCATATCTATACTCCTGCTTTTAATGTTGTCACTGAATAACTGTTGTAACCTGTCCAACAAGCAGTTTCTCTTCTTTTCCTGCTAGTAGTTCACAGGATGGGTCATCAAACAGAAAAGGCACTATTTAAAGCACATTGAGCTGAATAAAAAAGTATAAAGAATCGTTTTTTTGTCACACATCAAAGAGACAACTCTACGGCCTTTATTGTGACCTCCATCTCTGAAGCCGTGTTAAGCTACAGACACTGTGTCAACAGATTATGCAGAGATGGTTGAGGCATGTACTTGTGAATATGGGAGGTTGGAACTGTCAGTATAGAACACGATCATTACATGCACAGTACCAGTCAAACATTTGATATTTTTTCAAGGTTTGTTCTTCATTTTATTTTTTTTACCATCTACTATATTGTAGAGCATACTGGTCAATATGGAATTATTTGGTAACAGAAGGAAGTAATATACACTGGTTTCTTAGCTTCATGCTTCATCCACAAGAACACTGTGGATGATATTTTCATAGATAAGCCTTGTTCAAAGAAATTATTACCTTGATAATGTATTCACCAGTGCCATTAAAATCTAGTAAATATCTAAATAATGATCTGAGCACCTCAACTAAGTAACAAAAAAACAGCAGTCCTTTAGGCATGAAGGTCAGCCAGTCAAAAACATTTCAATAACTTTCTTTAAGTGTCGTCGAAAAAAATCGTCAAACATGTTTTCTGGGAAAAATGCCTTAGGAAAGGAAAGTGTTTTCTAAAAGTTCATTAAATAAACCAACCTCAGAGCTGGCCCCTCAGCACAGAACCCCCATCAATGTTTTCCAGATTTCAAGGAGCCGATAGATCTCAAGAGCAAATGTTCAGGGCAGACTGCATAAATCAGGCCTTCGTGGTGGGTAAAAACAGTACTAAGGGAGACCAATTAGAAGATACACGAGGAATAGACACTAGACCAGAAGAAAATTTTGCTTTAGTGTTTTGAGTTCAAGCGTTAGATTTGTAAGGTGAATGGGTGGTAGTGAACAGTAATGTGTAAAAGGCTGCCGCTACTTTTCAGTTCTTTTATTTTTCTCATTAAATGGGAAATAGGTGCAGCGATTTATTTGTTTTTGCACAGTTCTAACAAGATATATTTGGTTTGACCACTTTTATTTTTCAAAGCAAGCTTTCTCAGAATTTCTAATGACACAGCTGTCTGGCATGTAACTTCTTTAAGCAGTCTCCAGTAGGAGAATAGTTCCCCAGGTTTCTTGATTTTACTTTATTTGCAATGTGTTTGCAATCAATTTCATGATAAAATATGATGGCATTGAATGATGGAACAAAATCTGATCCACCACTTCGGACAAGATCTCCAACATCATGCCTCCACCATGTTTTATAGATGCTGTAGACACTCACTGCTGTACCTCTCTTGACCTCCTCAATAAAAAATGACAACAATTTGAAACAAAAACTTCAAATTTGGATTCATTTCTCCACAAGGTTTGTGTTGCCCCTGATTTTCAGTCCAGTTCTAGTGCGATTTGGCCAATTTCAGCCTTCTCCCCCTTCCTCCCTTTCTACAGAATGGCTTCTTGCCAGCCACCAGACGCATCTTTCAGGTCCTCTGTCAGATCTAGATTTTTTTTGCCTATTTCTTAAGGACATGACTTTCAATTACTATTTAACTGCTTTAGATATCTTTCTATGTCTGCTACCTTTTCTTTTGTCCTCCACCTGTTGAGTATCCTCAGTTTTTTTAAGAACACACTGCACACCATGCTAAGCTATCCTGGCAAGTTTTTCCACTAATAGCCCTTTGGGTATCACCTTGCTGGCACAAACATGACTGTTTAATACCTATCCGCATGTGTTGTCTCTGATATTTTTCATAGATTCAGCTACATGAATCTGAAAAATTTGTGTGTTTTTGCAACATGCCCGTTGTCTGTTATGTGTAGACTGATACGCTGGTTTCTTACCTGTTTTTTTTATTTGACAATGGTACAGGTACAGGACTGGATTAAAATGGGTGAGAAAGCACCCAGTGTCCAAAGAAACACTTTGGAAGACTTTCAGAAAGCCTGGAGAATAACTGTTCAAAAACCACTTTAAAAAAGTCTCTGTCTATCGAAGCAATGTATAAAGAAATGAGGGATGGCTCAAGACCTTTGGAAGTCACTGTATATTCACTGATATCAAAATACAAGTTGGTGAAAGCTGTTCACTTATTTTAAAAACATTAGTTTGATATTGCTTTGGAGCTGGAGGTCACAAAGTAATACTCATGGATGCTATAATGTGGATGACTCCCCTCCTGTTACAATATGTATGATCTATGCGTCATACACCAACAGTCTTAAATCAAGAAAAAGATTAAACTTCAAGGAAGGAACTTTTGGATATTGAAGCAATCTCTGTTTCTGTGCTGCTCCCAGCTACAGACATGTAGAATTTCCTGAATATATAATTATGGTGGCCTAAGAAAACTATTACTCACAATTTCATTTGGTGCCCAAAAAAGCAATAGAATGGCACGGCACAGCCAAAAAGTGTAAGCTGTAGTAAACTAATCAAAAATTGAAATAATGGCTGCAGTCAGAAAGCTTTTCTCTCTAGCATGGCAGCAGAAAACTATATCATGACAATATATCCAGACTGACTTCACTGCTGCAGTCAAAGCGCTGTCAGAGAGCAGCTCTAGGAGATAATTTGAATCCCTGAATACAGAGACCTCTCCTTGACCAGTAGCTTTTTCCCCCACTCTTTGTCCTTCCTGTACTTGATCTGACAGCAGAATTTCCAAAGAAAATCACAGAAGTGGTCTGTCTGAGAAGTACACTCCTTAGTTCAAGTTCAAGGGTGACTTCAAAGTAATGTCTCTTACACTTTGATAAAACATGCCTCTGTTGCATTTTCTTTGCTCCACACTATTTCATCCCGAATTTCATTTTTTTTAAACTCTCATTATTCTCATTGCTGTACAAAAGGCTTCTGATGTTTGTTGGCTGTATGCAGGTTTCAAGGTCTTGCACAACACAAAATGTTTCACAAGCTCGACAGGCTAGGACAGCTTCCCAAGTTGATTTATGTAAAGATGTCTGATGGAAAGTGTCAACATAGTTAATGAGGAAAAAATGCCAGCCTTAATGTATTTTTGAGATGCAACCTTATGATAAGAAATTGCTCTTAGAAGCCCTCAAAGTCCATGACAGCTCATAAAACGCTGACCTGAGATGTGTCCACCTGAATGAAAGAAATAATTACCAGGTGCACCAAGCCATATCTCTTGATTTATTGAAGTATTGATTTTGTTACTCAATTTTAAAATGGGGTCTTGGTGACATATGGGGCTGGAGATGGAAGATAAATGTTATAAAAGCAAACATAATAGTAGTAGTAGTAGTAACTTTGATTTACTCCTTTCATCAGCTGCTTATTTATAATGCTTAATTCTTTGCAATACCCAACATCAAGTCACAAGGTCTAAAAAATAAATATGTAGTGGGTGGCTCATCAAACATACAAATGCTACATTCTTTGAATTCCTCTTCAGCAAAGCCATTTATGATTATATACTCCAATGTACTGATGAATAATTGATGTGGAAGTGCAACACAGCTACTTCTGTTTGATGTGAGTGTCCAGAGTGGAATAAAACAATATTACTGCTTGTTTGTTCTGCCTCTAAATCATGCAGACTGTCATATTTTTTTCATATTACGTCTTGTTTGTTTTTCACTTGTTACGTTCCCAATGGTAAGTCTCATTCTGTATTCTCTGATAATACAAGCATATATACCAAGCAAACATTTACAAGAATTTCATCGTGATTTACTAAGACCATTAAAATGTTCCATTAGGGTACTCCAGGCAAAAAGAGCTTACACGGAGTAATGAATATATAAACTAGTAAAAGCATGTATTTAATGAAAACTAGATACACTTTCTGTACAAAGCGTACGCCGAGCATATGGCTACCTAGTTGCAAGCGGTGTGGTAATTGCCTTCTATGCTCGATAAACAAGCAGGTTTTGTGAGTCGTGTGTTTTCCTTTTGTTTTTTTCATTATTAGCTTGTGCACTGCTGGCAGTTACGTTCACACTGGACAATGATGTGTCCCCGTGGTAGTAAACTGAACAATCAAGATAAAAAGACTTTGGAAATGGCAAAAGATAAAACTTGTTTTGATGTCATCAGCTGTCCCCTTGGATCTCAGAGGAGTGGACGGGATCGATAATCATATCATATATTTTTGCTATTATCCGTTGGAGACTTTTGGAGACATTGCTGTACTCAGCAAAACTGACTGTCTGGAGTTTTCTGATTCATGGGTGACCTTAATGCAATGTATCAACGAACCAATGATGCACAATGAGGCTTCACCTCACTTTGTAGACATTATTAATGTTACTCATGGAATTTTGCTTATGGTTGTGAACATGATGCCCATTCTCAGTTAAATGTAATTTGATAATGGACTGGACTGTAAGTGACTGCAAAAGTGGAGCAACCCCTAGGTCTTTATGTTTTGCTTCACGGAGCCAGAGTTTCTTCTTACATCTGAACATTTTCTGATGAATGGTATGGGTTTCTCTCCGGGCACTCCAGCTTCCTCTCACAGTCCAAAGAAACACAGTTAGTGGGGTTAGGTTAACTGGTTACTCTAAATTTCCCATAGGTGTGAATCTGTATGTCTATGTGTTAGCCCCACGACAGGCTGGCGACCTGACCAGGGTGTATCCAATCTCCCTGGAACGTTGAATTGGATGGACTGCAAAAACATGTAATTTGTTCCCATTTCTTTTGTTAAAATACAAAAATGGCAAAAAGAACACAGTTTGGTAAGCATGAAAAGTATTTTCATACCAGCACTCTTCCCAAAGAGTTATTAGTCAAAATCTATGCATCTGGTCATTCAGTTGATCCATCTACTGCCCAGTGAAGCCTCATCACGTAATATTAAAATATTAGTTTTGTAAAAGTAATACCAAACTTCATTTTTTGTTTTTTGTTTTTCTCCAGACAACTATGAAATTGCTGAGCCAGTTAGGTGTCTATACACTCAGTAAATGTTGAGAACTATTCACAGTCAGCAGTTCACCAGTACTCTGCTGAGTAGTCACTAATGCCAAGTTTCTGGACACTAGCAGGTCAATTTGTTGTCACTCTGCACTGGTGTCTTTATTGTTATGCTTGTTTTGGTTGGATCGGTTTTCATACAGTTTCCTGTGGTAGCTATCTTTTTTTTTCTTTAATATATATCGTTTCTGGTGTACTGTCAGACTTTCCTGGCAGAAATTATCCACATTATAATGTCCATCCCTCATATCATGCATATTTCATTTTGCCCATCCTATGATCAAACTACAGTGCATTAAGTTTCAAACATGTCATTGTACAAAGTTTAGCACTGTGTCGAGAAATAATGTGTCCTTTAAATACTATAGAGCTTCAACTTAATGTGACAGGATTCTTATACAAATCCTCTTGCATGGTTATTGTCAGGAAGCGATTGTCTGACCGATGTTGGAGCTTGATTAGGGGTTTAGTCTGGAGATTTTAATCAATAGAGAAGAATGCCGAGGCCAAGCCCAATTAAACGCATGGGCCCATTATATCAAAACTGATTGCATCGGCCGTACAGCTCTACACTCGACAAAGGGAGCAGTGATCAATAGACAACCTCTCGAAAAGGACAGGCTTAAGATTGTAGATTTCATGGCAGAAGTAAGAAGGCTGAAATCCTTTA
The DNA here is from genome assembly GCF_051167445.1 of Perissodus microlepis. Lineage (NCBI taxonomy): Eukaryota > Metazoa > Chordata > Actinopteri > Cichliformes > Cichlidae > Perissodus > Perissodus microlepis. The sequence goes on along the minus strand of NC_140479.1, from coordinate 13,592,500 downwards.
ATTAGCTTTGAGTTGGACTCGCTAGTCTGGGACTATGATTTATAGATCTAGAGAACGGTCTTAATGGTTGGTGGTAAGTGGTGATCGAAGATGTGGGTTTCTTGGTTTAGTTGTAATATGAATTGTTTGTCTAGGTGAAATGCTTGAGACATGTCAAGCCTGTTTCAGCAGCTGTAAATATTTGCTTACTTTTCACTAAATGCTTAATGTTATTTAGTATAATATGTCATTTACTTATGTAAAAGTCCCTTTAGAGTGTTAGCAGTAATGTAACACCTGCCACAAAAGGCTTAATTTCATGCCATCTTAAGTGTCAAAATTAATACAGCAGGGATTCATTAACTGTTCAATAAAATATACTGGAGCTACTCCAAACCTGTTATTACCACAACAGATATTTTTATTTTCAGTGCTGCAATTTCACGCACTGCTAGACTTGCCCTTGGTTATGACCCTTCGCCCCACTGTTCCAAACCAACAGATTTACTTTCTGCAGTGTTTTATCTCCTCTAAACTGCTTTGACAAGATATTTGTACAAATGGGAGTAATGTTTTGCCTGGATGACATAATGACAAGAAACATATTGGCAGAGCTGCTGTTTGCTGTTCACCTCATTAATCGGCGGCATGTAGAAGCAAATGTAGTCTCATCAGAGGACTTTCTTGTACATGTAATATATAAACTATATAAAGTATGCAGTTAATTACACACCATTAAATAAACAGTTTGTAAATCCAATTGCTCTAATTACTTTGGAGTCAGTTTGAAGGCAGTCGTTTCAAGATGTGTGTAAATATCCAATTTAAAGTACTAAGTGTCTTTTAAGAATTAAAAATGCATTACATAAATCACCCCATATGTTTTAATCTGAACAATGACTAGATTAGCCCGAAAAACTCCATTAGTGTTTGTAAAAATGCAATTATGAACCTTTTAATTTATTGTATTTGAGATAATACACTCACAGTCGCTTTATTAGGTACATCTTGCTAGTCCAGGGTTACACCCTTTCCAGAGTTGCATTAACCTCCTAGGACCTGGCGTCCACATATGTGGACATCACATTTTGGGTTATCTAGACCAAAATACTCAATTTTGCCCTACATGGGCCTGATATCCACTTAAGAGGACATTATACTGCTACTGTTCTATCAAAATTTTAAACAAATATCCTCATATCTGGCTCTTATTTTTCTTAAAAAAAAGGTAAAAAAAAAAAAAAATCTGGTAATTCTTTGTTTTTACATTCATCAGGCCCCAATCAGCTCAAATATCAAAGAGAAATTGAAAATGCATGCCGTGGAAGAGTTCGGGTCTTAGGAGGTTAATGCTACGTGGCATAGATTCAACAAGATCCTGGAAACATTCCTCTGAGATTTTGGTCTATATTTACAGCACAGCCTCATGCAGCTGCTGCACTTTTGTCAACTGTACATCATCGATGCAAGTTCATTCCACCACATCTCAAAGGTGCTCTGTAAGACTGAAATCTGGTGACTGTGGTTCAAAAACCCACACTGAGATGTTTTGAGCTTTGTGACATGACACATGATCCTGCTGGAAACAGCCATCAGTAGATGGGTACACTCTGGTAATAAAGAGAGGGAATGGTCAGCAATTCATGAAACTAGTCACTTAAATCACCTTTGTCCCCCTTCTGATGCTCGGTTTGAACTTCAGCAGGTCGTCTAACTGCACTGGGGTGCTGTTATGTGACTGGCTGATTCAGTAAAAAGGACTAGATGTTACAGTCACTTATAATGCATTGCTTTAAATGGAGAAAATCTTGAGGGATGGCTGTTATGAGGAAAGGCAGCCCAGACACTCATTCTGTATTCTCTGATAATACAATACCAAGCAAACATTTACAAGAGTTTCATCGTAATTTACTAAGACCATTTAAATGTTCCATTAGGGTACTCCAGGCAAAGCCCCAGTTGTCCCAGTTTGTCCCAAACTGTAGTGGACCTTGGATTCATCGGGTGTTTCAGCCATTATCACTATACACCCTCATCCAAGGAGGCCTGGAGTGTGTCACTGGTTTATGTTAACTTGTTAGTTCTCTTCTTTGTTCTGTTTAGTTTCCTACAGTTTATTTTCTTTTCACTGCAACTGAGAAATAATAAGCAGATAAACAGGCGTAAAGTCACACATGAGTGTATGTGAAGACAAAGATGTCGTAAAAATAGCATTTATGAAATAAAATTTTTAATAACATTTTTTGAAAATTGAATTACTTGAATTGAATTATCAGTTCCACTTTGTTTCATTTCTATTAAACACACTAATATCATGTTGGCAAATCCAGCACGAGAGTAAAGTTTTTAATTACCTAAAGATATTTCTCAGTAAATTAGTGACTAGAGTAATGACTGATACTTTTTCCAAAGGTGGGCCCAACCTTTTTGGTTTCACCAGCATCTTGATGTTCCTATTTTTTCTGTTTTGTTGTGTCTATGGTCTATTTTGGTGCCCATGTTTTCACCTCGTTTGTTTGGTTTGGTTTGGTTTTTACCACCTCTGGTTTCAGTCTGTTTGACTCTTCTCTGCCTGTGGTTTTGCTCAGTCTGTTCTGCAGCCCTGTTTGAATTAAGATGAATTTCTTAACAGTTAATTTCCATCTGACCTGTATGACCACTGGGAAGCAGGCTGCAGAAGTGAGTGCTCTCTATGACGTCAATTACATCGGGGGCCATGCTTCAGAGCTCTCTTTTTTCCAGCTTGATGTGAGTGGAGACAACCTCCCTGCTAGATTCAACAGAGTGGACAGAAACGGACATCCCTTCATGTGAACATTTGCCGTTGAACCATAAGGGTGTAGAAACTAACCTTTCACATCCTGGTGCTTAGTGTCCACATCAGTAGACTTTTCTAAGTATCAGTGGTCATCATCGAGAACCAGTTTTGTAAATGGTGCCTTCAGGACTTTTCAGCAACTCCTCTGCTTTCTTCTCAATCCAGCCTTCTTATATCTCCTACCTATCCATGTTGTCTTCTATCTAAAGGATCTCATCCCGGAACCTTGCATCTGTCTCCTTTCCTCTGTGCAGCCATGCAAACACAAAGCAGCCAGTTTAAAACATTGTCTTGCAGTAAACATTGGCTGGCAGGTATCTGTTTCATGCAGGAGGATCTCTGCATCTTAACACCATTCAGATTTGTCTTCCATCTATGATAGGATTTCCTCACAGAATTAAATTGTGCACAGTTTGATTTACTATCCTACCAGTGTCATCTGGATTACTCATATCACAAGTTGAGGGATCTCATGATATTAAAGTTTAATGTGGAATTATTCTTAATTTAAATATGCTTGCTAGAGACATCTGATCAAAGGTGCTCTGTAACCAAATGGAATTTAACCTAAACATTTCTGGGGGTGTATTGGATGTGATAATCACCTCTGTCAGGATGCAGTGCAAATGTGGAACTGGCTTGTTGTTTTTGTCTGATGCATCCACCAGTTTCTACTGGTCCCTTATCAGACACCTTGACTCTATCAACTAATCAGATCTTAAGCTTGTGTTTCTGCTTCTATGTTAGGATTTTCCTTATTGTAACTTAGCTGTCTCCCTGCCAGCCTCGTATTTTTCTTTTCCAGCTTCAAACCATCTAATTTTCCTGCTTGCCCATTTTCCAACATATACTTCAGTACCTTTCGCTGACTTCCCTTCTCTCTTCACAAGCTCAAGATCTCAAACTTGTCCAAAACCTAAACCTTTTTTGTAATAACATTTTTAATTCGACATGCCCCTTGTTCTGAATTTGTGTCTTCCATTGTCTGATCATGAAATCACTGCAAAACATCTGTCTGTTTATTCGTGACTTGACCATATTTGCAGTTATTATACTGACATACATTATTTTGTCACAAACAGCCAGTATGGTAGGTAAAAGAAGAGAGCGAATGTCTCAAAAACTAAAGAGAAATTTTCAAATGCTGTAAACCAACAGATTTCAGATGTATCTCATGAATTTTGCTTATATTTTTAGCAATGCTCAGAAGTTCACCATAAATAGATTCAGTAAGAGGCTTGAAAGGCTTCAGACGGCATAACTGAATCCAAGGTCCCAAGTACATCTTAGATCATCCATTATTCTTCAGTAATCTTCCAGTTAAGTCAGTTGCCCTTGTGCCCTGTGCTTAACATATGTTATATATTAAATGTTACATGTTTTTAAATTCATTAATGTAGGAGCACCTAAAAACAAATCCCTGAAATCACAGTGCTGAAATCTAGACTCCGCAATGTCTCTTTGCATTGTGTATCCTATGGGGATCATCAATGTACATCTCTGTCTTACTTGCTTTACTTGCACTTACTACTTTCATGCAGTATTTAATGGCTAGAACACAGCTTTACATTCTCACTGGGATTTTTGATTCTGCACAGGATGAGAAGATATTGAAGCGATCCAGTGCACGCTCTGATGCCCAGCTAAAACTTTGACAACTGCTCTGGGAGGTTATGTGATGCTTTTACATGGTTTTCTCCATCTCCCTACAAGATTCCTTCTCATAACTTTGCGACTGAATATGTACGAGGAATAGGTTGTTTACAACACTAACTTAACCATGAATATAAATGTCACTTGGCCAGACTGCAGCTGGTTCTTGTCACTGCAAAATTTAGTGTTTCCACTTATAGCAAATCTAAATTCCTCCACTTTCTGCACCCAGTGTCTGCTAACCTTTCCAGTCCTATCATTGCCCAGCTTGTGTCCTTTGTCAAATAAAACAACTATGTCTCAGTATCCACCCTTTGCCACTTGCAGTCTTGTCTTTTATTTATGCACTCACTACATTAAGCCCATGAGTCTTCTTTATCCTCTATTCATACCCCTTTCCAACACTATTTGTCATTGCAATCAGATCTGTGTGTATTGCATGTTTTCACTGAAAATTGCACTGCTAAATTGATGGTCTGTTTTCCACAACACAGTATGTTCTGTATTTTATCTGTGAAATGCTGCATGCGCTCTGCTATGGCTGCATAATGAAAGTCTCTTCCATTGTACAAACGTGTGAGGAGCATTTTGCTGGTTCAAGAGTAAACACTATGTCAGCATCCACATTATCACAAGGAAATGAGGTGTTGAAAGCGTCGTCGTCATTTTCAGTTATAGAAAAAAAATGTGGCACCAGGAAGCACATCTTGTACTTGAAAAAATTTATTCTTTTGTGGCTTATTTGCTGGCAGTAGAGCAAACCGAATTTTACCTCTGGAAGATTTGCTATTTTAGAGTAGCTTCAACTTTTAACAATTTGAATTTAAGACTTTAATGACAATTATGAATACAATTTAAGGCCTATTTTACATCCATGCTGGCTCAAAAGATGGCAGAAAAATTCCAATGCAATCCAGTCTATTGTGAGGTCTCGAGAAGCTTTAGAAATGAGCACTGATTTGTATGGGTTAATGGAATAGCAGCAAAAAAAGTCTGTTAGTGTAGAATGGTTTGCACTGAGGCCAGCATTTGGAGATGCTGACAATATAAATAGAGAACAATGGTTGTTCATGGCAGGTCCTGTTCTCTGACTTCCAATGCAGTTCTAATACTTTTATATCCAAAGGTCCTAACATGAGTACTTATCTTGGATAAGGTGCAACCAGCTTCATCCATGCATTCATAAAGGCACTGGCGCCCATTCACTTTTCTAAGTGCCTCAGTGCTCTAGCACCAGAAACTTTATTCATGCCCATTGCCCCACATAGACTGAAATCTTAAGTTCATTAAGGAGGAAATTGTGAATAAATAATATTAATAAATCATCCAAAGCCATAAAGTTATTTGTTGAATACTGTGTAGGGAAGATGGGCTCAGAAGACAGAAATTCTAATTCTTAGTTGCAAACCACCTTCATATGCTACATACTGTAGCTTCAGGATCAATACTTTACTTATAAACATAATGGTTACAACAGCCTTGATGGTGGCCCACTGCTTGCTAAACCTAACATTAACATCACATATGCACATATAACAAAAGACAGTAAGACACAGACACATGAGTTTCTGATGGAATATAGTCCATAGTCCAAGTGACCAAATCTCTTGGGTCAATATGCTTTTCTTTTACTGCCTTTCCTGATTAGTGAGTTTTGGGGGGTTTTCATGAGCCAGGTAACCTTGCCTATGCACCAGCAGCAGTTTTTTCCATCTGTACTTGTCATAATGCCGAAATAAAAGGAGTGCAATGCATGACCCCTGGTGGTGAAAGGTTTCTCTTTTTAGAAGAGATGACTGTCTTGGAATAACAAGGTGAGTTTTCCTTTGCAGAGGAAAACACCTCAAAGTATTCAGGTTTTGCAGGTTCTTTCTGAGTCCAGGTGGGGATCAAACTAAAAGAATGACTAGGAGAGGGGACGACAGAACAAAGTCAAGAAACTGAAGGAATAAGACTCTTTAAATCAGGTAATAAACAGGTGATGGATGTATATGCAAGCTGGACCTCACCAAGGATGGTTTTAACCAAACGTCAAGGATTCATATGATATGGAAAATTTCACATAAATATCTGATATGTTAATTTTTTTTCCAATTTAACTCTTCAGAAAATTCAAGCTTGCTGCCTGTTTGTGTGTTTGAAGCAACCGTGTGTGAAGATGTGTCACTTAATAACATAGTGTAAACATCTACATTTGTGTTTTTGACCTTATTCTCTATTCTTAGACCCCAATTCCAGGTTTTCATTAAATGTAAGATGCAGAATAAACCCTGAAACTACAAGCGAGAAAACAGCTATCCCGAGCTACATAAAAGGAGGTTTATTTATGCACATAATGGTTTTATCATCACAATAACATGAATTACTTCTCATGAAAGCTTTAACATATACTGTATATATACACAGATCAAAGGAAGCTATGGGGCTATGTTTTTCATAGTAAATATAACGAGTAATTAGCACATGGAGTAATACCTACTGTACAAAGATGCATCATTATATGAACTCCTGTGAGTTGGCGGTCTCTCAGCTGTTTTTATACCTGTCCAAATGGGTCACAGGGTTTTATCTCTGCAAATGGCACGGGTCTCATTAAGGTATCCATAATCCATATACTAGTGCCAGACAGCCATTTATTGCCCTCTGGACCATCTCAATTACTTTTGAAAAATGCTGTGCTTTTATTTGAAGACTTAATGAGTATTAAATCCAGATGGGGTTCATTGCTTTTCTTATTCATTATTTCACATGGCTGTTAGGACTCGAGTTTTTGGAAATAATCATCAGCTTAGACACCTTTTCTGTGCAGTCTTCTTATGATGAATTGAGTGAAATGTGATAAGGGTTCATTGCATTGTTTATCATTTGTCTATTTTTGCCTGTATGTATCCTGCCTTATATCACAGCCTCTTTTATGTTACGCATTCCTCATCTGCTTTCAGGTTTTTCTGGCTGTCTTGTTCCTGCTGGAGTCCTATAAGATGTTTTCAGTTAAAGTCCGGAAATACGTCAAAAATCTCCACATCTCTTGATATTTTTCTTCTTTAGGGAGGAATTTATTTGACACGCAGGTGTCACCCTGGAGCTTTCCGCTAGACTGGCAATAAGATAGAAGACTATGTGTGTCTCTGTCTACGTGTATGCACAAGCACACACATTTTCTTGAGACAAAGAAAGACGGAGAGAAGGAGCACCCTTACACCTCGTCTCTCTCCCCCTCCCACACACCCATCTTCTGTCCTCCCACGCCATCCGTTCCATTACAATGATAATAGGATTTGGAGGGCTGCATTATTGCTGCTGTCTGAGCTGGGCCTTGTGATATCCCTGTCCGCACCGTTCCTCTTGACTTGCATGTTAGTCTCCTGATTCATACTCCATTCACTGAGGCCGCCGTTAAAGACCGAGGGGAGTCGTCTGGTTCATGGTCGTTACAACCCTTCACTATATAGACTGAGTTTTATTCTTGGCAGGCTGACCGCGCAAAAACTAATCTGAGCTACAGGGGACTCCTGTTTAATGGCAGCTCTGCTGTAGCCCTCAGCAAGGCTTATTTGTTCAGACGGAGGTTATGTTTATAGCCATTCATAAGGGCAGTTTTAAGAAGCCATAATTTCCAGTGCAGCCTGCTGCCTTTGGGGGTTTTTTTTGTTATTTATAACAGCTGAAAAGTGGAGCAGAATTGCCAAGGTCACAAGTGAAGCTAAACCCCCAATGAAGCGTATCTGCAGTACGGTAAGTAGCGATAACATGGCAGCCCCAAGTAGCAGCCTCACAGTTGCACTCTGACAGACATATCTATTCATCTGTTCTATGAGTCTTTGATGATAAATACAATAATCAACAACAACAACATTAAAATCACCTGTCAACTTGTCAAGTAGGTAATCTTCATGGACCCCTGAGACGTTTTGTGACCTTTGACCATATACTCTCAGCCCTGAGCTTTTTCTGCAAGTAGGAATGCAAATGTTCAGTGTAGACATTAGTCAGACAATCATGTCCTAGTTCCCTAGCCGAAAAGTTTGTGATATCAGGTTGATCCAATAGCACAGCTGATATTTTCACTCCAAACAAGCGTCCATCATCTGTGCTGAACTTATACACACTGTATGAAGGATGCTCCTTCCCTTAAACCACAAGGAAAAATTCCAGGAGAGCAAACATTCCTATACGTGATAAAGGACAACAAGCCTGTCATCGAAGTGTTGGCAGCAGATCCCTAGTTTTCTGTTTTGTAAGGTGTAGAATCTTGCTCCTGTTTGTTCCCACACATTCCTTGGAGTTTTGATTAAACTGGAATCTTAGCTCTTTATTGTGTGAAGTCATTCCTGAATACTTTGTCAAGTGGAATTTTGTGAGTACTTCCACTTCCTGATGGATCTTCTTCTGTTAGGTGGATGGATATGCCACGACCCAAGGTTTTACAGCAGAATGTTGCATTTGAAATTATAACTGTCCTCAAGATCACCAAACTACACACTCTGTGGTGCCCCGTTAGCACATCTTCCTATCATATAAATTACAAAGCAGAAAAGCATTGGAAGTTCTTCTTTTTTCATTACATTAGCTCCTTACAGCATTTAACATTGATTTTAAAGTCTATTCTTTGGTTTTCAGAACTTTAAAATCAACGCTTGGCTTTAACTTTATATCCACACATTTTTGCACAAGCTCTGAGGTCTTCAAATACCAGCTGCTCCTTCCCCACCGCTCCTAAAGATAGTGAAGATGTAGTCTTTGCTCATATATGCTATGACCTGTGAAAGAATCGTTATCGAACAGACCAAGTCAGTGGTGTACTTTAAAAATCATGTGGCTTATTAATTTTCTGCAAAGGCTTTATTCTTTTTAATAACTGTGAAGTGCTTGTTTTGTGGTTGTTCTTTTATATTTTTAAGGGTTTTTAAATTTTGTTTCTTTTTTTTTGTCAAGCTGTATTACATCCATTTGTCCTCTAGGGGCTCTATTTACTACAAGAAGGTTTTTTCTTTTCTTCTATTGTTTGTTTGCAGGCCTGCTGCCATGCCTTGATGCACAGCTGAAGTCACTTCCTCATTAGTAAACTGCATAAAAGCCACACTCATCCAGGGCAATGCTTTTTTCCTGCATACCCAGTGTCTGAGTAAATCTGTGGTTAGGTGTTTTTGTTTCTTGTTTTTACATTAGAGACCCTGAAGTCTATAGCTTCCTTTCTGTTAACACGCGTGTGAAACATGGAACTTTCAAAAAGAAATCGCTTTTATGCAGAGTTGGGATTCCTTTAGAAGTTTCAAGTTCTTGTTATTATCATGTTGTGGTGTTACATGCATGCAAATTTCCTGTACTGTTCAAGAAATGCATCTGTAAAACAAGCTTCACATGCTGTACTGTTCAGTTCAATACAGTTGCTTCTCACCAGGTAACCTGTGCAGTGGCCTTGTAATTAAAGTGGTCACCCAGAAGTTGATGGTGTCGCGTGCTCAGTCTATGGGTGACCAACTGGTTGTTGCAGCTACTTGCAGTCAGTCCCAAATTGTGGAAAAAAAACCTCAATGTGATCACTGGGCAACCACCAATTTTTCAAAATTACAAGAAAAAAATCATTTAGCCTATAATTTTTCAAGGCACCTAAATTATTATTCAAGCTTCAAGTCATCACATTAATTCAGTTAGTGCTGTGCTCAAGTTTGTTATCCTAAGGTGGAAATACTACAAGTTTAAATTAAGCTTTTCCTTTAGGAATACCAGTATTCACTTCCCTGCCTGCATTCCTTGGCATATGGGCTGCTTATTCTTCCTAGTCTATTCTTTTTGTCACTTCCGCTTTCTCGCACTGTCAAACTCAATTCTGTGGTCATCACACCGGTCCAATAGTTTTCTTGCCTGCCTTCTCCAACCCAGTCAGTCTTAGTTACCTGTGCTACAGTGTCAGTAACATTCTGTCATTCTGCCTTTCAGATTCTTAATAGTGGGACCTCCCTCCTCCCCATTTTCACCTCATCCTAGTTACTCAGATACTCATCCAAGACCAGCTACATCTCCATCACCAGGGGTGTCCAAGTAGTTGATTAGTCAAACTCTGGTTTGCCGATATTGGATATATTCTGTACTACTTACTCTGTATGAATTATATCAATGTGTAAGCATTTAAAGCATTTTATAGAGTGGATTCTCTGTACCATCAAACTGGAAGTTTGAAGTCTGTGTTTTTATACCTCCTCCAGCAGGGTGTGACGACAGCAGAATAGACACTTAAATGTAGACTTTCACTCAGTGTTCAAGGATCTCATGCTGCACTTCAGCTCACAGGCAGTTCAAAGGTAAACCATCTGCACACTAAAAATGTTTTTGTTCTTAAACTGCTCTTCTTCTCTCTTCTCAGTCACTGTATGGTGGCATTTGGTATTTCAAGCTGCGCACAGCAGGCTAATTCCTGTCCACAACATAGCTAGATCAGTGTCTGCTGGCCTTATGTTGTGGGTAACACTTAGAATACTGCATCCAAAGTTCTTGTTTTTGGGAGTCACTGCTGATTAAGATCTCTTTTAAAAATAAGTGCTTATGAATTCTCCATTGCTCCGACATGCCAATCTTTACATACACAGTACAGTGCTGGTAGCTGTATGTGTACAACAACCTGGAGCAGTATGAAAAATGTCTTTTGCATTCTCCATCTCTCTGTGGCTTTGCCTTCTACCCCTTACAAAGCAGCTTTCTTGTGCATGTCTGTGCATTTCACACATGCAAGCTGTGGGTTTGTTACTTGGTTAGTGTAAGTTCTGTTCCTGCATTTATTCTAAGCATTACAGGCAACTGAGTTATCCATTGTGGCTTAAAGTAAATGAAAAAATAACAGATAAATGAATAATGGAGGTGGGAGTTGTTTTACATGTCCAAAAAAGACATAATTTAATTTCAACTAGTAACAAAGAGCCAACTACACTACATGATTTCTCTTCGTCCATGGCTAAAAACTTTTGTGTTTTGCCCACAAAGGTTTGCAGATTTAGGAATGACATCCATTTGCCATGGCTTTGATGCTGCTTGATGTACACCCATTAGTCCCAGCATCAAAACCACTCACAGGTGAAGTGAGTAACACTGGTCAGTGTTTTATAGTTGTTGATATTTGACACATATCAGCTACCTAAATATTGTTGCACACCCAACTGTGGCAACAGGATTTGTCAGTGCTCCTTGTTACTCTGAAAAATGTTCAGAAAGGGTTCAAGGACCACAATAACAGACCTAGGCATATATTTATAAAGTTTCCTATTATTAAGAATTGCTGCTAGAAATTACATTCTTCACAATTTTTCAATAATAATTACATTTTCTAAGAATTTTCCCTCAAAGTTAGAACTAATATGAAAATTTATGCTTATAAGGTAGACTACTACTAGGAGTGGTGAGTGGTACTTATAAGAGGGCTAAGAATTTCTCAAGAAAAACATCACGAAGTTGGAGCCCACTGGAATCAAGTTCTGCCCCCTTTTTACCCTCCAAGTGAGGAAATGGAACATCCACACTTTGTATAATCAAATCATCAGTATAGCACACCCTATGCAAGGCAGCTAATAAAAACAAATTGGTTGAACAGAGTTGTGTATTGATATTTAGGGTGTGTTAACTAATTCACATTTGCTCAGATAATGAGTAACAACAAAGTCAGAAAACACCCGACATTACAAGCTGCTAGTAGCTGCTGCTTACACTTTGATTTCCTTTCTTTCTATGGTTTATACAGGGGCTTAGGGAGGCAGGTGAAGGTGAGATGGATGGTTTTAACTGGCCTTGGACTTACAGAAAATTATTGATACCCTAATTTTGTTTCCCTTTTTCTTCCTTGTTTAGAATTAAATGTAAAACTTGAAATGCACAGGCTGGCCAGAAGATGCATTTTGTCCAATCCATTGCTTATACTCAGTTCTATAGTTCTATGGAATCTTACAACTATTTCATCTTAACCGACAACTGTTGTCTTGCTTCAGTTCTTTGGCCCCTTCAAATTATAATTAACAGTGATAAAATGGTCACAGTTGGGGTTGTGGTTAAGCAGCCACGCAGAAGATGAGGAAATGCTCAGTTTCACATTAGTGTTTGCAGGGCATTTGGTACGACTGTCTTGGGCAACCTGTTTCTCAGCCCCACCACGCAGGTTCCACCACCCGTTCATTTTGTAAAGGTAGTCGCATGAAGAGTCCTAACATTTCACACATACAAATCAGCGGACGTGGGTTAATATGGGAAAGTAGGGCACCATCCTCTGCACCTGTTTAAATGTGTAAAACCTTTCAATAGATGATACTAATTAAATATGTATTGTAAAAGTAATGTACAATATGGTCGGAAGGCACATTTTCTACAGTTCTCTGCACTCTGGGTAATGTGATTTAATGTTGGTAGTGTATCAGTTTTTTGTTTCTTTCTTTCTTTCTTTCACAGTTTAACTTCATGTGGTGGTGCCTTTCTCCTCAGTCATTACCATTAACTGTGTGCCCCAACTGCTGGTCCACTCAGCAGCCTGGACTGCCAGAGAGTTTTAAATGAAACCTCTGATTTTCATGAAATAAAACGAAAATGTGTTTTTATCTTTTCAAAACATATATTGTCAACGCCAGCCTGAATTAACTTCAACAGTAGTGTTTCAGTAGAAGCAGCTGGTTATACATGGTTGTGTCATCTCACAAATGGCTTTATCTAGTTTTTAAAGTCGGCCTTATGTTCCTGGATCACTGACAGCAGTTTCCATTTTGCTTACTTTTGTTTACCCTTGTTCTCCTGCACAGCTCCTCTGGTAAAAGACTTGATGGCAGGAAAAGAGTGCTTTGAGCAGGAGAAAAAGAAAAATGGAAGAGATTGGCAGTTGTGTTTGAAATTCTTAGAAAACAATCTTTCATTTCTGGGTATTGTTGATATCATTTCAGATGATATTGTTTTTGGAAGCTTCCCTCAGTGGTTATCATTTGGTAGACTTTTTCCATATGGTATATTCCTTCTTCTTGCCATATGTTCAGGCCTTTAGTTGGGTTATTTTTTAGACCTTTTTCAGGGCACTTGTCATTTAAAATTATTTGTTTTATAAATCATTAATTAAGAATGTTTTCTTTTGCACATTTGACCTGGTGCATTTTTTTTTCTTTCACAGATGTGAAGTATTTTGCAAGAGTCTTAATTGCAAATGGAAGGTCTATGAGACTATTAAACATAATTCATTGATAATAACAAACACAAAGACAAACTACTGTGAGTTTGGCACAAAATGTGGTTGCGTAAGAGTAGAACAGATGCAAGAATCTAGTCAATTTTTAATTCAAGAAATTGACGCAGTCTATAAACTTCACATTGGAAGGGCTTGGTCTAACTTGAAGTTGTGCAAAGGGTGGAACAACACCAAATGTGAAAAGCCATCCCATGGACCCTGTGAATTCTGGGGGTTCGGCAGCGGATGAAGTCATCACATGCCTAATTGCCAAATATCCACCAAAATCTTCACAGGTGTACAGTTAAGTATGTTTACATTTAAACTGTCACTTTAAATAATTATTTTTTTAATGAAAAACTGTACCCTTAGAATGCATCTGTCTTAATAGATTTGCTGCTGTTTTCTCATCTGCTCTAAATCTGTCATTTTATTAGCCTGTATTTGTGTTATTGAAGTCGTCGCAGCAGCTACACATGAGAAACATGAGTGAGAGCCTCTTAGTTCATCCATAACAAGCAGACAGATGTGCTTCTTTGGGGGGAAACCTCTGGCTCATTGAGCTGCTGTTGTTGATGGACAGGAGAAGTCCACTCAGGGCACTTCTCAGTCTGATTAGTGAAGTCTCACTGTGGATGGCATAATTGTAATTACATGCTTTTTCATCACTTTTAGATTGAAAATGGCTTTGATGAGAAAACTTGCTGTTCTTACAGAAATAATGATCTCAGTGGCCTTCAGTCCTGAGTCTTTTATGAGAGCTGCCGATCTCCTCTTCATCTGGGTTTTTTATTTCGGTCTCCACCAGAGATGGGCAGTAACGCGTTACAAGTAACGCGTTACTGTAATCTGATTACTTTTTTCAAGTAACGAGTAAAGTAAGGGATTACTATTGCAGAAACGGTAATTAGATTACCGTTACTTTCCCATAGGAACACTGCGTTACTGCGTTACTAAAACCGTGATTTTTTTTGTGAGAATGTCTCATGACAGTGACATAAGCGAGTGCGACGTCCGTGACAACAGCTGTGTGCAGATTAACAATGGATAATATATCGAGTGCGGGAGAGAGGGTGTGTGCGTGCAGCGTTTAAAGCGTGGAAGTACTGACCTTACTTTGAGTTTGATTCCATAAAAAGTGACAAAAACATTAACGTCTGTTGTGCGTGGGAAGAAAACTTCTTTTTACAGAGAAAAAAAAAAACCCCTAAACAACCACCGAGTGCGCTACGACGTAATGGGAAATTCACAGAGAAGCTGCCGTATCCTTCCACTGACCGCTGCGGCACACCTGCACCAGAGCACACCTCCGTCTACCCTACTCCTGCTTTACAGGTGAAAATAGAGCAACAGGACCGCTGAGTCTTTGATTTTATTTATTTTCTGCTGTGTTTTACTTGCATCTATTTGAAAGACTGAGTGTAAACACAAAATAAATATTTTATTTTATGTGCTGGAATGTGCAGAAAATAGGTTTAAATGTTAAACTAATTTCTTCAAGTCAGAGAATGTTGCATATAATTTAATTTTTGCTTGATGCATAAAGTTAAAAGATTAAAACTGATAAAACAAGTTAAAAAAAAGACTTTTCCATTTGATTACATTTTGTATGATGGATTATGCAGAAAGAGTAGAATTGGGCTGAAAGATCTATGCTTTATCACCTATTCAGGTTGTAAATCGTGTTTTTAAAAGTAACTAAGTAATTAATTACTTTTGAAAATAAGTAATCAGTAAAGTAACGGGATTACTTTTTTGGGGAAGTAATCAGTAATTAGTTACTGATTACTTTTTTCAAGTAACTTGACCAACACTGGTCTCCACAGGCATTCGGCTTTTTTCTCTTTTTTTGGATCTCAGTTTTCTCACAAGTTTGTCTTTTAAGAAATAATAATTTAATAGAATGAAAGTTCTTTCAGCCAATAATGTTCATGTTCTCAAAAAGCAGTCATGGACTAAATCAAAGGAAATTACATTGCATAGTGTGCCAGCCTACATTCTAAATGTCACACAGGTCTACTGTTAGGCAAACTCCTGCATTTTTCCACATTATTCTGGTTAAGACCAACACGTTCTCAGGGAATCATATAGTCCGTTTTTGTTAGATGTAATTCGAAGCTGGTGCTTCTGATGTGTACTACCTGTAACAGTGGAATAGTGGCCATGTTTTAAAGATCTGGCATTTAGAAACCTGGAAGGATGGCCGGAATAAGTCGAGTTTGGCAGCAAGGAAACTACTATTTTATTACATGTGGGAGTTTTGTGTTGCTTTCTGTAACATTTTATATTTGTTTTCGCTTCCTGGCTTGGTATAATTCTCTTTTCTTTCACCAACCTCCAAACAGTTGAAAAAGATGACTGTCCCTCTCTGGGGACCGATTTATAATATATATTTTAAGAGCAGACATGGTCACATAAACTTAATGACTATGTAAATATTCAAAAACAACCATTCCTCTTAAATTAGGAAGTAATTCTTTCTATTTTTTTTTTTTTTTTTTTTTTTTTTACAATGAATATAGCATATTATAGTGTTGGGGGAGTTTGTAAGTTTTTTCCAATGTGCGTGAAGGCGAGTGAAAACCGAAGCAGAATTTTTCATTAACAAGACTTTTTTTCAATTTAGAGTGATTTTACTTAGGCTGAAAATGTAAATGAAACCAACCGCAGCTCATTTGATTTGCATAAAGTGTCAAAAAGTGCATGACTAATGTTTTCTGCTGTTCAACTTGAATACTGAGCACTGGTGGATAGAGCTGCACACATGCCACAAAAAGAAAATGACTTTTTTGTTGTTAAATACACTGATGCCATAAACTCACCAAGAAAATGAATGAATAAATTAAGATATAAATATAAACAAATAATTAAATGTAAAGTGTTATATTAAAATTGTAAAAAAGTAAGCAGATATAAGTGACTCCAGTTATACTTCACTAAACTGGAACCTCCTGTGAGCCTCTGTTAAGAATAAAAAGCATGTTCTGGCAGGAGGTGGCTGATAGAAACAAAAACTTAAAGGTGTGTAAAAGGTAGCAGCTTGTTAGATTTTTGTTCGGCTGTGTTTAATTGTATCCTCGAGTGAACCCTTGTCAACTTTATAATGCGGCTTTGTGTTTCTCTCTGTTCCTGCCACAGTGGTCAGTCTGGAGTAATGAATCAGACAACTGTTTGAATAAATGTTCAGCCCTCCCTCACACATTTTGTGCATGAAAATACTTACTGCACAAGAACAGACAGGGATTGTTTAGTGGTGGCACTTTATTTGATATGCATAAAATCCCAACACTGTCAACAAATAAGGAAAAATGCTGATTGACTGTCAAAAGTGTAGAAAGGCTGCAAATTCCTATCGGAGTTTACAGTCTTGCTTGAGGCTCTGTGATGCTGATTTAGACACAGCGGGAAACAAAACACATATGCGGCTGACTTAAAAGTCGTTAGTTGTGCCAAAGCTGAACCAAACTGAACTGAACTTTCCAATTAGTCCCAAGAGGAGAATGCATGCCATTAAAAAACAAAACGTACCCTATAAACATCAGATTCTTTTTAAATGTTTTGCTGAATCATTAAGCAGATAGGACATCTTTTTAGAACCAGGAGATCAGCTAATTTAGCTTCATCTTCATGTGTTTAAAACGGACTAAAAGATAAATTCTGTTCAACCTTTGTGTTGGTTGTGTCATAGGCTCTACAATCTGTCTGAAACGCTCAATAAGTGTGGACAATATTTGTTGACTAATCTGAGCCGTGGGCAAAAAGAAAGTCAGGGAAGCCACGCCCACCAACACTGATCAATGCACATGTTAGCAAAAGAAAAAGACATTATTATTATTATTATTCTTGCCTATCTGCACTATAGTATAATCATATAAGCACGTCCCGAGAACTATTTTTAAAGGCAGTGAGACTCAATTCAGCATCACATACAATGTAACTGCACTTTAATACTATATACAATACCAAAATCTAAGTAGGCAAGAGTCTTCTTCAGTTCAAAATTGTAAGTTACCTTATGTTTGAGTGCAGTATTTCAGCAGTGTGAAGGCCCTGTAGAGTCATTTTAGGAAACATGTTATTAGGTCATATGTGAGGCATCTCAACAACAGATGTAAAGGTTCTGTCTGCTGTCACCTCTCTTCAGCTGCTGCACATCCACTTCTGTGTCACAAATTACCTACAGGGATGGAAAAGTTTGCTGGTGCTACTGGGTTGAATTAATGACTTTTGACCAAAACTATTGAAGCATGCAGCGAGTTTCAGAACTTCATTCTATCTGCCTGAAAACAACCATCTCTGCGACTATATTCCTTTTCATAAAATGAAGTTTGGGTTGAAGATAAAGGGCTCACTTAGTCAGATAAGAAGTCACATATGTGTCAGCACAACTTGACAGAAATACTTGCTGAGGTGAAACTGGTGCAGGAGCAGGTATGTGTTTTGAGAATAGCAAATCCGTTTCCTTCTGCTCCTTTAATGGCAAACTTATTCATTTTTCTTGTGCCATGATTTGTATCTGAACCTGTATTAAAAGCAGCTTGTGGAATGTCAACGTATGTGTAAATGGACCCTGAGTGAAAGGGAAAGGGCTGCGATCTGGTATTCGTGAAATGCAATGTAACTCACAAGAATCTAACCTGTGGTCACCATGTGGTAAACAAGCAGCAAGAAACATTATTTTTATTTTTCAAGCAGCTCATTTAGATAATTGGAACCAAGATGATGAACTGGCTTACCTTCCATCAAATCTGTCAACAAAAAGGGGATTCTTTGACATCAACCAGGAGCACTATAGATGTTGGTACCTGTTTATACATGTAAAAATGTAGGTAAAGCTGCATTTACACTGAAAGCGACTTACTGTGACATGACGACTGGAGAGCATAGAGAGAGACCACAGGTGAACTGCTGGTGACGGTGATCCGAACTAAACCTTGTTTTCAACTTCCCAGCTTTTTTTTTTTTTTTTTTTTTAAGTGACTACCAATGAGAGCGCAGGAAACTGTTGACTGACATATTACCTAGAAAATAAATGTCCTAGGCCAGAAATGTATTTATATTTACTGGAGCCAGGAATCTCGGCAAGCAAGTAGCTTGAATTATGCATGATGTGGAGGAAATGTAAACTGTATGGTCCTCCCCTGCTTCTTATTTATCATTTGGTCTCTCTATATATAGATGTTCCTGTGTTCTCAGGGGTTTTTCCCTTTCTTATTGTCATTTATCTGCAATTTCTTTGCTTGTTTACAAGTTTTGGATTTGCTGTTTCTACATGCCCACTCGCTAAAATATGAGTTGTTTTTAATCACACACTTGTGACAGTTTCTCTGCCATTTCTACATCCTTCACAAGGCATGGTTTTTCAAAACACAGTGGATTTGGTAAAGAAAAATAATGTAAAATCTGTGTTTCCCCCCCAAGCGCACAGACACCTGTTTGGCACCTGTGTATCCATCCATTTCTGGATCCCCTATGACTCCAACCACCTGCAGTTGGCATTCTACAAACTGTTCAACAGCCCTCAGGTGTTTATTTTTCCCTTTGTCAGTAAGCTGAACTGGGGACACTGAGTGACAGAGACTGATATCTGCACATGTGACAGAGCGCAAATTTGTCCATGTTCAGGTATTAACCTGGAGAACACAAGAATAGGAGCAGGAGGCTTATTTTTCTCCCGCTCTTTCCTCAAGACCTTCCTTAGTCATTTACTACAGGCAGCATGTGGCAGCTGTGGAAAAGCAGCACAGTAAATTGGGGGCTGAGCTCATGATTCCCCTCTGGTGATTTCTTTGGGTGACAAGCCCTCAGGCCAGACGAAGTGTTAGTTAATCCCATTGTGTGTATGTGTGGGAAAGCAGCAGAGCAGTTCAGGGGCAGGGAGGCAGCAAGTGTAGCTGTGGTGGTGTGCTTGTGTCTGTGTGTTTGTGTGGTCTCTGTGGTTGGTGGAATGATGACTGCCATTTGTATTCCATGATGCTTCGGGAGACTCACGCCAAGGGACACAAGAAATCACCCATACACATCCGTGCACACACAGTTTCAAGCCATGAGCTGGTATTTCAAGAGCTTGTATTCCCCACAGGGCCCAGAGCAGCATCATGATGTATATTTCCTTCCCTTCACCCAGCAGGATGTGAAAAGCACAGATCCTTTTGAGGCAAAGGGTCAAATGGCCTGCTGTCCCCTCACACATCCTCCCACATCACCCACAAACCTCTGCCTCAACTAGGCAGTCTCTCTGCATGCTAATAGCAGGTGAGAGACGAGTACATCCCTCATGACTCAACGGTTCCTCTAAGCTCCCCTATTCCCCCACCCACTCCCTGCCACCCAGGGGGCTTGTTGCGTCTCATGTGGATCTGTCATGGATGCGCTGCGGTAGGGCTCAAAAGTTCTGATGAGCGCCGTTCAAAATCTGAGCATGTACATAATTCAGCACTTTTGTACAGGGATTTCTTTATCTTGTCATGGTACTGATCCAGTCTTAAAGCCTTAAAATCGCTCTGTGCTTTTATTAAAACTTTCTCTCATATGGAAACAGAATGTGATGGCTGAATATTCTCTGGTTGGAAATTGCTGAACAGAGGCTTCAGCTGTCATCGAGGAGGGTATAAAATGTATAGTAGCCACGCTTGCATATCACATCCACATGAGTAACATGTTGCTTTGTAAAATGCTGATTTTCAAATATGGGATGACAACACAACTTAAATCTCGAGCAATAGCTTTAATTTTGAATTATAAAATGCAGTGGTATTCCTGGAAGTTTCCACTATAGGATTAATCATGGTTTGCATTCTTTGAGAATTTCACAATAAGTCTTAAGTGGCCAAATCATTTGGTACAATGCTAAATTATAGGGGAAAGACTTGGTGCATAAATAAATAATTTTTTTCAGTCATACATTGAACTTGAAAACATATCCTCAGATATTGCATAGATTGCTGAAAATCCTTATCATGCTCTATAAAACCACTGAAAATCCCTGAAAAAATGATTTAGTGATTCATGATCTGTATTTTTTGGTATTTTGAGTTATTTCCCTAACCTTCCCCAGTACTCCTTAGTGCGTGTCTATCTTGCCTCTCTGTTTATTTGTAACTTCCTGTTTTTCTTCTGACTAGTCTCTAGTTTCACTTCCTATTTTTCATTTTCCCTGATTGCTTTCACCTGTTTTTTGTTCAGCTGCGCTCAATTATGTGATTACCCAAGTGTGTATAAATAGTGCTCTCTTCGCTTTGTTGTAATGTTTGTTATCCTTCCCAGTGGCTCTTGACACTGTTAAGAGAACTGTTTGTGTTCCTGTCATGTTTTGCGAGGTTCCTGCAAATTCCCAGATAAAGCATAGAAGTGACCATATCTGGTGCACATAAATAACAGAGGTCAAAGGATGCCTTAAGAAGCGATACCCTGACAAAGACACACGAGATCCATAATAGGATTGCCTCAAAGCTATAGTGTTTGGCACTGTGGTCTCACAGCAAGAAGGAATCTGTTTGTATCCTGGCTGGGGTCTTTCTGTGTGGAGTTTGAATGTTTAACCAGGTCTAGAGTATGTAAAGTGGAGTTTTTCCAGAGACATACATGATTGGTTAATTGGTTGTTTGTTATTGGGCATGGATGTGCAGTAGATAAAGTGCTTATGTACTGTCATATGTACAGGTGCATCTTGTAGTTAAAAGCATTTTGACTGATCAGTAAGACTAGAAAAGTGCAAAGTACCTTTCCAGTGAATGAAGGCTTAGCTTGATACTCCACTTTGTCTGTCTTTTCCTTTTCCAAAAATCCACGGACGTCTTTGATATAGTTTTAAGTTACTTACAAATGTCTAAAGATTGGTACAGGATAACTGAATCCAGAATTATCAAAGACTTAGCAGAGTAATTGAGAGGTCAAAAAACTGTGTAGCTCCACTCCCCTCTCACCTAACTTCTTTTCTCTCCCAGACCATCAAAATAAAAGCATACATTTCAAGTACAAGCAATCAAACTATGAACGTATTCCATTATTCTTAATATGTCAATCTGCAAGCATTCCTTCCAATATAATACAAGTCTAAGCAAGTGAGTCATAACTTTATAGTTTTAATAATTAACCCAAATTGTGTTAATCATATAAATTCCACAAACTGCATCTAGGCTCCTACATGCGATATAAATGTGACACAGTATTTCCCAAGTGGCAAGGTGGTATTTGGAAAACCATGATGCAACCATTTCTCATGATGCATGATGTTTATGCAAGATCCACGATTCATGGTAGACTCAAGAACAGAGATGTTTTCTTTTGAATCTGGTTTCCACATCTACAAAAAGTACTTAATATCTAAACTCCTTGAGATTACTTTTTAATCCTTTTCACCTTCATGCAAAGTAATGTTTTTTCCTAAGGACTGATTTATACCATGAAATTTAGTCAAAGCAGTTCTTACCTATACACTTCTGATTTGTTAACTGCTTGCTCCAGTGAGATCACAATAAGGCTGCTTAATAAAGATGGATCCAATCTGTATCAATGTTAAAGGAATAATTTCTCTACACTATGATGCCTTTTTTGCATTGAGTCTCAATTCAGATTACCAAAAGAAAGGTGGGGGTTCAAATCAAATCCGTTGCACAAATGAAGTAATTCCCCAAACAATCAAGAAGCATCTCACAAAGAGATGTGATTTTTCATCTCAGGAAAGCAAGAAAAAACAAATAATGAGCACATTATTTTGTTCGGGAGAAAAACCAATTTATGTCATGTCTGAGTGAAAACACAGCTATTATGAAATCCTAAAATAAACAAAATAATGAATGTGCACAGCTCTGAAACAGTGATGTTTCCTGGCGTGTGTGTGTGTGTGTGTGTGTGTGTGTGTGTGTGTGTGTGTGTGTGTGTGTGTTAGTTCTGTTAAAACAGTTTAAATGAGGGCCACTTCTTCCTGGGCTTCTCTGCAGCTGTACCATTTCAGTTTTCTTTGCACGCAGCTGATTTTCTTCCCCAATCCCCTCGCTAATAAGCGTTCTTGACTGTCTACCTTCATGCCATCACCACAGGGCATAACATTTGGTCTCCCTCTTCCCCACCCTCTCCTCTCTGTGTTCATCTAGACCTTTCCATCTGTCTCCACACCTGCCCTGGGAGTCTGTAACACAAGGCTGAAAACAGTTAAAAGAAAGTGACACAGGCCTGGCTTGTCAGCTGACCTCTTTCTCTTGGTCTGTTCTGCTCTTCTCTCTTGGTATTGGTGCTGTTTTTCCACTCTATCTAGTGCATCTAACCTGGACCCTTTTCTCTCTTTGTCACTTTGATTTTTTTTTTTTTTTGAGAAGAAGGTTGTTGACATTAAAGCTGTTAACCTTTAACTTTGTTGCTTCTGCTACTTGTTTCATCTAGAATATTTCAAAGCACCTGCATTTAGCGCACATCACATCATTAAGAGAAAATAATGGCTGCAAAGTTGACTGGAAGCTGATAAAGCTTTGCAATGAAATTGGAGCAAACTATTTTTTGAAGAAAACATAATTGCAGCTGGATTATCTTTTCTATTTATGTATTTATGAAACATTGTTAATTAAAATATTTAGAAAGCGGTATAATATTTTGACTTTATCATATTTCTGCAGGGCTGCATATTACAAAGTGAATCACTTTGTAGACTCGTCATCAGAGTCAAGTGATTTAAGCTGCAGCTTTCTCACAGACTGTGATCCTTGCTGAAATGCATTTATGTTTAATGCAATTATTAATCTTTTAAACTGATGATTTAATCAAAGAAGTCTGCCAAAGTAAGACCTACACAGGTGGTCTAATTGCCAGTCAGGTAATATCACGTGGCAGTTCCTGAGGCTGAAACGTAAATCCAATAGTGTTGGCTTCACTTACCAATGTTAAAATGAGAAACTTTAGAACAGAAATAAAGCTGCCTTTGGAGTTTTTTCCATGCCCTTTGGACCATGTTAATGCAAATGTGTTTGTTGTGTGGTTGATTGTACAACAGTAGACATCTATGTCTGTGTGATGCACCCATACGCACCTTGCTAACAAGCCTGCAAGTGGTAGCTCACAACTAACAGCTCCAGCTTCCCACGTAAATATGTTAAACTCTGATGCTACAAAAAGAACATGGTTTTGTCTGAAAAGGAATGGGTGACATCACGGTAGTTATAACTGTGCCAGAACTGCCCAAAGAGGCTGGGCCCACTTTGTAGTGCCAGTTTTTGCTCCTGTCAGCCTCTCTTCTGCATTTTATGGTGACACCTTGGTTTATTTTAATCTGTTTGTGTTTGTGTAACTTAGAAACAGGAGAAGCGAATTTTAAAATCATTTAATTTTGTCCTTTTTCAAGCTTCTGATTGGCCAACGTGGCTTTGCTCTGTTGATTTGTATGGGAGGCAAAACAGTTCAAAAGCTTGACCAAACACAACACCACTCATCCAGCTGGACACACCATGCATCCCACTGGGCATACTGCACTATCCAGCTGGTCATCTCAAATGATCCAACTCAGCAGCACACAGCTTTCCTAACTGGAATTACATTTACTTTGAAAGGGTTTTGCTGTTCCCTTAGACAGCACCTCCTGATTACCTTTTAGTGAACTGAGTGAGTTTTAACTGTTGGAGCAAACATACAATATGAAGGGCACTCTTCATTTAGCAAAATGATGATGTTGTATGTTATTTTGAGGAATTAATCAGAGTTTAATGGACACTGAAGCAGGTTGTCCAACAAATAATATCTATGCATTTAAACACAGTTGCCATCTCTTACAGAAATGCACTTTCTGATTTCTGACTAATACTAACACTTTGTAGTGTTTTATTCTCAAACTATGAATTCATTGCTGCCAGTCGTCCCTGCACTGGCCTCCTCTGAATGATCATCCTCCATTAAAAAGTGGTTACAGCACCCCAGTGAAGAAAAATACACTTATACACCTATCCCTGATGAATGCCCTCACAGACATTTTGAACACTTGGAACAATTTTCTCAGTGCACCTCTTGAGGAAATTTATCATCTAAACCTCTGAGTGCCCAGTCACATTTGGAGTATTATATTCTTGAAATAAAATGAAGGTAATGCTTTGGCCTAT
This sequence comes from Perissodus microlepis, assembly GCF_051167445.1. Classification (NCBI taxonomy): domain Eukaryota; kingdom Metazoa; phylum Chordata; class Actinopteri; order Cichliformes; family Cichlidae; genus Perissodus; species Perissodus microlepis. Next base: position 13,567,785 of record NC_140479.1, on the reverse strand, counting down.
TATTATCATTAAGCAGAAATTTCACAGTCTATCTTTGCTGCAAAGGGGTACATGACTATGTTATACACTGTGCAAAATTGGCCCGTATGCTTGGATAGATTCTAGTTAGCTGTGATAACTACAGATAAGCTTATTGTATTTTTGACTGCTGTGTCTTAAAGAACTTTGTCATTGTAGAACTGGCATTTTAGTTATTGTAATCCATTCATCCACTTCCACTTTTCCTTATCAGAGTCATGGAGGGGCTGGAGCCTTTTCCAGCCACCACAGGCCGAGAGGCATGGTACACTCTGCACAGGTCACCAGTCTGTCGCAAGGCTAACACATAAAGACAGACAAATATTCACACTCACACCTAATGGCAATTTGGAATCTCCAGTTACCCTAACCCCACTTTGTTAGGCTAATTTAGCACAGTGTTTGGACTTTGGGAGGAAGCCGAAGTATCCGGAGTGAACCCACGCAAACACAGAGAGAACATGCAAACTCCACACAGAAAGACCTCAGCCAGATGGTGGATTTGAACTCCACTTTTCTCGCTGTGAGGCAACAGTTGAAACCACCATGCCACCCTCCTGCCCAGTTATCGTAATGTCTGTGTTAAAATATCGTATTTAATACAGTCTCACTATTTCTCACTATTTTTCTCGGCTGATTGGATGGTATAGTTCAGTCAAGTTCAAGCTATTTATTCTTGTCTTGTCACACACACACACATACACACACATACTTTAGTACCTTCAACATGAAGGCCTTTTCTATGGTTTTCCTAACCCAACTGCTGTGTTAACATAGGTGCAAAAAGAATAGTAAAACTTGTCCTTCTGTGTGGTCTTAGTGTTTGTCTGTACAAAATGTAGGTAATGTATTGTTAAAAAAAATATATTACAAAAACTATATATCGAGGACCATGCTAAAACTTCTGAAACAAGGCTTTACATCTATCCCATCATATTATTCCTTTCTCTTTGAAACCAAACTCCTTTGATCAGCTCTGACAATATTATAGCTACCCCCATATCGTCTCTAGTCTCAAACAGCTTCACTCTATTTCATTGCACCGTTGCTGTCTTTCTGGAGTGCCAGAAATCACAGTTGAGCCCATAGTAGAAGTGTCAAGGGTCTAATTCAATAAAACATCTGTGAAGACCACTGTGACATAGCAGCATCCACTCACACTCTTCACTCTGAGACCGCTGAACGGTCTTCCTGTTTAATGGTTGTACAGATTGATGATGGCAAATCCCAAGTGTCTCTACTGTCACCTCTGTGGGTTAGTAAATTATTCTATTGACATATGAATTGTAGCAACTCACACAGTGCTCAGAGACTTGCACAGCTGCGAGACTGACACAGTTGCAAGAATATGACAAGAATGTCTCAGAAATGTGTCTGTTACTTTTCTAGAACACTCATCCAACTATTTTGGTGGAGGATGTTTGGAGCCTATTGCAGCTGGCATTGGACAAGATGTACGATATACAGGTTCCCACTGCATTACTTTAGAACATGAAAGTAGGACAGTTTGAAAAACAATGATGATTGAAGACTGGAAGAAGAGTTTCTATTGGTTCAGAACATGTTTGTATTAGCTACAAGCATCAGAAATCAGACGTTAATTGGACTTCATGACCCAAATAAACAGCTTTAAATAGAGATAAAGATGGTAGCCATTTGGGTTACAGCCTCACATTTTAAACCTACTGCAAAGGCCAACAGTTTTTATTTCAGTCTTTTCAAACCCAGTACTGACTGAATGATGTTTGAGCAATGGTTACCTGGAACAGATTGTCTTTTTAAAGACATTAGTAGAGGCAACAATTGCGGCGGTCATTATAGAGAGTGAAAATTAGCATGCCCAGTTATAATTTTAGTGTGTTTTTGGTTAAGTATTAAATGTGTTTCAGTGATTTAGTCATAATCCATAGCTACCACAAATTTTAGTGTCATCTCATTAAAAGAAAAGCAGCCAACAAGTTCTCTGTGTACAGGATGTGGAAACACCTTCAGGACTGTTGGAAAAGCCCACCTTATACATGACATAAAGCTGACTGGAAGGATGAGGAGTGAACAAACATAACATAAAATGTCTGTTCTTTGTTTATAGTATTTTGATTCCTAATTATTAATACTCTCCTATTTGTTACTTTATACTTTTGATGTCTTCATTTTTGTCAGCAAGAGCGACCAATCTGCGCATCTTTCCCATTTCACTTCCCTGTAATTCGTTTTAAACCATCCTCTATCTCAGCGGTCCCCAACCCCCGGGCCTCGGTACGGTCTGTGAGTCGTTTGGTACCGGGCCGCGAGAGTTGAGGCTCAAGTGTGAAATGTGTGGTTTTCAGGGTTTTTATCGGTTTTCAGCGTTATTTTGTTATCATTTTTATCGTCAAGACAACAATTCTGATAGCTAAAGATCCAAACGGGACAACAAAAAAAAAAGAAGAAAAAAAAAGTAATTTCACACACTGGAAATTTCTAAATACACAATACATCATTTAATATATATTTTATAGGCCTGACATATTTGGAAACTTATTTTGTGAGTTCAAACAATGTTGGGATTCATGGCATCACTCTACAATGACTGATGCTCCCACAGGCAAGTGTTTGTTATGAGGTAGAGTGCAGACAAAATCTAATCATCAAACACTTGGCCCTGCACCTCTAGCTTTGGTCATCTTCAATCTAAAGTGCAATTGCCACCTGAAATGCTCACCTGCGGCTCATTGAGACCTTTGCAGGTCGCATTCCCTCCTTCCTTCATGAATTATCTTATCTCACTCTTACATTTAAAGCTCCTTCTATGGTGGCCTGTGGCTGCTCAGTCTAAACCTCAGTGATGTTCAAGGCTTTGAGAGGATTTACACCTTCAGATCTCCACTTTATATTTTAGCTTTGACACTCTCTCTTCAGGCTAACAGCATGTTGGACAAGCTCTGATCACAAGTTTGGGTTAAAAACAAGTTTTGTACTACCCTGGCCATAAAGGTACTGCCATATAGCATATTTTCCAGCTGTAAAATACTGTTCATGGGGACTCCAGGGGCAGCATTTAGGCTTTGGGAGACATCCCATATTAAGATCCCTAATGTCTTTGTCAAAATGGCATTCCAGGCAGCTGAAAACAAGAGTTACTGTTTTTCTTTTTCACTGGCCTATCATTCATGCAAATCCAGAATTACCTGAAAAGTTTGTATGTGTGTGTGTTTATTACATTGGTGATGCTGATTTTTAATATGCCAAAGTTTCAAATAATGCAGCTTAGTGGCAATTTGATAAGGAACATCTGCACCTGTCTGCTTGCATTCATGAGCATTTGGGCTCGGTTCGTTATCACCACTTCCTCGTCCCTAAGCTGTCAATTCTGTTGTCATCACTCTAAGTCACTTTCTCAACCACCTTCTGTGTGCCAGTCAGTCTCTGTTCCATTAGTTTTAAATCCTAGTACCTATTGCCGTCCTCCCTTTCAGACTGACCTGCCTCCTCCCCATCTACACTGCATCCTGATCACTTAAAGAATCACCCTCCGCTTGCTTCACCTCTGCCACCACGAGCATCAAAACTCTTTTCCTGTCAGCTGTTAGCTTGATCACATATAACTTTACTGCTGCAATACACAGAACACTAAAACTCCAGAAAAGTTTTTTTAGGAACTACCATGAATTAATCACAGCTCTGTCATGATAGGTTTAGATAGCTTTTCCCCCTGAGTAAAAACAAAACTATATTTTGGTTTTACTCTGGTTAATTTTGTCTATTAATAGAATTTGTTTGATCTGAAACGTGTAAGTAATGTAAAAATAAGAAGAAGAAATCGGGAAAGGGGATGAACACCGTTTCATAACACTGTAGCTTCTACTTCAGACTCTGTACATCAGTTGTCATTTTCTTCAAATTCCTTTCTCTATGTGACTCAAAAAAGACTTGTGGCACTAGTTTTTTTTCTACATTTGGCTCTGTATGACATTACTGATATCTGCGATGACTAACACAGTCCAAGCTGGGAGGACAGAAGCCCCGATCAACCTGCTCTTCAAATCTTTTGGCTATGACGGCCAATCAATCAGAACAACGGAGGGAAAGAGTATCTGTTCAACATTCCATGATTTTTATCAGTATTTAAAAAAATTAAAACTAAATTCAGTAAAATAATTTTTAGCACAAATTGTCTGTTTTCCCTTTAAAAATCGAAATCATAGTAGTCTGCTTTGTTGTTTTTCTGCTTTACATTCACACACCCCACCAACAGGGTTTGCCCATCAGTTTGAAAACTACTATATTAGATAAACCTTGATCTCAATATCCTCAGTCACTCATTCAAAGGATACCAAGGGCAGCAATACTGACATGTGTACACACACACACACACACAAATTTACTGTCAAGCTGCCTTTCTATCTATTTTTTCAAGTTTCTCAGCATTTAAAAAAAAGACTAAAGTAAAGAACATTTCACTTTTGATCTTCAAATGTTCTGCCACCACTAGAGATTTAGCTCCTCTTTTCCTGCACACCTGCCTTTACATCATCACTCTGTGACATATTGGCTGCCCAGTGTTGAACTAGCTCTGTCTTTTTCAGTCAGAACAGTGGCGTTAGCCCCTCTCACCCATTTTAGGTTAAGAAATCTTTTTTCAACAAGTACCACACATCAGTCTCACTCGGTCCATTCATCTCACCTCTGCACACTCTAATCCCTCTCAAAAATATCTTTTTCTGCTCTTACCGTTGCTCCTATTTCCTTTTCCTGGTAGTTTCACTTATGCAGCAGTTCAGTGCTCACAGAAAATGGTAAGGACACCATGACTTTGAACTTTGCAGTTCTGTGCAGTTATGAGTGTGGAATGGCTTTGCTGCTATAGTTGTCACACAAAATATGATTACACATTCGGTTTGCAATGGAAGGCGGTGGTGAAGTAATAATAGCAAACAACTGCTGCTAGAACTGGTCTACCATAGCAATGGCTGCATTTTGATACAAAAATAAATAATCTATTATGCTGTAATTAGCTTTTTTGATTGATAGAGTTTGCTTAAAATCATATTGGGGATAAATGTTGTCAGCTGTCCAGCAGCAAGTAGTACTTGGCTGCAACAAGAAGGAATTCCTCTTTCAACAATTTTAATGTGAAAATATTAAATATTCCTGCAGTTTTCTTTGGATGTAATGATATTTGAATTAAAACGTAAAACTGGACCTGTCATTTTCAATCTGCATTAATCAGACTGAAAAGACACCTAGCAGTAGTATGACACTAGTGAAAATGCACACTAGCGAATAAAGCAAGCATGCTAGTAAACACAAATTAAAATAGTAGTGCTGTTCTCATATTTTAGACGCAAAAATTGATGAAAAATTAATGGAAAAAATTACAGTATAATAACCAGTATCCTTCCAGTAAATTCAGTAAAAGGACTAGATGGTATAGTCCCTAATATTGCATTGCTTTAAATGGAGAGAATCTTGAGGGATGGCTGTTATGAGGAAAGGCAGCCCAGAAACTTCACCACCAGCACACATCGTTGTGTGCCCCAACTTTTGATCTTTTACTCAAGATAATCTGCCATTTTTTGGGATTAGAGATCTGATCTAGATTACCATATTAAGATCTTGGATCTCTAGACACCCTCATCAAGGAGGCCCTCCCAGGGTTGATCAGGCCCCGGAGTGTGTCACTGGTTTATCTTAAGAAGAAGAGAAATAACAACTTTCTTCTGTTTAGTTGTCTACAGTTTATTTTCTCCTATCTATTCACTGCAACTGAGATATAGTACTTACCTCTTTACCATTTATGGAGCCTCACTTCTTCAAAGGGATAGAAAAGGTGATAGAGAGAAGTAAGACAAAAGGGACAAGATAGGAGAGAGCAGAGAGGAGAGCCGGAAGGGGGGAGCCCAATCTGAGCTTCCCACACCTCCCCGCCAGATCGGGCTGTACGCTCTACCTCCCACTGCCTCCCAGAAAAGGGAGGAAGAGCAGAGGGAAGAAGAGGAATATTTTCTTTCCTCGTGTGGTTAGCTGACTGTCTTAGCTGCCCAAGTGATGTCAGCCCTTTTTAACCATAGCCAGTGACTGGTCCTCTCAGCAGTGTTAGCTAATTCTCTTATAGCCTGCCGTTGCACCCGTCCTCTGATCCTAATCTCTCTAAGCAGTTTTGCTGTTGTACTGGCAACAAAGCCCCTGCACCCCACTTCCACCGGGCGCACCTTGATCTTCCAGCCTCTGTCCTCTGCCTCAGCTGCCAAGTTGGCATACCACAGCTTCTTACGCTCAATTGCTTCCTCCCATGGTACTGTCAGCTCAATGGCGTGCGCAAGTTTTGGGGAGTTAGACCAAAGGACGAGGTCTGTAGTAGTTGTTACGATCTCTGTGGGAAAAATTAGCCTCTGATCCAAGTGCACTTGCATCTGCCAATCACTGGCAACCTTCAGCAGGCCCAGGTACGGGTTTGAGGGGCTTGTCCTCGACTTGTCTCCCTCCCGGACAAATGTTGATGAAAGCTGATGCTCCTCTTGGTTCGTGAAAGGTTGAGCGTTGATGGGTTTTCTTTTGCACTCAACTGTCTTGGCTAGACACCTGAGGACCTGGTTGTGTCTCCATGAGTATCTGCCCTGAGTAAGGCTAGTCCTACAACCAACCAAGATGTAAAACCAACCAACCAGTAAAAATACACAGTGAGTTATCAGGATGATACAAAGATGAATTTAACTTAATATGATCAGTATAAGTGAAATGGGCTGAGTTTGAAAAGACAGCTACTATTGTTACCCAAAATTTTATTCTATAAACAATTCTTTGTAAATAACAATGTAGAATATGTATGCAAGAGATGAGATTTTTGGTGAGAAAATCTTTTTGATTAATTGGTTTGTTGCTAATCTAGTTAGAGTTGCCGTTTAACTGTCACATATGGGCAAGTGGCAAGCAGGGAGTGGAACCAGATGCAGAACTCATTAGACAGACTAAAACTCAAAATCTCAGCTTTATTAACGCTTGTAAAAACAGCAGAGAAAATGACAGCAAACAGTGACTAGGCAGGGTAGGAACTGACAGAACTTACTGACGTAGCTCACATACAGACAATGTACACACATGCGGGTGATTAAGGAGAGCGGAGACTCATGGGAACACAGCTGAACTCAATCATAGCTAATAAGATAAAGGAAACAAACCTCAACAAAACACACACGAGATGAGAATATCAAAATAAAAGAGGAAGTAACACACACACTGAGACGCAGACTGTGACACGGGAACTTGAGACAAGGACTGGGGATAAACACAAATGGATGAAACACAGAGAGATGAGCATGGAAACAGAAAGGAAGAAAACACAGGGGCAGATTGAATAACTATCTAAACTAGATTAGATAGTTATTCAAAATGTATACGATTGAGCTTTTCAACTGCTCTTTTGTGACTCAGTTATACTAGAGTAAAAATAGGACAGCAACCTCCTTTCAGGTAGGAAAAAATAGATCATTGCCTGGATTGCATTGATTTTCATGTATTTGTTTATTATTATGTCAGTAAGCAGTTGCAAGTATTTGTAGTAAATGACTATTTTATAAGACAAGTGTGATATATCAACAAACTTGATCTCAAGGCAGTTTTATAGTTTCTTTCTCGAAACAGTCACAGTCCAATTAAGACAGACTGCAGTCACTCTCAGATAGACTAGCCAAGGTTTGCAAATATCATAGTTACCACACAAAGAGTAGGCATAATTGCCAACTTAACCCGATTCAATCACAAGCTAATTCAGTCTTGTTTCATGTTGAAGATGGCAACTGACTACAACTGGTTGCAGACCCAGTCTCAGTATTTGAAGGACAGATTCCAAAAGCACCAGTCACATGTTTATTGCACAGAGTTGCAATGATTTTGCACAGATACGTGTGCATTTCTGCAGTGGTTTTATATGTTTAGCAAACAACCTTTGAGTTAAACTATGACTGGTAGCGAATCCAGTGAGGGCCAGTATAACAATATAAGTAATTTATTACATAAGAAACACAAATATATATATGAAACAATGATATGCAACTTAAAAGAGATTTGTTCTATAAGACTGCAAGAAAGTTACCTTCATCAAAGTCCTCTGTAGGAAGGAAACCAGCCTTATCATGTACATTTTGTTTACTGTATGTGTATGTTTCTCTCTTTTAAACATGAAATCCTTTTAGTGCGTTGAAGAACTATCAAATAACCAAGAAATATCAGCAATCAATTTTTCACTCTAACTGACCAAATACACCCAGCTGACATCATAAAGATTGTATACCTACACTTGTGTGCAGTGCTTACATAGCTAGGGGCTTGTAGCAACACAGCAATGAGCTGGAGTCCCTGTTAAGAGTTGGCAGAGATCCCAGCGTTCTATATTTACAGTCGTCAGTGTTTTTAAGTGGTAAACTCCAACTGACAATCTGATGCTGTGTTGCACAGGGGGAATAAAAGTAGGATTTAAACAAGGAATGGAGTTTCTCAAAATCTTTATGGAGTTTCAGTTTTGTGTCTATTACAGTAGGGAAATAGATTATATGTGATCCAGTTGAGTTCTGTCGTGCTTATTTGATTTGATGTCGGTAAATGCATGAAACCTCTGGCAGACTGATGCAAGAGAAAACTGTTTCCTACTCAACTTTTATGATCTAGAGGAGCCAGTGTGGGTGAAGCTAAAACGACTCCAAGTATATGTGGCCAGAGGACAGTGAGAATTATTTTTTATTTTGCATCATGTTGTGTGAGTCAAAGCACATTTTATGACCCAGAGTGCAGTGAGGAAAAGCAAAACAGAGAAGCAGATGCACATGTTGGCTTGAAAGTAGCACGGCTAGGCAGATGCCACCTGACAGAAATGAAAGCCATGTCGCTCTGCAGCAGAAAGCATTATGCCATGGACTGTTGTGAATTCAGTAACTGACTCCAGCTCAGAGTGAGTGCTGATTTGTGTGACAGGCAGAGTGAGCATTGGCATAATTCATTATGCAGAAATTTTGCATGATCCATTACCTGAATGCTCACTGCCATTATTCCTCGATTGGATATTCCAATAATGTCTTCAGAAGGCGGCTTAAGTAGGATTTAGATTTTGGTTGAGTAGACATGCTTCCAAAACAAGAATATTTTCTTTGAATTAAGCTAAAACTGAAGTAGCTGTCATTCACCATTTTACATTTTATGATTCAATAGAACAGACATGCTGCTTTATTTTTAATTTTCAGGATTTCTCCAGCCACGTCTTTTCATTCCCGCTGCTTTTAAATGCATGTTTCCAGCCATTACCTTGTAGGAGGAACAATGACCCACACCTGAGCTATGTGACACCGGGCAGTGGGTTTCCCTCCCTCTTGATGAGCTTCTGATTTCATTATGACCTTTGCGGAGTATGCCAGACTCAGGAAAGCTGTCCCTTAACATACCTGACCTTATTCCATTCAAAGTGGTACATTAGAATAATGCATCGCTTTCTGGTATATGTACTATAGTACCAGTCAAAGGCTGAGACGCCTCTGCTCATTCAGTGTTTGAATAACACATATGAATTACTGTTGTAAAAACTTTAATCTAAATCTTACCAACAATTTTTTCACATTGTCTATAACAGGGGTCGGCAACCTTTCTGATGATGAGTGCCATCTAAAATTTCCTCAGAAGTCAATGTGCCATATGATTGCATTAGCAATAAATTTAATAATGCTCTATATTAACAGTTACACACTTTATAGAACCATTTATAGAATTATATTTGTTCGCAGATGTTGGCAGCTATCAGCGAACAGTTATCAGCTATTTTGAAACAAAACAAAAAAAAAGACACTTTTTATCCATAACAAGAACTCCATAACAGCAAATAAACTGTACAACAGAAAATGCAAATGCTATCTATGGTCTCCTCACATCAATGATAAAAAAAATAAACTGGGCCAATATGGCATGTTTGTTAATACACATGTTAATCTGATCTCTGGTCTCCCACTCAGAGAGAGGTCTCCAAGTGTCCAGCATTTGGACGGCTACCTGAGGATACTCATGTGACAGAAAATCTGCTCACACAGACATGTAGAGCCAAATACTGTCAATAAGGCCTCTGCAATGTTCTGAAGACAGTTAAACTTGTCAGGTAGTGATGTCCAGGTGAAAATGCAAGCTCCATGAACACGCACAGCTGTGGATTCCAGCTGCGTCTGTAGTTCTGCAAACTTTAACCCCCATAGACTCGAGCTTTTCAGTTCAATCAGCTGCATTCCAATGTCCTCTGTGTCCAGCCAGTTAATGCGAGACAAACCCAGCTGCTCATTAAAGCTTTCTGGTTTGATCAGAAAAGAAAACATTGGTCCATACACCTGAAAGTCCTGAAAATGCATTGTGAATTCTGTCTCGAGTCTACGGATGTATCCGTGTATTTCCGTGGTGCTGATGCTGCGCTGAGCGGACAGCTCCTGAAGCATTTGAAGTGTCGGAATGTGGAAATTTCAACATCGCTTGAAAAAACTTCCAGCTAGCAACGTCCCTCTTACCGGTAGGTAAGTGATTTTTAGCCAATTACAAGTTGAATCTGGTAGTTGGGGTTGTTAGCTAAGATACCGTCATTAAGAAGCGTCACAACTAATGTGTCTATGCGAGCTAATTTGCGATGTGCATCGCTGGCCCAGCCATTTATTTTTTTAATGCACCTTCTCAGATTAATTCACTGCGTGTCGTGCCCAGGGCTGGACCGGGACAAAAAATCGGCCCGGGCATTTTGACTAGAGACCGGCCCACCAGGTATTAAAGCCATAAAGCCTTTGAATGAAAACAAACACTGTTGTGACAGTGATGTACTCTGTCTTGTTGGTATATATCTATGATTTCTATAAATTTTACGTCAGATAAAAACTTTGGTTGTAAGATTCCGTTCCTTCTCACTTCGAAATGCGTAATATTTTCTCTGAATACGGGACAATTCCGTCTTTTTACGGGACGGTTGGCAACTCTACTAACTAACCTTATGAATAAAATAAAGTTCACCATCAGTAACATCATAGCACCCGCCCAGCTGTATAGAAACTCCGTCATGCTAGCTAGTAAGCAGTACGAGTTATTGTAACTGACTGTAAAAAGTCAGCACAACGAAAATAAACTCCACCTAAACTTGGTTTATATCTGACCCAGATAGACTGCAGGTCATAACTTCTTACCTGAAGTTCAGTTCACCTGACACTCGTCCTCCTGCCTCTCCTTTCCCTCATCCACCTGCTGGCCTCTGTGGAAGCTCCGCCATTGCCACTACCAAACAACTGAGTTATTTTTACACATCTGTCAGCATCTGGCCAATCCACCACCTTTCACTGTTTATACCGTTACAAAAAAAAAATAAAAAATCATCAGCCCATAAAAACGAAAAATCGCCATCGGCCATCGGGCACATGCCCAGTATGCCCGATGGCCAGTCCAGCTATGGTCGTGCCATCAGTTAACCCTTCGTGTGCCAGCTGTGGGACGCGTGCCCAGGGTTGCCGACCCTTGGTTGGTCTATAATATCTTCATCAGCTTCATGAGGCGGTAACTTGAAATACATTTTAGCAGAAAACCGCTGTTACAAGTTTGTTGATGGGATATTCTGCCTTCTTAATGCATTTGAACCAGGTATGTTCTGTTGCTACAACTGTGTAACTAAACTACTAATTATGGAGGAACAGCAGTCCACCAACCACTCAAGGCGTCATGGAACAAAAAGAGAAATTTCAATAACTTCAATGGTTTTTCAGGCTACTTTAAGAAACTACATCACATGTTGTGGTGAAGGCGACCACTCTGGTGTCCAGTTCTTGCAAAAGTATTTCTTAAATTTTGGTGTATTTATTCGTGGGGTTTTTCTGCTTTGTTAAAGTGAATTTTCTTTGTGCGTCTTTGGTTGCTTCTCTCGTTGTCTCAGTTTGTTTTACAACCATTGTTTTCACTGCACCTCATTTCTTTTCCCATCCCAGTGTACTGAGCCTGTGTTCTCCTCTTTCCTTTATCAGCTTGTTTGTGTCTGTTTTCCAGCTGTTTTATGCTTGCTGGGTAATGCACTACAAAGCAGGATTATTGAGTTAGAGTTATCAGTGTCATGAAGGGGGCTTTCTTTTTACCCATCTAAATCACTGCGGTAATTTATGCTGAACACAGGTTGTGTTCAAAGTTTTGGTTTTAAATTGCCTGGGCTTTTTGACTTGATGGTCAACCAGCTTTGACAGTGGTCATTTGGCTCAACTCATCTGTGATATCATTAAAAAACAAACCTTAAATGTAAAATGGTACCACAAGAGTACCATAATTCTAACCCTATATACCGTGCCTCCTTTACAAGCTAAACAACACATTCAAGCATAAACATCCTACTTTATTTATCACCCACTGTGAGCGTCAAATACATTCTAATATTATGCATGCTTTTTTTTCTTAATGCAGGTGTAGCCTTGGAAAAAATACTGAGAGAATGAAATTGCTAATAATAACTTCTTTGGTAATTTTTAAGTGAGATCATGCTGTTGTGTGAATTGATGAATGACCTCCTTTTACTTCCAACGAGATGTATGAACAGTACTTCTGAAAGTCTAAATCAAGTCAAACTACAGCAGGTGCTGCAGATGTGCTATGCTGCTGTTAACAGAATCATTAACAATAATGAGCTTTGTTGTTACTGCAGTAATCTGTGTGCGTGTTTAAGTTTTTCATGACTAAATTGTGTTATTTTAATTGTACTTAAAGTTGTAAAGTATTTCAGAAGAATTCAGCTGAGGAGGCACACTAAGCTTTTTGCATGGGCCAGAACTCCTGGAGCTCCTCTTTAATGCTGATGCTGCAGTCCAACCTGAACACACTAAGGAACCTGTAATTTTTCTATGTGTGCAGTTTAAGGTTTTACAACTCTAGCCTGCAATCACATTCGAATTAAGTAGCAGATCTGAGAGCGCACTGAGTGCTAAAATAAATATAATGACTTGAGTAAATTTATTTTATCGTTCTGCTTGTGAAGCTCAAAATGCACAACTGATTTTCTCCAACATTACTTTCTCGTCTTATTTGCAGCAAACGTGTTGTATTTTACTTTTATATCATTTGGCATTCTTTGTAGAGCTGTATCATCTGTTGTTCTAATGTCCTGATTGGACTAGGTGTGGCTGATTTATTTTTGTGCAGAATAAGAGTTAAATAACAGTACCCAAATATCATCTTTCATGTGAGCATGCACAGCTGAAGATGAAAGCCTGTGTTAATAAAGAAAGTTGATAAGCACTGTGGTGATATCTATTATCTGGGGGTTTAGGTTTTGTCTCGTTGATTGTCCTTCAGTTTCCAATCTATTTTCTTTCCTTGTGTGTCTGTTTTGTGCACTTAATTTTTTATGTTTTTTTGTTCGTCTCTTTTGTTTTTTACCAGTTACCCAAGCCTTTTGCTGTTGTCAAAAATATGAGTTTAACTGAAGTTATGTACACCTTTTACTATCCACTCTCCTTGAGTTCTATATTGCTGTTGTGACAAATGTATGGTCACAGTTGTATTTTTCTTTGAGTATTTGATTTTTAATTGGGGTTATGAGTGCAATAGGCTGCTGCAAAACTCCCATACCTCAGATGGGAAGGATATTGCTGAACGAATACAACACGTGCCTCCTGTCTCTAGTATTACTGTATAAATAAGGATATTAGTGTGAGTTCACTAGTTGCAATGCACATGTAAGGAGAGTAGCTATTCCACATGTAGTTGTAATGACATCGCAGGGCTTGCTACTTATTTTGTGGCAAATGTAGCTCCTGGACACGCCTCTTTTAAACCAAGTTATGCCCTGCCGCATAACTTGGGTTATGCAGCAGGGTAGTTATCCGGAACACCCCAGTCGGTCTACCTCTAAATGAATGTAATTGAGATGCTTGGCATGACATCTAACATTCCATTCATGCTCGAAAACACTCCAGTAAAACGATATTTCATTTTCTGAAGGGGACGTGTACTCTTCCCACATATCAAATATTATATGAAGGACAAGTCAAGAGCTTCACAACAACAAAGAGGCTTTAAAAAAACAGATGGGTTTTTTTTCACTTTTTTGACCAAGATCTGGTTTGTTTGGTCTTTTTTACTTTTTCCACATGCACATCTTCCTATGTGGTAAGGCAGTGTGAAGCAAGCTGTGCTTTGATGGCGCCAGAAGAAAGGAGGATTGTGTGACATCCATCGATGTTTCAGACGTCCCTTTCCTGAAATACCTCAAACAGTCTCACATACGCAGACTGTGCATTCAGTCTTCAAGTCACAGCCCAAACTTCTGGAAACAGAAGTAAGATGAAACTATTAGATTAGTTATTTCTGAAAATATCCCAAAATAATGAAGCTGCTATAAGTGAGTCAGAGATATGTTCTTCTTACCTGCACTTGGAATTTGTTACAAATCCAGACTCTTTTAAAGTTTTTGAGGAAATGTTAGATTTGATATGAAGTCATTTGCCTCCAGCCATGACATTTCTCTCAACTTTAATTGTAGACAGCTTGTTTAGAAACTTCCAGTCCAAAAAAAGTTCTGTCAAGATATTCGCTGCATTTGAAAGCAGAAAAGGCTTTTTCTTTTTTTAAATCTTTCACAACAAGCACAGTCTCAACACCAATAGTTGAAAGCATCTTTTTTAAATGTGTGACTCATGTTTGTAGTTATATTTACTTCCATGCCCTCTTAAATGACATGGGTTTTAGCACTCTGGAGATTTGGCATATAGTCTCTAATATTTTCCTCAGTTTTCAATTGCACCTCCACACTCAGGATTTATTTCACTCTTTGTCAAATATGTAGCCGGTCCACTCCTGTGATATTCATTCAACAAGTTCAAGCCATCCTAGCAGCTCAGCAGGGCTGTACTTAGGGATAACCTTGTGAAAATGTTCAAGTCAGGATGCTCATACATGAAAGTATGATGATGATGGTCGTGCTTGAAAGGTCCAGCAGTAAGCATTATTTTAAAACTGTCTTACCTCTAACTTTGTCTCCAAACTTAGCCCAAGGTGTCTCTCTCATATACTCATTTCTAATCCTGCCCCATCTGGTCACTCTCAATGAAAATGTCAGCATCTTCAGCACTGCCACCTCCTGCTCTGCTGGCGTGTCTCTTTGTTGGTGTCACTGACTCCAAATCTCATAGTCAGCCTCACTAGTATCTTGTAAATCTTCCCTTTGTTAGCATACAAACCAAGGAGAAAAGATTAACCTATTCTCTCTCCCACCTTGTTACTTATTGATGTTTGGTCAAGACCCCAAGGTGTCAAGTTTGAACACACTGCCTTTTTAATTGGAAGTGCTCCTGTATATCATTTCCATCCTGCCAGCCTCTTTAGTCAGAGTTATGTCTGTTGTCACTCAATGCAAAATGCATTAGAGGAGCACTGTCTTGCAGCTCAAAGCCAAGGAGGTGACCAATGCATTAAAATGTGACAAAGTCCTAACCCGGTGTCAGTAGCTTAAGTGACGAATTGGGCATTGGAATGAATTGGAAAAATGTGCATTAACCAAGCAAATCTTTTTCTAATAGGTTTCAAAATCACATTATACGAGAAGGCTCATAAATCAGAGATGAATTAATTTTGAGCTTACTTCAGCTGCTCAGATGAAAATAATAAAAAGTGAGCTAACAGGATTCCAATATAATAGCGCCATAACTTCCTGTGACAAAATGAGATGTGTCTTTGTAGATGCTATAACTTCCTAAAGAAAATCTCCACACACAACCTCACATGACACCCTGAAAGTGGCAGCGAGTGGTGAGGAATGATTCACTCTCCTAAGAATGTTTCATTTGATTAATTAGACCTGGAGGCTCAAAGTGACTCAGTACCAGAGAAAAAGCAAAGCTGATACATGATAATTCGGTGAAGCTAAAATATGATCATTTCTCTTCCGTTACTCATCTCATGACCCCTCGGGCTTATCTTTTAACCCTGCAGGGATTCTTAATCCCCCGCTTGTCTACCAGTGATTTGGATGCTTCCAGCTTTCTTTAGAGGTCCACGCCAAGTGACAGGTCTTTAATTCCAGGTGCCAATTTAGTTCCAATATAGCTAGAAGTCAGCTCTCACTGGGTAAGCATGATTCTAAGTGTGACTGTCTTTAGCGGGAATAATTAGGGAGGTGTCAGACTTACGCTTTCCCATTACTTTTTCACATTCTTAAGGATGCTTAGACCCTCTTGTTGATGCAAAGTCAAACACCCGTCATTTGCATTCTCCCTGTAATGGTCTCCTTCACACTCCTCCCAACATCTCACATGCATGCAGACACAGACTACAATTTGCCAGAATTATCACTGCTCAGAGAATGTGATAATTAATTAAACTTGAATAGGTTGGCACCTCAATATGCAATAAGCATTTGATTACAGAAGGAGAACTGGAGGTGAGAAGTGCCGAAGTCTCCACTTTCTGGACTCAAGTAGACTTTACTTAATTTACCTATGCTACATACAGTTATTAGTTCCATTTGTGCACACCACAACAGTGGATTTTAAATCAATCAGTCAAGATGTGATTGAAGTGATGTCTTTAATTCAAGGGGTTTATTTTTAAAAAAAAAAAAAACAAGGAAAGAATTACCAAGTTTAGGAATTAAAGTCATTTTTACATATAGTTCACTATTTTTAGTGACTCAAAAGTAGTCTGATAAAGTAATATAATTTTAACTACAATTATTTTTTTCAATACTTGGATGAAGATCAGTCCATGAAAATCCGTTGTGCTGATGTCCATGAGTTTAGCCTGAAGTCTCAAACCCATGGACATCACCAGATGCAAGCCACCTTAAAATGTTTAACCTTGTTTTTAACCTTGTTCCAGTATTGAGCTTCCTAAGGCCTCCAGTAGCGAACAGATAGTTGATTTTAAAACAAGATTTACATTCTTTATAGCTGTGTCCTCGCAATTTGAAGGTGACTCCTTCAAGTGCATATCTTTGAGTTAGCTCTTCCATACCTTCTAATGATTACAATTCATCTTCTATTCCTGATTATGCTTATTAAACTGTGTTTTCATTGACATTTAATATTCCAGTAGCATTTTAAATATAACATACATACTGTACTGTACTACATACTGTAGTATGCCTACAAGGACAAATATTATTGATTTGATGATTTTTTTTAATCCTACATTTTGCTAGTGATTGAGTGTGTAGAAGAATTTGAAAACCGAGTAGACACATTTTAGAGAAACTAACACCTTTTAGAAGCGTTAACAGCTTTGACTACCAAATTACTCTCCATTCTGCTGTTATAGTTGTGGCAGATCAAATGTAGCACCTCGGCTACTTTCAGTGCATATAATTAGCTGTCATTTTAGTTCCAGAAACTTCAGACACAGTCATTTTTAACCTAAAACCAACTACCTACAGAAATTCAACCATTACAATTCTTTCAGTGTTTCATGTTTTCACTTAAACCTCCACTGCTTTTAGCATTCTCACTTTGCCTTCGAGTTTTATAACTTATAAAAGGCTGTGAAGTTTATTATTACAGTAATACATGGATGAACAAAACCTATGCTTTACTGACACCCAAAACGATAAAGGAAAACGTCAATATTTCTTCTCCTTTGATGGATGAGCTGCCACTTAATGACTTTCAGTGTTGAAGTGTTGGTGGTTCAACTTTATTTCCCTTATGGTTCCATCTTTAGTTATTACTTCAATACAATGACATTTCAAAGTTTCAGAAGCCGCAAAATGTCAAGACATTTAGAGTATATATGTAAAAAACTGTATATATGTAATATGCTGAAGTTAATACACAGTAGATTTCCGTAATACACAGTAATTCACCAAGACTCGAATGAGTTTAACAATATTCTGGTGTATTCTAGATCAGCTTTACAGGCCACTGGATACAACCCGACAGGTCTGATAAACACACAGGGCCAAACATACATTTAAAATCTGTATTTATCTGGTGACTTGTTCAAGCAATAGGAGTGGATTTATTGATTCACCACTAGCAAAGCAAAGAATAAGCACAACAAAAAACTGCACGCTTGCAAAACCGTGACAACCCTGAAGTAGTGACTTACTTCCGTACTTAAACAGAATACAAAACATCTGCACACACAGAATAAGTCAGCACAATCAAGTTGTCTCCAGGTGCCCACAGTGGATCAGCAATGCACCAGTGTTGAGCTAAAAAGGAAATGTCTTAAGTTTACGACACCAACTGTCTGCCATCTATAATCCAGTTTTGAGTTCCCTCCCCAGACGCCTTAACGCCCACTCACATCCTGGGCCATCTGACCTCAGGAATTCGCATGATAAGGTGGGGCCAGGTTTCACAATGAACACACCCGAAACTCTGGCTGATTGGGACCCACACCCAGTTTCACACCTTGGCTCAGGCGATAAGAGGATCATCAGGGGGTCTTTTGTCCCTCTGTGGGGGGATACTCCCACTAGGTTTATATCTGGGACTCCCCACCATTTGACCTTAGAACTGAAGAAGCTTCTTGGATGAGAGGTGAAACGTTTTCAAGCAACTTAAAGAAGTCCAGACGCTTTTCTTTGCAAGCTCCTTTGACTACGATGACCTGGATGACTGAGAACCTTCACAGACGTCTTAAGTTTGAGTTATTAAAGTAAAATATCCTCACTGGCCATGTTGTTATATACATCCCTTCTGCTAATATCTACTCAGCTCATAATAAAGCAGTTACTTAAAATGCATTTCGGCATGTAGACATGGCCAAGAGCACCTGCTGAAGTTCAAACTGATCATCAGAATGGGGAAGAAAGGTCATTTGAGTGACTTTGAAAATGGCATGGTTGTTGGTGCCAGGACAGGACGGTATTTTTAAAAAACTGGTCTACTGGGATTTTCCCAAAAAAACATTGTGAGGGTTTGTAGAAAACTGCCTGAAGAAGAGAAAAGTGAACAACAGCTCTCTGGACAAAAAAAATATTTAGCTGATATCGAGGTTCGAGCTGTTAGGAAGGCAAAAGTAATTGAACCTCGTTACCTCGTCCGATCAGTTTCGATTTGTGCTGCTACATTCAGATGTTAGGGTCAAAATGTGGTGTCTCAATAGTCAAACCTGCTGGTGGAGGTGTAATGATGTGGAAGATATTTTCTTGGCGCATCTTGCGACCATTAATACGAAATTAGCATTGTTTAAATACCACAGCCTTCCTCGGTGTTGTTGCTGATGATGCCCAGCTTTAGAACTATCAGAAGATGGGTAAACATCTTCCAGCAAGATAACACGCCATGTCAGAAAAGTCAGGAATGTTTCCAGAACCCTGTTGAATCTATGCCTTGAAGAGTTAAAACCGTTCTAATGGAAAAATGATGAACATCCTTTCCAGTGTTTCAATGATCATGGTCTTTAGGCATGTCAGGTCACTGGTTCAATTCCCAAATCCTTCTGAGTGTAACAGTGCATAAGAAAAGCATATACAGTGGAGGGCTTATTCCAGTGAAGTAACAAATTGTCTGATATCAGTATTGGTGATGTGTTTGTAAGGGGAAATGTGGTGAACATCATCTTTTCTCACCACCTATGATGCTATTGGTAGTCCAAGTGTGTTTGTCCTCATCTTAGTCCCCAAGCATTCTGGGTCTCCTTAAAATATTTCTAGGTCAGATGGAAAATGCTTCCTCAGCTGCTTTGACTCTCTGATATTATAAATATCTACCTAATATCTTTCAGATGCATACTGTATAGGAGGATCCAAGGTATCCTAGTCAGCTGCACAAGCCTTTACATCTTTCAAGGTGGCTGTAAAGCAACTTCCTCTCAAATGTTCCTAACTCGGGGAAGAAAATGTGTCTTTTTTATAATAGGGAGTCTCTGTCTCTGAGCTCATGAGAGCAGGTGTGGGTGTTAAGATCACTTCATTATACACTCACTTGTGAACAAGATCCTGAACATCCTTAGTAATTAATTTGTAATCGTTTTGCTCATATGCTTTGCTAATAGCAATAGACAATTAGAAAAGATTTTGCCATTTAATCTGAAAATTGATGCTAATGCCTGGAACATGCATTCTTTCAAATGGAAACTCTCTCATTTTGTAAATTATGAACTTATTTACAGTATAATAAACAATAAAGCAGTGATAAAGGGTGTGGCTTTTTTGTGATTGTATAAGCCTGCAGCTTCAGTGGTTTCTCAGTCAGAAACACCCCGAGCTTGTCTGGGTTGCAGAAACTGAGATGGCAACTGCCAAATTGCTCAAATTGAGGCTTTACAAACTAGCCGGTGGCATCCGGGATGCATTGTTGAAGCAGTAATATGCCTTTTTTGTGTTCAGTCAGAAAGTAAGGCTGTCTGTGGAGGTCAGGCTTGTGGATGGGTGTTCTGAGTTTCTTGGAAGAGATCTGCGTTCTCATAGAGATGTCTGCTCTAATGTTCTTGTCAGGCAGCAGGGTCATGTACTGAAGCGTGATTGATATTGGATGATATTTGCTGCTCTGGTAGAAATCTGTGTTTCTTCTAAAAGTCCTGGCTGAAAACTAAAAAAGTTGGAGGTTATGTTGCCTGGGCCCTGATGCCTAAAGTGGTCAAGAAGATAAAGTTTCTGAATCAGTCTTCTTTTAAGACTCTTCTCAAAAAACCTTTTAACTGAGGATTTTTCGCATTAAAGTGCTTTGCGTTGACAAAGAAATCAGGAGAGCTTATCTCATCATCATTATGACTTTAATTACTAGAAAATATTTCACAAGTGGAAGGGCTTGTAATTATAAGAAAAGGTTGAGGTAGTTGCCAATGGGCGGGTGGTGTTGCTGCACGATTTACTGCAACGAATATGAGCTTAAATTTAAAATTAGGTGTTTGTTTTTTTCGACACAATACTTTAGATATTTTTCTTTTGTTAATGCAGTGTGTGTCTGTATTGTTCTAATTTACTTGAGGTTTATTTTCTTAAGCTATCCATCCGTGAGTATATATGAATCTGTCCATCCAGTAAAATCAAAAAACTACGACACTGCAACCTTAGCATCATCATCAACTGGCAAAACATCTCCAAAGTGAACACTCTCACTTTCCTTCTGGCTACATAAAGAGTGCTCTACTTCCTCCACTGGCACTGAAAATTGATTTTGGACTGTGAGGTGTGAAAATGCCCAATATGGATGGAATTCCTAGCTGCAGGTCAGTACAGTCGGTATCTTATGTAGAACTGGCTACACTGACATATTTACCCTTTATTCAAACACATCTGCTTTTCCCCTGGACCTCAATGATAAAGACAGCCATGGGTACTTGGACATTTGCGATGCTGCTGCAGAGTTGCCATAACTTATCAAGCCTCTAAGAAGATTTTTTGTGCTCCTGCGTTCTGTTCATTAGTCCACTGATGGCCATGGGCTGTGGGTGCAGAAAAGGGAGGGGCACACTAGCTTGACAGCTTGACAGCTTTGGCAGCACAGAGAAAAAGCTGACTGGAGCTCTGCTATAATGTCTACGTCCTCATTATATACATTTTTCTTTTTAAATGTAATTTGCCCCTATAGTTTTGAAATTGCACGTAGATTTAGTTTTTGTTTTGTTTTTTAAACTGATACTACATATAGCACTGTTGTGCCATTTTGGTGTTTGTCTCAGTCAGCTTTTATGCATTTCAAATGCATTTCAATGCTGTATGCCACCCTCTGAGTCGAATCTCTCCACAGTTGATTGGAAGAATACAGAGTTCATCTTAACTGGGATCCCACTGAGGAAAGACAAAACATTAAGGGGCAGCGTGTCGTTTAAAATTCTGTGTTAATCTGCTTCATGCTTAATCGATCATTCAACCAGGGCTTCAGTTTGAGAACATTTACTGTTTGCTGTGCATGTATCTGTTATTATTATTATTGTTATTCTGGTAAGAAAAAAAAAAGTAGAGAAAAAGTAGAGTTCAAACAGGTTTTTAGAGGTTTTAATAAAGTCAACATGTGTCAGTAATTTTACACATATAAAGAGCATCAAGGGTCAAGCCCTCATTATAAATAACTTACTCATTTGTGATTCATTACTATTTATTAACGTAATATGTGATGTTTAAGTTTATTTTGCCCTCAATTCATTGGCAACATCTAGGTTTCCACTTAGAGCTAGTGTCAAATACTAGCACCTTAAGGTTGGGGCCAAAAAGTCATTCCTCTTGGACTCACATCTTACAGTGCCCAGCTTATTAAAGAATAAACAGCCTGGTACAGAAAATAGTTTGCTGTATATAGTGTTACGGATTCAAATATTGGGGATGGATACAAGAGGAAAAACCACAATAACAACACTGGTCTGGCCGGGTTGAGTCAAACGATGATTTTAATGATCACACGCGTGGGAGATGGACACCGTACGCAGACAGCATCAGATCTCAAAATGGTGGAGCATTGATCAAACTCTTATAGCCTCTAGTGGCCCCCACCTAATCATAAAAGCCTAAACATTCACATTCTTTCTCTCACACAGTGCCTAAGCTACAACCTTGGCTCCCTGTTTATCTGCTCCTGCTGAGATGGGGCAGAAAACTCCAGTATGTTCTGTTCTCTTCTAATCAGACAAATAAGGCGATGACTTTCTGCAAACAGTATTTCTCATGACTCAGCAGTATAATGCATCATAAAACAATATCATTCATTCACAATCACCCAGCAGTCTAATGTAATGCAACTCAGCTTAACAAATGCAATAGTTATCACCGTCTTCTAATTCAGGAGAATAATGCAAACTAAAACTACATAATAATTCACCATCTTTAATTAAGGGTCTAACATGGCATAAAATAATATTATAATCTGACACTCCCCCTTTTGTGCTCTTTAGAATAAAGAGCACACCTACACCCTGTAGTCCAATGCGGCCGGGTTCATTTCTTCTTACGCCTGAGGCCCTTTGTCCCCCTGTTGGGCGAACCATATGTGAGATGACCTCTGTGTTTGCGCAGTCCAGATGCAAGAAGAACTATTATTCCAACAGTAGCAGGTACAGATGACACTCCCCAGTTCTCCCACAACTTTATTTTGGTGCTACCTTATACCCTTCAGACGTACTCAGACTAGAACCTCTGTCCGAGGAGCTTTTAGCCTTTATTTTATTGCTGCAGCCACCAGTGTCTTCCATTTGGGTGATCCACTGCTCTTCTTTCTTTAACCTCAGGGGTTAGACAACCCTTCACTCGTTGCACAGATCAGGGGATTATTCTGCCCCGATGTCAAACAACGATCTGTGTATCCTCGGGTCCTGTGTATCCCGTGTATTCTCCAGAAAAAGGAACAGGAACGTGTCCCCCTTTTGCCCAAGAGCCTCTCGAACCTCGTTGGTCTGGTGTTCCTGGAGCTCCGCCAACCCATTCATGGTTATTGCTGTGTTTATGGGATCCATCCTTTTGAGGTGACTTATCAGAGCCCAAAATGCCATGACACTTGGACCCAGTTGGTGTCTCGGCAGTCACTGTGTCTGCCTCTGCTGCGAAGGATCCTCGTATATCTGTGACCTCGTCTGGGGTCTGTTCCTTTCTCTGTAAGAGACAGAAAACCAAAACACCTCTCTGCCTAGCCCTAATAATCTACTGTTGTTATCTACTGACCTTCTGGTGATTCAGAATTGGTTTAGGACATTCAGAATGTCCCAGGGACTTATTCTAATCATATCCTATGTGTGTGTGTAAGCGTGTTTGCATTTAGCCCTCTGCACTCAAAGTCAATACCTGCAATATATCAGTCCGGACCATCACGCCGGACGAAGCTTATGACCTTCAAAAGACCAAGTGCCAACTCCTTATAAGCACATTTGCAAGGTGTGTAAGAAATTATTAAAACCACTCCTGTGTTTCCTTCCGCCTACTGTCCCACGGTTTCCTCTCCAGTGTGGTACTCAGCTTCTCGTGAACACAGGCATTTTATCTTCTAAACGCTATTCAATTCATTTCAATGATTAATGCTTAAGCATGGAAAAATGATTTATGTTTCTCACTGGTTCTCTAAAAAAGGTCCGGAGACCTCTTGGGTCACTAATAGCCCAAGCTTTACCATACCTAAGTTATTAAAACACAAATGTAGTCATAAAAATGTTCATATAACCCTTGTTTGATGTTAAAACCCAACTTCCCCCCCTTTTTTGACACATTCCAATGTGTCAAATCAACGGAGCTAGAAAATTAAAAGAAAAGGTTAGTGACCTCATCTCTCAGAAAGTATCAGACTTTCTCCTATCCAGTGTCGTTGCTCCATTCGGCTCCGCCCAGAGCCAAGAAAAGCATGATATTTGTGTTGTGTAAGCGCGTGCGGCCTTCTATGCTCAAAGTCACTCCAGTCCATAGATCAGCCAGACATCGCGCTGACTGTAGCTCTTAACCCTTATTAACTTGAGCACAACTCTATAATGAGCAACAAACTGCAATATGTATAAAATGATCATGGTTACACCTGCAATGAAAGATCATACGATTATCCTGACACCTGTAAATAGAAGATTAACCTGAGGTTATGACAATCACCGGAACACAAATGTTAATATAATGTCAATAGCTTCAATAAATCATTAATGCAATGCTTGTTATATGATTCTGATGCAATAATAATGCTGATGCTAAAATAACAGTAAAACACCCCCTTTTATCCCGTTTACAAACTTCACAAATAAACGTTTATAAATGCCTCTTTTGAATTTTATTTCCCCCTGTTTTTCCCTCACTGACCACAGCAGGGGAATCTATGTTTTGATTCAGCCATGAATCCAGCCCACCTGATTCATCACTGAGCCCCATCGCCACTGGCGCCTGACAGGGTGGTGCTGCATATTCTTCCTTTAATGTCTCTATTTTCAATCTGTTAATTAGAGTGCTTAAACCTGAAGTAGACTACGTCCACAACAAGTCAATACAGCTGTAAATATGGCCAATTATCAATCTATAACCAAGCAACAACGAAAAATAGCTTTTATTTTATGCATGTTTTAGTCAACCACTCACCCAGAGGATCTTCAATCCCAGAAAATTCCTTCTCCTCATTTAATGAGTCTGTCCTCCTTCCATGCCCTGGTAACTGGTCCACCCAGAGCTGTATCATCTTGAAATATACATACAACAAGCCAAACCACACCTTGGTCACACCAACCCTTTTCCGCCCTGAAGATGTCCAACGCCATCTTAGTCTGGATCAGGGTTCTAATAGATTTGCAATTTTCGTTAGTTTTTATTTTTATTTAGCTTCGACTTCAGATTTTCAATTTTATGTCAGTTGTAATTAGTTTTTACCAATTGTTTGCTAGTTTAGCTTAGTTTTTTTTTTGAAAATCCTTAGTTTCAGTTTAGTTTTGATCAGTTTCAGTTATAGTTTTAGTTGTGTTTGTAATAATTAAGTGTAACAAAATCCCAGTTTCATCATATCAGTCATGCTCTTCTGCTTATCCTTGGGTATTGAGACTATTAACTCTTGCAGCACCGGGTGTTCGCAATTTTGGTTCAAGTGAATTGATAATCTGTTTGTAGGCAACTGACTCACACAGTTATGTAGATGTCCCAGTCCTGTTGTCTTGGGATGCATCACGCTGCCTTGCATGGGGTTAGCTTCTGTTTTCTGGGGATGAGGGTTGAGTGGGGGGAGCTCTTCTACCTTTTCAAGGTAAGCTAGGTTAGCCTTCTTGTGTGGGCTTCTCAAGTGCACTTTAAGGTTTGTGGGATTTTTTTTCCCTTTAGAAGTGTCCCTCATAATTTGTCTCTTTCCACTACAAGACACTTGCTTTATCCAAAACACAGTCATATTTAAAGTAATTCCAAATTGGACTCTGGCGCTTTCTCCCGACTTTTCCTGACATGATTCTGCACGTGGACGGAGCAGCAACACAGACGACTCGACTAACGTACTGCCACCTGCTGGCATATTGAGACACAGCAAGAAAAAAAAAAATCTGGAAACTAAACTTCATTTTCACCCTTGACTATTGTAGGACACGCACACCTCAATGAAAACTAAACCTATTTTTGCTATAAATTCAGTTAATTTTAGTTAGTTTTGTGAACACTCATTACAGTTTTAGTTAGTTTTCCTTTTTTGTTCTTATTTTTATTTCTGTTAATGAAAATATTTTTTCTTTCACTTCTAGTTTTCGTTATTTCGTTCACATGTACTCTATTTGAACAGGGATTTATCAGTGTCAAATGGGATTTTTTTAGTGTGTGTCTGTAAATGCAAATCAATTTATTTATTTATTTATTTTTCTGAAAGGCAAGTGTTAAACGGGCTCTAACAAATCCACTTTATTGCGTGCTCATAGATTTTCTTTTGTCAGGGTCGCTCACCCAATGTGGTTTATTTAAATTTGTGAATTATGTCACGCTTATTAGTGGCTCATGACTGCTTAAGGCCTATGTCTGAACTTGACTACAGAGGCAGAGCATCACTCCATCCTTTCAGGGTGAAGGACTCCACTTTCTTTGTGTCAAGGCAGCTCATAATTATCTTAATAGCTTTACCTAATCAAGTTATGGCTTACCATCACTTGTGTTATAAGTATGAAGTGTTCTAAATTCATTCAAATTTTGTTTCCAATTCACTTGCAGCAGTTTAGACCGAATTATTAACGATAATAACCTTGCTCTGGACTGTCAAAGGTGACTTTAACGCTGACTGTTCCGACAATTCATTTTATAACATTTCCTGGTCAGATTAGCCAATTTCTGCACACTAGAATAAACATAATCAACATGGTCAATATTTTCCTGCGTGTTATTTCACCATGTTATCGATTTCAACTCTCCATCCGCATGTGGTTTGGCACATTATATTTATCTAAAACTCCACTCCGTCTCTAAATGTTTTGAAGAATTTTTCAAGCCGGGGGTCAAATTTTGAGAATTTGACCATAAGTGAAAGTTATGGTGTTATCACCCCCCTTTTTGGGGCTTACCTTTCCCAGTTTTGATGATATTCCTCCCTATTCTTTGCAAGTGCCCCCTTTTGGTGGCGAGAAACTGTTGGTGTGGTCAAGTGGGTGCTGTAAAAACAAAAGCTCAGGACAGAACAGTCACCAGTCATGTACTCACATACAAAATTAGCATATATTTGATTTCATATTGATCCTCTGAGTGTAATGGTACATTTTAATTTGAATTTCTCAAAGCTAAACACAAAAATTTTCTTTATTTTGCTCTTGTTCCTGTGCAGCACCACCTCTCAGCACATGCCCCTGTCAGTTATATCTCTACTTTTCTGAATTATTGACTATTTCAATGAAAGGACCTAAAAGATGGGGACCAGTGTTTATCCTTACATATCTCCATTTTGAATGTGACAAGCCTATCATTCCCCTGTTATTCACAGACCTCAATAGAGTGGTTTTTTTGGCTTTTTTCTTTTCTTTTTTCCTCTATAAAAGTTAATTGACTTTTTACAGTGGGCTGCTATGGTTAATAATAACATGTTCAGTCATAAGTGAAATCAAACCTTTTCTTCACTTTAGCATTTAACCTTCCCAACAATATAATGTGATACATTAATCGAAACACAGCTACTAAAACACAATTTTCTTAATGCAAACATCAGTAACTCAAAATTAGCCACCAAAGGGTTAAGTCTGCAGTTCACGCTCATGTGAAGCTACAGCCTCCCCCTTTTGTCTCTGTCATCCTTCTGTTCTTGTAAAAACAAAACAAAGCAAGACAAAACATCCACCTTTTTTTATAGGCTGGGTGAATTGTTTGTGGACATTTACTAATCCTAAACTCTGCACCATTTTTGTCTCAGTATCACGTCAGTTAAAACTTTTAGTCGTCAGTCCATCACAGTCCAGTCACATGCATACATCCACACACATTCATACCAGAAGTTGCTGATAATGGAGTCTCACGCGCAAGCTATTCGAGCCTCCATCACCAGCAAGATGACGTCATCATTTTAAAGGAAAACAGTTCCTTGTTTTTTTGACTGGACTGACTCGCTGCAATCCTTTTAGGCTCAGGACTTCTCATGTGATCAATGTCCCATATAAGTGAATTTCTCCCAAGCCCATTATAATCATGGAGAAAAATACTTTGCGACTGTTTTCAGTAAGAATATTTTATAGCGCTTTAAAGTTCAATCTCTCAGGCCTGGATTAAAGAGCTGATTTGTTAAATCAGGAACTCACAAAATACCAAAATATCACCACCGGTGGATCACACCTCTCAGATGTTCTTATTTCAGTGCACTGTAACAAAAGCAAAAACAAACGTAACCAATAAAATACTCATATAATAACAAATACTGGGGCCCATTGCAAACATGTCGAAGCATAAAACCATCTTTCTCTCTCTCTTAGAGAAAGAAAACAATCCAAACCTCACTGATGAAATCAACCTAGTGTTAAGCAAAACCCAAAAATCAACCAAAACTTCGCCAGAAGGTTTTTCTCCCTCCTGGGACAATATTGTGTAGGAATACAGGGACCGTAACTCCTTTTTGCCCTGACAAAAAACGTGTTGGATTTACTTGATTCAATAGTGGACACTGGTTGCACACAAATGTTTTGCTCCGACAGAAACTTAAACAACTGAGTTAAATCAACACAACCTTTTCATATTCAGTAAACCTGTGCATTTTGTGTTCATAAAACACGATTGGAACATGTTCAGATGGAGTAAGTTGAGCTCCTGGAATATTTTGATCCTTCAATTCTGTCAGTTTATTTCAACACTATTCAATAACTTTTATTCAAATTCTACTTGGTCACTTAAATACTACATGTTGTCTTCATATTGCATGCGGTTCAACAAAGTCTAGATCCTGGTTACCATAAAAATTGAATGGATCTACAACAACTACCATCCTCCTATCTTTCTCCTGGTTGCACCAGGGCTGGGAAATAACCCTAAAGTGATAGGTTATCAGGCAGGGTACACCCCAGACAGCTGACCAGTCTATCAGATAGAAACAAACAGCCATTCACACTCACATTCATGGATAATTTAGAATCATCAATTAACCTAGCTCTAATAGCTGCATGACTTTTCACTGTGGCAGGAAACCAGAATACCCAGAGAGAAACCACTGCAAACTAGCCAGACTGTGGACCTGCACCCAAGACCTTCTTAATGTGGAGCAGCAGCACTAACCAGCATGCCAACAATGTAGGAAATACAGGAAAGCTCTGATTTCCGGTATTTGATGCAGAATTATTTTGTTCTTGCCCTTGACAGGTTAATTCACAATAAATAGCAATAGCATGCATGGGGTGTGTGTGTCGTTGTCTGCCTCTTATAACTCCAGTGATTTTCCTGTAGTTTGAAATCTTATGCGGTGTTTTGGATTCTGTGAGTTCAGCCGCTAACCACTCTTATTAGATCGTATCGTGTCATCTCAATGAGAACAAATTCAGTTGTTGGATTTCGTACAGATCTTTAAAGCCTGAGGCAATTGTGTTAAATACACGCGAGATGCTTACGTAAATCCAAGGGCTGGCCCTTTTTTTTATTTATTTATTTTTTATTTTTTTATTTTTTTTCAGTGTGTTCCTCCTTCAATTAAATCTCAATCAAAAATGTGGCGCTCCGAAATAAAACTCACACCGTTAATTCATCATTTTCACTCTGTACCACTGCTCTGTATCAGGCTGTGTGAAGCACAGTAAACAATTCAGTCGAGGCCTTGAGCCATAAACAGACATCACGCACAGACATTGTTTTCATAACCAAACTGCTTTAGACCCTGTCCCCCAAATCTACACAAACGCCCTCTGGGTGACATGAAATGCATTTAACCAATAAACAATCAATGGCTTCTTGTTGTTGTAACAGATTCTGTATTTGGACGTTTGTGTGCAGCATTTTGCGTGTCAGCATAAGCATTTGTTAGTAAAGCATTCTTCATTGCAGCAGCGTGTGTGTATCACTCTTCATTGCACAAGCGTGTGCATGTGTGTGTGTGTGTGTGGATCACTTCTCAGTGAATTGAATCAGCATTTCGATTTGTGTGCGTGTGTGTGTGTCATTTCTCACTCAATTGACTCAGCGCGTGTGTGTGTGTCAGTTCTCAGTGAATCAACGAGTGCATATGTGTTCATATGTGTGTTTCTCTTCATTCTGAGTCAGTGTATGTAGATGTGTGTGTTTGTATATGTTTGTGCGTGTTTGTGTTCATCACTTTCCTGTTCTGGTGTTCTGGGTAAACCACAGCCTGAGGCGTGCCCTGGGGTCCTGCCCTCCTCCATTTCAGTCTGTTTGCATCCATTGATGCTGCTGCTCAAAGTTCTGTCCATACTGGTTCTGGCCCCAATTGAGGCAGTCCTTTTCTCCAGTGTCTTGCATCTTCTCCTTGTCCAGCTCCTCCTTAACTTGACCCTTTTGCTTCTGTAGCTCCTTCAGGGCTTGCTCCTGCTGTAGGAGCTTCTTGTCAGGTTTGACGACCTCCTGCTCCAGCAAGCTCCAGCCTGATTTCAAGTCCTGTGTCTGGGACTCCAAGCCTGACTGATGGGTTCGATTATCAGCCAGCTCCTCCTGAGCCATGCTCAGTTTCTGCTCTGATGCCTTGAGCTCTTACTGAGGGCAGAAACCTCAGAGTCTTTTCCGTACATGTCAGATTAAAGTCCATTGATGTTTTCCTTGCTTTGCTCCACGGCCTTCTGCAGCTCTGCTGTTCGGCTCTTCTCAGAGGTCAGCTCCTGGCTGAGCCCCGACACCTGTGCCTTCAGCTTATTTTCTTCTTGTGCTTTTGTCCATTCTGAGGTGCCTCCTGACCTCAGTTACTCCTCCTGTCTCTGGCACGCCCTTTTTGCTGCCCGATCATCCGTGTTGGTCAGTCACTGTCCTGCACAGTTTTAATGCAGAGTTGTTAAGGTCAGCATTCTTTTGCTCGGCCTCACTTTTCCTCTGGGCTTAATGGGCGTCTCGTCAGAGCTCTGTTAGCTGAAGCTGTCTGGAAATCTCCCCCGTGTAGTGAAACGGGCCTTGGATTTAACGCTCTCCGTCTCCGCTGCATGAGATCGTTTTCCTGCAGCACTGTTGACATTTTCAGGTTGTTGTTGTGGGTCCAGCTGCTGTAGCATTTGGTCAGGGTCACATCAAAGATGGTAGAGGAGTGAGCAAAGATGGTAGAGGGGAGAGCAGGAGTCCAGGTCAGCCTCGGCAAAGCAGCCTGTAATCAAGCATAAAGAGAAAAAACAAAAACAAAACAAAAACAAAACAAAAACAAACGAACAGGAAAATGATGTTGTGTTGGCTGTGTTATTCAGAGAGGGGAGAAACAACGGGGCCAGGCCCTGTGTCAGCCTTCTCTCCCCCTTTTTTTTGTTTTTTTTCTCACTATATAATCAACTCATAACCCACCAAGCTGACAGGACAACACAGGTACATGTTAAAATTCTTAAAATCATGTTTAAAAGCCCAAAAAGGAATTTTCTTTCATTCAGTAATCACTTGTATTAATCAATCAGTGGGAAACATGTCACAATTTGAATCTTCTAACCACTAAATTTGTCGTGTCGTCACTGGTTGGTCAGACCAGTGTCTCTTTTTTGAAGTTAAGTTGTTGTCCTGCAACCCAGAGAGTTTATTTGTTAGTAGTGGATAAACTTTATCATTCAGCAACAGGTGTATGTTAAGTTTCGCTGCTTTAACCTTGCTGGAAAATCTTCACGTGTTCATGAATGTAAGCTGTTTCTTCATTGCGTGTGTGTGCGTTTGTAGGTGGGTTATTTTAACTTTTTCTCAAACGAGGCATTTCTCTAACACGTGCCTTTCTCATACATTTCTCTGGTTGTGTGTGTGTTTTTATTTTGTTTCCCAAATTTTGATTTCCCACCTTAAATAACAGCATTCCATGTCTTCAGCCAGGAGTTAGAGCTTGCTTGTGAGATTCAGGGACACATGGTGCCAATAACAATTCAGTCAAAAACTTGCCTGCAAATTTCCAGTGATGGTAACCGATAACTGGAGGAGAAGATGTCCTTTAAGTTTCTTTTCAGGGTGGGGAGAAAGTGGGGGGGAGTGAGGTCAAGCTGTAAACTTTTGAGCCAAAGCTTGGCCTGTCTGTCGTCCCAATTCTGTTTATGCTTTTGCCGCTGTACTCAGGTTTCCAGGTTGGGAGAAATCCACCTGTATTAACACACTAAAACATTTACTTAGTATTTCTTTTCTGAAAACCTTCACTTACTATTTCTTTTCTAAAAACATCCTGATTCACTTCATCTGACTAGATTTTACTCTCTCTCTCTCTCTCTCTCTCGGTGCATACTTCTCACAGTCTGGCCGTTGCCTTTTATGGGCATGCAGAGTTCCTGTCACACACACAGCTGAAATTCGTGCTTGATCACACCCTATATTATGATAAAACCAACAGTAAATCAAATGTAACCGCTTATATTATTGGGCTGAACCAAGAGTCGCTTTAAAAATCTTATAAATCCTGCTTCACACCATAAAACTGAAACAAATCACAGCTGTATTTCTCACACAATCTTACTCTGCCGACTGAAGTGCCGGTCTAAATCATGCACGATTTGTCTGTTCTATTTCAAAACCCAGCCAAACATCAAACATTCACCCTAGTCATTCAAAACCTTATTTGTAATATTATAATCAGAAAAATCAGCGTCTTATTTACAGGTCTTTAACAGTATTTGCAAATCATAATTATAAAACTCAAAAAACACGCTAAACCGGAAGCAAAAGTCCTCTGTGCGCTTCACAGCAGCCACCTCATTTGCATGTTCACACACCATCTAAAAATAGCTCGCAGCGCTGCAGCGCGCTCTCGTCACAAACAGCCTCGTCTCACACACAGCTCTATTATTTTATATTACAAAGACGTCTTATATTTACAACCACTGTCAGGCCTGGCAAAATTTAGCCTACACAATTTTGACAAATTTAAGTTAACGGGTCTAACCGAAGAAAGTCCAACTTTTTTGTGATCAATTAACCAGTATCAGCCTCGAACTGTATCTGGCCTAATCTCTAAAGTCCCTAACTCAATTTAACAGTGTCCAAAAAAGCGCAGACACCGTTCCAAACGGTGAGTGGTGCAACCACTAGTTATTCTGGAGTGCCCCAAGCTCCACAGTGACCAACTGACTATCCCTCAAAGAGGACAAGGCCTAGGCGTCCCCGACCTTGGCAAGCGTTACCTCTGAGCACTGCGCTTCTTAGCAGCCTCGAACTGCCGTCCTGTAATAATTTATAACACTTTGAAACAACAGTCAACCCCCCAAAACAAGAGTATGACTGAAGCAGGTGCAACCTAGTGGTCAATGGAGCCTCGAACTCACAACATGACCCACTCAGGTCCAACCATAACCAGTGGAGCCTCGAACTCACAAAAATGACCAATTCCCTACCAAACTTAGCAGCCTCGAACTGCATTAATTTCTCTCAGCAGCCTCGAACTGCTTCAACTCATGAGATTTTTCCATCAAAATCAAAACAGACATTTACCAGTACTTTCAGTGAGTAGACTTTAATTTTGTCATGTCCAATTTGGCACACTTTGGAAATAATTCAACAGGTAGTGCCTTACCTTTGTATAAGTCGGCTTATGCCCACTCACGTCAGACCACTGGCTTGTGTCTGTCCGTTCGACAACCTCGGACCGTCCAAACCTCCAAAATTCCACCCCAATACCACAGGACGAGCCCCCAAACTGTTACGGATTCAAATATTGGGGATGGATACAAGAGGAAAAACCACAATAACAACACTGGTCCGGCCGGGTTGAGTCAAACGATGATTTTAATGATCACACGCGTGGGAGATGGACACCGTACGCAGACAGCATCAGAACTCAAAATGGTGGAGCATTGATCAAACTCTTATAGCCTCTAGTGGCCCCCACCTAATCATAAAAGCCTAAACATTCACATTCTTTCTCTCACACAGTGCCTAAGCTACAACCTTGGCTCCCTGTTTATCTGCTCCTGCTGAGATGGGGCAGAAAACTCCAGTATGTTCTGTTCTCTTCTAATCAGACAAATAAGGCAATGACTTTCTGCAAACAGTATTTCTCATAACTCAGCAGTATAATGCATCATAAAACAATATCATTCATTCACAATAAACCAGCAGTCTAATGTAATGCAACTCAGCTTAACAAATGCAATAGTTATCACCTTCTTCTAATTCAGGAGAATAATGCAAACTAAAACTACATAATAATTCACCATCTTTAATTAAGGGTCTAACATGGCATAAAATAATATTATAATCTGACAATAGCTAATTCATAACAACTCTAGCGTGCTTGCTAGCTGGCATTGGCATAATGCAAAAATCGAGGTTTCATTATGAACTCCATGGAAACCTTTGGGTGACATCACAGTGGCTGCAACCATCTTTTGTATGCATATATGTTTTTGATATTTAAATGAGGCCAAAGCAAACTGCTGAATCTTGAATAAATAACATTTAAAGCGAACATTTAGAGCTATGTAACTGTGTTATTAGCCTGTATCTGCTGATGCTTCTATTGCTATTGCTGCCTCCACTACCCTTCTTGAGCCTTGGGTTTGGCAGCAGTTGTTTGTCTCACATAGCGAGGTCACATGGGAAGTCATTTTGGCAGCTCCTGCCATCAGCGCGTGCCAGTCCTTTTCTCTCAGCCATCGGTACATGGTGCCAAACTGAGAAATGAAGCATGTTATCTGTAACTAATAGAGTCCATCTCAGCTATGGGATTATCTGACATCTATGACTGGGCTCTCTGCTGTATTGCATCCACAGGCAGGGTGAAACTCTGCTCATTAGTGATGCGTGGGTCAGCCCATAACTTGCAGGTCTCAAGGGTTATGGGTTATAAAAAACAGAAAACATTGGAATACTCTAGGCTGTGACTACTAGTCCACCTTCACCTTGTCCTCCCCTCTGTTTCAAACACACACAACTACACGCACATTTACGCACAGTATAGTGCAAATCCTTTTGTGCCATGGCTGTCAGTAATCTGCATTACTGAACCACAAAGCATCCCAGTGTTAGCTGGGAGTGAAGCAACAGCAGCATATGACTGAGGAAATTAACCTACACTGACAGCACTGTGCTCAGCAGTTACATTTGTACATAATTTGAGGTCATGTAACGTAAAACGCCCCTGCTTGTAGCGTACAGTGAGAGGTATGACAAAATCCTGCCTGAGTAAAAATGAGGCACATTTCAAAGTGTTCTTACAAAATATTTGAATTTATAGAGTTACAAAAAGACTGTGCAGGGGGTCGCAAGTTGTTACAGGCTGCGTTTGTTATAGTGTTGTAACTAACTTAAGTGTGGATGTTAAAACATTTGGACCTGAAACTGTTAGGATGCCTGGGTCGTTGACCCAGGGTTTTTGAGTTTATTATTATTTATAAATTCTAGTCTTTGGTTTCTTTGTTAGAGTTCTGTCTTTTGGTTTATGTCTCTGTCTTCTCTAGTCACTCTGTCTCCCCTGTCAGTTATATCCCCTTGTCTAGTTCGCGTCTCTGTGTATCCTTAGTTGCTATATCCCCGTGTCCAGTCAGTGTCTGTGTTTGCCCTGGTCCCACGTCTCTGTTCCCTCTGTAGTGCCTGCATGTGAGTCTTTGTCTTTTGTTCAGTCTGTGTTTTGTGTTTCCTGTTTTACTTTGAAGGTCTCTGTCTCATCTCAGTGTGTTCAGTTTACGCTTCCTTGTCTCGTCAGTTCTGATTTGCCCCAGCTGTGTTTCCCTCCTGTTACCCATTCCCTGATTGCTCCCTCTGTGTATTTAAGCCCTGTGTTTCTTTGTGTCTGTGTCGCGATCTACCGTTTACCTAGCTGTGTGTTCTGTCAGTCCTCCGGTTTAAGTTTATTTTGATTTTTTCCAGTTATGTTATATTTGAGTTTAACATTAAAGCTGTTTTGAGTTCACGTTTGTCTCCGGAGTCTGCACCTTGGGTCCTATTCCTGTCTGCACACAGCCGTCACATAACAGAAACAGCACCGCAAGAGGAATAACGCCAAAGCTAGTACATGCAAGACAATGCTTTTTGATGACAGCAGCTCGAGGAGAGATCCCAGGCATTTTTGCTTCTGTCAAAGTGCGTTCTAAACGTCATATTTAAAATGTAAATGAATACAAATATTAATCCCAGTGTTTGTTCTCACTTACTCTTTGATTCCAATTTTCATCTAAGATTTCAAGCCTTCTTTCATCTGCAAACTACCACTTACTCACAGGCGGCTGCACCAACACAAGTAATATCCCTATGGACAGCAAACAAACAGCAAATGCTTATATCTTCCAGGCATGTAGTTGACAAAACTGCAGAACAGTAGGTGTCAATTCATTTACCAAACATATCTAAGTTAGGCTTCGAGTCAAATAGAGCTTCAAAACTTCCAGTGTGTTGACGTGTGTGTTCCACAACGCTGTGCCCTGGGGAAGGCTACACCGCCCTCTGTCATTCCTGCTTATATGGTGGCTCTATGAAGACAAGCTGAGAAGAACGCACTAAAGATGGTCTACTTTCACAGTATTATGCTTTAAAAATTTTTGCAACTCGTGGAAAAAAAAAACCCCAAAACAACTATGACCTAAAATTAAAACAGAATCGTTTGCTTGACGCTGATAAACTGCACATCAACTGAACTGAAAACAAATCTGCTTGTACTGTGATGCAAATATCCAAACAATAATCTCTTGTGAATACACACCAGGAGTTGGGTCATTTGAGCAGTTTACTGCCAAAAACAAACCAAAAAGAAAATCACATTTAAACACTGATTAAATGCATGACATACTTTTTAAATTCCATAAGCACAATCTGCATAATTATCATATAATCAATATTCTGATTTAATTTGCTGCTGTTAATCTTACTTTACATTTAAGTTTTCTATTTAATGAATTCATTCATTTACAAAATATTCTAAGATAATGCATGATATGCAGTTAAGACCATTTTTTACTTAGTCATGTGTTTGTTTATTTTGCCATTTTTTATTTTAGTAGCTCCACTTCTGTTTGTTTTGAAAACATTTGTATGCTTGACAGATCATGTTTTATATAAAGACCTTCCAAGACGTTATAATTGAAGAGATATTTGAAAGGAGATTGTAATTCTTAAGGATCTGGGAACAAAGATGAAGATGATGGCAGGATTTACAATACCACAATACATGTAATTAAAACACTTTATTACCAGACACTGGTTTACAAACAGCATGATTCACTGCCACCATGTTGCTCTAGCTAAAATAGCAGTTCAACACAATAATTAATTAATACAGTTAAAGACAGGCCAGTTGGGGAGGCAACCTACAGGGTGGAGTGCTACCAGTTTCTCACCCTGGACGTCACAATGCAATTCTCACTGCAACTTAAATGGTGCTTTATACTCATATCATGGTGTTTACACCCATATGCCTAAGAGGGAATCTCACCAAACATACCTCACCAGACTGTGTAAAACAGGGAGCTATTTAAATTCATTTTCATATTGATTTATGGCTGACTTTTTGTGTTTCCTGAAGTTATTTGGCTGCAGAATTACCAAAACTATCAAGAAATGGACTGTAACTTGTTCCCTTATCATGTTTTACATTTTCTTTCATGTGATCTTCGACATCCAACATTTAATAGTTTGATTATTAAAATCTGACAATTCTACATTTTTCCATTCATCCAATAATCTCAACAATATTTGATGTTGATGCCAATAGTAGTTCTTGACACTGGTTAGAAATATGATAGGCTTGCCTACAGGGAATTGTTTATTCTGTCAATGTCTGTCAATGTTCATCTGCAAACATGTTCTTTAAAGTTTTCTTAAAACACTTTTTTTCCCTTTATATTTTGGGGTCTACAGGGACGTATTGTTTCAGACTTGCGCTTGCATACGTAGAACAAAGAAAGGGCTGTTTTCCAGGCAAATATCAGTCTCTGGGGAAATTGCAATGTTGCCAAAATGATTGATGAAAAATAAAGAAAAACAACACCATGGAATGTATTTAAGGCACAGCACTTAGTACTTCACTGCAGTGTATTATACAGTAATCCAATTCTAATTAAAAAGTTTTGGTTCGGTCAGAGAAAGGTTCGAAGGTGCGGTGGGGTCAGATCACTGACCTCTGGATAGAAACAAAGCTTTGGGAGTGGAAAGAGAATGTGAAGTTAATCCTTTTCTTAAAGTCATGAGCATAATGGTAACATAACTGAAAACCAGCTATAGGATTTTCATTTTCTTTTTTAAGCATAAATACAAAAAATCTAAGTCGCAAAAACCCTTCCAGTCATTTCAAAGTCTATAGGAAAATGGCTTTCTGTCTTCCTGCTGTGTTCATGGGCTCACTCACACATTATAGGTCATACTGACTAATTTATTTTTGGTATGAAACTGCATGCTCATTGGATAACGACATGTTAATCATGCGCCTTTAGCCAATAAGCATGTGGTTTCACAGTCAGACCTGCCTCTTCTCATCACATCTTTTTTTTTAAACTAAATGGCAACGATTGCAAAAAAATCTTGAGCCTTCAGCAGCTTCAGAAACCAGTGGGTGATGTCACAATGACTGTGTCCATCATTTATGCTGCCTGTGGTAACTAGGCTCTCTTGTCCATGACAGTAGGTTGCTTTCCATCCAGATTAACTGTATGTAGTGAAAGCAACTGACAGTGTATGCCTTGCAGCTATCGTCGATTATTACCACACAGAGTGCACACTTGACAATGAAGGCTGTATACCTCCCAACAGATTTGTATTAATTAAATGCCCGGAGGGTAGGTACCACCACAGTGTTATTCCTTTTTATTTTCCTACTTACACATTTTTATCTCTCTTTCACCTACCTAGAGATATCCAGTCCTTAAAGTAGACTTGATTTAAATTAATACCATCGAATCTGCCGAGGGAATGCAGGGGGGACAGAGAAGCGAAGTTATGTAGTGGAACATTGTTTTAATAGAGCCACTACAGACAAGAGGAAGCAAAAGAAGCACAAAGGGTCAAGAGCTACAGCAAGGCTAAAAAAAGAAAAGCTGAAGGAGGAGGAGGAGGGAAAAATAGGATATGCTGACTTCATTAACGTAATCTGCAAATGTACACCAGAGGCCATTGAAACTCTATTCAAATCTATAATAATGAAATTCTTTGTAGCATCAGGTCTTTCAGTGGGTAACTCTCTGGATTACATGGGAAAAATGTAAGATTACAGATATGCAGATTTAAGCTTTTGTGTTTTGCTACATGTTAAATTTCATTTGCAATTCTGCTTAAATGTTTAGTTTTTAATGTAATTAACATATCTCTTTTGATTTTAGTATGTACTTTGTCAAACCTGATGTATTCACAAAAATGTGTTTTAGGAGAAGCTGTTAACATGAGCAGATATTCACTCATTCCATCTTTAAGTCTGAGATTGTAGTCTGAGATGAGTGATAGTACAGGTTAATTAAGCTTGACTTTAGTTATATCGAAAGTGATACTCCAGGAGGACGGCTGTTGGCTCAGACAGTAGTCTTTCTTGTTAGTTATTTTGTTTAATAAAGTCTGTTTTATTTAAATAAATCTTTTGGGTCAGCTCCTTTTGTCACTTTCTTTGAGGAAGTTTGTTGCAAATTTTACATAATGAGAACAGAAGAAGATGCAGAAACTGGAGACCTAATTTCCGAATATTTAGGATATAAATAGAGTGCAAGAGTTATTAGAAAAGGCTAATAATGAACAAATGTGATTTGCTGAAAAGAAAAAAATGTCATGTCAGACTGTTTCTGCTGCCAAAACCCAAAGTAGAGGAGGAGGAGAAAAGTAGTTAATACCAGACCTTATAATCCTGGGATAATACAAGACAACCATTTCCAGTTATCATCACAAAGACTCCTGGTCTTATTCTGAGCTTTCTGTGAAGAAATAAGAATGTAAATGCTTCAACATTGACAGGTACAGAATTAAAGTAACTGAGCCTAGAAGACTGGAACAACAAAAGAGTTTAGCGGATGAATGAAAAAGTCACTTTATAAACTCCTGTTTCCTGTCAGGGTATTTTTGAAATGATGAATTTGTATTTGAGGGTGAGTTGTTGAGCTTTATAGATGTTTTAATGGGATCTTCTAAAGATAGCTGCACAGCACGGGTCAAAATGAAGATCTGTACCAAAACTGTGAGTGAAAGTAAACCTGAATAACCTGATTGGGTTCGTATAATCGTAAAGTTCCAATTTCAAGCTATACGTTGAATACTACAGGACGCACAGTGGTGCACTGTTGCCTCACAGCAAGCAGGTCTGTAAGAAGGCTGTATGAATGGTGGTCTGTCTCTGTGTTAGCCCTGTGACAGAATGCCAGCCCGTCCAGGCTGTACGTTGTTTCGCACCCACAGAGATAAGCTCCAGCCCTCCCGCAAAACTGAATTTGATAAGCAGAAGGAAATAGGTGGATGGAAATTGTAGACGTATTGTAGACATCATCATCTTGTTTCTATAACACTCAGACAAGAATGAAAATGTGTTGTGGTTTTGACTGATAGACTAAGGATACTGCAATTTGTCATTAACAGCCAGGCCCTAAAGCATAGTTTGGAAGATGGCTTTAAATCCCAGATCCATGGAGTTATGTCCATCCTTTATATATGTCCAAAAATAGCTGAATAACCCACTGACTCTTTGTGCTGCTTCTGTCAGACAGACACAACGAGTCAGACATTAACAACATGTATTCCTCCTTCATACTTCCATATTAACATCACTTGTCACTCTGCAAAGACTAGAAGCTAGTTAGCATATACTCTGCATGAGCTTTAATGTTCCCCACATTGGGCTCGCTGGAAAAATGGTAATGTATTAGTGTTTCTGTCTAACTCTTAGACATCTCCTACAAAGTAGGAGTTTTCCATCAATATCTCTTACACTGCAGTTCAAATTTACTAAAGAAGTATGACACCAACTTGAGGCTATGTTTAGTCCATACTTCTCTAGATCCTGTTATCTCTCACTCCAGGACCAATGACCCTTGCCCAGTCCTCCACCACTAGTGGCATTATTCCACCAGATAAGGTCCTCTGTCAACCTGTGCGACATTGTGACATTTGGCGAGAAGAACAGTGCCGCCACCTTTTTGCTGACCTTTCACAAAGGCTTCAGCAACACTGTGTCACAGGAGTTGCCCTCGACTGCATTTGTGGCCGACACAATCCTGAACTCAATTTGCGCTCTTGCTAAAGGGTGTAATGATTTTGCAGGTCTAAGACATGTGCTTCTTTAATTCTCCACTTGCAGACAGGTGCGTTCTAATCTTCAACTATAAACATGGATGAGTGAAGGTATTATATATATACAAGCAAAATATCCATCTTCACATCTCTAGCATTAGATTAAATTGTGCCTCTTATTGCAGCATAACAACAGCGATGGTAAATTTGAGCTTCCTGTAAATAATTGCAAACCTTTATGAGGCGTAAGGTATCACGACAAGAATGCCTTTGGTAACACTGCCACCCAGTGTGCAGAAGAACAGCTGCAGCTATTTACTGCTATTTTTCTCAGTATCGGTGTCTAAATGCTAATGCAGCTCCTTCATAGTGCCAAACTGAAGTCACTTTATTCATTCCTTATATGAGAGCTACTGCAAACATTACACAATAAAAGACTTTTAACTGCATTTATCTAATCAAGTCTGCTCCTAGTTTGTTGATATTCTCAGTCCAGCAGAGTTTACAGACCTTGAATGCTAATGGTACTATTAGAATGCAGTGCATGCCCGCACTGTGCAGGGACTCCAGCCTTCTTGCAGTGAGCAAAGCCCTGACATGTATACACACGCGCTGAACTCATAGTTCTTTCTATAACATATAAACCCACTATTTGTCTTCAGGGATGCTTGGGCATCTTGAAGCTTAAAGATCTATATTTACTTCTTTGCTCACCCAATCCCTATAACAGTGACCTGTTTGCCCTTCTCTTTCTCCTCTGTCTTTTTTTTATTATTTTATTTTCATTATTGCTTGTTATCACAACGACATCTGATTGAACCTGTTCCTGTTAATCATCAGTTTTCATCCAATCATCGCTCAGACACTTAAGCAATCTGAAAATTCTAACTCTCACATTGTTGCAGATCTTTGATTGCGCTATCTATATGCAAATGATGTGTGAAATTCGACCGCAGCTCGTATGTTGCAGGCTTTTGTTGGGAACCTGTGTAACTCAATATCATCTATTAAAAAACCAAGTCACATATTCGGTAAGTTATAAAGAAGCTTTGTGGGGGGGGTGGTTATTTATTTGCAGCAGCCTTGGATAACTGTAATAACAATTTTCAGCACCAATCCATTCAACACATAGTGTGTATGTGTGTTTACAGTTGCCTAGATGCTGAACGTGCACAGCCTCGCGTTCTCTCCCAGCAGCTGCGTGTTTCCCAAGGCTATCGATGTTCCTATACAGCACATAGCAGAACAGCATGCAAATCTTCCACATGATCAACTCTCAAATAGGAATGAGGTAAGTAACGTTTAATGGAGTTTAGTGTTCTGATTTCAAACTTTCATGAGGCTTCATAAAAGCAATTATGTTAGATGTGGGATACAAATGCAGAAGATTTAAGAGAATCAAATTCATATAACAGGATAACATATGCTCACATAGACTTAATTCAAAATGGTTTAGTGTCATCATCATGTTTGAGATTTGTGTATTTGGAACCAGGATGTATCTTTATTAAAATGCAAACCAAGCTATTTTTAGAAGACTACTTTGAGAAGATTTAATAGAGTGATTGTCTAGCGCTGGTGTGATTATACCAGCTTCAGTTATTCTAGAGGATCAGATTAAGTAGTAGTAGCCAGTATAGTGTAGTATATTACAGCTTCAGAAGTAAAACAGCAACCCTCATTCTGGTGCTCTGATGATGTGGACAAGGAAAGGAAAGGGGGGGGGGGGGGGGGGTTATTTTGTTTTGTTGCTTTTGTTTGTTTGTTTGTTTTTCTGACTTTTCCTTATCCATACAGCCCAGATTTGTTCATTTTGGCCTTACAGTGATGGAGCTTTCTTAATGGACTTGAGGATAAATTGTTCAGAATGAAAACTCTAAAGTGGCCCCAGGCAGTTAAGGGACTGTACAAACTCATTTGAGTGGAGTCAAGTATAAGACATTTTAATGTTGTATCTGGTACAGAAAGAGAAAGCTAATTAAGACATTAAGATTTTTTTCTGTATTCTATCAACTAATATCCCAAACCCAGATTACAGGGTATATAACAAGTAACATAGTTCCAAATTTTGATTGCAAATGCCTTATGTCTCCAAATCTAGCTACTGTTTACCACAATATTCTCTAATATAAACAGTAATAAGTTAATCAAGTTAATGTTTGAACCCTGGGCACCAATATGTACATTAGTAAGATTAAAAATGTCCAAATGTATGGTCAACACTGAAAAGTTATGCATATTCCAGTCAGTCTAATAACTTGTGTTTGCCTTCCAACACTATTAAAACTCTCATTTGCTCTGCCTTTTTCTGACACCTGGTCCTTGCAAGAAATAAATCTGATAACGAAGCTATTTACATAAATGTCAACGTGTGGAAACTGATGATGAAAAAATGAACATCGTGAGACTTGCTGTAAGTGCCACTGTTGATCAGTGGAAAAGAATCAGAGTCTGAGGCGACACAGATTAGATAGGAAGGAGCAGCTGATGTACAGTAGCTACAGTAGCTTCTCTCTTGTGTCTTTTTTATGTTGCGAAGCTAACAGCAGCCAATATGTCAGCCCCAGCAATGTATTGCTCATGTTCAAATAGATAGCCATTCAGGTAACTCTAATAATGTATATATATATGGCTTATACCACTAATCTTGAGCGTACATATGGTTTCCTCCAACTTTGAGGAATAATCTAAGCATAAATGCAGTACTATAGTGGCTTTTAGCAGTGTAACAGGCCCTAATAATCATATGATTATGTTATGTTTAGCAAGAGTGAAATTTAGAAGAAAGAAAATTTAAACTAACATGTCTCGTCTGCTTAATCAAATTATAAATGGTTTAGTAATTACAATGCCTAACATAACAATGCTACATCCATGTCAGTGAGGTGGTGCTACACGGGCTTGTAAAGAAATCTCAAAAGATTTAGAAAAAGATTTAATCCATTCAAAACTTCTTAATTAGTTCACTTGCATTTCACAGCAGTTCAAAAAAACAAAGTGTAAAGGTAAGGTGATTTTTATTTTAGGAGGTTAACAGCTATTATTTATCATACAGCAACATTTTTATGCAATAACATATCCGTGAAATAGGCTGGAGATGACATCATATACAACCATATATCATAGTCTGACTAGTTGCATTGTGCAGCAAGTGCAGATACTCAAGTATATATAGGAGTTATTTTTCAGCTGTAGCTGCATTTTTGCAGAACGTATATTTGCATCCGTTTGCCTAAAATGTGAGAAACCACATTCATCTTGTTTAAAATGCCAATAACAGCAGCAACATTGCCTGTGCCTGCTATTAGTCAGTGATTCAGGCATGCAGATGAGATGTCTCAGTGAGCCGTCTTGCCACAAATCTCTGCACGCTTGTCACGCTCATGCTCTCCCATTAGACCATGTTTTCTACATCTCTGCATCTGCATCGGTGCGTCGCAGCTTGATCTAACCTTCAGGTTAAGGCCGTTTGACACCGACGGTTATCAGATAGTATTATCATGGAGCTGCCATGTCCAGACCAGCACTGAGCATATACAAGGCCTGATAAGAGGCGTCCATGGCAGTTGGTGGGTCGTGTTTTTTCTTGAGCCCCACCAGACCAGAGTGTTTTGTAGTTGTAAGCCAGGAGGAGGAGTCAGCCTGTGTAAACTGGATAAAGAGAAACTCTGTTGACCTATGTATTTGCTTTGGTCTTGAATTTTGTGTAATGATTAGACTCTGAGGCCAGTTCAGCAAGATAGTAAGAGCTTTAAATCGTGATAGTGGGTTTGCTGGTACAACAGCTGGTGCCATCTTGGAGGACTAATGCGTCATGAGTGTAGAATTGCCTGGCAGGACTGTATATGACATTAAAACCAAATTAAAAGTAAAAATACCATTCATTTTTGTTTGTTATTCATTCAACAAAGCC
This sequence comes from Perissodus microlepis, assembly GCF_051167445.1. NCBI lineage: Eukaryota > Metazoa > Chordata > Actinopteri > Cichliformes > Cichlidae > Perissodus > Perissodus microlepis. The sequence continues at coordinate 13,522,795 of NC_140479.1, read as the reverse complement.
CCTATAGCAGAGGGATTACAGAAGTATTTTGTAGTTTCAAATATTTTACAGTCATAATTGTTTAAAAAATTCCTGTTTTGACTGTTTTTGTACCACGCTGTATTGTATTGGCCCCACAATCTGGAAGGTTCTCATTCTTTAGCCTACATCTGAGCTATGATTTTATTGCAGTTGCTAATTTTTTGCTTGCGTATTGCAAGCATTCATTTCCATTAGTATTCATTTCAACCCATGTTTCAAGCCACTAAATTGATGTAGCTCCGACTCCGAAAGTTCAGCTCTATCCGTGCTAAATTCCTCGTTGTTCACTAGCTAGCAGCTGTATAGCTGTGTGTGTCTGTTGCTTTGTTTGGCAACTGGCACTGATGGTTTTTTTGAAACTTTTATGCTCGATCAAAGCTGCTGACAGCAAGAAAATGATATTAAAAAAAATGTGCAGTCTGTAAATATTCAGGTTGAAACTACAACTACTGTAACAGTCAGAAAATGGACCTGCTCGCCCATGTGACCAGACATTTGACGGATACTGCAAGTCCTGTCTTATAACACTCATGGCTATTTTCACTATTGCAAAAACTGTTAACTGATATAAAAAATACTAAAAAAAAGAGCTATTATATAAACTAAAGACTAAAATTTTAATCATGTATAATATTTGATATTTAATATTTAATCTAATATTTTTAGGTATCAAGCCATTAAGTGATGTAAAATTAGAAATACCAAAGGTGGGTGGAGGAGCTAGAAAGGATACGAAAGGGGAAGCCAACAGTAATAATTGGAGCCCTCGGGGCTGAACTGGTACAGTGACTCCAGCAGGTTCCAGGAACGACATCCGAGATCTCTGTCCAGAAGAGTGCAGTCCTAGGAACAGCTAAGACACTGCAAACTCCCAGACCTCTGGCAGAGGAGGAAACAGGGATCAAAATACTGACGGTCTCATCTTCTCACAGTCCCTTCATTCTCTTGCTCTCCAGTATTTTTTTGATGTTCTCCTCCCCTAAGCCCCATCCCAGATTCTCTATTCCACAGATAAAGACTGACTCTCCATCCCTCACACTAAATTTTGGGGGACAAAGATGTCAGTGCTGTTGTCCTGACTCTCTAGAAAAGGCTTTCCTCTGAGATCCATAGCACTCGATTTGTGGACATTTTCCAAAAAGTAGTTGAAATAATAGTTATTCAAGCTTTGGGGCTTTGACTTGTCACTTTTTCATTATTATTATTATTATTATTATTATTGTTGTTGTTGTTGTTGTTGTTAATAATATTAGACAACACATTCTACCTCCTAGAACACAGCCGCCTTGAACAGACTTGGATTGCCAACTGATAAAGAGGGCAGGACTTCCAGATATCTGCGTGTGCAAAAACCTCTCTGAAAAACTTGTCCATAATTATACTGAGTTCATTTATCGAAATGTACATTTTATAAAGATATAAAGCTTCTCCATCACCTAGTGACCCTGAATTGAATAAACAGCTAAGGGGATGGATGGATGGATATGTTTTATAAAACTACTTTAATTGTGTGGTGCCTGTATGTAAAGTAATTAACCAAGAATAACCTCAGGCAAGGTTGTACTTTTCCATCTTAGGGGAACTATGAAGCTGCACCCACCAATTATCTTTAATATGAGGTGATTTTTAATTCAGGTACCTGAACGTAAGGAGGGGAAATAAAACTCAGCATAGACTGTAAAGTTCACAGACAGATGGTTAAATAATCAATTAGAAAAGATGCAGCATATTGGAGAGCAAAGAAAAGTAATGTGCCTCATTTTAAACATAAGTTTTATGTTATATTTTACGAAGTTGCAAAGGATGAAGCAGAAAGTTTCAGAGCTGATGGGCACTGACTGAAAAGCCTGCTCACCTCTAGCTAAAAGAGACATCGCTGTCCTCAAACACACCTAGACTTTTGGCTGCTGGGCTGGGATTTTATAGACAAGGACCCGAGTTGTTTTGCAGAGAGGATATGGGCAGAGGGCAGAAAATAATTGTATCAGATTTATTATTTATTATCTGGGTGCTGTATGCATAACAGAGATGATAAGAAAAAACTGTGCTTGCATATAATGTGTTCTAATACTTATAGGCCTGGAAAGGTGCTTTGAGCTACATCGCATGCTAATTTAAAATGAACCAACGACAGCATGTTAATGGTGTTAATAATTGATTATCTTAATCAAAGCTGTGTATGTGCTGTTCAGAGATACATCAAACATTAAGGATACAATTTATTTTTCTAAACTTTTGCTAAAAGCAGTCATTTGAAATTCAATCAGTTGAAGAATGGCACTGGAAGAGGTCATAGAGGTCATTTTGCAAAGTAGTAATAGACTTATTGTTTAGGTTGGAGGGCTCATTCTCATGATGGATTCAGTAGAACTGCACCTTATTAGCCATTTACATTCATGAACCATCTTACACAATGGTTGCCAGAAGGCATTTAATCCCCCAACAGCTTTCTTGTTTTACATATTAATCGTATAACTGTTTAGTTCTACAACTATCAGAATTAATTTTCAGCTAGATGACATCATTAATGGATATTTCTGAGTGTGTCTACTTACTGTCTGTCCTCTACTTGTTTAGCCACCGTGGGTGCAGCCCTATGTGAGGTGATGTGAGCCAGTCAGATGAAGACATCAAATGCCATTGCTGGAACCGTGACACCCACTGAAGAGCTGGAGAGCAGGGCAAATGTTGATTTCCCTTCCTGGCGGGCTGAGCAAACATGCAATAACAATATGGAGTAGGTAATTATGATGGGAACTCATTCAGTAAATATCACTTTAGCTCCATCTCATTAACAGAGGAATAAACCACAATGTTGAACAACATTAATAGATTGTTTAACTCATCATTAACCTCCAGTGCTTAACTTGCCAGATTCCACATTGTTTTTGCGCTGGAAGGAGAACCGGCGTGTCGGTCTTTCAGCACAGCAGCTTCAGCAACAAAAGGTACTGTCTGTACCTGGTTTTCTCAGCAGAGGAAAGCTGCCCACACATTTATTTTCAGATCTAGAAAACACCGGGTGCACTGGCAGTGTGTGTTTAACATCCCCCCTCTGTCATCGCCCACAAGAGATGAAAACTGTTAAACATTCAGGTGCTCATTTGAGTCTTCCAGGCTAGCTATAAAAAGAACAGCTTTGTAACAGCGCGTTGCCTATTTGCTAAATATACTGCTGTGAATTTTGTTTTCATGGATTTTCTCAATACGTGTGATAACACGTGAACAGAATGCAAATCCACTTTGTCTACAGTATATTTATTTATATATGATTTCTAATATTCTATATAACTTTAATTTATAGTTACAACACTGGAGTTCAGTGTGTATACAATATGTTATTTAAAACAAGTTTCACTGCATGCTGGTGGAATGTTCTTACTGTACTCTTACTGTAAATCTATGTGCATGAAGCAATCAATTTGATGCTGGTGAAAATTATACATCAACCCATGCCTTCATCGATTGTTGGGGGGAGGTAATTTTCTCTAACAAAAAGTTAAAATCAGTTAAAATAAAAAATTCATAGCACAAATTAAAGCCAGTGATTAAAAATGTCTTGTTGATTAGAGGAGAATAGCCAGACTGTTTTGAGCTGATAGGAAGCCAATGGCAACTGAAATAACCACTCATTATAACTAAGGTATGAAGAAAAGAGTCTCTTGAAACACAGCATGCTGAACCTTGAAACCAACAGAAGACCTGCATTGGGGCTTCTGAACACTATCTCCAGCGTCTTGTTGAATCTATGCCATGAAGATTTAAGGCACTTGTGAAGGCAAAAGAGGGACTACAAGCGAGGTGTAACTAACAAAGTGGCCAGTGAGTGTATTCGATTTTGACAAATTCATACTCTATGCCTGGCTTCTTCGCAGAACAGTTGTTTTTGTCCCTACATTTGCCATTAATCATTGTTAATTTTGCAGGTGATGCAACAGTAACTGGGCTTATGTCCAACATAAATGAGTCAGCCTACAGAGCGGAGGTACAGAACATGAAGAGCTGGTGCTTGGAGAACAACATGTTCTTTATTAAAACAAATGCCAAGTGGCTTATATTAACTGTAGAATGTCAGAGAAGGCCTTTTCGTCAGAAGAGACAGTGTAAAGAGAATGCCTAACACATCTCACAGGGCCTCACGCAGTCTACCAACACTGTTTCAGTCGAGAGAGAAGAGCAGCTTTTCTTGAGGTAGCTGAAGAAACCATGTCTGGCACAATTCAGCACTGTAGAGAGCATCCTAACAAGTGAGCCACACAGCACCTGATAGGAAAGCTTTTTACAGTCTTGTCCTGCAAAAGGAAAACAGTTGGGTTCAGCTCAGTTAGTTCATCTATGTCTTGCACTGCAGAAGGAAGGCATAAGTGTAAAGCCTTCTTTGCATGCACCTCCAGACTGACAATAGTTTTTTCCCAGTGCAGTGACTGCTCTTACTCAGTCCACAAACTACCACACATGACCTACTACTCCTGTAACTATACTGAGGACAGCTTACTTCATAGACACATGTTTACTACAGCATCAAAGTAGTTCTATGGTATGAATTCTCAACTTGTCTCAATATCTAGATCTATAACACAGTGACAAACACTGTTATCATTATACCACAGTGTACAAGAGCTAACACATTTTATAATATTTACTTATTTTTTTACTATTACCAAATACTATTTCATAACTAAATCTGATTTATATTTTATTTTGCTAGTTATTTTACAACAATTACTTGGTAAGTGGCAAACTTAATTTTGCTGAACGTGTGCAAGCTTATTGAACTTTCTGTAACAAAGCTACACTAGTCCCTTCTATCTTTATGTTCATTTGTATATGGAAATCCCTGAAACATGAATCATGGCACACACCAAATCATTTGTGCTCTAAGAAAATTTGCAATGCCTGTTGTTGTATTGTAAAACTCAGAATCTAAGATAGAGATTGAGAGAGACATGAGTTTGAATTATGCTGCTAAACTGTAACTAATATGCCAGCTGAGTGGAAACAAACAAAATAGTTCTCCCATTGTTAACTGTATTTCTACATGCACTTGAAAATCTGCTCCATGACTGTAACTATGGTGAGTCAACTAAAAATAACTTTATCAGGAATAGACGATTTGGAACAACTGTTTTAGTAGTTTCAATGTTTATTTGAGTGTCATTATCGTTTATAATAACCCAAAAAAAAGCCAAAGGCAGACACTACTCAGCAAACTTTCAATTATTCCTTATTAATCTAATTGTATTATGTATGAATGTGTTATGCAGATATTGTGATGGTCTGCGTTATAAGTCCCCTTTCTAATAAGTTGCTATTACAATGTCCAAGTGGGCGACCATTGATGACATGCTGTGATAAAAAAATGTCTTCTCATTGCTGTGTTTAGGATGAAATCTGTTTCCATTTTGCTAAAAGCTGAGGGCATGAATGATATTGTGCTGCCCAGGAGGGGAGAGAAGCTGCAGTTCTCCAGTTATATGCCTTTCACAGCAGGTTTGGCAATCGCCGCTTCCTCTCAGAATAACAATCACTCTTTGTACTTTCTTATGCCAGGGCAGCAGACACACCTTCATTCCCTGGGCAAGAAACTTGTAATTGAAACAAATAGCACTAAATGCCACCTCTTACACTGGTATATGTATTAAATAAAGGTGACTCGTCTTGCTGGGAGTTGTAAAATGGTTTATTTTGATTGCTGAATTTATTTATTTTATGTTCTTTACATTGGCTCCCAATAGATTTTAGAATTCGTTTTAAAATTATTGTTTTAACGTACAGAGCACTAAATGGCCAAGCCCCAGATTATTTATCCAAGCTTCTCACAAAATACACTACTGCTCGCTGTCTCCGCTCACAGACTCAGAGTTTGTTGGTTGCTCCCAGAACACGTCTGAAGACGAAAGGGGACAGAGCCTTTCAGTCTGTGGCACCAAGGCTGTGGAACAGTCTACCTCTACAACTACGTTTGGTTGACTCTGTGGAATCCTTTAAAAAACAGTTAAAAACTTTACTGTTTAAACAAGCTTTCTGTTGACCAATGCTTTTTACATTTTTATATTTTTAATTTACATTTAAACTCTATATTGTGTATATTGTGCATTTTGCTATTTATCGTACTGTTTATTTTAATCTCTGTGTGCAGCGCTTTGTGACTACCTGTCTATGAAAAGCGCTTAATAAATAAACTTACTTACTTACTACTACTTACTGAAAGCCTGGAAAAACATTTTAAAGAAAGTGTTGCACTTTTACTTTGACCTGTCATTTCAGGTTCTTGCATATAGGCCCACTGTCCCAGTAAGTAACTTCCTTCATTCTGTATTCATAAGCCATGAAACACAATGTATGTTTCAATCAACTTATGGATTCTTGATGTTCACATTGTACTGGTCTAGATATTGTTAGTTCTCTTGTGAGTTTTCTTAAGTTGTGTTCTTACACAATGGCAGCATTTGTTATTTTTCCATAACTAATAATTATGCTTATAATGGATGCTGTTTAGCTACAGTGTCATGATTTACATTTATACTGTTCAAAAGCTGTAAGGAAATTAATAAACTTCATTTTATATCCCTGACATGAACTTAAATGGTAAATTTACTGTGTTTAAAGAAAATTTACCAGGGTTTCTTAAAGGTCTAGTGTATTCTTCATCTCTTGACTTTGAGATACTATTTAGGAATTGTTAAAATATATCATATCAACTGATATAACACCATCCTGAGAGTCTGGAACCAGCTAATCAGGTATAGCCTGAAGCTTATCCCAGCTATTATAGGGCGAGAGACAGACAACCATTCACACCTATGGGCATTTTGGAATCACCAATTAACATATCCCCACTAAGTGCACTGTGGACTGTGGGAGGAAGCTAGAGTACGTGAAGTCAACCTGGGCAGACACTGGAAGAACATGCAAATTCCACATAGAAAGGCTCTGGACAAGTAGTGCAGTCAAACTCAGGACCTTGCTGTGAGCTAAAAGTGCTAACCACTGCACCACTGTGTTGCCATTTCCTTAAATCTGCATTCATTTTTATACCCAGCAGAAGGCAATGACTCTGCAAAAAGAAGCCGCTGGATGACAAAATGACCTAAAGACCTTAGCAGAAACATCTGGTTAGTTTATATTTTTAGTCACTAGTTTTAAATCTTATTGAATGCAAAATGGTGTTTATTATTTAAATTCTGATTTCTTTTAGAATCTAAAGAAGGATTCTTCTGGCCGAAAAGTAACTACTGACTGAGCGTTCAGTGTTCCTCAGCCAGATTCGCCCAAGACAGCAAAAACATCCAACACAAGGTTTTCAGAGTGGATCTACAAACCACTGAATGGTATTTTAGATTTTTTTATATACAGAGTATGTTCACAGAGTTCCTGATAGTAGTTTTAAGGAAAGTGGGTGTCTTGGTTGCCTGAGGAGATTTATTCATTTTGCATGTTGATTTCAAAAGCTGTCTTTAAAGAAAGAAAAATCAGAGTGGGATTATTATTAATAATTCACACAGACATTAGGACAGTTAGACTCCCACCACTTGTTTTATATCATCCTCCTTCAGCATTATTTTTTGGCAATAAGCAATAAGTCAAGGCCACATGAGGTTGTTTTATGACAATGCTTCACTGTAAAAGCCATGTGAAATGTAAAAGCCAGAGAATACACAATAGTATACATCAAATCAACAGCAGTATTAAACTATACCATAGTTTATTATATTTTATAAATCTTACATAAAAGAGTAACACAGCATACATCTAAAAGCACTGTGTCTCACTTTCTGAGGGATTACTGAAAGATTCATTGGAGTAGGACAATGAAGACTAAGAGGATATAAACAACACCATTATGAATAAATCAACTATTCTTATGTCAGTGTTTGCTTATCAACATGAAGATTGTTTTATTTAGTCTATATCCTTTGGTATAATCTGCAAGTTTGTATTCAAGTCCCTTCAGAGAGGCGGGAATGAATTGGATGTAGCACATTTATCACAGTCCTCTGTGTTCTCTGTATATTTTCTCTGCTGGGAAATTATGCTTCAGAGACTGTATAAGTCATTCATTGTATTGTCTAACACATTAGAGCATTCACTGATAACTCATAATCTAAGCAAAACAAACAAAGGGGAGATTATGCTTCCATCTGTGTCTTTGAATCATAACCAGTTTCCACTTGATTGCACAGGAAGTGCAGCCTGATGGGAGACAGATTGTGAGGTGAGATGCTCCTCTGGTGGAGAACAGATGTCATTGCAGGCGTGACTTCATGTAGCCTGTCCTTGATAGCAAGTGAGAGGACAGAGAGCTACTAATCCACCAACAGATTACTGCAACTCGTTAAAGAGAACATTTCCTTTAGTAAAGCGTAAAGAAAATGATTATTACACAGACATATGCAGTGGCCCTTTGTACTGTTTAAACATAACTTTAATTTGGATATTTTACATCAGTTATTTTCTATATCTACTAAAAAAATAACAAAAACAGTATTGTAGATTTTGTGTTACTGCCCAAAATGTTATAAAACAGTAAAAAAATGTACATCCTATAACAATGTTTGGGAATAATTGATCTTAGTTATATAGCAATATATTATAATACAGTAATTCAATTGTATAGATATTCTATTTTATACTGTGCTGTAAAATCAAACGTCTTTAATGTATATTCCCCACTCAACCTGTAACCATTCGTTTACGCTTTTTGCCAATTTTCAAACAAACAAGTCATTACGTTAACCTTGAAGACCTTCATGGATGTAAGATGAATATTAATGGATTGTTAACATGACCCTACGTTACACCCCTTCAAAGTCTTATCAGAAAATTGTAAAAATCTTAAAATGTTTCAATCATGAAAAAAAAAACATACATGGAATTACACTCAACAGCCATTTCATTAGTTAAGTCCTGATTAAACCCTTTTTTGGTCTCAGTTCTTTGTGGCATAAAATCACCAAGGGACCGGAGACATTCTGCAGAGATTTTAGAATAATACAGTTCCTGCTGATTTGCTGGCTGCACATCCATGAGTTTCCACCACATTCTAAGGTTGCTCTGTTATATTGAGATCTGGTGAGGCCATTTGAGTACAGTGAGCTCATTGTCATGTTGAAGAAAACAGCTTGAGATGATCTGAGCTTTGTGACATGCTGCAATATCCTGCTATAAACACCCATCACTGTGGTAATGATGATCGGATGTGCATTGTCAACAACAATACTTGGGAAAGCTATGGTGTTTAAACAATGCTCAGTTGGTACTAAGGATATAATATAATATAATATAATATAATATAATATAATATAATAAAGAAAACATCTCAACCTCAATTTTCTGTTCTAAGCTGTCAGTCACTCTGCTGCTGTGGCTCATCTGCTTCAAGGTTCGATGTATTGTGCATTCAGAGATGCTCTTCCATATACCTTGATTGCAGTGAGTGGTTATTTGAACTACTGCCTCCTCTACTTTAATTTACAAGGCATTTCTCCCGCTCGCTGAACTTAAAGCAAAATCAGTTTTCTTGAGTATATACTGACATACATATACAGTATGTAACTTTTATAGCATCTCTACTTACATTTTAGCAATTTTATGCTGTGCTGTACAAGTCAAGCCTGTTTACTGTGTATAGCATTGCAGAGCAACACTGAAGATAACAAAACCTAAATAAGAAAACATATTAAAAAAAGACAGATTTCTGAAAGAAGTCACAGTTTCACTTGAGGTTGGTTTTAAGAAAATCGTGACATTATTTTAACCAGATTCATGAGGTCATTTCCTGGATTACTTTCCCTTGCTGCACTTTGCTCATGTTTGTTTCAGTCCAGTTAGATTGTGGAGGCTGGATGAAGCACACAAATACGACAAGGACAATATTTTCTTAAAAGATCATTAAAAGACCATTTCTACAGGATGCTTAGATGCTAAATGTAAATGAAATTAAGTGTTGCAATGAAAGAAAAAACAACAACAAAAAAAACCTTCTGACTCATGGATAGCAATTAGATTAAAAAGAAATAACTGTAAAAATAAATGTCTTTACATTTTTTTCTTGTGGTTCCCATCTGTGTTTTTTCCCTCAACATTAAAATAGGCTGTTTGTTTCCTGATGAGATATGATTACAAAAGTATACAAAAAGTATTCTTTCCCTATTCTCTTTTCTTTTATCCTTACATCAAAGCTTTACTTAATTATCAGTTAAGAAAACAGAGGATTTTTTTCAGTAAAGGTATAGGTTCCATTTCTAGCCAGGATTATGGAAAAAGAGAAAAACTTGTAGGGGAAAATAGGACATTTTTAATAGCTAATTTGGCATTTTTAGTTTTCTAAAGTGTAAACATACATAGAAGAAAAACTAAATATACATTGTAGTTACAATGTATATTTAGTATATAGTTACTGGGGAAGAAATATGTAGCATTCAATTTATCTTTTTCTCATTATTTTTGAGAACTTGATTTAAAATTCTTTAATAATAAAAATATGAAACTGGAATCTTGAAATCTCCTGATAATTAGACAGTAATTCATAACTATAAGAAAAGATTTGTAACTTATGTATCTTTTCTGAATACAGTGAGGATTAATGTAATAGATGCCGAGAGTGTAAGACGCTGTAACATTAGGTCCAACCATTTCTCTTATTCTTAGTTGCATTCCCGTTAAGTTCACCAGGTCGCAACTTCTACTTTTCCATTAATTACAGGACATTAATTTCAAATTACACATAAACATAATTTGGCCCCTAAAGATAAAATGCTGGCATCACCACTGTGAGCATAATAGCATAATGATGTTAGCAAGAAATACAGTATCCTAAGTCATTTTCAGGGATCATGAAACACCTGAATGCAGCATTATGACAGTTGTTATTGATAGTACATGCAAAGTTGGGATGAAATTATTTTTTATTACAAAACAATAAAAAATAAAAGACAGAATAATAATACTACAGTTTAAAAAAACATGAACATTTATGAATTTTGATGCCGAAATGAACTTAAGGAAAATTTGTGAATACTTTGTGATTAAATACCAAAAACTTAGTCATTAGCGGGAAGACAGTCTATAAAAAAAGAGGAAGACTAAATTGTGATGTAAACATGAAGCTCAGGAGCATGGTTTTTTTTTTTTTCAGATACAGTGCAGACATGAATGCAGTGAAAAACACCAATGAAAGAATTACAACTAATAAAACCTGAAGTACATATAATTATAAACACTGTGGAGGTGTGTTACAGCAGAAGAGTGGATAGAATTAGCTCTTCCTCTCTTTCAAGTGGAATAAACAGCATCGACTTAAATCCTCAGTAAGGCCTGCTAATCCATAATCCTCCTGGCTCTGCATTGGCCCCTTTAGTCCTTGTGCAAGGCACGTCCAACAACACACAGGTCTGGGTGTGATGCAGAGCGTGTTGTCGTTCTGAGATCTGATTGGCTACCCCATGAGTCATCATCTCTGGTTGGTTCATAGTTTAGCCTAAAAGAAAGAACAGAAAATGTTGTCATTAGCAATTAACTGGGCCAGGTGAGTCCGAGTCACTTGGTGCAATACTGACTCGTGAAGTACGAGAGATTAATTGTTTTATATAAATCTAACGTAATACAGTAATAACAGCAGGGGAAAGTCAGTGGGAGGTTGGAGAGTAGCATTAAGTACAGAGAGTTATTTGTTGCATAATGTATTGTGAGAATGAGCTTCTGTTTGAGAGACACCTACAATGTAAGCATTTTTTATATTTAATATAATTACTCTTTAAGTGATAATGTGGCCTAAGAGTGGCATCACTTCATATCAGAAAATCTCTATGAACTGAAAAATAAGTCTACCAAAAAAGACAAAAACTCTTTTTGTCATTATATATATGTTGCTGCTTAATTTTCTTTGTAGCAGTTTCTATCTGAATCACCAAAATCTGCAAAGCTTGTGAATCTTTGGTCATGTCTAACTTTTCCTGACGGTTACAGAATTAGACAGACTAACCATCATTTAACTTGAATAAAAAGCGGTCCCTTTACATGCATTAGGTAAAAGCCAGGATTTTGCATGTCCTCCAAAAACATTCAAAATAGGGAACATTGTTTCAAGGTGTGGGACAGGAGGACAAAGAAAAGAAATCCTGTGCTGGTCCTTTTAAAAAAGGAAATCTTGTCACCCTGCTGTTATTATATTGTGATATTCAAAAATCTTTTAATTGCTTCCCAAGTGGACCCCATGTCACTTAATTGTTATGTATGTTGTTAATACTGTTTTTTTTTCCAAAACCATAACCAAGTAGGTGTTTTTAAAATAAAATAGGGCAGCTCCTACCAAAGAGGAGCATTTGTCCAGAATTGCTCTCAGAACGTTATATAAATTTAAGGTAAAAAACAAACAAACAAACAAAACAAAGTCATGAATAATCATTTAAGATAAGTACAAATGTGGTAAAATCTCACCCCTGTGAATATATCGCTGGTTCACTCCCACAAGTCTCAGCCACTGAGATGCGTTGTGATTGTTGTGGCAGACTTAGACTCTGCCTCCGGTCTGAATGGCTACGTCTGATAAAGGGTCGTGGCCCATGGACAGATGCAGGAGTCCTCCCACGTGTCTCAAAAGTATGTAAGAGGAATGAAACTTTGGTTGAGGTCCATGCTTGCGGGGGCTTGCTTACTGAACAAGTTTGGGCTTCAAACATGGACGGAGAAACGGGACAGAAGACTGAACGTGCATTACTAATTGTCCTGGCACTTGATGAGTCTTCACTGCTATTTTCCCTTGACCATCTTTGTACTTTTGGCGAAGCTGGGGGAGATGGTGCTTTGAAAGGGTACGAAGTGACTGAGTTTGAGCTCGAAATGTTCTGCTTTGAAACAGGTGGGCTGGGGAGTCTCCTCTGAAGAGCAGGTGGTGTAGGAAGTGTTCTGTTAAGAGAGGGGCTAGATGAAGAGGGTGGAGTAGGCTGATTTTTGAAATTGTGGGGACTGGGAAGTCTTCGATGTAAGCTGCTTGGAGTAGAAGGTGTGGAAGGCAACATTCGCCCTCTAGACACAGGTGGGGTGGCAGGTGTTTGGCTAGTCTCTACCGAAGCAGGCACAGAAGATGCTGTGGTGTTGGTTCCAGGCACTGAAATGTTACCACCATCTTGTATGTCTCTCAATTCTGTTTGAGTGGCACACGGTCCTACGTAACTTGTTGACAATTTCTCTGACTGAGAGTCTGAAGAGGGTTTTAGTTGTATGTTCTTTCTGAGTTGCTGATATAAGGAATCCTTTTTGATTTCCGAATCTGGTTGATTGACCTTAGAAAGAGGAAATGTCTCTTGTTGTTCCACTCTAACAGGGGAAATGTGTTTGGAGGTTTGTGGCAAGCCTCCTTTGCTTGGCAGTACCGTCACTGACTGAACTGAGGCCTTCAATCGTTGTGATATTAAACCCCTTTTCAACAAAGGTGATCTTCCTACTTTTGTTGCACCATCTGCTGCTACACTAGTTGATGTACTCTGAGCGCTTTCAAAGGAATTGTCCAATAATACTTCCATTGCTGGTGGAGGAAGACTATCCAAGTCTAAATCTGTTTTCTCACATGTTGTAGATTCAGACCTACAGCTAGTTATCCCAGCAGTCAGCACGGCTTCTACATTTCCTAAACCGGGTAACACTGGAACACCACATTTTCGCACACCTTTGAGAGGCCCCAGGACTTTAGGACCTTCTAGTTCCTCTATTCCTTGACTGAATGTATCAATCAGTTTTTTGACTGAATTCCTACCTCTGTGAAGGCCAGAAGATGGTTGGGGTGATAAAGGGGGGCTAGGAGGTGGAGTGGCTTTTATAAGACCCTTGGGTATATTCTTGTCTTTTTGTTTATCATCATCAGCTTCACTGGTTGCCTCCTGTTTTTTACTATTGGACTTTGTAGGACTTGCCTTGTCTTTAGGTGGTTGGGGGTTGTTTTTCTTTTCTAATGAAGGCTGTCTCTGATTTATTGCTGGAGATTGTGCTGGTGAGTTTCCTTGGTTTCGTTTTAAAGGATCAGTCCTTGTTTTTCTTTCTTCTTTGCTTTTATTTATGCTCTGCAATCTCCGGTTTAAATCTTTCTGGGTCCTTTCTAGTTCAAGAAGAGTAGGATCTTCCCCTTTGCTCCGAAGGGAATCTGCTGACCGGGAACGCTGACCCCTGTTCACCGGGGTCTTTTTCACTTGTGCCTTTCGTACAGCTGCTGCTGTTTGAGGCCTCCTTGGAGATCGTACCTCATCATCTGTCCAATCCTGTGTGCTAGTTTTTGTGCTCACTGATGCCTTTGTTTTAGAACTAGGATTTTGTGACGATACAAACTGTATCCTACCACTTATTGCATTTTTCATTTTCATAGTCATTTCTACATTTTGAGGATTTTCTATCCTCTTTGGGGGTAAACGTCGAGGTTCTTGTAGCTTACAGTCTACAGGAGAACAATTAAATTGCTTTTGAACTGCTTCTTGGATATCTCCTATATCTCTGTCCACCTCATCATAATCATTGACATCCTCTTCCCCGTACTCTGTGGAGACAGATCCTAGCAATGAGTCTCTTTGGTCATTAGCCATTATGGTACATGTAGAACCTAGTGAGTTGAGTGAGGTAAGGGACACACTAGGACTTATTTGACCCCGAAGCCTTCTCCTTGACACTCTTCGCATAGGACTGACAGGAGTAGCTCTATTTGTCCCGGTAGACTCACAACTCTCTCGTCTTTGGCGTCTCTCAGATCCAGCAAGGGACTCATTCTCAGCCCCAATTCCACTGTCCTCACTAAAGAGAGCTGAATCCTCTGGCCCAGGCTTGTGCAGAGAGGCCATTTCAATGCGGGATAAGAGTTGCATTAACCTACTCTCTGTTGCACGTTTGACTTTAAGTTTCTCCTCTAAAAGCTCTGAAACGGAGGCAAAATACTCCGCTGCCTCTTCTAAAGCACAGTCCCCAATTCTTCCAACAGTCTGGCTCACATTTCTCATTCTCTGTGTGGTGTACTGAAGCAGCTGCTGCAACAAATCCGGTGGGGGTTCGATATTAGGACAGCCAGACTTCAGAGGGGTAGAGGATGAGAGATTTTTCATTTGGCTTGGCCAAGCAAGATGTTCGCCATTTTCTTTTAAAATTTTTTCTCCCTCCTCCACCATGTCTTCTAGTCCCTGAATTATTTCCTCGTAACGTAGAGCCATGAAGGCAACCATAGGCTGAACAGAAACCTGAGTTTCAGCTGCTTGTTCTAAGAGTCCAAGCAAAACATCATATTTGTTTATGCTAGGATTCAAAAAGGCATACGCAGCTTGGTGAGCTTTTACCAAGGGTTCTGGAAAGTCCACTTTGTGCTCTTCAGATAGTTTGTCTTTGTCCTTCTTTTTAAGAACTTTTGCACCTTTGGCATTTTTCTTTGGTTTCCTGTTAAGCCTTTTGTCTGCCACATCCTGTTTGTCATTGTGTTTCTCTTTCCTCTGTGATACTGCGCTTTTTTCTGTTGCTTGATTCCCCAGCTTATCTATGTTAACTGCTTCCATATTCACTTGCTCAGTATCAAGCCTCTTTTTCTGTGGTGTCATGTGTGACTCTTTCTGAAGTACCTGGGTTTGTCCACCTGTCTTCTTTTCCTTTGTATCTCCATTTGTAGCTCCAGATGAAACATGATTTTCCCCATCTTCAAACTGTGGATCTCTGGGGTTGTCTTGAGGTGCATGGGGTAGCATTCTCCCCTTCCTCATAGCACCCAGAGTGCCAAAATTGTTACCTTTAGATGGTGAGCAACCCATTTCTGCTGTACAGGGTGTTTTTTTCTCTCTTCTCCCTGGATAACACTAACACAGACAGTGCAGTAAATTGTGTAAAAAAATAGCAAAGATTCTTAGCCACCAGCTGTCATTTTCAGATGGCTGATGTCGTTGACTCGTTGAGTAAGATCCCTTTCCGCAAGTAGACTGCCAAAACAAAACGTGGATAAATCCATTTTACAAATTGCTTCCAACTGTCACAGACAGACAGAATAAATCCACAGTTTGGTGGCCATGTTTAATAAAATTTCCTTGGAGCATGTTCGAAAAAAACATCCCTCTGCACCTTATGAAGGACAAGCAGCTGAAAGGATTAGTGAGTCTTTCAGTGAACTCCTCAGCCTGCACATATGTCACGTTAAGTCATATAAAACTCACCTACTTCTAAGAACTTAAGCTCATTTGGGTAATGAATGCTGGCTTCAGGTGGGTTTTTTATAGCCTGCAAAACAATACATCCTAATTTAGCCAATAGAAAAAAACAGAAAGAAAAACACAGCATTTTGTTTTCATCAGAATTAGAAAATGTGCTACACTGATTCTATTTTATCTACATTTGACAACATTAAATCAAATGTAGTTGCGTATTACACATCTTTCCTTCACCCCCTTTCTTAAATAATCAAATGAAGTGAGAACAAACCACCAAAACTAACTACTACACTAAATAAATAAAGTAGGAGTAAATAAAGTTCATGATTTACTCCTTTGTGATTTTGCCTCCTATAAATTAACTTGCAAAAGTTTCCCTTATATAAGATCAGTTATCCCCAACGTAAAATAATCGTTTGTTACAGCACCTTGAATGTAACTCAAACACAATAAACAACCACAATACACAGAAAAATACCATAAATAAGTAGATTGGTAGCCTTTGTTGTCTAGTTCAACAAAATAAAATGAAATATAACAAAACAAATATCTCATTAAGAGAAAAAGTCATTAGAAACTGATATATGACTTTTACACTCTAAGTGCTTGGTGTGTTTTTAATATAGTGTTCTTCATATTTACATTGTTTGGCTTGTTAATAATAACTCCATACAGAGATCCCCATAAGCAAAGAAAACGTGGCGCCAGTGCGTGCTCGTCCTCGCGCGCAGGTGCACCGCTGGGTGATTGGCACAGATCTCGAAGCGCGCTCCAGAAACTGCCAGAGCTGCCAACTACTATCTCGTCTGGTCAGCGTCCTGAAGCGACTGCTTTATACTCACTTTCATCCTATAAAACGTGTTGCTGGTTAGTATGAGAGTTAAGCTTCTCATAAGAACAATACTTATTTAATCTTTTAGCGTCTCTTTGTGCCGCTAAAAACAGTCGTCACTTAAATTGGGTGACTTTTTTTCTTGTTGTTTTTATAGTCAGTTTTCTAGCTAGCTGATAGCTCATGTTGCTGAAGAGCTGCGGGCTTTCTCTTTCTTTTACTGCCTATTGTTAATGACGTACAGATAACCTGCCTAACTTTAAACACTTTAAACTTATTCCGAAAAATTCATTATTAAATAATGTCCCCATTATACTACGCGGTAATCCAAATCATTTAGGGAAATTAAGCATACGTGTCATTCTAATTTTGCTTTAGCCACGCTCATGAAAGTTCGTATTGATAGAGACACCATAGCAGACCCCTCCCCAAGGCCCAAGTTAAAGTAATTTTTGAGATAATTTAATTTTTACATTGCCTCTCGAAAAATGTCTGAAAAGAGAGAAACATTTAGCTCTTTAAATGTGTCTTGAGGGCAAATGATGGTAAGAAACTCTAATTTGGACCCCTTTGACACCCCCCCAATAAAATGACAGTCTATAGTGATGATGCTCACTGCTCATACTTTTTCTCTCATTTGCAGTGATAATATACCAGAGGACTCCTTTCTGCAGATGATTCAAGCTGAAGCATGATGAAAACTCCTCCCTCTGTTACCCTTCGGGTCAAACGCAAAAATGTTCGCCCAATCAGAAGAAACCTCAGCCTCAGCAGACACAGTGGTCAAAACACCCAGGGTGTGGTGTGGAGTATCCAGTCAAACCAGGGTGACCTGTATTTTACCAAAGTGCCTCAGACAGCTGTTGTCCAGCGGCAGGAAATGGCAGCATATTTCCGTCTTTTTGGTAGATAAATATTCTAACAAGAAAGCAGGATGTGCTCAAGAAAATGTGAAATTTGGTTTAAATTCTCATATATTAACATCTCTTTGTCTACAGAGGATGACCTGATAAAAGACTTTCTAAGGGTGGATGGTTGCTATAAATTGACAGACAAGGTAAAGTTGTTACTTTGATGAAAGCTACAAAACTTTATGCTTTAAAGTGACACCATCTTTTCCCTCTATTTCATCAGTACCTCCTAGCCATGACATTTGTGTACTTCAAAAGGGCCTGCTTCACTATTACTGAATACACCAGAAAGAATTTTTTCATTGCACTGTAAGTTCAGAGACAAGCCTGAAAATCCTGCTTCTGTATTATATTCTGTCATAAAAAGGAAACTTTGTTTGCTTCTGCTTTTATATGTGATATTTCTTGGCAAACCTACAGCCCTGAACTCAGCTCTCGCTCTCCTCCTGTAGGTATCTTGCCAACACCATGGAGGAGGATGAGGAGGAGAGCAAGTATGAAATTTTTCCGTGGGCACTGGGCAAGAACTGGAAAAAACTGTTTCCCCGCTTCCTTGAGCAGCGAGACAAGCTGTGGGCTCGCATAGAGTACAGAGCTGCTGTCAGCAGGCGCTGCTGTGAAGAGGTAAACACAAGTATAATTGCCTGAGGAGACTGATAAATGGTGCTTCTCTGGGAATTTTTAAGGGTCTTGTTTTTGCTGCGCAGTGCCATTTTTATTGCTTGGGTTTAATGCCAGACATTCCATCTCTAGTGTCTGTGGGTGTGTTTTGCAGTGACATGATTTATTTATTTTGTTTGTTTTGTTTTGTTTGAGCTGTATTTATTTCTTCGACCTCTGTCTTCCAGGTGATGGCCATTGTGTCCTCTCATTTCGTGTGGCAGCGGCAGCGTTCCGATCACCATGGCGGTGCCCAGCGGCAGTATAATGATGGCGACCGTGTCCGTTTTCCCCGTGGGCCCTATGCCTCACCTGTGTCCTGTTCCCTCTGTAAGCGTGACACCAGAATAGGCCATACCTCCTCCCTCCAGAGGCTCAGCTGTGCAAATCCCAAAGGAGGTACCAAGTACATATAACTAATGCTGATGTCTCTGTTTACTGTGTGGTTTATAGCGTAAAGAGCTGGTCAGTATAGGATGCCCAGTTAAGTTTAAAACCAATGTTCAAGAAGCCCTGCAATCCAAACTGCAGAAATAATTTCCTCTTCAACAAAAACGCATAATGTTAGTATTTTTTGCACTTGAACCTATTGTCCCACTAAGTGGATTAGTGGGAGCATTCACTCACTCATCCAAATAACTGAATTCAGATGTTCCAATCACTTCTATTGCTACAGGTGTATAAGATCAATAGCCCCAGGCATGCAGACTGTTTCTATAAACATTTGTGAAAGAATGGGTCACTCTCAGGAGCTCGGTGAAGTAGTACTGTGATAGGATGCCACCTGTGCAACAAGTCCAGCTGTGAAGTTTCCTTGCTATTAAATATTATATAGTCAACTGTTAGTGGTTTTATAACAAAGTGGAAACGACTGGGAACGACAGCAACTCTGCCACAATATAAGGAACACAGGACATGTATTTACAGTGCTCGTATGTATACAGATAAAGCTCTGCAGTTAAGATTTAAACTCATACCTAACTACATGTTTCCATCTTTTTTCTTAGGGAATGATTCTTCCTGCAAGTCCACATTGGACATCTTCATGGACTGGATTAATGAGTAGAGCATCAGCGACTTCCTGTTTAAATCAACCAAGCAGTTAATGCTTCCTTTACTGGATTTAATAGCACTTTACTCTGAAGTAAGAGTCTGAATCCCCAGTTTGTCAGTCGCCTCTAAAGTTAACAAGGTACTCACAACATATTTTAAGTACAAGTGACAACGATGAGCTTATGTCATTTAAAACAAGCAAGTTGGCTGTTTGTGGGCACAAAACCCTGAAAGATTGTTAGTGTGAAACCTAGATTTGCTTAAAATGTTGTTGGTATTTATTTATTTATTTATTTAACTTATTTGTGGACTCTGTCACATACTATTTTTCACAGATGTAAATGAGTTAAGCATTGGATGCTGTCAGTTACACAGAAGGGTCTGGCTGGGTTTGTTTGTAGTTTGTATTGGTGTTGTGTTTCCAGCGTGCTGTTTGATGATCCAAGACTTTTGAATTTTCATAGTCTTCATTGCAACCTGCTTCAGTACACTAAACTGTTCTGTTGCTCTTTACTCACACACAGATTCTGTATATTCACTATGGACCAGAGCCATTTTCACTAAGAAGGCAAATTTTGCATTAAAGGACAAATCAGTTTTGACTTTTTATTATCTTCTTTAAGTCCGTTTATTTGATGTGTAACAATCTGTGTTCAGGGTTCCCCCACAGGTAGAAATGTTACTGCACACACTTCCTCAGTTTCACCAGGAAAGCTGAAAAAAGGCAAAAATTACACATTTAATATTTTTAAATATATCATCATACAGTAACTGATACTGGGACTAGATGTGTGGTAACATCTGACCTGTGTGGCTCATTTGTTCAGGGTGAGGTCGAGCAATGTAAGGGATACTCCCAAAAGGTGGGTCGGGGTCTTCCTCTGTGGTCAGATCTTCTGAAATGACAATCAAACTTGAGTAGAAATACTCAAGGGGACTCTGTGAGACTCTGCCGTGTTACTTTTAATCACCTTTGTCACTCTCCTCCGATGCCTCGCCGTCCTGACTTAGGTTTTCATCCAGGATTTGGGCTTTCTTGTTGCAGTATCGTCCATCCTTCTGAAGGGCTGGAGCCACCACCCATTCCCGGAGTGGAAGCTCTATGACGCGTTCACACAGTAAAGGGAGTGTTGAACATCGAACTCCTTCCAGCAGGTCGGTGACTTGAGTTATGCTGTGGTATATAGACACAGTTAACAGAGCAGAAAAGATCAATTATTTTTTTTAATTTCTGAAAGGTTCTTTTTTCCTCATGGTACAGAAACTGTAGTGTGTTTGGTCTCCAATAAATTAGCTAATGTGTGCTGGAAATACTAGCAGGTTAGCTTTGGTACCTTCAGACAGATCAAGGCTGGCTGTTTTCTCCTGTGTCTCTATTCTTTGTGCCAAGCTAACATTCTCCTGGTTCTGACTTGATATGAAACATACTGATATAACAATAGTGGTATTGTCTTCATCTAATTTCAGCCAAGAGAAAAGTGTTTCGCTTCAGAAAGCAAATAGCTGTTTCCAATGGGCCCTTCTTGTGCTAAGGCCAGTTTCACAGCTAAACTATAGAAATCTGGATCTACAACAAATTTTTCTTCTTTTGCAAGTTTTCCACTTCTCTAGAAAATTTAACCAAGCAGTTGTCGGGTAATATTGCATAGTGACAAAAACAAATGTGTAAATCTACTGGGGTGAGAGGAATAAACTACATTTAGTTTATAAGTAGAAAATGACACGGTCGAGCTTCATACTTAGCGAGGTAGACAGCACACACGGCTCCGGGGTGGAGATGTGGAATCACAGTGGGTAAAACCAGGTGAGGGTTGATCAGATCAAGAGCAACCTGCAGTAGAAATTATCCACTTGATAATCAGATCTACGTCTAACCAATGATGTGTTCAGGTGGTGTTGTACTGATAGAAGGACAAAAAAATGTTACAAATGAGGAACATTTCAACCCGACACTGACCGCATGAAATCCCCGACCAGCAAGGAGCGAAGAGGCTGTGCAGAGGTCAGCCTTGTGAAACTGGACGTTATCGGTCCACTCCTCCCCTCGTCGCAGACTCCATGATGTCCTCCAGCGGTTGTAGTTAAGCACAGCTCTCCTGTGATGATCCTCCCTGACTTCTACGCTCAGCACGCTGCCCTTAGAGCCGACTGGGGAAAACAAAAACATAATCAGGCTCCACAGCAAGCAGTTACACTTTGTCTAAATGACTTTTTCCCTGAGGAAATGTGACATCCACCACTTTCCTTCACATCACAGATTTGACTTTTATTGGTTTTCATGAAGATTAATGAGGACAGTCAGCACTTGAGAAGTTGAGTCGTTCCCTGGACAGCAGTTCAAATGGAAATTTGATCCACGCTGTTACCCTTTATCTTTGCCTTATTATAAAATCAGTTCACATTAAACTGTTCATTTAATATGTGCTTTGTGTTCATTTAATGTGTCAGTCTGCTGTAAATCTTCTATTAATTTTTACCTTATGGAAGCACAAGGCCTGTACTCACATCCCATTGTGTTTACTTCTATTTTCTACTTTTTTTTTTTTTTTTTTTAATTATTTTGGGGTTTTGAGCAGAAATGTACAGTTTATATCCTCTTGTGATTAGTGTAATGAATGGGCTTATTTTGCTTAAATTTGAGATGTAGCTAAATTATTTAACCATTTGAACATTTAGTCTGTTTATGTGGGGGGGATAAAAAAAAATTCTAATAATAACTGTAGCTTACGTTGTTGATTTATTTTAAGTAAAGCCACTTTGAATTTATAAAAACAGACACTTTTGGGAGATCATGAATTCACATAACAGTTTGCTTTCATTTCCAAATCCCACCCTCCCCACGCCTTTCTTAGTTCTCACCTTCTCTTATCGGAACCAGACCCTCACTGAGTTCTTTGCTCACTCCAACTTCCATTCTCTTTCAAAAAAATTTGCCCAATCATATTTGAGGGTGTGGTCCCGGCTAGTGAAATTGAGTGAAATTCTTTCATTTTATCACCTGTCTCCATATCCGGATATGTCAAATGGAAGAGAAAAACAATCTGCTATCAACTTCTGTGTGTAGCTAAACTGGGAGATCGTGCTTCCATATATGAGTTCAAACCTGCTTTTGACAGGAATAGAGACATGGCCCCTGATCCAGAGCCTGACTCCAGGACACAGTCTCCCTCTGTGACGTCCATCATCATTAACATAGAAGCTGCATCCTGAGGAAAGAAAAACACTCAATAGATTATCTGTCAGAACACTCTGAAGCTGAAATGCAACTGTGTACATATATCATTCATTTACTGCTCTCTACCTTAGGGTAGGCAATTGCAGGTCCCCGCTTCATACACAGCACATAATCCTCCAAACTAGCTCGCCTTATAAAGATGGGGACCCCCCGGTGAGTCTTCAGAAACAGCCCTGCTGGCTGCCCTGCAATGTCATTGTGCAGTATGACCCCCCAGCTGCTCTCCAGACGGGCCCCTGTCTGCAGCTGGAACATCTTCCTGAATTCCACACGCTTCTTTCTGCGATACTCGGCAACAAGCAGCTCTCCACAGGTAAGCAACCTTTCCCCGGGCAGAGCCGCCCACACCTGCTTTTCCCGGTGATGAACTGAGTCAGTGTCCAACTCCTCTGCTCCAACAGGTGGACTGTGAGCCTCATGTTCAGACTTTTTAACGATATCCTCATCCCCAACTTCTACCTGCGTGCGATTTGGGACTGATCCTTGGATCTCTGCCCCTTTATCTGACTCCTGCTCTCTCAGCTGCATCACCTCAGGGCTCAATGCGTCCTGGGGCAGCAGGCCACTGATCCTCTCCAGCGGGGACAGAGGTCTCCTCTTCCTGGATGTCACCTTGGTACTCAGGCGTGAATAGTCGGAGCTGCCCTCCTTATTATCGTTACGCTTCACAGCAGCACCTGAAAAAGTTCTTGTGTCTCTGACACTTTCACTGAGATTCACAAGTAAATCCCTGTGCCGGCTGTGTCTCTGACTGGATGCCCAAATTGTCAGCGTTCTGTGCGTAAACACAAGTCTGTGGAGCGCGACTTTCAAAGCCATTGCGACATTCAAAAAAGACACAAAGTGGAAGCTGTGGTGTCGATCCCATCCAGTAAAGAAAGCAGAAAAACCTAGAATGACACAAACACAGCGTGTAGACCTGCGGATTAAAAGCCAGAGCAAAGAAACATTAAAGGCTGCTTAAATGGAACTTACGCTGTAAAAGCTTTCAATCGGTTTACCTCCGTTTCTCGATAACCCGGCTGTTTACAGACTCAAGGAGGACACCATGCTGGACAATGACATGTGCACAACGTCACAATTAGGCGACTGCTGTAATGTTTAAAATCTACCGGCAGAGGGCGATGTTGTAACTTATATGCCTCATTCAACTATGATTTAAAAATGTAAAATAAAATGTAATTTTGTATCATCACGCCTAATTTAATATTCCAAACTTTTCGATGAACAGACTTTTTATTACGGTGTGACTTTGAACTCTTTAGATTATCTTTCAAACCGTTTCCATCGACAGTTTTCGCTCTACTTTACAAGCATAATTAATTTCACACTAAATTTCACAAAAATGTTTTCAACAACAGGAGATTTATTTAAATGGAGAACGAGAATCTTTTTAATGAACAGAAAAGTTGAACTTACGTTAACAATTTTGTTTTATTTGGAAAAAAAAAATTCACAATTGTAGGTTTGTCAATGAAGTGTGTAGTATGGAAATTTGTTTCTGCCACGAGGGGATGCAATCCATAACTTGATATTTGGAGTTGGGTATCTCAAAATTTCAAGTTTAGTCACACAGACGTGTGATCAGCACTACCTGACAAGTTATTTAAAGCTGTTTAGTCTAAAATGAAGCAGCCCACAAATTATTCTCTTAAAAACTAATTAAAAATTGATTTTTAGTTTAGCTCTGACCCCTTTTACTGGTTTATTGCTTTGTACAAGTTGAGTCTGTTTTGGGTTTTTATCTTTGAATTTACTTATTATATATCAACCTGTGTTATTGGTCGGTGCGAAATAATCTGCCATTTGTTGTTAATTTTTGAATACACACTTTATATTTGGCTTGATGTTCAGCATTGTGCTGAACATCAAGGAGGAAAAATGGGCAAACAATGAAACTTAAAATAATTATTTAATGAAAATAGAACACTTGATTTTAGTATTTTTAGTACTCTTTTAATTTTTTCTTAGTACTCATAAGAAAAAATTAAAAGACTTACGTTAGTAATTTAATGTTTTAAGTAAAAACTTAAAACATTAACATCATTGGACAGCTTGTTCTACAGCTGAGAACATAAAACTGAGTGCTTGAGAGCTGTCAGTTGTAGAATTTGCAAATTTGGAACAACTTTTAAGGTGATAATAACTTCAAACAGTAACACGTCTAAAAGGAAAATTTCTGTCTTCTTGACATTTAATTTCATATGACATTAATATTTTGAAAATTTGTGTTGAGTTTGTGTTATTTACAGCAAAAAAAAAAGCTGTATCATTATTATTATTTATGAACTTTCTTACATATATAAACCTGAATGTGGACATGTACACTGGATGAGTTCATTTGTTGGTGATGCATTCAAGAGCCTTGGGAGAAATTTACAGTTTGGGGATATGAGGATCCTATAGGATGATGCAGAGATAAGTACCCTACAAATTGTGTTATTTATGGGTAGTTGTAAAATAAATGGGAACACCCAAGTTACGACCTATTTTGTCAGTACAAGTAAATGCATTGACCGATTGTAAAGGCTGATATTTACAACTAAGGATATGCTTGCTTTGGAGGGAAACATGAACACAGCATAAATCAACCTGCTTGTTGTCTGGAAGGAACAAGATTTCTGTATTTACGCTGCCCTGCAGATATGTGGTGGCTAAAAAAAGGAAAGAGCTATTATTTAAAATCATACATTTAATTAATTTTTATTCTATTTACCATTGATTTAAAAAAGGAAGAGATATATTCTTTTTTAATTATAAACTGAAACAAAATACTTATTCCAGTGTATATATGCCACTTTTTTTTTCTTTTTTTTTGAATGTTGAACATGCTGTATTAATAATACAGCACAATGCTACCGTGGTTTGCCTCACAGCAACAAGGTCCTGGGTTCAAATCCAGGCTTCTTTCTACAACGTTCTTTCGACAAACACGGGTTAATTGGCGATTCTAAATTGGTTGTAGGTATGAATCTCTCAGTGTTCTCTACACTAATTATTATTATTTATTTTTACCAAGGTTTGGGTCATTTCTGTTTTATCTTTGATCATTTTATATAAAACGATGTTGTTCTTGAGGTGGGTGGCATATAGAACATTTTTTAGTATTCACATGAGGGTTATACGCACGAAATCGAAAAAATACTTGATTAGTACAGACACATGAAATACAAAATAAAGAGTAGTAAGAGGAAACAGGAAACCGACACGAAACAGCAAGGAATTCTAGCGGATAGATCCTGACTATTGCTGGCTCTTGCACTGATATTTGGCAAGAGAAAGGGCTGTTGAACAGAGTAGTGGTTAGCTGCAAAGATTAGGTGGATAAGAACAGGGTTAAAGGTCTACTTGACTGTGGAGACTCGGCTGTTGAGAAGTGTTTTTTCGGGCTAATTGCTGCACTGTAAGAAATCATAAAGTGTGAACAGTTAGTTATTGACGACTAGGAGGCAGTAACGCAACCTGAAATGTTGCCTGCTGCCGGGAAAACCCAAAGAAGAACGTAATACGAAGCGAGTGGGAGGTGCTGGGACCAAGTGCGCATGTGCTCAGAGGGCCACACGTGGGTTGTGTACACCACGGCGCACGCACGCAGACGCAAGTAGCGCTTCAGAAATGGCGGCCGACGGTGGCAGTTCTTCGCTGCAGCTACCCTGCGTTTTTTCACCTAAATCACGACAGTTCTTAGCGCTGTGTGCCCAGGATGGCAGACTTCGAATTTGGAACACAGATAGTAAAACACTTCACCAGGAATACGTGCCTTCAGCTCATCTGAGTGCCACCTGTACGTGCATAACCTGGGGACCATGCCGGACAGTCAAGGTACGTGAGGCTGTTGTTAGCGTCAGCAGCTAGCGAGGCCCGAATAAAGCTGCATTTGACAACGTGGTATAAAGGAGCAGTTGTTAAATCAAGAGAAATGTTACTTTTCAAAGAGTGACGTTTTTACTCAGCGCGGAAGGCCCTGACGTTTGCCGTTTGAAATGCTTTACGGAGCTGACAGACGTGGTTAGCGGCGAAGCCACGTTAGCAGCTCGCTAGTTTTCCACAGCTGCGAAGAACGCACATGTTAGTCCCACATGGTGGTCCAAGCAAATGACGAACATGTCTTAATTTCGTATATTATGGCGAAGTTAGTCTGAAAAACTCTGAAAGTGGCGACTTTAACTAAAAAAAGATGTTTTTCTTTGTTTTTAAATGGTTATTATTGTGAATTAACGAGTTATTGAAGTTAGCATCAGCTCAGCGGCGTGTGCCACCATGACACTTCTAGAAGCAGGGTCCGCTAGCTGTACCTCACTTTATCGAGGGGTAGTTTGTTAAAAGTTTGTTACGAGGCCAAAGTAAACATAAATTGGGCGCTGAAATCGAAGTACTGCAGTTTTAAATCCACGGATGATAACTGAGACTAGAAAACTAGTTTTCTGTTCTCGGATTCAGTTTTATGATTCTTTTAAATGTCATTAAGACGAGAAATCGTTTGCAGTTATTCTTTTAGCAGTCACTGTGCTGCCGTAGAATTGGTTTAATATGTGGAACCATAGTACTAGGCACTAATGCCGCCGTATTCAGTGATGCACTGGTCCTGTTTTCAGTCCCCATACAGATTCCTGGCTTTGATTATATGTTAGTGTTGACTTGATACTCAGGACCTGAAAAAAATGCTATTAATTCTAATTGCTTGACATTATGTATAATGTCATCACCTTAAATATGCTTTGTGTCAGGAGGGGCCTCAGAGGAAGAAGAGGAAATCGGAGGCGGTGCAGGTGGAGGAGAAGGCAGACCTGTTGGCCATGGGCACAGCAGCTGGAACTGTGCTCATCTATAGTACAGCAAAGGGAGCATTGCATTGCACCCTGGTAAGTTTGGGACCTTACATGGTTTGCAAAGAATTGCTTCTTTGCAACGTTATGCAGGATGAAAAATGTTATGTTTTTCTTTGTATTTTTGTCTTTTGTCAGAGTTAATATTTTTTTTTAGCATTACACTCACTTTTTTCCCAAATATAATAGGACTAGTTGTTTACAGTTGCTAACTGTGCAATTTGTGTGCCAGGATGGAGCCCACAGTGGAGGAGTGAACTGTGTCCAGTGGCACCCTGAAGAAAGCTTATTATACAGTGGTTCAGATGACACAAACATTGTAGAGTGGGACTTGCAGACTGGCAAGACAAGAAGGTCAGTAACTACTTTCTCTTTGGGATAGGTTGTTTAAACCAAGAACAAATGACCAATCACTGATCAATACATTTCCTGTAATGATAACTGGTTAAAAACTGGTTTGTTAGCCTGAAAATTATTTCTGATGTTTGCTATTTAGGC
Source organism: Perissodus microlepis (assembly GCF_051167445.1). NCBI lineage: Eukaryota > Metazoa > Chordata > Actinopteri > Cichliformes > Cichlidae > Perissodus > Perissodus microlepis. The sequence continues at coordinate 13,494,599 of NC_140479.1, read as the reverse complement.
TCTTTATTTGTTCATGCTGCAACACAGTTTTTTCAGCTATAATACAATTAGTTGCCATTGTTTTATAAAAACCTGTTTTAGGTTGTTTAATAGATATCCCTTTAAAGTCACACAATGTTATCTAGTAATATATTTGTCAGAATTTGTCTTTGTGCAGCCAGAACTGTTAGAAAAGAACAGTCCAACATGGTGGTGGACGGTGTCATGCTCACTGTCACAGGCTTCTTTAACACATTTGGACTTGAAGTGTTTCCTACATTTAAACAAGACAGTACTTTAGAAGCATAAAAAGAAATCTGTAAACACTTGAATGTTAAGAGAAGTTCTAAATACATCTGTGTCATTGCAAGTTTGTTTGTGAGAAACACTTGAAAAGTTCACACCTGAAAATCTGTTTTTCAAAAAGGATGTCACATTCTGGGTATAAATCATAAATAAATGGTAAATGGCCTGTATTTATATAGCGCTTTACTAGTCCCTAAGGACCCCAAAGCGCTTTACATGTCCAGTCATCCACCCATTCACACACACATTCACACACTGGTGATGGCAAGCTACATTGTAGCCACAGCCACCCTGGGGCGCACTGACAGAGGCGAGGCTGCCGGACACTGGCGCCACCAGGCCCTCTGACCACCACCAGTAGGCAACGGGTGAAGTGTCTTGCCCAAGGACACAACGACCGAGACTGTCCAAGCCGGGGCTCGAACCGGCAACCTTCCGATTACAAGGCGAACGCCCAACTCTTGAGCCACGATTGCCCGCACCTTCTTAAACTAAAAATCATGTCCTTCTTAAACTGTTTATATTTTTGACACTGAACTATCCTTCACATAGAGCGTATATTGTAATATTACTTCTTAAAATTGCACTGTTTCCGAAAGGACATTGTTTTCTTGTTTTTCTGCCTGTAGAAACAACACTGGTGGTGAGAAAAGTAAGAATGTGGTTCCAGCTTAAGCAGGCCTGTCTTTCACAGACCCACCAAGGCCTAAAATACACCAGCATCATTGAACGTTATACCATCAGACATTTACTATCACTATATTTCATCATGAAAGCCTCGTGTCTGGTGACAGATATATTAGCTGCACAGTCAGCAGCAACAATCATGAGCACTAATGCCACCATGAATCTTCACTTGATGCTCAGTAAAGCCCATTCGAGGTGCCCAAAGTGGGTTGGAGAGTGTTTGTTTCTTGCTGTTATTAGGAGAGAGCACCAGTAAATAGTATGCTGTTGGCCATAAAATTTTTAGGTTCATCACTTCAGTAGGAGAAAGAATAATGCAGTGATAGAAAACACCAAGGTGTTTCTCACACATCACACTTCACAAGTTTATCTTCTTTTTGTTGGTGCAGTTAGTGGAGCATTTCGTTTAACTGCTTGCATCAACCAAACGAGTTCTACTTTGGTCGTTGTGTGGCCAGCTGTCTGAAGGTTGTCAAAGTGGTGCAAGTGCCATTCAGGTCCAGCTTTCCACATCGATCTTTGCTAACCTTAAAAAGACTTCAATTTGATTCAGACTTAAATGGTTTTTCAGTCTGTGCTCACTAGAGCAGTTTGTGGTTTAAGGGATAAGAAAAAGGTGTTGTTGTTTTTTTTTTTCTTGCTGTTTTTAAAATGGTGAATGGGTTGCTGATATTTAAAGCTGATCACGAGGAAAGAGGAGAGGAAAGTGCTTTAATGTGGTTTCTATGACATCAAAAAGAAAGCATGAAAAAAACTTAAACTTAGGAGATGTAGTCAGCTGCCTCTCCAATGAGTCTTTCACCCTGCAGATGAGCTCGAGCTTCACTGCCTTGGACTGCAATTGGTCTTGTTCTTCTCTTCAGCTTCAGCGAGCTTCACTTACTCTCACATGACAGTACTCTGCCTCATGCAGGTTCTGGTTAGTGGCCTTGCTCACAGTGGCTCTCCAGAGTGGATTGAGAACTAGAAGATGTAGTCCTAAATACGGGACTTGAAATATGTATGACTGCAGGACAAGATTCTCTCTGGAGAAGCAGCTGAATGAGGACAGCTACAAAACAAAAAGTCTAAGAAATGGAGGGGGGAGTGCCAAAATGAGCCACTAGATGTGTGTGGGTAGATGTTAATATATCATGGCAGCCTGCCCCGGTTAAGTTGTTTTATGGGAAAAGCTAGTAGTGAACCTAAAATTGTCATCATCTCTCTCACAGTAAGTGGAAGGCTGACCGTGCAGCGGTGACCAGTTTGTGTGTGAGCCCTGATGGTAAACTGCTGCTGTCAGCTGGACACATAATAAAGATGTGGGACTTGGACACCAAGGAAGTTTACAGGGTGAGCTAAATTCCAGATTCTTTTTTAAAAATAAAATTTTTATTATTAGACATAAGTCACCTAATAAACTTGGTTTTAATGCAGATATGTTAGTCACACTCCAGAAGAGTCAGTATTGTACTATAATAGTGCTTTACTTAGACCTGAACTCAGCTGTTTTTTGTTTTTGTTTTTTCCTTGCAGAAATTCACAGGCCACTCCACGGCTGTGACGACCCTGCGCTTTGCCACCACACGACCCCCTGACAGCAATGGCCTCTACTTTCTGTCAGGTGCTGCCCATGATCGACTGCTCAGTGTATGGTAAGTGCAGAGTTGATTTTTAGTACGTTTGATGTTGTGTAATTGAGTGCATGTATGAAATGCACTGCAGTCAGATTTGCATGACTTAATTCAAAGCTATCTTACTGAAGGCAAGTACGAGAAGATGGAAAAGACAAGAACTCAGTGGTGTCCTTCACACTGACGGATGAGCCGCAGCACATTGACCTCATTACATCCAACAGCAAGGAAGAGGTAATGCATTACTTCTCCTGTATGTTAAATTACTTGCAGTCTGTCTTTAACAGGGTAAAAGATAATAACTTGAAACAGAGTCGTAGACTAATAATGATATGTTGATAATGTTCTTCTCAATGAGAAAATATTCATACATTTATTTTGGCAAACGCTTAGAATTTAATGATTCAAAGCATTTGCTAAAATGTGTTTTCTGTACCGAGATTCTGTTAAAACTTTTTGGTCTTAAATATTTCTTCATGATAGTTCTCGTGTGTGAACATTTTGGGCTTTTTTGTGTGTTTTACAGGCAGTGAGGCTGGCAGTGGTGTGTAAGGATGGGCAGTTGCACCTCTTCGAGCACTTTTTAAATGGGTAGGTTTCTAAAACTAGTTTTATACAAGACAACGTACGGCAGTGCAAGGTAATGGGATGAAATATTTCAGCAATAAGCATTCGTCTTCTGCTCAAGAGAGGCTGTGCTGCACTTTTCATTGTTTATAACATTGTTTATTACATCCAAGTGGCTTCCTACAATCTTTGATCTTATACAAATGCAAAGTGGACAGGTTAAAAAAAAAAATCCTGACTGCATTTATCAAACCATAGACTGCAGTAGAGCCATGGGTCGGCAGGAAAGTATGGACTGACTGCAGCGTAATAAGACCAACATTTGAATGAGCATTAACCCTAGCACTGAGATTAAAAAGCTAGTAAAAGTGAGACAGCCAAACGTAAAATGATCCAAAATGATGCAGAGAAAGCAAGAGAGAACAGGGTGAAACAGAAGGGCAGCATGAAAAATAAATAAATAAATGTGTGTTTTGACATGAGCAGGTAGCAGAGTGTCCCTGGCTGAGAGCAATAAAGAGAAGAATGAGTTGCACTGCACAAATAGTGCAAAATGGAGAGCTGCCAAGCAAAATTTAAGCATAAAAACATTAAATTCTACTCTTTAGAAAGATGTGTTTTAAATGTTTCCGATCATACATTTGTTCAGTTTTTCCTTCTGGCCATCTCAGAGCTCACGTTGTCTCGGCCCCCTTTCTGCTAATAGTCATCAAAAAAGCAGTTAGTCACTCCGTGGTGGATGAACTTGATTTTCACTTTCAAGGATCTATCAAGGGTCCACCAGACCCACAAGGTGTCAGTTTTACAAGAGCTTTTATTGTTCACTAAAACGAGCACAACAATGAATGGATTTACTGTAATCTCAACATTAAGTGTCCAAGTAACCCTCCAAAAGCCAGTTGCTTTCTTGCAGCTTGTTGTTGTCCAAGTCATTGGTTGTGATGTTTGAGAGAAGACTGGCTCACAGAGGACTTTGTGTAACTTCTGTTGCTAATTGTTCAATTACACCCGTGAGCGTCAATCTCCACCCTGCAGTTTTTCAAGGTCCCTCAAAAAGACCACTTCTAAAAGAGATCCTACAACAAGCAAGCCAGACTGCCTAAATGGCCCTTTCAATAGAAAACAGACTGCTGTTCCACTTTATCTAGCTTAATAGTGTGCATGCCTCTCTCTGTGTACTCTTCTAATAAATGGTAAAGACATTAATTTTTATAGTTTAATATACTTTGTTTTAATCACATTATTTCTTTTGAAATCAGAAAAGATAAGTGATGTCGTTACAATCTGAGACTTTGTGGCACAAGGGCCATCCTTTTGAAAAATTAGTCTAGAGCCCTGAAAATTGCTGCATTTGTAGCTGAGGAGCCCCTTTTCCATTAGTACCTACTCGCCAAGGTTTTCAGGGTTTTCCATTAGGTCATAATACCTGTACCAGGTACTAAAATAGTACCTGCTCGGCCAGGGTTCCAAGTGACCTGAGCAGCTACTAAAATGTGACATCGTCAGACAGCATGCCACCGATTGGTTGGTCATTGGCACCCCTCAATGAGTCGGGAGAGTTCACAAAAAAATCATATCGCAGTACTACAAAATTTAAAATGTATGTCGCATGGATTTCAGTTTGTATATATTAAAAATCACCAAGTACATGTTCAGCAATTTTGTATGCTGTCTATGCTAATGGTTGGTTTGTCCCCTCAGCCCCTGTAAGAAGCCCTTGTCACCATCATGTACGGTGCAGATGTCGGACACAAAGGAGTCCCCGATGCCGATCCCACTGCTCGCAGCGGTGCTTGGAGCGGATACTCGAACTGTGATGCTGGCGTACGGCAGCCACCTACAGCCAGTAATGGAGAAAGTGGTGAGTCTTCTGAAGGAAACCGAAATACACAATGTTATATAATAAGTAACCTGGACAGTCATGTGTTTTCTTTTTGTGTGTGTTTTTTGTTTGTTTGTTTTAATAGCCAATAGGACAGTTCTTTCCTCTTATACAGGAAAAAATTCAACTAATTTACAGTCTTTATTTAATCTGGGAAATTTAATGAAGTAAGTTGATGTCCTGGTATATCATCTTGTACAGTATAATTAATAAAAGATACTTTTTTTTTTTTAAATTCTACACTGGATGCCCTTCCTGACACAGCCCCAAAGAGATTTGTGTCTCCTCTAAGGATCAAGTTGGGGATCTCTCGTTTATTAGGCAAATGCAAAGTGTATGTGAGGGACATGGGCAGGTCTATACCCACTAAAGCTTTAGTCTCAAGATTGGCCAAATTCTCATTGGTCAGACAATCACAAGGTTTACGTTCAGAAGAATGGCATCATTAGCCTTACAGGGTTGGTCAATAATTCTTTGGCAGCACAAGAACGGAGCACCTGTGGAAACCAATTTGGACTCTGTCTATCAACAGGAGACTGCTAGGGCTGATTTGGTTCATTTTAACATTTACTACACATTTGTCCAACGACGAGGAGGTTAAATGTCTCACAGAGTAGTGTCTGAAAGATAAACTTATGCTGAATAGCCCTAAGACTAAATATGTCATTGTGCCCTTAAGATCTGCAAAGGCCGCAAAATCCACACTTTACATAACACGATTTTCACCTCTTCATCATTTATCAAATATTTGTGTGTTTACATCCAACTGTTCTCTCTGAGGAAGCTGCATCAGGCTGTGCACTCACCGGGTGAATTTCTTTAGGAGCACAGTAGAGCTTTTTTTTTTTTTTTGGCCATAATTTTATAGTTGCTTTTCTTATTACCATTTTTTGTGTCTTTTAGAACTACTTTTATCCTTTGCCGTTGGTTGATTCTCTCCAAACAGAATTTCATTGCGTCTTTATACAAATAGAGAATGTTAATTAAGTAGTGAGCTCAAATTACAAATTACATCTTCAAAGAGAACATCTGTGTGGCTGCGTTCTATTAAAAAGGCTGGCCAAACAGCTGGAATAAACTTTGCAAAAAGGCAGCAAGGCACATCTTGTCCGGCTCTAGGGTCCAATGGAAGTATTAGTTATGGGAACATTAAGCTGGATGATCAGTGTTCTCTCATTTAAAATAAAAAATGATTTATTGATTAGAATTGTTTATTTTTGTTCATGACATGAAGCCCATAAGTTATTCATTAATATTTCATGTGCTGCTATCACCAGTTGATGTAATTATAGGCTGGTGCACACTTGTCTCTGGTTATCATTTCATTCTAAAATGTGATGTTCAAATGATTTAATACAATCCAAGTAATTGCCTTTTATCTTTGTTTAAAAGTCCTTTAGGCTGATACGGCTGCCGGTAGCATGTACCTCATACACTGGCACATTTTGTTAATTAAGAGATAACATAAAAATGACAGACCACTGTCGCGTTAACAGATTACTGCATATCTCATGTCTGAAAAAAGGACTTGGAGGTGATGAGCGCCTGACAGTGTACAGCTGATAAATAATACAGCGTTGTTTTTGTCCGTAATATTCATCAGGATTGGTCACACTTACCTGTCAACCTTCTTTCCTCTCATCTGTGCAGGAGATCAACACAGCAGAGAGACATGTGTGTTTGACCCGGGATGTTCAGACCACTTTGTCCCTTTCCATGGAAACCACAGTCTCCAAGGTAACAATCAAGTCTTCATTTTCTTCACTATGTCAAGAAGACTGGTCTGGACAGGTTATTTGCCAGTCCATGTGCACTCTAGATAAACTCCCAACAATTCGAGCCACAGAAGTGGAGGGTGAAAAAAAAATTATGAAATTGCTTCTTCCAGGTGAAAACTCCAATTGTGAATGCCAAGAGCAAAGTGCTGGTCCCAGGACTTCCTGGTCACAAAGCCCCACTTAAAGGAACCTCACAGGGATCAGAGAAGAGGAAAAAAGACACAGACACCAAAGAGGTAGGCTCAGCCTCCGGATGAGTGCATCTGTCAGTCTCTCTGATTCTGACAGCTTTTTGGCTTCGGCCCCAAAACGACTAAATGAGCATAAATGTCTCCACTACATTGTTGGCTCAGTGGTTAGTCACACACCAATCAGTCAAGAGAGGCTGTTAATATGGGCTCAAATTGTGGTCATAAATATTTTGTACTTGTAAATCAGTTTTGTACTTGTGAATCAGGATTTGTATGTGTAAAAAGAATTTGTGTGTGCGTAAAAAAGATTTGTGTGTGGACTTAGCCAAAAAATACGTGTGAAACTCTGCTCTCAAGTTACAAGTACAAATTTTGACCCTGTTTTTCTTCCTTTCAGTGATTGGTCAATGTCATGTCAATCAGAAATTTAATTATCCAATCAGAGAACAGATGGGTTTGGCTGTAGGAGGGGTGCTTTTTTTGAACTTCATGTCCTTGAAGGGTGATACAGTTTGAAGCTGGAGGATCTCTATGTAAATATCCGATAGCAGCTAGGTCCCCTAACTTTCAGTAGCTGTTGAAAGGATAAAGTTGTGGTATATCAGTGGTTAGAAATACCATTATTACTTTAGGATTAGTTTAACACAAAGTCAGGGCTGACCCGGGAGCATTGCTGTGAGTCACAGTGCGCAGCATAAAAGTCCTTTCACATCGGACGCAGGATGTGCTGCTAATGCTAACTGTTAACTAAAAGCCAAGGAGCCAGAATTTGTTGCGCTGGCTGCTGAGCTCTGTGGGTTTTTGCGGCAGCTCTACCTGTACTACATGCACCTGCTCCTTGTCGTTTCTATCTCTGACTTTATGTCCTCTACAAGAGTTTGTGGGTTTTTTTTTTTTTTTTTTTACCTTCAAATATTCAATAAAAATAAAAACTTGGACCACCACAGACTGTTTTCCTTCGTGGTGATGAAGGAAAACGCTGGGCTGGCATGTAAAAGGGCATTTATTCCCTCAGGACCTGAAGCTCCATAAAGCACCCCTCCAATAGCCGAACCCATCTGTTCTCTGATTGGATTGTTAAATTTGTGATTGACATGACATTGGCCAATCAGATGAAAGGATGAAAAATAGTGTCAAAATTTGTACTTGAAACAACGTTTCACACGTATTTTTTGGCTAAGTCCACACACAAATCTTTTTTACGCACACACAAATTCTTTTTACACATACAAATCCTGATTCACAAGTACAAAATATTTATGACCACAATTTGAGCCCATATGTTAACAGGTGATTTATTATGAGAAGGACATTGTTACAGTGAAAGCGCGTACATCCTCATCCAACCCACTCAAAAACCTGTTTGCATCTGATCATTTATCATTCTGCAGTAGAGGGTTTCTTTTTTTTCTTAAACTGCTACTCCCTCATTCGACATTGTTCAGAAACCTGAAACACTCTCAAAGATTAATCACACTTACTAAAATTTATGCATATGTGGTATTTTAAGTGTTATAGATGTTTCTGTTTTTGATGTAGTTTTGGTACTAAACTCTGTTTTGAAGTTTGCAACCCCCCTGGCTAAAAGATAACTCTGCTCCTCTGCAGATGTCAATAGCAGAGCGACTTGGTGAAATTGATCTGTCTACAGTCTCTGAGAAAGGAGCATCTAAAGGGACAGCTTCGTTACAGACAGACAATTTTGCAGTACTGCTGGTGCAGGGCCTGGAGAGTAATGACGCTAGCATCCTGAACGTAAGTTCTCCTTACAGAGTCTGAGCAAAGGCTTAAAACTTTGAGGTTGAAAACAATCTCAGTTGATTCCGGTGATAAAATTCAATATCAATCCCCAAAACATCTTTCAAAAAAATCTTTGAAACCATCTGTGAAAGTGTTGACTTTGATCAACTTCCCACAGTAATGCGAGGTGAAAATAAATGGAGCCAGTTCTTCTGGCATGTCTTGGGTTTTACATTAACTTGTTCTGTGCAAACTTCTTTTCCCCCCTTTGCTCCTAAAGAAAGTTTTCCAGACTCGCAAAGACATGGTAATAAAGAAGACGGTGGCTCGGTTACCCCTCTCTGCAGTTCTACCATTAGTGGAAGAAGTAAGTGTCCCCTTTATGGTCAAAAAGCAACAACTTGTGTTCCTGTGAAGGGATGGGATGGTCAGGATTTTTCAGCTTTCATCAACTTTTTAACATTTATATCAGCACCTGGTTAGTACATATTAGGCTCCACAATCAAAATACAAAAACTAGACAAATGTTGCACAACCTGTGTGGCATATTAGAAGTTTTTGGCTCTCTGTTTTTTTTTTGTTTTTTTTAATCTTTGTGCTGTAGCATCCAAGAGCTAAGAGTCTTGAACTTCCCATTCCTACTACAAAGCTACATTAACCTGCATCTATGTTTTGTCCTGTTGTCAGGATTTGTAAGTGAACTCATGTTAACTGGAGTTTTTAATAAACCCTGTATCTCCTCTGCAGCTCACGAAGAGGCTCCAAGGGCACCCGTTTACGTAAGTGAAAGCTTGACGGATTAACTCGGCATTTAATTAGCTTGAGTTCAGTGTTTGTCCACATCAGACATTAGTCACTGATGCAGTTATTTGTACCGCTGCTTTTTATTCTGCGTGCCTCTGGCATATGGCATCATAGTGAGTGCTGCAAGAATGAGGCCAAAACTAAGAAGTGAGCTAACATCTTGGAACTGTGTTGGTCTCATTAAATGTTTTATTAGATGATCAACACAAGCTTAAGACATTTTTGGTTTTATGCTACAATACACAGAATGCACAAGTAAATTCCTCCCATGTGAATTTTAAAGTTAAGGTGTAATACATTAAAGGTGTTTGCTATCAAACAGCTATATGAAACTATGGAAAGCTGTTGGGAGAGTTATATGGAGGTTGAAGTATTTTGATTATAGCATAACATTGGCATTTTATATTTATACTTCAAAAATGTTTGTAGATTATCGTGCTGAACAAAATATTCAAGTGAAACCTTAGTATCCCACAGAGCTTGTGGAAGAACTGCTAACTAACTGAAAGGTGAACAAAAATCACTGTCCCTGCCTCACTCTGAGTATGAAGCTGCTCTGCTCCCTTTGCTTGACAGCATATACATTTGTTCTTTCTTACAGGGCAGTCTTAATGGTACGGTGGCTCAAGGCTGTACTTATGCACCACACATCATACCTAGCATCGGTGAGTTCACTCTGCCTGCACTCGCTTTAATTCCTGCACTGTCATTTGTGTAGTGACACACGCCAACAGTGCTTATTGATGCATAAGGCCAGAAAGCAGCCATTCATATTTAATGAATGCATATTGGGATGTAGATTCGTGGTGTCTGACCATCAGTTTGGCTCTGACTAAAAATATCCTCACAAGCAGGAGGTGCTTTGATTGACATTCAGCTTTCTAACCTGCTGTTCATACCACTCTAAACGAGAGGAAAACTAGCTTTTTGTTGACCCTTCTGCTTCCACAAAACAGCTGGAATGTCATTATAATTTTAAATGTAAGCTGAAGCCTGGCTTGCTTCATGTAAATATCGCCTGAAAGGAATGGTTAGCAGAGGAGACAAAGCTTTGGCAGAAGCCACTTTGGGTGCTTTCTTGTTGTCTGCTGAAATGTTTTTAACTTCAGCTGATCTATCTGTGTATCCAACAGCTGCCAGACCTTGTTACCCAGCTGGGAGTCCTTTATCACATGATTGAGAGCAGAGTGAAGATGTTCCACAAGCTAACAAAGCTGCATGGGAAGCTTTATCTCCTAATGACACAGGTAAGTGCCAACATATGCAGTGTTTTGCACAGTATCATTAGCTTTAAGTATTTTCAAATGACTGGATTTTGAGTGTTCGAGGGGTGAGTCGTGTGTCAGGGACGACTTAGATGGCTTCCCTCACAAAGCTGCTGTGTTTAGCGGCACCCTTAAATGTCCTCCCTGCTCACTCTTGTTTGACGTTTAACTGTGAAATACATCAAATCCAGGATCCGGTGTGAGATAGAGGCATGGTTTGCATTTGAGGACAAGTAAAGGATGAATATAGTGAATTGTGTCAAAACAATAAAAGCCTAATGCTTTTCTGTTTAGATTTATTTAGAGAGGAAAGTTTGAATGGTGTGTTTTTTCCCTTTCCTGCAGTTATGCTTCTGTAGGCAATGTCAGTTTTACATTATGTTCTTCCAGTAATGTGTACATAATGAAGATCCATTTTACTAGTAAATATTACAGCTTACTCCTTGAGGGAAAGACTTCTTTAAATAGGCTGTGTATAAATAACAAATGTGCTGATGTATGCAGAATGATTGTGTTATGTTTCAACCTGTTATTGAGTAGCTGCACAACATTTGTTTAAAATCACCTCCAGAAGTCTGTGTGTAGATTTGTAAAGAAGCTTTAAACATTGGAAACATGTAACTGTAGTAACAAAAATGACATGATAAAATGGAGACTAGCCTGTCCAAAACAAAGGGTCTTTCCTTATACATACATTAGGAATGCGACACATCATTCAAATCAGTGTTTGAGGACTACAGTCTGACTTCACAGGAGCTTTCTTTATCACACAAAGAACGCACATCATTGTCTTCTCCCCGCTTCTGCTCGTACACACCTGGGAGCTGTGAAGACGCAGGCAGAAAAGTTTGAATGTTGTTTCTAAACATTTGGTGACTGCTTTGAGAGCTCCAGGTGATCGGTTTTGTAAAACTGAACTCGGCTTTGTATTGTTCAGCGTTTGATCCAGAAAGATGCTCTATTTATCCCTCAGGGGAAATTATTTTGCCACAGCAGCCTTAAATGCAAACCACAAATCCCGGAACTTAAATTACCCAAACAAGATAAGAAAGCAGACAAATTAGACAGTGGTGTAACTACACTGTAACAAACAGATGTCACACTATGCATGTACAATTTTATGCAGATATGAAAAAATTGCATCCTTTAAGGCTATTTTTCACAGTGTAGTAAATAATCAGCCAACTGTAAGGTAGTATAAGAATAGGTTGCATATAGTTGAGATAAATATATCTGTAGCAGTGTGACATTTCTCTCAGACACAGCCAATCAAGCAGTCTGATCTTGGATACACCAGAACAGTTTATGCTATTTGTATCCATAATAGCTCCTGAAAGTATATAATGAGCACTCTGGCAGTGTACACTTTTAGTAATAAGATGACGTTTGCTCATTATGGCAGTTTCTTTATGAGCTGAAATGGAAGAGCATAATGTGTGGCAAAAACATGTGCACACACTGATTTGAGTTTAGTTTGTAGGTTTCGGGCGCTGGATGTGTTTGTTTCTTTTAGTTTTGTTTCTTTAGTGAAACCAATAAAATCCCCCCCTCCTTTTTTTTTGTCTAGTTGTAATTACAAACTGTGCACACATAGTAATGCTTTATAAGTATGTGATATTGAAAACTGTTTAAGTGAAAAAACATTTTGCTTGCAGGTAGAACAAGAAAACATGTTTCAACCGTGTATTTTTATAGTCATGTTTTTAATTTTGAGTTGGAAAAAAAAAGAGAGTCCTGTGCTGTGTCTAAAACTGTTTTCCCTTTCACCACTAGATGGTGACAAGTGACAGCAGCAACGTGGTTTCAGATGTTGACCACACAGCTAAGCTGGTCTATGAAGACGGTAAGTGTTTGTTCTTCTGTTTAGTTTCTCTAACCTCCCCAATCCCACCTTTCTCCTCTCAGACTTACCTCTCTTGTGGCATCAGTTCCTTCAGATTTCATGCAGATCATTGTTACCTGTGAATAATGCAGTCCATCGAGCAGAGGGTGTGGTAGCTGACTGTATTAAAATAATCATTGTTTTTTTCAGCCTGTACTCTATCTCTTGTACATTTTCAATGGGTGATTGACTGGATTGACGTCTTGAAGGTGATGGAGTGCAACAGGTCACATCGATGCCCTGCTTAAGTCTCCGCACTGCTACACTATTGTCTTCTCATTATTTTGACTGGCATTCATTATCTTGTCATTTCACCTCAACTCATCTGGGACTCTGGCTGAAGACTGCGCTGAATCAGTTAAGATTTATGAAAACAGTGTTGGCCATCATGCAGCCACTCTTGGCAATGCATTGCACGGAAACATGACTCCTGTTGCCTGGCAACCTGACCGGCAGCGTTCAGATCCTCCCCTTTGAGCGAACAACAAGGCCCCACTCTGTTCACTCTCATTTCTCATTACCGTACTGTATAAAACGCTTTATTGAGCCACATAGAAAATTGGCTTTCATGAAATAATTAACCTGCGCCTTGAGTTCCAATATCCTCGTCAGTGGTCCAGGATGTGAAGGTTCAAATTAAAGGTTCAAAAGGAACAAATTAAAAAAAAAAAAAAAAAAAAAGTTCATAAAAGAAGCTGCTGAACAGGAAGCAGAACTTTGTTCTTAGTGTCAGGAATGATGCTGTGCTCTGAGCTTATTATGGGTCCAACTTGGGAATCTGACAGGAAGCTTTAAACTGCCAGACTAGTTAGTCAGAAACAGGAATGATTAAGCCATCTCTCTGCTACCTAATTGTGTTAATTGTTGTTTGTATGAGTAACATTAATTATACATTGATTAGTCCCGGGCACGATGCAGATAACACTGCCAGTTAGAAAATTGTATTTGTCATTTTGTTACATAAAATCTGCATTTTCACAAGTGGCAAAACTCTTTAAAAAAAAACAACAACTTTTTATCCCTGGCTCCAAACACACGCTCACAGAATGGCTAAGAGCAGCGGTTCCCAACCTTTTTTGCGCCACAGACCGGCTTATGCCTGACAATATTTTCATGAACTGGCTTTTAAGGTGTCGCAGATAAATACAACAAAATAAAACTAGTACCGGTACAGAAAAAAATAAGATTTATTCATAACACACGTGAAAAGACCCAGGAAAACAGAGTTAACGAAAAAAACGATAACAAAATAACGCTAAAAACCAATAAAAACCCTGAAAACCATACATTTCACACCCGAGCCTCAACTCTCGCGGCCCAGTACCAAATGGCCTGGGGGCTGGAGACCGCTGGCTAAGAGCATCTTACAAGGATGATCGTGCACTTCAATTTGTGTCCACTTTTTTTTACATGGTTTGTAAAATGGAGCTTTCTTTAATGTCAGCCGGCGTCATTGCTGAAGAACTGACCAGCTTCTCTCACTACTTGGCCTTTTAGACTGTACATAAAAGATGGATGAAGCTAAGAAAAATGCTGCAGTACTGAATTGCCTTAACCCTTTGTTCTGGGCAGCTGGGGACAATGGCTCTTGAACTTTATCTTATTTAATCTGACCTCAGTGATATCTTTTCTGATCAGTTTATGGTCTGAGTTGTGAATTGCAGGAGAGTGTCAGATGCTGTGTCTTGTGCTGTTGAACACTTACATACTCTAAAAGCATTTAATGGCTTATTTTATAAAATCCTGAATATAACTTGATGTAACCATGTTGACATTGTGCTGTTGTAATTTTTACTTACCGAGGCTTTAAAAAGCATCGATTTTTGTTTTTTAAAATGAGGCAGCAACCCTCTTTATGATGTCGCCCTCGCAGTGTCCCATATATTCACGGTGATTACTCCTGCCTGGTTTTACTGTTGGACAGCATGTAAGCATATTTACAGTTATGACATATAGCAGCAGAGTGTTTAGCAAGGTCTGTAACCATGTCTGGCTGGTCAGTGTGCAGGCAGCAGACAGTGGCTGGCTGATATAATGGGACAGATAGAACCATCAAATCATAATGACCTCCAACACTCCTGCATCATAAAGTTCATATTGTTGTCACAACTAAATGGCCCTGCTGTAGTGTTGAAATGCAAATACCTTCCTTCACTCAGTAGGAAATGTAAAGAACTGAAGCATGAAACACTTCCTTCCTTCTTTCCTTCCTTTCTTTCTTTATTACCTTTGTGGAAGGTTTGTGTTTGTGTGGAATAAAAACTTGTTTGGCTTTGTCAGCTGATTGATTTGTTTTCCTTTGCCTGCGCTTTCCAGAGTCATCTGATGAAGACGAGGCCTCTGGTGATGAAGGTCTTCCCGATGAAGACTCTGATGTAAGTTAGACTAGAAATTTACATTCTTAATGAACTGTTTTTCCAGCTCTTCCTCGTGCTATTTTTGCACATTAAGGCAGTGTAAATTTGATGAGACACAGCAAACAAATATCAGCCAGTGCCATCTATGACTTTGTAGAAGCTTTGCAGATATTAGGCAACACTGGTGCTGGGAAGGAAAACAAGTAGATTAGTACCCCTCATGATGTCAGGCTGTCCATTTCTGAGTTAAGCTGAAGTCTTATATTTGTGTCCTTCTCAGCACTGGGAGGAGGATGAGGCGATGACGGAAGACAACCAGGAGGAATCCGAAGACGAGGATCCCGACAGCAGAACAGAATCCAAAGCAAACGGCGAGGAGGATATGGAGCATGAAAATGAGAGTGAAGAAGAATGAGAACACAAACACCAATCAAACATAAAACGGACCTGAAAGAGTTACATATACTTTCATTTTATTTTCATGCATTTGATTTTATTATTGGAATAGAATGCAATTTTGCAGAATCAAGGGACACATTGAAACGAGGCCAGATGGCCCCCCTGCCTCGCTGCAGCTCGGTTCAGCCGTGGGTTTGGAAATGTCGAGCTTGTTTCTAAAAACTGAAAGTTCCTCGACTGATTTCGTCCATCTGCACTCCGACTTTACACCCCGATGTGTTTGCATTGACTGCCAGGCTAATTTGGTTGTTTAGTTGGCCTACGTTCTTGAATCTGCATTCCAAATTTGATGTCATAATGTTAAAAAGGTATAAGTATGTATGTTTAGCTTTTCATTTACAGCACTGTGCGATTGGTTTATTTTAACTCAACTCTGTAGGCTATTTGAAACACCTGCAGAAATGCAAACACAGAGCAGGAGTGGAGTTTGGATGTAGCCCCCCCCCCCATCCCGGGGTCTGTGTTTGTGCAGAATACCAGAGGTGGGATTGCCAGGCAGGACCATACATCATGTCCCCCGCAATGTAAATCTGTATGTACAGTGAAGTGTTTGTATGAGCTCTTCCCTCTACAGCCACCCCCAGAAAACCTTGGGATTAAATGAACTCCTGTAAAGTCTCCTAAATGCTGTTTATTTTTTCTTTTTCGTTTTTTGTTTTTTTTACCGCCTTCAGATTTGTTTCAGATTTGCAGCCTTCTCGTTTTTAAATGTGTTCTTTTTGTGTTTAATATCAGGGCATGTGTTTATGTCCACTGCCTACCACCCATAGTCACAGGGGCAACAGAGGACAAGAAATTGTGAACTTTGCTCGAGTGGGTGAATAAATGGGTTTTCAAAGTGGCTTGTGGTTTCCAGGGTCATGGACATATTTTAGAAATGTAGGTAGCTTCAGAGTTGAGATGGGTATCTTTTATAGACACTCATTAAGAAAAGATTGATGTAGCCTCTATTTCTGTAAAATGAAGCAAATATGGAAGTGCCTTAAACTTGCATTTATTTATTTATTTTTTTCTAATGGCCAGCCTACAGGGGGGGCAGCAGCTCTGGTTGCAGAAAATTGTCTGATTCTATAAAAGTCTAAGAGAAAACGGTCCTACAGCTCACTTGATTTATGACCCAAGTAAAAATTTTCTGATGGGTTTACGGTCTCAGTCGCTAGTTTCAAGTCTTATTGAATACAACATAATTTATTTTTGCCTTTTAAGGCATTTGTTTGACATTTATTTGAAAGTGGGAAGAAAGTGAGGGAATGACGAGCAGCAAATGGCCCGGGGCGCACAAACCAGAGCAGCTACAGAAAAGACTTAAACCATCAGTACATGCTTACTCTCCCAGTTTAAAGAAGAATTCACAAGTACGTGTTAGGCCAGGGTTATAGACAGTTTTTTTTTTTTTTTTTTTTTTTTTTTTTTTTTTAAGAGGACCACAAAGTAAATGAAGAGCTACACATTGAATAAATAGAAACATGACACAGACTGCAGAAACAAGGCAAAGCAATTCATGTTGATAGCCAAAAAAGTGCTTCAAAAGAAAAAGAAAAAAGGATCATGAACGGATCATGAATCAACTGAGATCGGTTTACCTGAGTGAGAGTAACTATCACACGTGATACCATCACTACAAACCTACATCATTAAAAGCTATGGTACATGATAGATTTTAATTCCCACTGGAAAATTCCTGTGCCCTTATTTTAAAATCTCACCCACAACTAATTACCTAGTAACCACTCCCCCTTCTCTGTTTCGCTACTGGTATCCTGATTATGTCACTATCGTAGAAATCCCAAAAGGCTCTTACCCTGCCGTGCAACAGAGTTCAGCTACACCACTGGCCTACAGCTGGTGACGGTGTTTCTTCTGTTGTGGAGAGATCTACTGTGAACTGGAGGGTGACTCCAGAATCTGCAGCAGGTGGAGAACTGTTTATGTGTCGCTCACAGATGCTGCAGAACAAGGTCTGACAATGCAAACCACAATTATAGACAGCGGAGTTCAAGCTTTTCCACATAATGAGAAACTTACTGGAGAAAGTTGATATGCCTTTATTTATGGTCACAAAGTATAAATGATTTGGCCGTGCAACAGGCTGGTGGACTGTCCAGGGTGTACCCTACCTCCTGCCCCCACTACTGCTCTTGTGTGTTTTGTCTGTACTGGCAGGGCTGTGGTGTTTTTTTTCAAGATCTTCTTGCGGATAGAAATTTTTGTGGTGCTAAAGCTACATGTGGATGACTGACAATGAATATGACACCTGAAACAAATGTCTACATCACATTTGCAGGGGCATGATGCAATTTACTATACATCTGAAAATCTAAAGATTTGGGATTTATTTTTTAAAAAAAAGTTAATAGTTGTAGTATGTGTGACGATGCTAATTTTTGTTGAGCTCCCTCCACCCATTACAGAGGAGATAGAATGCATATATACATACACCATGATCATTATAGTAAGATGTTGTGGTTACCTTGTGAACAGACACTACTGTGTGTTTAGTGTTCTTAGCACCTCAGTCACATCTAACTGTGACCTATGAGGTCTGCTTTCAAAGCAACAGGATGGCTATAATACTGATCTTGAGGCCACAAAACAAGACTTCACAAACCAATGACATCACACTGGCTACATCCTCTTTATGTTCAGTCCTTAGCTCGGTGGTTCGCAGTCGGAGTAAGTGATGTTAAGAAACATCGTATCCTGTTTAACATTTCAAAATTGATGTATTTATACTTTTATAAATATTTTTAAAAAATGTCATGATCTGGTATATTTTTGGCTAATCCATTGAAGTGAATATCTGAAGGAAATCTTTATTTCTCTCAAGCAAGAATGACAGTTGACAGTTGCCCCGAGGTAGTTCCACTGCCCTGTTCACAGTGGCCTAATATAACCCGAGGTGTTATAAAGATAGAGATGTTTTAGTGGGTCACATGTTTACACTTACAGTGTACTGTTCATATCACCATGGCCCCTTGCAGTATGGATGGAATAAGGAATATCAGGGATATAAAGATATCCTGGTTCTCCTCTATTTGGCCAGGTAAAACCAAACTACTACAGCATGACTAACCTTATGAGAATGGATAACTTTCATCTCTATTCATCTGGAAACTTCAGACTACTGTGAGTGCTCAACTTCCAATTTTTCTTCTCTTCAGTCTGTATGACGTCATAGGGATCTCACCATATTAAGGATATCATTAATATGGTGCTTTTAGCCACAAAGCACTTCTGTTTGTGAGGGGAGCCAGAAAAAGGTTGGCTTAAAGGCAGAAAATGAGCTGCCAGAGGCCAAACATTTTACATAGTATTCGAAACTATGAACCGTAAAAAGTTTGTCTAAGAAAGTCAACAAATAAAAATTATAGAGTTGGAAATGAGTTCCAGTTTTTGGTTAACAGTAACTCTGTTCCATGAGGTATTCCAGTAAGCCACAAAAAGTGAGGTAAAGTAACACAATACACTGATCCTGGAATCATCTTATCTAAAATGAAATCTAGTTGTTTATCATATAATTTACAACTTTGTTTTTTTCCTTCCACAGTGACTTGAAAACATCCCAAGTCGCCCAAATGAGGCAGAGCAGAACAGAGCATATTAGAAAACCTACAGCAAAATAACACAGAGGTGAGATTTGTGTTTTACACAGAAGCTTCATTTGAGAGGTTTTAAAGAGAAAAGATCTGCATGTAGGCTAGTAATGAGCTAGCATTTTAAACAAAGTGTCTTATTACTTTAAAACACTGGAATAATGTATAGTGTACTCAAAATAGGTTTGACTTAAATTCAAGAGTGAATCTGCATTTTTTAAAAACAGAATCTCATTTACTCATTTCAGATTACTTATTTGTCATTAATATGATTATTATTTACTCCACCTGTTAGTGTTCCTCCTGATTACTTCTGGTAAAAGTGAGACAGCTGAGAAGCGCGTCTGTTATTTGTTTGGCTATATTGGTTTACAGTAACAACCAGAAAGGGGTCTCTGTGGTCTTCTCTTGTGGCCCTAAGGTACAATAAAGAGAGTGAGCTATCTGATTGTGCCAGATTTTAACAGCTTCTTCCTTTGGCCCGCTCATGCTCTACCTTTCCAGCAAGTTTCATTAAATTAGGCCTGGAGGAGCAACAGTTGTCCAAAGAAGTTTCAGGGAAAGCAAGAAGGAAGCGGTTTAATCTCATAAAAACCTTCCGATTTATTGTCTTGGTTGTATTATAACATCAAATAAATCAACAGTGAAATAAAAAGTGGTATCTTAAATATTTATAAGCCGACAGATCACATGGTTTGGATACGTGTACCTGTTTTGCATTTTTGCTGGCCTTCATTTTGCTCTTATTTCTTTTTTATTCCTAAGTTTTATCTCTCTGTTTCTTCTAAATGTACCTCCCTTTTAGAGACTGTATACAATATCAGAGTTTAATTTGGAAAATGGAGTGAATTTATGATGTCTGAAGTGGAGGACGCTCTCTATTGCCGCAGTCACTTTGTGATTTAAGCCGACAAGACAGGTGGGATGCTCTGAAAGTCCCCCAAAGTGCCTCTTTTGTCTTGGTCATATTGTACACCACGGGAGGACTATCCATCATAAATTCACCTGGTGTTTTTAGTTCTCCTGTGAACAGGCTTTGAGCTGCATACTGTTTATAGCCTGTATAAGCACAAAACCGAATAGGAGAAAGTGCAGCCATGTCTTTTGTTGGATATAGGTCAGATCTTATCCTTTCAGTGAAGGAGCCTTTGATTAGGCAGAGAGAATCTTGCTGTTGTAAAGACTCCTCTCAATAAAAAAAAGAAAAAGGCACCATTAGATTGTTTATACTAGCAGCTCATTAACAATCCATAATCCACCATTATGCTTCATTTTTAAGCAGCTTCTAGTGGTTGTGGGAAACAGCATCAAGTCTTTCAGAATAAAAGGTCAAACTTTTATAAAATGTCTTTTGTTTTTAAAACTCTGCTCAGACTTCTATTGCTTTTATTTGTACTGGTAACATTTAAGAATGATACTGGTAGATGGGATTCTAAATATCACATTATAATTTACATCCAAATATTATGTCACATTTGACCTGATCTCACTTTTACATTTAAAATATGCCTTTTGTTAAAGTTGATCCCAAAATGTGTTTTTTATTGCACTACAGACATCGTAAAGTACGTCTGAAAGGAACAAAGAAAACAAAATGTATATTTAGAAAATATCATATTTTTCCCTTAAAAGTAAAGACTGAGTGAGAGTCAGCTGCCATGGTGGTGGTTTGTGCTTGTTAGTCTGGAATTATTACATTTGGATTTATCACATTATTAAATGTATCTTAGTAAAAACTCAATGGACCATCTACCATAGTCCTCTAAAAAAAAATCACCTTCTCCTTCACATTTATTTATTTGGGCTCTTTCATTTATTGAGATGTGTGTTTTCTGTTGTCGCAAATGACCTTTCCAGCTAAGGAAAGGTGGAATAACATGTTTACTACAGGTAGACACTTTTATTTATCATCACCAGCGACTTCATTAGTACAAGTACAAGGTTGGATCTACTTTTGCCAATTTTGACACAAATTCAAGGTGCTGGAAACAACAGATGTTTGTATGTACTGACATGATAGCATCCTGCAGTTGCTCCATATTCTTTGGCTGCACATCCATGATGGGAATTTCTGGTCCCCTCAAACTGAATTGAGATCTGAGGACAGTGGAGGCTATTTGATAACAGTTGCCTCATTTTTGTGTTCAAGAAACCAGTTTTAGATCATCTGAGTTTTGTGTCATGGTGTGTTATCCTGCTCGAAATAGCCATTAAAAGATGGGTACATTCTGGTCATAAAGGGTTGGATATGGTCAGCAACTGGTTGCCATACCGGTGACCAACTGGTGACTGGTCAGCCTGCTTAAGTAGGCTGTAGAATTAAAACGATGCTCAGTTTATATTAATGGACCCAAAGTATGCCGAGAAAATATTCCCCAAACCATCACACTATGTTGAGACAAAGCACAGTAAATCCATAGTTTGGTGTTGTTTACACGAAATTCTGAGCCTGGCATCCAAATGTCACAATGAAATCGAGACTCACCAAAACCAGGCGATTTTCTTCCTTTCTTCTGTTGTCCAGTTTTTGTCAGCCTGTGTGAAATGCAACATTGTGTCAGTCTTCTGTTGTTAAAATAATTTGCTGGCTTTTTTAAAATCATTGTTATGCTGATGATATTCAGCTTTATATCACTATCTTTAAATCTCAGTGTGTTTCTAAAGTTTTAACTGTACAGAATTGTTTTAACCGCATAGAATCGCGAATGTCAGATAATTTTTTTTCTCAGCGTAATGAGAATAAAACACAGATCTTTTGTTGCATTTCCCAAAAGGCTGATGCTGTTCATCAGAACATAGTGTTTCTCCGACTGAAAACGCCACATCCAGATGAACAGATGAACCTGGATGATTGAGCATGAAAGCATCAAGACTTAGTTGTGTTTCTTTCTCATTCATCTCAGTTTGTATTTCAGCAGTAAGTAGTTGCAACATGATTAGATAATTGTGTTAATGAGTGACTGAATGCATGTACCTAATGAAGTGTCTGGCGAGTGTATACAGTAATTATAATAGTATAATAATAACATTATATTCATCATTCTACACTTGGGCTCATCCTGCGTAATTGGGCAAATTTCCAGTTTGAAAATGAATTTTGAAAGGAAAAAACAAAATAAATTAGAAAACAAAAACAAATCAACACAACAAGTGTACAGTAATACAAAAATATTGACAGCAAAAATATTAACCTATAAAATATGTGTGTATTTAAAACTGAAAACATTGTCAGCCATTATTAGAGAGAACTGTTTTAGAACCCAGAAGCAACACAAGAGAAAGCACAGGGTCCTCTGAGGAACCAAGAGCAAGAGGAACCAAGGTGAGTTTTGGGGAGAGAACCACAATAGTCACAAAGATGGGGTTAAAATATACTGAACTTTAACTATAATTTAGTTTTTTCTGCTCATTAAAGAAAAATCCATCTTGGTGGAAGTCACCATGGGTTCATGTGTTTCTTTTTTCTTTTTCTTTTTTTTCAGATTTACTGGTTAGTAGCCACACTGCTTTATCCGCAGGGTCTCTAAGATGTGGGAGAGATGTTCAGTCTGCTCATTAAAGCTCCCAAGAGAGACGTCTTCCTGTCGTGGTATTGACACCACTTCAGGCCTATAAGAGTGTAGATAATTCAGAGAGGAGATGTTAGCTCATTAACAGAGCTTGTGGTTGAACTGTAGATGGTTGCAGCTGGGAAAGAGAAAACCCCGTCCTCCTCTCAGTGATCGTTGATTGCTGGTTACCCGGAGTCATCAGTACTAGTGGTTAACCATTCATGAAATGTTATATAAAATGTCATTGTTCCACTAATGCTTTAATTGTGTGAATGAACACTAGGCTTTCTGCACATTGAATAATGTATTTATGAGTGTGCATTAATAATGAATAACATGCATAATTCATAGCTACAATAGTTCAAACTTTTTAACAGCACAGCAACATTTTAAGCAATGAAAACCAGGCAGCCAGTGTTTTGTCATCTCATTATCTCCCACTGTTACAGACTTTGGGAAAGGTGTACTGACAAACCTGCTTTTACAGGCACCGTGGGCGCTGACCTGGAGTCAGGGCTCTTGACATGATGCAAATGGTATGCAGGAATCAAAGAGCAAAAGTACCAGTCCACCCACTGTGTTGCATCTGCTCCACCAAGGTAAGAGAAGAGAGGTTGGTCCACCACTTGAACTGACCTGTATGTTATGTAGAAATATGTGGAGAAGGTTTTGAATAGAACTCGGTGGGAAAACATAGATTTGGTCTGTTAAAGAAATTCATTTCATGAAAATAATGAAATTGTTTGTGTTAGGTAGGTGTCTGCTGAGAATTGGGATTGACCGGATTTGAGGAATTTTAAAACTTTAAAAGAAAATGGATCAATTAAATTTTAGTCTGTGACCCCACTTCTAACTACTTTTGACTCTGCCTGCTCTGGCTGAAGAACTATTACATCATTAAAATGTTGCCAACAGGTTTTTGTTAGCTCCTTTATTTGTTGAGGGAGTTTCGCTTCAGTGAGAAAATATATGTTCTGTTTTCTTTTCAATTGAAAAATCTCAGGCCTCCCAAGACACCTTTGGTTTAATGGTATTTAATAGGAATAGAACACTTGGCTTGTATTGTTTTCCTGAATGTGAAAAAATATAAACTTAGGCTTGTATTGCAGCTCCATTACTGCCCGAGTTTTTTCCTGGCTCAGATGGAGTGTTTCGGGGGTGACTCACTGAAGTGAGCAGGATTGGTCTGCATACAGTAAAAGCTACATGATTTAAGCCTCCATCATTTAATAGAGGTTTATGTATTGTTCCTGTTATTTCTGACTAATGTCTACACTTACTATTAGGTACACTTATTAGATAAATAACTGCTTGTTAATGCAAATAACTACTCAGCAAACCCTGACTGCAACAGTAACTCAAAGAATAAAAAAAAAAGATACTTGTTACAATCAAGACATATAAAATAGGATCTCTGAAAGTGTGACAAAGACCTTGAAGCTGAAGACCACACCCGGTGCCTATCTGGAAACTAAAGTTGCAGTTCTCATACGCTAATGCTTGAAGTGTGCCAGATTCATGCAAGTTCTTATTTTGCATCTAGCAGACAAAAATCAGGCTGTTTATCTCGCTCTGCATGTCTTAACTCCCTCCGGTGACCCCAACAACTTTCGACTGACTCGAAGGCTGTTTATGAATGTAGTGATTTGTTCAATTTCTGTTAGGCAGAGTGATGCTTTCTGGTAGCCTTGAGTGGTCTTTCTTCCATCTATAGAAAAACTGCAGCCCACATATCTTTGCAGTATGTTCCTGTATTACTAACCCCTGTTCTGTATGTGAATGCATGGAATTCACTTCATGTACTTTTTGCCACAGCAGGTACAATTTCTAAAATATAACTGTAATGAGAGAGAGCCAAGTGCAACCACTAAAAAAAATCATAAAAGTACATTTGTGCACTTAGCACGTATACATTGTGCTTATTCTGATTAGCTCTACCTGATGTTTTCTATTTTTGGTCTATCAGTCTTAACACATCTGTTGAAGTAACACAAGTAAAATAGGTATTCAGTAACACAATAAAAAAGAAATACATCATGCCACTAGAGAACGTTCCCATCGGGTAATAAAGCCCAGAAAAGCATCAATCCATACAGCAATATCCAAACTGTACCTACTGCTCCTTTTTCCCAGCTTCTGTCCATGCATGGAATGGAAGCATGGAGAAGTTTTAACTTGCTCGCTGGGCTCAAATATTACCTTCATGCTTCCATTTCCTGTGTAAATGTATGTAATAAGGTGATCCACTAGTGTCCGGAGGCGATCATAGCGCAACAATACCAAAGCACATCTGTCATGAAATCCATGGATGTGGTCCTGCCAGAGTTCCCCGGTGAATTTCTATAAGCCCCTGCAAGCTTCGTCCCATTTCAGCTGAGCAAACCACAAGAGATGAAGGGGGCAGAGGGCGCTGCTAGATGTGCTTCAACTGCCAATGGGAAATGTCAGTCCCTCTCACAGACAAGGAATAACAAATAGCCTCTTGAGTGTCTTGACAAGCGATGGCGGCTGCAGCAAACTTACCCTACCCCCATCCATAGGGAATTATGCGTGACGTGAGAAAGAGCCTCCTGCTACCTGAGAAATGTCTCATCTAGTGCTTGAAGACATTTTGACAAGAGTATATTACATATTTCATTGCATCTCTCAGGTAATTCAGTCAACATCAAGAGTCATAAACAGGAAAGGTGTTACATTATTTACTTTCAGTCTGACATCTCAACATCCCACTTATTATTTACATCACTCTACGCTGTCAGGGGCAGGAATAATTGTCCTCCTTTAATTCCATATTTTACATTTTAGTCTGAAATCCCTACAAATATGCTGTACTTCTGGGTTTTCACTCAGAACTGTCCAATTTATTAGCTTTTTTTATAGGTGCTAAATGTCATCCGAAGTCATTTCCTGCAACAGTAAACACTTTCTTAGCTTTTAGAAGTGTTTACAGCATCGCACAGCAGGTTTGTGCATGTTAAAGGAAATATTCAGCGATGGCAGCTTGAGCTGGAGCATTTTGGTGACACAGAAATTACTGTGATTTTACACTTCAAACCACTCTGAAGGCACAGCCCTTTTTCAGTATTTGTCACAGTGTCATTTTAAAACTGAGAGAAATCCATTAATTAGTACAGTGCAAGGCCTTAATTTGTACACTGAGATACCATAGTAGAATTTAACACTACTTTTTAAAGTAATCTAACACTGTTGAGGAAGTGCTGTCATGTTAATAAAGCTGTATATATAAAATAATACATTTCCCGCTTCACATCAAGACCTTTGCTCTTATTTACTTCAGTTCATATTATGTATCATCTCATATTTAAAGAAATAAGGTAATCAAACTAAGCATTTTATTAGCTGTGCCTTAAATCATTTAATCTAAGTGATAAAATCACAACTTTATTTATTAACATTTAAACTGAAGCTGTCAACTAATGGGAATTCCTTTTCAAGGTAAAAGAAGTAAAAGAACAGCTGATTAACTGAACACTAACAATGGCTGCAGTTTGGTAAGCCGTTTGAAGGTGCTGTGCATACTTAGCGTTTTACATGAATTAATGAAACTCATGCTGGTGATTGGATGAATGTATTGGTGAGGTTATTTTTCATTGTGTGTTGCTTGGTGAGCCTTTTCGCTCTGGCAGTTCTGGGCAGTAAAAACTGTTGTTCCTACATGCTAGGGCAACATGGTGGAACAGTGATTACTACTTCAATCAGAAGATTCAGGTTTTATTCTACTGGTCAGAGGAGCATGCAGTGGTACTAACAAAGATTTTTACTTTTATTTTATTTTTTCAGTGGCTGAATCAACTTCAAGAGTCTCGGGTTTCCTCCAGTTCTTGTGAATGTGATGGCAATGACAGCATCTGAGCAATCACAAATAATGGTAAGTGTACTGACTTATAATATTAGAAAATATTAGGATAAATGCATAATAAAGGCTAAAAGTAACACAACTGCTACAGAGAAATCAGCAGCATTAGTGTGCATGGGAAGAAAGCGTGTGCACTTTAAGCGCTTTTGGTCAGTAAAACTGGCCAAGATCTAGAACTGGCAGTAAGCTGAGAGTGAAGAAGTGACTTGGATGAGCGAAGAAACATTTCTGCCACTGAAAATACTACGTCCAGATGAACAGGATCAACTTGTTGGAATGGCCAATATTCATAGTAATAATAAAGTCTAGTCTATTTGAAGGCACAAAAGAAATGGCAAAATGTAGATTGTGTGAGTTAACAGACTGATCAATATCACAAATCTATTATTAAGACATGGGAGATTCGGATGGATTATAATCGAGTATTTCATTAAGATTTTTCGATCTTTCAGCTGCAGCATCTGTGGTTTTAAACAATCTACTAGCAAGTAAAGATGAAATATAAAAACAGAATTCAAATGTAGGCTTGGTCTATATGCAAATTTGATACAATGTCAACAACTCAGGTTGTATCGAATTTGAAAACACATAATTCAAAAACACATAAATATGCCTGACACCCTTAAACGAAGCAGCATCTGGCTGCAGTTTAAAGACTTTTTTTGTCTCAGTCTTGGTCTCGTCTCGACTTTGTCTTGGTCTTGACTCGGTCTGTCTTGGTCTTGGTCTCGATACCCTCTGGTCTTGGTATTGTCTTGGTCTTGGTTTAGGCAGCCTTGACTACAAGTCTACATATTAGTGACAGGCTCTCCAAACGTTGCCTTGTTTTATTCCAACCAGACAGGGGCCATGATTGTAGTTCCTCCTGAACTACAATCTAGAATTAGTCAAACTTCTGGAACATTTCTAAGCAGCCAGCTATAGTCAGCTGAACGGAAGACAGTTGTTTATACATTTGTGTCATCACGCCTAGATTACTGTAATGCTCTATTTACCAGCGTAGTTAGATCATCTCTTATGTTTCCAAGCAATAAAAATATGCTGGTGCAAGACCCCTACACATGTTACTAAGCACACTCACATTACTCCTTTTCTTTTAGTAGATTTTGGAATTGGTTTTAAAATTATTGTACTTAAATATAGAGCATTAAAAATTTTCTGACTATTTATCTCCTCTGTTTTGGTTGTTCCTCATGCAAGAGTGAGAACTGGTTTTATAAAAGGTAGGCACTCATCAACAAATACACGTAGATTACTTAATTTAATAGACTACTCATGCAGTAAAAACACTGAAACCATAATATTTTCTTTAGATGCAGAAAAAGCATTTGACAGAGTTAACTGGAAATTTCTATTTGCAACTTTACATAAATTTGGTTTCGGACCCTGTTTCATAAACTGGTTAAAAATATTATATAACTCCCCAACAGCTTGTGTCAGAACAAATGACCAAACATCCTCCCGCTTCTCTCTTCTGAGGGGCACCAGACAGGGATGCCCACTCTCCCCTTCACTGTTTGCAATTTTTATTGAGCCATTAGCAGCAGCAATTAGACAGGCTACAACAATTAAGGGCATAAAATGTAAGAATATAGAACATAAAATCAGCCTTTATGCAGATGATGTGTTACTATTTCTCCAAAACTCACAAACCAATATCTCTGGGGTAATTGCATTGATAAATTCCTTCTCAAGTGTCTCAGATTATTCAATTAACTGGTCGAAATCAACAGTTCTTCCGATTAATTGCTCCTTCCATAATTCTTCTCCTTCCCCACTGCAATGTGGAAATATAAAATATTTAGGTATTAATGTCTCTCCTAAACTTTCAGAATTAACTAAATTAAACCACATCCCACTTTTAAAGACAGTAGAAGGCGACCTGGCTAGATGGAAATCTTTACCCATATCACTCATGGGAAGGGTCGCCGCTATAAAAATGATGATCTTGCCAAAAATAAACTATTTATTTTCAATGATCCCAAATAAGCCATCACAAGATTGGTTCAGATCTCTAGACTCGTACATTTCTAAATTCCTTTGGAAAGATAAACCCCCACGTATCAGCTTAAAAACACTACAAAGGACCAAGGATAAAGGAGGATTAGATCTGCCTAACTTTAATCACTATTTTTTAGCCAACAGGCTTCAGTTCATCTCTAGATGGTTTAAACACACCTTCTTAGATGAACCTTGGATAGATGTAGAACAGGCACTATGTAATAACCTAGAAATTTCAGACCTACCATTTATCAGCTCAAACATCAAACGACATGAATGCTTTAAAAGCATCAATATTAGCTCTTCTCTGACAGCATGGTGGGAGTTTCTAAAAATGACAGAGTCTTCATTAATCCCATGCAAACGTACACCTATCTGGAACAACCCGGACATATTACAAAACAATAATATGATAAACTTTTCAGATTGGAGTTGCAAAGGAATTAAATACTTGGAACATATATTGGAAGGAACAGACTTTATTTCGTTTGACAGACTAGTTATACAATATGGGATCAACAAGAAACGATTTTTGGAATATCAACAAATTAAATCCATAGTAAAAAATAAATTTAATCCCAGTGAAGCTGAATTACAAACACCACCAAGTGTGGTACAATTTCTTAGTCTAAAACCCCCCAAATTATTGTCTAAAATATACAGAACACTTTCTAAAATAGATGAATCAATATCCCTTCCTATTGCAAAATGGGAAGCAGATTTATCAATCAACTTAGACCCAAACCTTTGGTCTCAGATATGCTTAAAAACCTTTCAATGGATCAGAAATCCCAGTTTGCAATTAATACAATACAAAATATTACACAGAGTGCACTATACTGGTCATAGGATGTTCAAGATGGGCTATACGCCTTCCAACAACTGCTCACACTGCACAGCAAATACACCGGACAATTACATCCACGCTCTTTGGTTCTGTCCACCAGTTCAGAAATTTTGGCGTGAGATATGTGAAGACTTATCAAAGTGTCTGAAATGTAACATTCCAGCCTCCCCTTTAGTATGCTTGCTGGGCAACTTGGATGAGGTCACTGCAGAAATAAACACAGCCCACGTTGTTTTTACGGCCCTATGCATTGCCAAGAAAATGGTCCTCATTAACTGGAAAAATAAAAATAATCTTAATTCTAACCAATATAAAAACCATCTAATAGATCACATTAGTCTTGATACAACCTCTGCCATCACATTTGATCAATCCCTTTGGGCTCCTTTGATCGGCTTCATCACCTAGTGGGGGTGGGGGGGTCATGGTTTGGTCCTGCCTTCGCTATTGTGGTTGATGTGGGGGTAGGGACGGCCTTAGGGCGTCTGGGGAGTCCCTAGGGACGTTTCCCTGGAGGGCCTAACCTGGGGGCTGTGGCCATGACCTGGTTAGAAGCTCTGGGGCTCTTGGATGGTGTTTTCCTTGTGGCTGTGTACAGCGGAGATGGGGGAGGGTCTGTGCTGGCGGACACTGGTTACTGGCCTGGTAGCCTGGCTGCCCCTGGGAGGGTCCGGGACGGGCGTGGAGGCTTGGGGGTCTGGGGGTGCTCCGCCCCCCGGTCTGGGGTGCTGGCCGGGCCTTGGGGGCTTGGGTCCTGGCTGTTGTGTCGCCGGAGTAGTGGGCGGGTGGGTGCAGGGGGGCTCAGCCCCAGTGCAGGGGACTCGGCCCAACTAG
The DNA here is from genome assembly GCF_051167445.1 of Perissodus microlepis. NCBI lineage: Eukaryota > Metazoa > Chordata > Actinopteri > Cichliformes > Cichlidae > Perissodus > Perissodus microlepis. The sequence continues at coordinate 13,464,386 of NC_140479.1, read as the reverse complement.
GGGGCTCTCTAACTGGTGGGGAGGTTGTTACATCTTTGCAGGTGGTCTCCTCACTACAGGAGCTCACTCTGCAGGTGGGGGGAGAGATATAGGAGAGGGGGAGAATGAACTCAACCTGGGTGTCTATTGTCTTGTGTAGTTTGGGAGATGATTGGATGATGGGGTGGGTGCAGTTTTCTCTGGGGTGGAGTCGGGTGGGCTGCCCCGGACTCTGTGGGGCTGGGCAGTGCTGCTGCTGCGGGCCCCGGTCCGGATGGGCCTGGGCCTCCTTGCCCTGGTGGGTTCCAGAGCGTGGGGGTGCCTACTGGGGTCAGCGGGGGAGCTGGCCCCAGGGAGGGGCCGCTTGCCCCTCCCTTTCTTCCCTCCCCATCCTCAGCTGCCTCCCTATTCCCGCTCTACCACACCCACCCACACACGCAGGGCTTGGGGTGCAGGTATGTCACCAGGGTGCAGGGGAGGCACTCCCCCTCTGTCCCCTTCTGGCCGCCTGTGCCTCAATTTTATTCTGCAACCTAGACATCCACATTACTCACACTCTCACATAACACATACATATAGGGCCTTGGGGGTGGGCACGTTTTACAGCATCCAGAGGATGGTCGTTGTACTCCAACCCACCTCTGGCGCTGGTGCCCTACCCTCAATTTTAAATGCATTTAGACACTGAGGGTTTTCGGGAGGAGCCGTGCTGCTCTCTGAGAGGAAGCTAGTACCATGCTCTCCTGAGTTTTAAATGCACTTTAGAACAGCACACAACAACATTACATATGAGCGGGCGTAGGGAGGTTTGAGGTCTTCACTCACCCCGGTTCTGTTAGCCGTCAGGGCTGGGGGGCTGGGAGGAGGTGCTGGCCGTCAGACTGGGGTCTGGGATCCGGGGCCTCCCTGCTACTGCAGATAAGGAGGTGGTCCGCTTGCCTCCACCCCAGAGAGAAGGGTTACATCTCCTGGGTCTAGGTGCGGCTTGCCCCTCTGGGGGCGGGGGTACCTGGACCTGGGATATAGAGTATGTTTGGGGAGTGCGACTGTCTGTGCAGTGTCTATTTGTGTCTGTCTACACGTTGGGTGAGTGCCGAGTATTTGGTTGTGCATATGGGGGTGGGAATGCACGTCTGTGTCCGCGTGTGCCTGTTTGTCTGTGTCTATATGTCAGGTTGGGTCTTAGACTCAACCTCTCTGGGTACATCTCAGGCCCTCTAAAGTACGGAGGCCTATCTCCCCTCACCACACTCCCTGCCGGTGGCTGATGCCCTTAGACGTTGGTGTGTTGGTGGTCCTTGTCATCTGTGGCTGGGCGCTCATGCATGTACCGGCTCACTCCTGGTGGCCGATTGGCGGGGCCGGGCGCCTGTGGCCCGGCTGGGCTCCTTCCGGGGGGTGGGATGCCCTCAGGCCTCTGGCCTCTGGGCCTGAAGCTCGGTCCTCTCTGGCACAGCTGGCTGCCGGCGGAGCCCGCGGGCACGCCACTGCAACCCCCTCTGGCCTCTGCTCCGTAGCTGCGGGGTGACCTCTCGTTTGGGGCTCTACTCAGCTCTTCCCAGGAGGGTGGCACGGTTCCCCCCCCTTTTGGTGGTCCTCCTCGGGTCCTTGTACTCTGGGGCCTCTGGATATCTGGGGCCTGGATCTCCTCCATACCTGCTTCATACCCTGGTGGACGGGGCTATGGCTCCCCACACTCCCTAGCAGATCGTTACATGGAGAAACCTTTGGAATACAAGCATGCTGATCCACACAGGTATGCACACAGGTGTACACACGGGTGTTCACAGACGCGGACTACACCTTTCTTGGCTGCTGCCTCAAAGCACATTGTGCGCTGTCTATCTTGCGTGCTGCACAATATCGTTTATTATTTAGTATCTACTGTTATCTACTGCTAGCTAGTTTATTGTGATGGTGCTGTTTTTATTATGTTGCTCTTTGTTGTTTGCTTTCTCTTCTGTTTTTTTTCTCCATACAGGTGATCCAGGCGTTTTGTTTGTTTGTTTGTTTTTTCCTTTCTTCCCCCCCTTCTCACCGTCTCTTCTCCCCTTTGGTTTTCTTTCTCTCCCTCTCTTTCTTTCATTCTTTCTCCCTGTCCTATCCCCCAGTCACGTCTGTCCCGTTTGTAGCAACCGAAAATAAAATAAATACATAATTATAAGAAAGGTCAATCAAATGGACCAATATGGCAAGGCCATGATGATCCACTTGGTAAAATAAATCCGCTTGGCATCTTTCTTGGCCTTAAGACAACAATTCTGATGGCTAAAGATCCAAACGGGACACAAAAAAAAAAAAAAAGAGTGAGAACTGGGGATGCAGAGCCTTTCAGTCAGTGGCACCAATAGTTTCCCACTCCAGCACTCGCTTAGCTGACTCGTTTAAAAATCATTTAAATTGATTGTTAGATTGTTGCTGATGTTAACTGTTTTCAGGTTTATTATATTCTGTATTGTTCTGTATTTTAACTTTTTTTTGTATTGCTACTAACTGAATTTGAATTCTCTATTAATTGCATTGTAATTATTCCTACATTTTTATCTTTTGATTATACAGCACTTTGTGACTACTGTGTAAAAACACTATCAAAAATACTGCTTTCTTACTTAATCGGTGGTATTACTATCAGCCTCAGCTGTTAGTTACATTCCTGTAAAAGACTTGATATGTGTGTGCAGAAATGCCTTTATATCACATAGAGTGCTTTAAGAGTTCCCACATGATATACTCTTGACACCAAGCTGAATCTGAAACACTGCACACTTCTCACCTTCGTAGCAGAAGAGGAGAGACCATTTTTCAGTGAGTAGAAGGAGGATATGCTGCCAGATGTCAGCTAACATAATTTCTGTAGTTTTTACTGTAGAAGATTGTAATTATGTGTAATAGTAATTGTTGTTTAGTTGTCATATATTTAAACAGCTCTATTTGGGATGAATAGAAATACTTGTGTTAGCCTTTTCATGGGCTGTCAACTTGTCCAAAGTGCGCTCCACTACTTGCCCAATGTCAGCTGCGTTCCAATCCCACTGAACCCTGGTTGAAGCGATTAAGAAAATGGATGGATGAAGATTTTATTCTGACACATCATATTTTTCTTTTTTTTCCTGCCTAAATTTTCTCCAATCACGTCCAGGCCAAACTGTGTGCTAATTATATTATAAATGACTTTTCTAAATTGCAATTGACAGTAGATTAATTAAAATTAAACCACTAGATGTCAATATTGTTTCGTTTTTTAATATGCATAATTCCCTGGGATTGAAACTTTGCTCAGTTTTAATGAATATTGTTTATTAATTTGAATTGTTTGCACCATTATGTGACAGTCGCACTGGAATACCCAGGGCCATTTCATTCAAATAAAGCCAGCTGCCACAATGCAGAAGGTCAAGTTACAGAGTGACCAGAATTAAAAGATTCTCTGCATGAGCTGACCGAGGATAGCTACAGCAACATGTCTCTACCGTCAGTATTTTGATGTGTGTCATTAGTGCGCACATGTCTTTTTTTTTGAGTCAGTTGTTGGAGTTCAGTAACCTTGCCTTTTCATGGCGTAGCCCTCTATTTGGCTGGTGACAGCGGTTATCACTGAACACTAAATATGGCTGTGATCCTTAGAAAACAATTTTACATATCCTCTTTGCTGTTGTTGCTTGAAATAACTGCATTAAAATCAAGCTAGCTCGAAAGCAATTTGTAGTAGGTTAACTGCCGACAAGGCCTAATCAGCCGCTCAGCTGTTAATGTCATCATTAATCCAAGCAGAGAACACAATTATATAGTTAGTCACATATAGTGGCCTTGTGGTTCCACTCCAACTTAAGTCAGAGTTTCTTGAATGTAAAAAAATGAAAACTTTAGCAACACTGGTAGTATATGCAAGACAGTAATTTTCCTGTAGATGTCTTTGCATTCAAACAAAAGGAGCTGCCCTGACCTGGCAGAACACAGGTAACTCTGCATTAGCTATATCCATGTTTTATAATACTCCCTCTGGGAAAACTCACAAAAACGAAGGCCATCATGTCTAAAGATACAGGAGGTAAATACATTCCAAATAAAACAAGGAAATAACTACAATGAAGGGCACAGAAGGACACGGTGACAAACACAGACCCAGATGAGGTGACACAGGAGACATGGACAACATGCAAATACAAAAGAAGAAAGAAAAGAGCAAAGAACAGAGGAAAACCAAATGATACATGTGTGATACAATATGAAGCCTTGGTTGTAGTCATCATAAAACATGTAGCAAACAACATCATGAACGTGAATGTATGAAGTAGAAAACAACTAAACAAGTCTAACCATACATATAAAGAATATCAGCCAATGGAGACTGTTAATAATAGGTGGGAGATATGTCTTCACACCAGTGGAGGAAATAGCACACACTTATCACCACACATGCAACCCATGTTTTGGACCACTATTGACCCATTCATCCATCCATCCATCCATCCATCCATTTTCTTCTACTTATCAACTAATACTACTTAATTCAAAAAAGCTAATCTAACAACAACAACTAAACAGTTAGTTGAGCGCAGTCTAATGGGTAAATTTAAAGACTGTGCAAGTGTTTAAATTTGAAGGCTATTTTAAACTGTCAGTCAGAGTCTTGAATAACCCAGTTGTAGTTCAAATTTCTTTTTTTGACAACCTATCATTAGCAATGCTAGTCCCAGCATTGCTAGTCGCTTCCTATGCAGGTTCATGTCCACATGCCTGGCTATGTAACAGTTTGCTCTGACAAAGGCTAAATACAATCGTTCATTACTGCTGTAATCTGTCTTACTTTCCACTTTGTCTTTGTGTTCAACTTTCCATCACACAGAGAGAGAGAACGCTGCGGGCGTGTGCCAGCACTGCAGCCCTGCCTAATGGAGGATGGCTGCAACACATTTTAGTGAGTTAATGTTTAAACATTTAATCAACTAGTCATGCACATCCTTAATAAATGTATATAATAAATATATATAAAATAAACTATAAAATATACATTAGAAGAGGAGAAGGAAAATGAGTTAGCTATAATACAAAAATAGAAATAATTAGTCCAAACCACTGTAATATCACATATTAAATATAGTAAGGAACCTCCATCAAAAGTACATCAACAAGTCCTTGTTCACGCCCCAAGGATTTTTAAAAAGTAAATAATCTAAAAAACAGACTTTATCATCTTTGATTCCTGCAAAGAGACAGAAATGTTTGATGTTTCTTTTTAAAATGTCTTTCTGCAGCCATGACTGTGCATAGAATTTTGTTCATTTAAAAGGAATGGGTCAGGGATGAATGAATAATGCATGAAGACATGTACATTTGGACAGATGATGAGACTACATTAAAGGTCTCGGGGTCACCAAAATGAATATATTCATTATGTCAAATTCATGTTTGTCTTATCCCAATTAGTGCAGATACCTGGGTGAAATGCACACAGAGAGACGAATGAGGGCAAAAGACTTGTTTTCTTGTTAAAGGAAAAGAGAATTTTCAGTTCCAGTGCTTTGTCAGGCTAATGGGAAAATAACAATAGAGTGGAAATTAAGCAGAAAATGCTGATATGACTTTTACTTTGTTATCTTTGTTAGATAATGGATTTATTCTATTGCACCTGCAGGCAACTTTTTTTACTTTGACATATTTAAAGGCCAGACTAGTTCACCATTTCTTCACTCCTCTCAAGAACACTCGCTCGTTAGTTTAGTATAAAAGTTTAGGTGTAGTGTATAAAGTGCACTATACTGAATTTATTGAAATTTGCCCTCAAGCCAAAGTTACACAAGAGAATTTTGTGTATAAAAGTTGTTTCTGAAGAGAAACATAATACTGAAACCACATGCACACAAGGTTACATTAAAATGAAAGAGTCTGAGCTTACCAAGCTTATTATACAAGCTTTAAAAAGTAAGACTGATTAGCTCTGCACTGCATTGCAAAACCAGTGCAGTTTCTTTAATTTGCTTTCTGCATACCCCTAACATTTAACTCTTGTTTCAGTCTTAACATGATGTATGTAGACATGAAATTCATATTTAAGAGCTTCTTTTGATTTATTTATTTTTAAAATGAGTGCTTGAAAAAAGAGTGCTCAAAGTTAAAGTTAAATGTTGCAATTACCCATTTGGGCTTGTGGTGGCAGTGTTATCTCATTTTGACAGTTCCCAAACCAAAGCTTTTATATTGTGAAAACGCTAACTGCCAGGCAAAGTCACAATATTGATGTCAGCTACATACACTTTGAACTCGGTGTAGTTCAAACACTGCAACTGCGTTGTACTGACATGGAAGCTTGCTCTACAAAAGTTGGTTAGCTAGCTGCCTGGCTGACTAGCTAAGTTGGCCATAGTCATAGTGAAAACTTACTGGTGTAAAATACTGTGTCCTAAGAGTAAAGCAAAAAAAAAAAAAAAATAGCAGCATGCAGGTGGAAAGAGGAGGATGGGATGAAGGTCTGTGTGGTCTTGTAGTCTCATTTGTTTGTTGATCCGTTCAACTTGCCACAGGAGAACAGGGACAGAAGACAGAAAGGAGGAGTGCAAATGTACAGAGACTCAGTGAACTGCATTAGTATGTATTTGTGTGTGTGTGTAGGTGTGTGTGTGTGTGTGTGTGTGTGTGTGTGTATGAACTATAATATGTGTATGTGTGAGCTGATAAATGCCACACAGAAGAACTGCCATCTCACTTGCTCTTACAGACAGGATGGGCCGATTGTGTCATCCAGGAAAACAAACAGCTTGTACAAATATTTCTTGAAGGCAGAACTGTCAGGTGTCAGAAATTCTTTCAGTAAAAACCTCATTCGGCTGAGATCCAGTTTTTAAGTCTTCCAATTTGAATGTTCAAGAAAGAGTGTCCTGATGCATTAAAAATACTAAGCCCTGTTTTCATAATCTTAATCAATAGCCTAATTCTTAATCAGCAGCTGCTGATATATAGGTTTGATGGAAACTAAATTTCTTAATAATTCGATATTGAATCCATTACTCATTTTGGTTGTGTTTAATTTCTGCTTCCTGACACACAAAAGATAGAGTTCCACAAGGTTCTATGACCAATATTCCTCTTTATACCTGCTTCCCTGATGCAGTATTGCTAAAAAAAACCCACCCCAGAATATATTTCCATTGCTATGCAGATGATGCTCAGTAATATTTATCTATGAAGCTATATGTTAGGATGCCTGGGTTGTTGACCCAGGGTTTTGAGTTTATTGTATTATTTATCATTTCTATTCTTTGGTTTCTTCGTTAGAGTTATGTCGTATGGTTTATGTCTCTGTGTAATCCTTAGTTGCTATATCCCCATGTCCAGTCAGTGTCTGTCTGCCCTGGTCCCATGTCTTTGTTCCCTTTGTTGCAGTGCTGGGCAGGCCCCCTGACCTGCCTGGGTTTGGACTCTTGGGACGTCGACCTCCGGGCCGGCCCCCTGAACTTTGTGGAAACTGTTTTTTCCTGGCCGCCTGCACCTGTCGTGAGCCTCGTTTTGTTCTGTTGTTTTTCCGGGCTCCAGTGTTTGCGCCTTTTTTGTTTCTGGCTACTTGTGTTTGGTTTGTTTCATAACACTATAAGATACAAATCAATTAGATAAACTACAGAAATGTCTTAAAGCCATTCCTAAATGACCTAAAATGTTCTACCTCTAAATTCTGACAAAAGTGAGGTAATTGGATCAGAAACTAATTAGATAGATACTCTGAATGGCTTTGCTTTTGGCATTAGTGTGTGGAAACCTGAAGATACTTTTCAAACAAACACCCTGTTTTAGAGTGATGCTGAAAAATTAGTTAATCAGTTTGCTACTTCTATGTTAGGGTATTGTAATTCCTTATTAACAGACTGTCCTAAGATTTCACATCACAGAGTACTAACAGGGACTAGAAAGAGACATCATATTCTATATTACTGTCTCTTCACTGGCTCCCTGCTAAATTCGAAACTGATTTTTAAGCCTGTCTTCTCAAGGAAGCCTTACCTTTAAGACCTCATAGTACCCTATTATCCTAATAGAGAACTCAGCTATCAGACTTCAGGCCTACTGGTGGTTCCAAAGATTTCAAGCCCCTCTCCTTTTGCACCACCTCCCAGTTTGGGTTTAGGACACAGACACTCTCTACTTTGAAAATTTGAAAACAAACCTTAATTTTTGACAAGACTGTATCTAGTGAACCTGAACAATCTGCTAGTTCCCAAAGTGCAGTGAACATTGCTTTTTTCATTTAGCTATTTTCATTATAATTGTGTTTATATGCTGCTATTGAATGCCATTAACTTTTATCTCCTCTCTTGAGTATTTTGTGCTCAGTTGGTTTTTTTTTGGGTTTTTTTTTTTTAACTCTCTAGGTTCTCTCTTTTTCTATCTTTTCCCAGCATCCCCCCAACAAGTCACAGCCGTTGGCTGCCGTTTCCTGAGCCTCGTTCTGCCAGAAGTCTCTTCCTGTTCCCACCATTGCCTAGTGCTATTCTTAGGGAAATGTCTAATTGCTGGGTTTCTCTCTTTAAGGCTGAAGGGGTTTAATTTGCAATATAAAGTGCATCGAGAGCACTTGTGGTGAACTCATACACTATAAATGAAACAGGGAAATTTGATAGACAGGTGATAGGTATATTATTTTGTTCTGTTTTATTTTGTTCTTTATGTTTATCTTTTGATGTTCTTCTGTGCTAAGGTCAGAGGTGGGAGGTAATGAAGTAAAAATACTTTGTTACTGTACTTAAGTAGAATTGTCGGGTATCTGCGTCTCTGTTGTTTCCTGTTTTACTTTGACAGTCTGTGTCTTATGTCATTGTATTGTGTTTTGCTTCCTCTCTGTCTCATCATGTCTAATTAGGTTCTGCTGTGTCTCCCTCCTGTTGTGCATTTCCCTCGTTGCCTTGTGTATGTATATATAGCGTGTGTTTCCCCCGTCCCGCGTCCGATCATCTGTGTTTTCCCCTGCGTTACTTCTGGTCATCATCCCCTGTATTTCCAGGTTTTTTTGCAGTTCTGTTTCCAGTTTCATGTTTAGTCATTTCCAGTTTAGGGTTTTCTTTGTATTCCTCAGTTCCCTGTTTGCCTTGTGTTTTGTAGTGTTTTTGCAATCAACAATGAAGGCTCACCTTTTGTTAAACATTCACCTCTGCTGTCCGCGCTCCCTCCTCACGCGCTCCCTCTGTCACTGTGACACTTTAGTATTGTTCTTGTAGGTTTCTTTTCTCTGAAACAGACCTGTCCAGGGAGCGCCTCGCCCCTTACCCTCTGGCAGGTGGAATAGGTCCCTCCTCCGCAACCCTGAGGATGGATGGATGGATGGATTGTCATGGCATGCCTTAGTTCTGTCTCATGTCTCTCTGCCTCTAATTGTCCTGATTGTCTTAACATGTGTGTGGTTACTTTCTCCTGTGTCTTATTCCCTAAGCAGTTCCCTGTGTATAAATAGTTCAGTTTTTCCCTCAGTCCTTGTCGCAGTTAGAGATGGGCAAAGTGAGGTTTTGTGAAACAGTAATTATGATCATCAACATGATTTGGTGAAATCCCCAAACAACAAAGCAAGAAAAAACTGTGAGATTGTTAAAGATGGCAAGCTGTGAATGTAATGTGTTTAAAATGCTAATCTTCCTCTGTTGTTTTAACATTTCATTGGTAATTCAGTGAAATGCATTGCAATATAATGCAACTGTCACAGTCTGTCTCTCATTAACTCAATTAATACGGTCTCTCACTAGCCAATCAATTAATATATTACTAACTAAACTATCACACATTAAATCTCCCTGACACTATCGTCCTGTGACATAAAACCCCTTTGAGTTTCAAATGTGTTTGGTTGATTTTAAGTTTGGGTGGGCTGACATCATATTAAACCTTATGGATTAAGAATGAGATTTCAACACCTAAAGCTCACCTTTTTAATTGTAAGACAACCTCTTCCATACTGCATCTGGGTCTTCACCCCTACATTTCACCCAACATCCATACCTGGTGAAAGACATTACATCTCCTTCGAATGATGTTTTCTTTCTGTTAACTGTAGTGTATCGTAAAAAAATCTGCGGCTGTCTAATGCCGGGTGCTGTTCTGGCTGCTTAAATATGTTAAAGATAAAATTTGTACTTCAAAATATTATTGTTCGCCATATGTGACTGAAAATTCCTTGTGCTTGCTTTCTCTTCAATATGCTTTTTCTTCTTCGTCTGTCCAGCAGCTCATTAGCTGGAAATTCTGTGGGTAGGTCTACTTGTGTCACCAGCCACAAATGGATACAAGTGCCATGTTATAGAGCATCTGACTGTAGATATCAATTTGTAGTAAGGTAAGTCAATAAAACCTGTAGCTCTATATTTTGATAGGTAATTATTAGCATTTTAGACTATTTTCACATTCCTGTTTATGCATGGAACAAATTGCCTCGTGTTTCATCACCTCTGCTGTGAAAAATGAGGCAATTTAATGAAAAAGATCAGAAAAAAATTGCTTTGTACGTGATCCCACACATAAGCATGTGTTAAGTTGCTATTTTAAATTGCTCATTGAAAAACAAATCCATAAGAACAGAATCCAAGCTCGTCGTAAACTCAGAGTGAATGATAATGGATTCTCTATTTTAGCCCTGATAAACCAACAAACACAATGATAATGTGATGATGTGTGCTATAACTGATGGCTGGCTGGAGGCAGGAGGATATATGAGCAAGGGATTCATTTTATCGTTATGAAGAACTAAAAACACAGCTTAGTTGTGGGAACCTTTATATATGGTAGCATAAGCAATAAACATTTGCCTTTATGCCTTGTAGCACACGTTTTGCTATCCACCTTAATGTTGCAAGTCTTTCCAGACGACCTTTCAGTGCCTGCTGTAGCCTAGTGTGTGTGTGTGTCCAACCCTGTACTTATTATATAAAAGAAGTTAGTCAATAGATGCATGCAAGATGCCACACTCCTCCTCACTTACCTCTCCATCCTACAGGTGTGCCAGAAAACCACACCCCACTGCCACATTTTAAGCTTTTTATGGTGGCTGTTTTTGTGACAAAACAGCGCCTTTGAATAGCCTGAGACAATTTCTGCTTAAGAAAAGACATGAAACAGAAGAGTGGGCAGCCTAAATGAATGGTGGGAGCTTAATGAATGGACCAGCTATTTATTCTTGATGATAGAAACTTCTTGCTTTAAACTTTTCAGGCTTTCAAAAGGGAATTACTGATTTTTACTGGTTTGGCTTGATTCTGTTCAAAAAGAAGACCGTAAGAATGACATTGACGGGGATGAGGATGGACCGGAGATGTTAAAATTTGGAGGGCTACAGGATAACAATCCCTAAAATGTTATATAGGGGCATGGCTGCTCTTTAAAGTGAGAGTTCAACAATTTCACATTGCAACACATTCACACCTCAACTCTTGTCACTTGTCTTGATGAGCTGTCTGAATTGAAATGGCATTTGGCCTCAGGCTGCACTAACAATAATCCATAAAGCAGATGGTGAAAACAGTCAATTTGCAATAAAGAAAGAAACAATGGTGATGTTTGCCATATTTTGGATAGCTCTTATCCCCTGTTCATTTAGCTTCACTGTTTTTGTGGTTCCAACTGTTTTGTTTTCGTGTTCTGCTGTCCATATACATACCCCACTTCATATAAAACTTTTGCAACTGGCCAAGTCAAACAGTTTTATACAGAATAACTGTGGCTGTTTCGCTCTGCCTGTTTAGGTGTGTAGTGAACCTATAATCTTCAAAGCTGCTGTTTGTGACAGTGTCTTTGATAGGGATAGAGCCAGGGGTTAAAGTGGGATTTGGCTGGTGGAGGATCCCTAAGTTTCTTTGTAGCAGTGCAGCAGGGGAAAATAACTCACTCAGAAATAAGTCACGTAATAATTTCTGCTGTGAGCTCCAGTAGATTTGTTTTCTTGTGGACAGGCCATGGTCAGCTGAGCTGTGCTGGTGCTCTCTGCAGATTTAGTCACAACATTCTGCAATTTATAAACCGACGACTGTAGAAAACATTCACATGTGCTTGACATTATACCCGCTTTCCAGCCGCTAACCAGTAAAAAACTAATACAAAGGTGAAATTTCCCAGGTTAACAGAAGCAAGTCCTGTTACTCTGAAGCTATATTTAAACACGCACGGTCACTTATATTGGCAGTTATTTAAAGAGCTGTCTAAACGAACTTTCATAAATAAGAGAAAGATCTTATTTAATAGTAGTTTATAGTAATATATAGTAGTAATAGTAGTTTATATTATCAGATTTATTTACTGATTACCTGATGGAGGTGGATTAATTTTCTAGATTATTCCAGGCCCCTTTATGCCCCTGCTCATAATGTTTCTTATTAAAATTGGGGGTTGTTTAAAACCTACATAAACTGATTTGTCCCAGCATTTTTTATACAATCATACAAATATAAAGACAACAATTGTAGAACAGTTCCTCACACAATGATTCAGACATTTAATTCTCTGATGTCTGAAATTTAAAGCAACAGGAAGGGAAAGCCAGAGTCTTTTCCTGAGCCTCTTTAGTCCATGAGCTTATCAATGTGAAGACTGTTCCAGAGTCTACAGACATCTACAACATCAAAAAGGGTGCTGTAGTTGTAGAAAAAAACATCTGAGTAAGGTGGGTGATGGATGGATAGATGGGCTATTTTTTGTTTTATTGCACCGTGCATGCACGGCACTTTGAATTGGTTTGAAAGTTGCGTTTTTCTCTGAGCAAAGGCTTACCTATGCACCCAGGATAAAAGACCCGAGTTCTATCACTGATTGTATCAGAAACTCAAACTGCTGTTTTCTATAATTTAATTACATGAGCAAGACTTTGCATAAGTGAAACAGTCATGTATTCATACAGGTATTTTGTCTAGGTTCAGGAAATCAAATATTCAGCCTTTTCATGAATCCCCAAATGTTTCTCTAACCGAGGCCCAGAACATATGCTCAAATATAATACAATTAGAGTAGAATGAGCTTTCAAAATAAGCCCCATTGAATTGTTGCTGAAATTAAACTCCAGCTTGGGTGACTGTCTTTTATATCACATTAATAGTGGTGCAGCACAGTGAAACGATGGCATAACTGCTGATTAGAATGGTGCTTTTCCACATGAGTACGACAGGAAGCACACGCCGGCAGTTTTCTAATCGCTCTGTGCACCAACGCGTGGGATTACGGGGATGAACTGTTTGCTCCGGATGAAAATTGAGGTAAATCAATTTTCCATTTTCTTTTAGGACTTCACTTCTATCTGGTGTCAAGCTAATGACAGCACAAGCCACTGGGACAGGAGTCATTCATCAAAGGTGTTTAAAAGCAAACGCAGAGCGGGATCCTCTCTCTTCGCTCATTAGTTCAAACAAAATTACTTCTGAGGAGAGCTGCTGGCAGCTATCATGCTCGGCTTTTACAGGGTGGCGAAGGCTGGGGGTGCTGAGTGGGAATGAATTAAACTGCATAAATAAAGACAGTAACCTCCCACTTTGATGTTGTAATGTGCCTCAGAAGTGATGGATGTCAGAAGTACTCAGGATTGGGACAGATACCAGAGAACAAAATGCTAAAAAATAAATAAATAAGAGGGAAAAGTGGCACTATAGCCTCGAGATGGGTTTGGCATGCATCAGTTCTTTCTTTTGTCTCTTTCTGGACCAAAAAAGTTCACCTTGGTGACAAACTACAAGAGAAAAACCAGAGTGACAGGACAAACATGACAAATGCAGACACGAAGGGTTGAAAAGTCTGATGAGTTTGAAAAGTATATAAATTATACAACATGACTCTGAATGTCACCAGATTGGAACTGAGTCTGACAGTCTTTCAACAGGAGCACTGTTCTGCAAGGTCCATGTGCTTCTTGCTAAGTGAACTTACCTTTGCCTTTCCTTGAATCTACGAGATAGCTGTGTGCCAAAATCTGGTTCATTTTGAGGATTGGGATACTCGGGTGAGTTCTTTATCACAAAAGCTTGCAAGTCTTTTACAGTTTTCTCAGGGAGAGATCTTTAATACAGCTGAGCAATTCACTACTTGAACAAGTGCGTCTTTCTTTAATTAGTTAGTATCTTATTACTTAGCCTGGGGAGTCTTTCATTGCCCTTCCTTGATAGAGGCTCAACTCTTTGTCTCCAAGTTTCCGAGGCAGGGTTGTCTCCCTGGGAGTGTGTGGGAGAATGGCTCAGGCAGGTACACCAAAACCAAAACAGGAAGGATGTCAAATAGGTAAGCAGATCATGAAACAATTGCAATCAGCATGTAGGGAAGGGATACTCCATAATGATATTTTGGCACTGAGTTTATGGAATACCCAAGTATGGTTCAAAACACCCACATCATGTGAGCACATGCAACTAATTCTGGTTCTGGTGCGTTTCATCCCACATTTGATAGGTGGGCTACTTGCTGCTTCCTAAACAGCCTCAGAGTTTTTCTTGCAGTATTGTTTGAAGAATTCACCAAATTATTTCAGTGATGATCATGTCTGATTTTCTGGTATAATATGTAACCTTGTTAGAACTGTACAATGCTTGACAGTATAACTGTTTCACAGAATAGCGTCTACATTATCTACAGTGGTGATGATAGCAAAATGTTGCCAATAGGTGTCACTGTGGAGATTGTTGTCAATGTAATCCCAGCAAAACTGCTTCAAACATTTCAGTGTTTTACAAAACATTGCTTTGCCCATCGCTGTCAGCTGCACAACATTATCACATGAAAGAGGTTAACAGTCTGGCAATGGGTATTGGTGAGTGCTGGGTTCGAGCACTCTCAGTGATTACAAAATGGAGAACAGGTGCACCTACTTGAGCCTCCTGGGCCACACCCGCTCCTGAAAAACAGTAGTTAGTTTTTCACACCCATTCACACAAACAGAGGAGAGACAGAGCAAACTGCAGAAGGAGAGGCAGACAGAATTCAGGCCAGCACCTGGAATACAGGTAAGACCATGACACAAACATTTTTCGCATGTACAGACTGCATGTGTTGGATAGGTGCAGTGATGTTACTAAGAGGTTCGTGAACTCTTGTTGTGAAGCCTCAGTGTTAGCATTTATGAAGCAAAGTGTATATATAGAAACTTAAATGGCAGCAATTTTTTTTTATGGGTATGGAGCTGGATTTTTCAAGCAGGGTAACTGGTGCTTTACTGAAAACATGATTAAGTCCATATGGTAAAAGACAGTCTCAAGAAGGTAAATCAGACAGATTTACAGAAAGCAGCAGTATTTAAGCTCTAGGATAGAGCAGAAGCAAATGCAGAGTGATTTCCTCGGTTGTCTGTATCTTTCTTGGGGCTACTGTAGAAGCATTTGCTGTATTCTTTTTCCCTGTTTCTTGTTTAATTTATCATTTCTATTTGTGTATGTATTGAGAAGATATGGGAACAGATGTTACTTTGAAGGCATGCTGTGTACTTCTAAATTATGTTTTTAGGTTCATGATTAGAATTTTTTTTTTCTTGTTTATTTGATGTATCTTGGAGCTTCAAAATCCAAAGATCTTTTAAAATCAGACACCCTCAGGTAATCTATAGATTTTTGTTTGTTTTTGTTCTCCAGCCAGCGGCACAAACCCTAAGAATATTAGGCATTCAATCACCAAAAACAAAGATAATTCCCTGGTCCCTGTGGAAAATTTGTTGATTACTAGATGCTGATTACTTTTCAGTTCAATGCCAGTCAATAAATCAAGAAATGAACTTAATTCAGGTGTAAAATCCTTCATTAACACCACCTTTAGCGTCAAGTTAACTTGATACTGATATGTGAAATTCTTTTAAAACTATGTTGTTGTTTTTTAGGGAACATATGGTTTGCATACTCCTGGTTCCATTTAACATCAGGTCCAACATAATATTCACACATTGAGTGAGATAATTAGTCGATTCATCCACTAATTTAATTATAGCTTCATTATTTTGAGATGTATGTATGATGGTGGATGCGAACAAGGAGAGGAGTGTGAAGCCACATTGGTATTTATAGAAGAGAAAAACAGTCTGCTACATTTTAAAGTGCACTTCAACAAAATGGCATCAACCTTTAGGTCACTCATATTTGCCCAGCAGTGAACAGCTCAGCACATCCATGTTTAATTTAAGAAGAGGCCTCTGTGCAACACTTGACAAGTGAAACTATTAAAACTCCACTGGACAACAGAAGAAGTTCTCATTTAACCAAACAAGGTGATGGGTTTAAGCACTGGGAGTCGGGAGGCAAATTATAAATTCATGAAGGTTTTGTAGCTGCTTTATTGGCTTTAGGCTAAACCTCATTGCCAAGCCTGTAAACTAAGTTTGACAGGCCCCCATGTAGAGCAACAGGAATGGGGAATAAGCCTCTCACTGCTCATCCCTCCTTTACAGCCTGAAAACTTCTGGATCACAACAACAGCAAGCAGAACATGAAGGAGCTGATATGGAGATCAGCTCCCAGTGAGGTTAAGCAGGGTGGGGAACCGCATCCACTGCTCTGCATTCATGATTTGGAATAAAATATGACTTTGAAGAGGGGAAATCCTACTGGAAGTGGAATGTGTAAAGGTTTTGTCAGTATTTTTAAAACATGAACAAGCCTCTCAGGACCGGGTAATGTTGACAGCTGTGTCAGGAGACAAAACCTGAACTGACAATGACTGTGAGGCATACTGTGTAGATTTAGGAAAGAAGCATTTCTACTGAGCTTCATTTCATATCAGAAATTATAAAAGTAAGGATTCAATAAATGCATGACTGGAACTGAGTTTGGTGCATTAAACATGACATGAAAGATAAAACGTTCTCCTCCAAACTCTAAAGCAGGGCTCTAAACAGTTTTGTAAAAGCTTATACTTGAATACTAAATGCACATGGAGCATTAGAGGTCATAACCTCCACTGTGCAATATCAAAATATGATAAGTTACAAATATAAGAATTTTTTTTTTTCCAATGGGCTTATGCTAACACTAATTGTATTGTTAAATTGTAATGCTTGGCTGGAAAACATTGGGTTTGGCAATTTGAGCGTTTGAACCTCACTGTAATTTGTTGACCAGGGGTTTCATGATAAACAATATAAGAAAACATAGCACAAAAACGCAAACCACAAACTGTCAATATCATTAATGAATAATAAAAATAAAAGTAAAAACACTATTGCAAAAAATACAAGACCAGTGACAAGGGTTGCATAAAAAAGCTAAAAGGATATTAAAAGATGATGACATTTCAAAATCAGTCTATAAAAGTGTAATTTTATAGACTGATTTGATGGATCTTGAAAAGTCACAAGTAGCACATTAATTTCTCTAAGTGATTTCACTCATGTCAACGCAATTTTCTTTTTACTTGCATCATTATACACCTTTTAACACTGCGTAAAGCTGAGCTTAGCCTAACCCTTACCACTTGGCAAGTAATTTAATACTACCAGTCATGGCATAAAAAGAAGTACAAACATAAATGTCAAACTGTGCTTGAAGCAGCATGCTATTTTTTTTCCATTTCTAAGATCATCATGTAGTCTATGGAGGCTTCACCCTGCATCCACATGACCCAAGCAATCTGCTGCTATGTCCTGGTGCCAGACACCACTAGACACCCCCTGTTCCCATCCACTGAGCTGTTATGGCAGAATGAGGGCCTACACAATATAAACCCGGGGTTACTGTTGCTGATCATTTTATAGATACAATAAAGAATATTTCTCTCTGTCTGGAGAAATTAGCTTTTAAGGTAGGCAACAGATTTTTATAAACTGACAGCACCTATGTAAGTGTATCAATAACTGCATAAATATCACACAATATAGATATCACACACAAATGGAGATGTGTAGCAAAATATACAAATTACTGTTGCTCAATACTCAAGCAAATGTCACTATTTCTTGTAGCAACAGATGTGGACATACTGTCCCAACATGCACTGTATATTGTTTATAACTCAATTTACAAATGACATTTCCTGAGGAGGACTATTTGTTGTTGCAATGATGTCATGCCATTGTGTGAATACAAAAGAACTGGGGGAAGAATGGCAGTCTTTGTTTGGTATTGTGTGTGTGTGTGTGTTCCTGATGATCAGCTAATCCCCAAGTCCTGCTTATAAAGACATTTCAAATCTCAGAAATTAGTTGTAATTGTGGTGATGATAAGTTTTTAATTTAAAAAGAAAGGTGCTGTTTAATTTATCACAAATTTAGTGAAGCTATAGTGCACAGCAGTACTTTAGTATGTTTTAGTATTAGTTAGTTGGGTAAAAATGCGATTAGAGCTTGTGAAGTATTTGGTGAAGGTATTTTTTTTTTTTTTTTTTTAAACTCTGGAGTCTTTGAGACTGTATGTTAACTGCTTTGCTTTTGTTGTAATATCTGTATTGAGTTTCCTAAATCTTGCCTCTGACATATGCCCTCCTGACCAAAATAATTTAAGACTAAAACTACCCAATAAAAACTTCAACTAAACACTTTTAAACGATAAGAATTAAACTGAAACAAGGAAATCCACCCAGCAAACTGAAAGTAATTTAAAAATCAAAAAGTCAAAGTGAAATAAAAATGAAAACTAATTAGAAAATACAAAACTATAACAACTCTGCCAAGATGTATTACAGTGGAGAAAACTGCAGTGTGCAAACTATTGATTATTTCCATGCGTGGGGTTTTTTATTTTATTTATTTTTTTATTTTTTGCTCCAACACTGTCCGTGTTTCCTTTTTGTTTTAGGCTCAGATCCGGATGCATTTGTCTTTTAAACATAAAAAGGGCCTTTTGATGAAACTCTTAACATATTTTCAGCACAAAATTAGCTAATCGTTATTCAGAGACATAATCACAGGACCAAGTAAATTGTTATCTTGGAATTTTACCTTTGGAGTTTTAAATCGGCAATTAAGAAAAAGCTTGCTTTATTCAGTGCATTTGGGTCCGCAGAATTTTTACACCTAACACAACGCTGTGTTGTGACAAGTACGGAGAAAGGAAGGGAACAGCTTGTGATCGGGGGCATACCGCATCATCTGTTAAATTTGGTGAAATATGGTGGAAGCAACGCTCTGAATGGCTGCCAGTGGAATTGGACCACTACTGTTTATTGATGATAAACAGGAGAATGAATGTAGCAGGATGAATTCAAACATGCAGGGCTATACTTTTGCTCAGGTTCAGCTAACTGCTGCAAAACTGATTGGACAGCCCTTCACATTGAAAATAACCAAAAACATTCTGCAAAAGAAACCTTAGAGTTTAGGGCAAAGAAATGAAATATGCTTCAATTGTGAAGTGAATGCTTTTCAGTTCATGAAGACAACTGAAGGCCGAGAGTCGCAAACTGAAGCGACAGCTGAAGGCAGCTGTGGTAAAATCCTGGCAGAGCAGAAAAAACTCCACTTTCATGGTGCTCCAAAGAGAAACTGTCGCTTAGATGATAGCTGCTTTTAACATTACATTTTGCTCTTTAATGTGGCATGAAAGAATAATAGATCATCTCAGTTGTGTCAATGTTTATCACTGCAATGCAAACAGGTGATCTTGAATATGCATGACTCGGTCAAATCCTCCCAAACAAAACTGCAGGGCCAGGCACAGCAGGAGAATCCTCCTCATCGTCTGTCGCAACAGTCAGTGACAGGTGCAGTCACTGCCTCCATTTTCACAAAAGCAGGCTCGAGTACTGTATTCACACTGTATGTTCCCAAATTCAGAGCGGAGTATAATTAGTGATACATTACTTGTTCCACTATGGTGACAGCTTTCAGTACCTGGGATTAATGCCTCAAAAAATATCTTAAGTACAGAGTAATGTTTGGTCTTTCTATTGACATAGTGCCTTTTGTATTTTAAATAAAAGATCTTATCTTGAATTTAATGATGATTTTGTGCACAACTACTGAATGATGGAAGTAACTTCTCTAAAAGTGCACTAGCTGTTTAGTCTTCATTTTTAGTTAATTTGATTGGAACAGGAGCCATAAGAAACAAATTTGAATAAAGGGAATATGACCATGACATAAAATGCTAATCTGTTAGAGGAGGGGATAAAAGTCATTAAAGACCACAGGAAATGAAAATGTCAAGTAAGGCAGTTTGGAAAGTTGGAAAGTTCTTAAGAAAAAAGAAATCACTGGTGGCCTTCACAGTAAACGCAGGACAAGTTTTCCCCGGCAAACAACTGTAGCTGCTGACAAAAAATGCTCTTAGAGCTGCCGTCATCAATCTAAATGATCTGATTGATGATCTCTGTGAGGGTTCAGCCTACAAGCTTTCAGTCCTTCTAATGAGGAGCTTCCTGAAATGGGACACAGCTGCTGCTTTTATATCTGCCCCAGTGACAAACGGTAAAATGCTTTTACAGTTGCTGCATTGAGCCAGTGCATTTCTATGATTTCTAAGACCTGAAGTAGACTTCAGGTAGCAAATTTGTGTCTCCAGGTGGTGACAGTGGGTCAGGCCTTTTAATCCCAGATACAGTGCCATGGGTTGGTCTTGCTCTGAGCATATTCGGAGGCACATGTCTGAGTGAATAATTGCCTACCATGATGATGATAAACATCATCCCAGACAAAGACCTTTCCTCATTGTGAAAGTGGACACAGCTTTGAGCTTAACACCAAAGATTGATGAAGTCGCATAAAAGAACAGACAGCAGCTATCCAGAGGGAGCAGATAGGTCAGAGATCTCCACAGGACTGAGGCTAAAAACCACACAGCCACTGGTGCGTCACACCGAGGACTCCGACACGGGTCATGTGCCAGTAAGCTGTCATTAAAGCCAGTTAATAAATCAGAAAATGCTTCATCGTGTATACTTGTACTGCAATTTGGCTCTTTTTTTTTTTTTTTTTTTTTTCTATTGCTTTATCCACCCTTTCTTTAAGTGTACTCAACAAAGGAACTGCTGATATTTGGAGACATTGCAATATTGTTGCACTGGAGTCTGACAAAACAAGAAATCAGACAACCTGACAGAGCTGAAAGAGGCCAAAGGTTCAGGCAGTTTTATTTGGAAGTAACACAGGGACTGACTGTAAGTGAAATGTTAGCGATCCATTGCTGCAAGGAAAAACTGTGACACTCTGTCTCTACTCGCATGTATCAAAGAAAGCACATCTACTTTCACTTCTAGGTTTTTACACACCAAATAAAAAAATTAAAAAAAAATCCTGTTTCCAGGTGTTAAAAGTGGGTAAATACAACCTCAGATGAACAATAACACATTATATATTGTACCTCATCTTTATCTATTTACTGAAAACAAGTGAATGTGAGAGGAAAAAAGTTTACCCCACAATTCAACCACTTGTAGAACAAAATTTTGCAGTAATACCTTGAATAAATTGTTATGCCTCTGACTTGTATTCTCCCAAGTCATTGTGGAGGAATTTTGGCCCACTTTTATTTACAGTGTTGCCTGAATTTATTGATGCTCATGGGCATTTGTTTATGCACAGCTCTCTGAACGTCCTACCACAGTATTTCAGTCTGGATTTTAACTAGGCCATTGCAGCACCTTGATTCTTTTTTTTTTTTTTTTTTTTTTTTTTTTTTTTTTTCTGCTCTCTGTAAATGTAGATGTACTGATGTGCTTGAAATCATTGTCCTATTTTATGACCCAGCTTGCTTTTTCATGCTTTTTTTTTTTTTTTTTTTGTTTGTTTGTTTCCTCGCATTTGACTCTAGACTTTGGTATGCAAAGGAATTCTTGGTCAACCTAGTGGCACAGGTTCACCAAACCTGTTGTGCATTAATGCAAAACATCTAACTTTGGTCTTGTCTAGCCAAAGTACATTGTCCCGCAAATCTTGTTCTTTTTGCAGATACAACTTTTCAAACTCAAGTTGCACTGACATGTTCTTTTTATAGAGAGTATAATAGACTTTCTCCTCACAACCATTCCACACAAGCCATACTTTTTTCAGACTCTAATTTTCTGTCATGAACTTTAACATTTAACATGCTAACTGAGGCCCACAGAGTCTCAAGTGTAGCTCTTGAATTTTTCTTTTCTTTTTCTCTGAGCATTGAAAGGTCTGACCTTGGGATGGATTTGCTGGGACATCTACTCCTAGGAAGATTGGCATTGTCTTGAGTGTTTTCCACTTATGAATAATCATTTTCACTGCAGAATGATGGACTTCAAGTTGTTTTGGAAATGGTCTTCTAAACCTTACCAAGCTGCACTAACCATTGCAGCTCTATAATAAGTGCTGATGTCGTCCCTCCTTGGCATTGTGTTAACATGCACCTGAATGCTTCAGACCAGCAAACTACCAAAACCTCTGCTTTTATAGAGGTCCTCACACTTGGTTATGATCAATTGATCAATGTGATTAAATCAAAATAGCAGCTGGCTGCTACTTACCCTCCTATGGAGGCAGTAAGGGTTTTCTTTGTTTTTTATTAAAGTTCCGTCTATTGAGTCACCAGTGATAAGAATGCAATTCTAACTGCAATAATGACCTGTTGAAATTCACAGTAATGCAAGTGCTAAAGGGAAATGTGCAATACACAATAACAGCTAATGTCTGTGAGGCTGGCAATAAAACAGACTGGGTGACCAATATGCATTCCATTTCAATTTTTGGTATTCTCCCCCCCCCCCCTTTTTTTTTTTTTTTTTTTATTTTTTTTTTAATAAAGCATATTTGATCTTTGTTTTTGATCTAAAGTTAAATTTGAATATTAAGATTTAAAGTACAAAATTGTGTCCTGCTTCTCTTGGAAGTATTGGCACTCAAGAACAAGGAGAGTGGACCCAAACGAACCAAACAGGAGTTTTGATGGCTTCAGCCAGAGATTTAATTGCCCACTTTATGAAACACTTAACCTGTCATGACCCTGTTTCTCCAGTGTGGCTCACTGTCCCTTTTTCTCTCTCGTGTCTCACTCTTGTGTTTTCATTTTTCTCCAAGAACCAAGGTCCAGTGATAACATTAGTGATGTAGCCTGTTAGGGGGTTTTATATAGTATGTACAGAACACTGTGAATATAAACACTATGAGAGCTGATATGCTAGTAAATGTGTCCGCTCTTCAGCGCATGATACACCCCCGAGAGATTATTTGTGGAATTTGTGTATCATTGATATCTCGATGGTCCTTCATGAAAATTCTAATCTTACCTCATAGTCTGGTTCTGTGGTTACCCCCTATTTCCCAGCTCACTTGTGGCTGAGAAAAATGTCATGATGCTGGTAGGCAAAACTCCCAGGAGCTCCTTGACCTATAAAGAAAAAGGCAAGTCTGAATGTTAAAACTGTGTCGAAGGGTGGTCACAACAATCACCTACGTTATACATAGTGCAGTACTGTGGCTAAAAACACACAGTTACCCAGTGGTCACAAGTCTTTTACTGAAGCTTTTTCAAACATTAAACAGAACAAAAATGCCCAAGCTGGAACTTCCTTACTCTGCTCTCTAAAATAAGCCAAAGCTGAAAATGTTTTCTATGCTTCCTCCTTTGTTTATTTATATATGCACAACATGTTCTTGTCATAAGATATTATGTTCAACGGAGGGGTCAGGTGGCTTTGCGAGTAAGATTTCTAAACATGGTATAACAACATGCCTATACATATTAAGGGTGACAAGGGATTTAACAGCTTGGGATCATATGCTGAGAAGTTGCTTAGAGTAAAAGGACAGGCACAGATGTCAACTGTGACAGTGAATAAAGAAAGTCAAAAGCAAGTCAAAAAGAGGGAGGGGGGGAGAAAGGATGACCAGTGGAGAATTTCGAGTGAATCCGCAAACCTGTTTTACCAAAAATTACAGTAGAAATAGAAAACACAGAAATGTAGAAAATGTCTTTCTGTTACATTGTTTTCCACCGCAGACCAGTTAAAACTTTAAATTCTTGCAGTTGCCGCATGTAATATATGTTAGTCTACCTCAATGTGTTTGTTCCATGTCTGTCTTTCAGTTAGGTCACTTCCTGTTTTATTTTGAATGTCAGGTACTCGGGGTGTGTGTGTGTGTGTGTTTTCTGGATCTGTTCTTTTCCTGATGTATTTAGTTTGTGTCTTCACTAAATCTGTTCATAATTTTTTTTTTTTTTTTTTTTAAATTCCCGTTTTATATTTACCTTGTTTGCTTGTTTAACTGGCTGTTGAACTTGGCTTGGATTTATCCTGCTTTCAGCATTCATAAGTCCCATTAAAGTAATTACTTCAGTTTTCCACCTGCCAGCTGGCATTGCTTTGTGTCAGCATTGGGCCTGCTTTTGAATGAAGCTGTAAAACATAACAGTTGATGCTAACTGCAGCAGTGCTTGTACCTCTGTCAAAGCTGCAGGTTTTATTTCTTTAAAGTTGGTTCTTGAGTTTTAACGCAAGTTTGTCTGCTTTTTGTTTTGTTTTTTTTCCAAAGTGTGTTTTTCAGTTTTATTTGTTTACATGAGGCATCAAGGCACTAATATCCAAAGATTCCAAATGCTTATCAGAAAAGTGGGATTGACAGTAGCACAACTGTGTGCTACTTTTTTTTTTTTTTTTTTTTTTTTAAATAGTTCTTGCTATGCAATATACGCACATAGTTTAAGCACAGATTTGCACACTGTATATGAATGAGGGCCGGTGTCTTTAGTTGTCTGTTCTATAATGCGCCGGACTTAGAGAATAATAAGATGGGTAAGTCATTCCTAGCTCACCAAATATGGATCCTTGTAAAGGAGCCCTTGGCATCACATTTAAATTCACTGGATAAGCATAATGTTGACTTGAAGAGTTTAATACAGCATGGCTGAAATAGATATGGGGAGGAGGAGACATTTAAAGCAGAGTCACAGTGAAAGAATTTTAATGAATGAATTTAAAGAATAGAAAACTAAGGACTGAATGGCTTGAGGAGATCATTGTAGTACCATTTAAACTAAAAATTCTATTATTTAGACTGGGGGAAAAGTAAAGCGACGAAAGACACTGAGCAGAAAAAAAACAACAAAATCTGAGAAATCTT
Organism: Perissodus microlepis; assembly: GCF_051167445.1. NCBI lineage: Eukaryota > Metazoa > Chordata > Actinopteri > Cichliformes > Cichlidae > Perissodus > Perissodus microlepis. The sequence goes on along the minus strand of NC_140479.1, from coordinate 13,439,470 downwards.
CCTGATAAGCTTAAAGTGTGTAAATTTGGTAGCTTTGTTACAGGAAATATTCATTTTCAAATGAATAAAGAATATAATTCCTTCAATACGTCTAAACTGTCTCTTTTTCTTTGAAAAAAAAAAAAAATCAAAGCTTGCTTTATTTAAATAACCAAAAATATGGGCTCATATTTGTGTGTTATGACTACAGTCAACAAGCAAAATATGTCAAGGCCAGATTTGGCTCCTTGTGAAAATAACTCCACATTTCTTATAGTGATGTGCAGAAGAATCTGGTTGTTTGCCAGTGTTTTCAGATAAAAATTTTTTTTATTTTCTTTCACCCTTACGCAGCAAAAATGAATAGATTTAGGTCATTGAACTCAAGTGGTGAAAAACTGTTTATAGTGCTTGTCAAATGTATTAGACCACTAAGGTTTATGCCATTACTGTCCTAAATTAAAACTGTTGGTTAGTGCAAAAGTTTCTCCAAGCCTATAAAAGAGAGATCATTAAAAGGAATTGAACATGATTTATTGATATGCAGAATTCAATTAAGGTATTTGGCGATTAGACTGCAGTGGGCCATCACAGCAGAAAAGAATTAGGGATTAGGGCAGGACCCCCCCCCCCCCCCCCCCCCCCCCCCAGAGTCTAAGGTGCTGGTGGTGGAGATGAATGGAACGTGAGTGAAAAGGGGAGAGGTCGAGATGGGGAGGCAGTGGGTTGCACAAAGGCATCTGTAAGGATGAATGACATATGAGCTTGAGATTTCAAAGTACGCGGAGTGTAGGCTGATTTGCCTGAAGAAATCGTGCAGAAAGATGATTGGACGAGACCAGTGAAGTCACAGCAAGCTTGACAGTGTGAGAAATTGGAATTGATGTAAAGTTTAGATTAACATCACTTAGATTAACACCTGAGAAGCAGACAGATGTGTGACTACTAATCTTCCCTACTGAACTTATTTATGCACAAGCTTCATTGTTATTGTTATCAATGAACTGTTTTTTTTTTTTTTTTTTTTTATATAAAAAGGAGGAAAAAATAGCAAAACGCAGTAATATTTTTAGATTAAGATGGCAAATCACACACACTCTTGAACAAAAAAAAAAAAAAGTTTTTAAGGGTTAAATTGTTATGCTGACTTCTCCAGTGTGCTGGCTCATATGAATTCATTTGTTTTTGATTTCTTGTTTGTCCTTTGTTTTTTGGGTTTTTTTTTTTTTTTTTTTTTGTTTTGTTTTGTTTTTTTTCTCAAAACACCTCTCTATAATAAATTTGATCAAAAATAAAACAAACAAAATAAATTAGTTTTCATATATCTAACACAGAAAATGCTTTCCTGTTTTATTCTTCTAGATCATCAGTTTGACACCCCCCCCCCCCCCCCCCCCAAAGTAAATGAATAAATAGATAAACAAAATTAAAAATTGCACAATACACTTTTAAGCAATAAATTACAAACAATTTAGCAAGTGGGCTACAATTTCTTTTTTCTTTTTGTCAAAGTTAAACATTCTGACTGCAGATAATTAAGTACAGTAATAATACATAAACCTTGATTTTCTCTCTCTCATGCTCATTCTATACCTCTATGTCTAGATGTAACTGAAATGAATCTTTTTTTTTTTTTTTTTTTTTTTTTTTTTTTTTTTTTAATGCCAGGAAAAAAAGCGTTTTTGCATCTGTTGAAAATAGCCCACTTAATGAAGATACAAAGTTTTGTAAAATGCACACGCTGCACCCTCTCCTACTCGCTCTCCCACCATGACTCAGTTTTTTATGTCCTTATCTTGTTGTCTGAGGCACTCTTCTTGCCTTTAAATCAATTTCCTCCATGGGGATTAATAAAGTTGAATTGAACATGAGCTGAAGCAGATATGAAGATGTGAAGGCAGTGTGGCATCTCTTTTCACATAATGAAATGAAATATAATGTGCTTATCCTAAATGCCTCTGACAGGATTAACCGCAATGATTTAAGGTTTTCCCCCTGGGAATTCTGCACAAAACCACCCCTCGACACACACCGCATGCTCGCACACACAAACACCCGTCGTTGGTGCAGTAATTGACTTGGTTGGGGTGGTAAAAGCTGGAGAACACAGCAGCAACTTACTCATTCAGAAGCATAATTTATGTTCACTTGAGTCGGCTGTTAGGTGTGGGGAAAAACTGTACAATCTTTGTCAGTGTCGTGTGTTGGCTCTGAAGGAAAAGGTAATAACATGCTCTATGTTGCTTTTCTAGACGACTAACAGTATTTAACGGGGACAAATGTTTCTCCAGGCGGTGCTGTCACTGTTGGTGGTAAATATGAAGTGTGCCTGTAACATAGTTCTTCTCAAGCCATCTCATTTTTGTTAGCGTACAAGGGTATTGTGACAAGGTGACAGTAAATATTTAATATAACATAAACAGTAGAAGTGAAGATGGTGTAGGTACTTGTTTTAAATGAATTATAAATTCAATTCAAAATGTTTCATAACAAATGCAAATATCAGCTTAATTAGAGTAAAAAAGTGAACCTTTGAAAAATATGACAAATCTTTAAGCCGAAAATTATATAGACATGGACAGCTGCAGACATCAAGGCCAATTAATTAGTCTTATTATACTTCTAGCCTGTTTGTCTGTTTGTAGGAAACATGAGTAGTTGCTGCACTTTTTTTTGGAAATTGTGCAGGCACATGGATACTTGTAGGGAACCTTGCGTTCGCCCTCCAGTGAGTGACAAAATTTACATTGCCTGGACACCACTTGGGGTATTCCTACTACCATGTTTCACTGTGGGGTCAACCCACTGTGTATCATTCACCCTTCTGCTCTTATCAATAATTGCTTGCTGGGATTTATCAGTCATCATTCTCAGCACTTTAGTGTTTTTCTATCATCCACTGTGAAATGCTGGTATATGTGAGGCCAGCCTGAGAGTGTTTTCCCCTCCTGAGAAGTGGTTTAGAGGCACTACTCAATCTCTGAGATGAGGTTCTGACGTTGCTACTATTCTTTATGCTGATTGGATTCTTGTTCTTTATTTAGCAAGTCTTGATCTAGTATACAAACTACAGATGCTTCATGATAGGAGATGGTGTTACTGGGATGCTGAAGATAATCTGAAGCAATCTCAATGCGTCAATACCTCTAAAACTACCCTTTCTTTATTACCCAAATAGGTTAGCTTAAACACTAATTTAATGATGACTTTTATACATAAAAAAAATGCATTCTAGTTCCTGCTGTGTACAGATCCTTGTAAATCCAAACATTTCTGGATCTTGCATGTGTATTCCTTTCAAGGATCAGAGACCAAACACTTGGTTGGTTAATCTCTAATGAATGCCAGCTGAATGATGCTTCAATTAAAGGATCCAGCTGAAGGAAATCTGTCGTTTTACACAAAGGAATTAACATGTTCAATGTCACTAATATGTGGTGATGTATTTGCTCATTGCAGGAACACATATGACACATTTTTCTCAGACTTACCAAACCGACTATATAGATATAAATAATTATCTTTTGTTTGTTCGTATGCAATTTCTCATTATGCCCACTCACAGTAATAATACAGGCAGAGAAATGGCAGACGGCCTAGAGCGTCATCAGTTACAGAGAAGGTATGTGATTTATGCTGTGTATTCAGAATATTGACTCCCACTTCCACAAACATGCCATCAAATACATGGGCAGAAATATGTCTAGCCCTATTGTCCTACAAAATACGCATATTTTTCTTCAGCAGCTGGTTTCTGCAGGGTGTATCCCCAATGGCACTAAACCATTCCAACTACAAAGGGACGGTCTGATGTAATCGGCATATGCCTTGGCTCACATCAAAGCCCTCGCTAAACTGAGATTGCATCTCTCTCCGCCCACTGTTTCTGTCCCAGCCATCACTCTGGGAGAACATTTGAGGTGCAGCCATGTCTTGATCAGAGAGATGCAGTAGATAGTGTGATATAGCTAAACTGCTGACACAAGGCTCTCAGGCAGATGGCACCTTTTGATTCTGTGCCAAAATATTTCCTCCGTTGGCAAGAAGCTCAGTATTTTTTTGCTATTTTGTTATCAAGTGAAAAACAACAAATTCATTTCCATGAAAATGCAATGAAACAAATGTCATAGTAATAGAATATCACAGCCTTCCACGCTGCATTCTTTTGAAGCACTGACTCGTCTTTAACATGCAAACTCATCTTTAATTCATTCACTACAGCGGCGTAGCCTTCCTGTGATCCCAATTTACATTTTAAATGACAGTCGTTACTGCTAACAAATTAGGCAACTGTAGCTATAACAATAGGGAATCCCCTAGCTGCCGCACATAAAAAAAGACAAACAGTAAAACAAAGAGTTCTCATAAAGACGAGCGCACCGTCTTGCTGTTCATTGCTTTTATTACAGTTTATACCTTAAGTCACACTGCTTCTAGTTAGCAAGTGAAATATCCACAACACTTAATCCAGTGTCAGAGTTTTCTCAGATATTCAAAATGACTTGCGGCATTTTGGCCAAGAACTTTTGTTTTGCCAACCAGACATGCCTTGAAACATGCTTCTCTCTATGTGGCAGTGTGTCAGTTTGTTAGCAGATTGGAGTTTTAGCTACACAAACACGTCTCAGAGGCAAATCTATTCTAAAGGCACAAATGTGTCATTGAGTTTCTTCATCTCCAGCTATTCTAAGCAGTTAGTGTGCCAAATCATAAAACCATATCAGTGAAATGTTGCTGTCTTGCCCTATAAATACTCTGCCTTGAATACTAAATTGTGAGTCTTACACATTTACTGTAAGAAGTTCAGTCATTTAGTTTTTCTAATCACGCCGAGAGTCATCTGAAGGCTCCTTCGGTGGCGTTAGAAAGCTCAGTGAAGTCTCAACGTTTTATAGATTTAATAAATTCTTTTTAATGGAAGAGAACTATTCATAACATTAAGAGTGAATACTCAATATGGAGTTATCGCTGATTGGTCAGGGTTTATAATCTACTTGCATCCTTTATCTTTGCAAGTGGCCAGTCAGGTTGCGGTCATCGTATCATCCAGAGGTAGCTGTGTTTGCTACGAGGAAGCGCTAAGTTATCAACTAATGCTAGAAAACCTAGATAAGATGTGGTCACAGATAACTGTTAGTTAGCACTAATCAACATACATCTTTGACTGGTTGTTAATAGAGTTAACCTTGTGGCATTCCATCAGGACTTTAACGTATGTTTGTAGATTTTACCACACCTTCCAGTTCCGCAGATTTGTTTTCTGTTATTAATATAAATTTTAATATAAATTTTCTACACATTTTAAAGTTTGAGGTCATTAACAACTTTTTTTTGGTTTGTTTGCTTCAGAGATATGTGATCCTCACAGGACAGGCACTACAAATCTATAGACTATGATGCTGGACATTAAACGGTTCAATTCAATTTTATTTATATAGCGCCAAATCACAACAACAGTCACCTCAAGGAGCTTTATATTGTAAGGTAGACAGAATGTAAAGTATTTCAAATGAGCTCAATCTTTAACATATGCTGTAGTAATATTATCTATTATATTAATGTTACCTGTTTAACACTTATGGGGAACATCTGCTGCAGAATTTTTACTTTTGATACTTTACACAGATTTTATTTTATATTTTTTTTCTGAAATACAGTTGCATGTGTACTGAAGTGTTTTCTTGATTCTTTCCCAAAATAAATATTTTGTAAAACACACCCCCCCCCCCCCCCCCCCCCCCCCCCCATTAACTTGTCACTGTCAACTAACGGTAATTAATTTTGGTCATAAAGGTGCAGGAAGACAATCTAAAATAGTATGTGTTAATCTCATCATGTTTATGTTGAGTTTCTAAATAGTGGAGGAATAGTGTTTTGTATTTCTTTTGTGTGTGCATGGGGGTAGGTAGCGGCCTGTGCTGTAAAAGTCACCGCACACCACTGAGTTAACCACATATTACAGCTGTCTTCATTCATGGTGAAAACCCACAGAACACAGTGGGAAGCAAAGTTCACCCTAATTTTATTTTGTATGGGAGCATATGAACGTCTGAAATGATATGATATAAAATGCCAGCCAAAGTCCTTGCACCCTTTGGTGTTTATGTTAAATGTGCTTCTTCTGTCCCGAGACCTGTTTCAAACAATCAGTGTCTATTGCACTAAATCAATGCCAGCAATTCTAAAAGTCTATACAAGTGGCAAGAAATAAGCCATCCATTCATCCAAGCAATTGGTCTCGGAGCCAATTGCTTTTCTATTATATTGAATTTGCAGGTCTGGTCTGAAGATATAGGCAAACAATATATATTTGATGCATATTTTGTTTATTTACATTTTAAAACTAAAGCAATAAATCAGCAAGGCCTTTCAGGTGTAAAATGTGGTAATGAAACCATCACAATTTCAAGGGACGTCCATCAAGATTGTTTATGTTAAAAAGTTAATATTGGCAGAAACTGCTTAAATGTTTGGTGTGCCTAGAAAAGGCCCTGAAACAAAAATAATGATAAAAATGTTGTTTAAAAAAATAAAAGTAAGTAAGTTTAATGGGATATTTCATTATAAATACTGATTTTAATAACATTCTAATGAAGGCGTATGACAACTGTTTTGACCAACCAATGTTCCAATCTCACATCCTGTTACCTATAATGTCAGTGGTTAACCAGTAATGTTACCAGCCAAAGAAACTCTTTTGCTAGTCAAAGAAGGGCCTCTTAGGTTTCATAATCTCTAAACGTCTCTCTATAATCTTATTCTGTAACCAATTAGTATTCATGTTTCAAGAAATAAATCCTGTGTTATTGGAAGAATTCCAGAAAACTGAAGATTTCATACTTTTTTTTTTTTTTCTTTCTTTTTAAATATATATTTTTTTTTTTATAGCTTCTTTAACCAGCACCAACTGGCTTTTATATGTACTATTTAATGCCAGTTAAGGACTTCAAGCACTGCTTTCACAAACTGTTCTCTTGCTCAGTTGTGCACCAGTGCCTCCCACTTCTCTTTCTATTCTGGTTAAAGCCAGTTGGTGCTGTTCTGAAGTCTCCTATTTTTTTGTGAATTTTCTGAATGAAAGCCCTCATTTTTATGGCACATAGAAACTTCAGAAAGATTCTTTTGATCATAGACTATAATCAGACCAAGAAAGGCTGATGTGGCAGGTCAATGAGCCAAATGCATTGCTAGAATAACGATCAGGTAGCCTTTTAACATGATAACCTCACACAGGAGAAATGTAAGTTTATAATTTTGATCCATTTCGTTTTGATTTAAATAATTATTTCACAGTGAAGCTTTTAAACAGTGGCATATCTCACTTTATACATTTAACACATATTAACATCAACATTACACATACAATCATCACACATCAGCCCAGTTAAAATATTACAAGTGTATATATTATGAAGTCTCATGCTTGTAGGATCTTTAAAATATGATAAACAATGTTTTAATAGTAAGTTGGGTTTTTTTTTTTTTTTTTTTTTTTTTTTCTTTTTTTTTTTTTTTTTTCATTTTAGACATATCTTTAATTCAGAACTTTATTTTTGCGTCCTAAAGTTTTGGACAAACAGCAGCACTGATTGAGTTAAATGTATTACTGATGGTCTGTGTCTAAGTCTAATATTGCTTATGTCATATAATATTTCTTAGTATGTCGTAACACCATTATTCACTTGTTTTTTGTTTTTATTGTTTTATTCCAGATGTCCAATAGTTGTCATTTGGATGAGCTGCTGGCTATATTGTGATATCACTGATTTAAAAAAGTGACCTAAAACAGCACTAGGACAAAGCATGTAACAGTTTCTGGTTCAAAATCCCTGAGTTGCAAAATGCATTCTGGGATACTTGGCCGCAGTGAGCCCACACAAGCCTGCACATGACAACAGAGAACTCATGAGAAAGGCTCTGTTCTGTTCTTGGCAGGCACCATTCTCTAGTTTATAGAGGTTTATAGAGGTGGTTTGTTTCTTTTGGTGTTTTTTTTTGAAAGGCTAAATTAAAACAGCTCCAGGTTGAAAACCAAAAGTAGGGAGTTGGACCAGGATCAACCTGATGGTTAAATGCACACCTTCCAGCAATGTCAGCTTTTTGATGTTTCATTTCTTTTGCATCAGCAGCTGCTGAGAATTTCTGGACCAGGTTAAATAACATTATTGTTTACTGAGCAGCAATAACTGTTATTTAATTTAAAAATTTTATTAAGAGAATTATAACTGGGACAAATAATTTATTGTATTTCAAAAGTCCCACATGTTTCTTTTTATCCAAAGACCCGAGGCCAAAGACCTATATCTTGCAGGCACTAAGTAAGACACCTGACTACTAATCATGTGGTGCTAACTTGTTAACTAATGGTGACAACATAGATTGTAACTGGGTCATCCTTGAATCCAAGTGGTCTTTTGGCAGATCCGTTGTGTTCCTGATATGTTTCACAAGAAAGGGCCAGACAGGGAGGACAGACAAAAAACATAATGCCTCTGGCCACAGCTGTTGCCGGCTTGGAGGCGTAAAACTAATCTAATGTGTGATATCCCCATGATGTGTATCAGATGAAAATGAGAATACAGTGACTGTGACAACACCTAGAGTACATTTCTGGTGAAGCCACTCCATTATCTGCTTTCAGACTGAAGGGAAAAGCATAAGTGCATTTTCCAAAGCTGACGTTTTGGTGCCCCCCCCCCCATTTTTATTTTTTTTAATTTTTTATTTATTTCTTTTTATTTTTTTCTCTGGCACCCACGTCAAACAAGTACCAGGCTGCCCAGAGGCACAAGAAGGCATTAAGGCTTTAATTATGCGATTGATTAACCACTGAAAGCAGTATTTGTAGTATATACTTCAGAGTTAATGAGGAGAGTCGGGCAAATTTGGAAGCTTTGAAGTGAGCAGCTGAAACCCAAGTGGTCAGCTTTCACACCCACTGGCTGATTTAAGCGCATTATCTGCTGTGATTGGTCCAACTTGGTTCCCCGGTTTCTGTTTTTAGTGAGAGAGTGACGGCTGAAAGTGGAGGCCTGTTAAAGGAGGCGGAATCATAACAAATAGCACTCTGGAGACACAGAAAGGAAAGAGGATTAATTCAGAATATGTTGCTCTCCTGACATGCTGCCTGATACTTTTATTATTAGTGTAATTTACAGTTTGGACTGACACCGCGTCAAATCCAGCCACGGGTGACTGGCTGGTCCGTGTCACAGTTTAAACACTTCTTTTAGCATGAAAGTATGAATGCTCTAGATAAGCACCCTGAAGCTCTACAAATGGCCTTTATGCTTCGTTGTGTTCTTATGAAACTAAACCTGGCTCATTTTTAATAAAGGAAAGACTTAACTTTTTCCAATTTGAGTCTTTCACCATGTTAATATCCTGCCATAATTACCTTGCACTTAGGAACAATTGCGTTGTAACACAGCAACGATTTGAAAATGACTAAGGAACTAATGAACATAACATAAGAATTAATCTTTGGTTATATTTCATTGATTTTTCCCATGGCCATAGAGATGGCAAGCTTCGTGAAAATAAGTGACGCTAAGAGCAAACACAAAGGACACAATTGCAGAAACCGAAAAATTAAATTAGGTATATCTGTACGTGCCGGAGCCTAGGTGATAATTGGATGGGGACCGACGTCAACGAGTTCAGTGCAACAGAGGAAATTACCATTTCTGCTTTTCCAATGAGTCACTGTTATCATTGCTTTGCCTGAGGTTTCAAAGAAACACACATTTTCATTCTATCAAGGGAACCATTGCGCAAGTTGGAATCTAATTGGAGAGTTGGGGTCTTACTGGAGACCGAAAAAAAATAAAATTGATATTTGTTGTTTCAAACGGCAACCACTGTAGCTGGATGTTGAAGTCGTACAAGTGCCACCCAAGTGAATTTGTCAGACTCAAGAAGCCACTTGAATGAGTGACGAAAAGTTTCTCCCACTGAAAACGGCACATCTAGATGAACAGAATCAATTTTTAGGGATTTCCTTACCTGGATGGTTGAGCATGCATCAACAAACTTCATATTCTTAGAACAAATTAGAATAAACCCATGTGCACCATATTTGTGAAAAGTGCTGACTGATTGCTTTACACAAAGGTGCGCTGGAGATAAGGTGCCTCCAATCAAAAAACAACCAAATTTATCATCATCATTATTACTATTATTATTGCAATCAGCATTTAAAACTTAATATTAATGGTTATTTGTCATAGTTTCATTGTTTTGCTGGCATGCATTGCAAAGACAATAAGCAAATCAATCCATCGATCAATCAGTGGATGCAGGGGGTGTTACCCAACTTATAGTGGCATTTCCGTAGCACAGTGTGGCTGTGCCACTGAAAATAATCAGCAATTTGTGCATTCGTGACTGGCTGTAATACTGGTAGCTTAGCTATAGCATTTGTAGCTGAGGGCTTCAGCTTCCGGGTAACAAGGAAATGACATCATTCACTTGAAATTTCAAGCCATTTTTCTCAAAATTTTGAGTTATGGATACTGGATACTTTTTTTTTTTTTTTCTTTTTTTTAAAAGCTGGTTTCCAACAATGCTGGAAGAACCTGCTCCTATTCATATTCTAATTAGAGCCATCAACACCTGTGCCAGACTGTGGATTCACCCTCCCTGCTCACTCCTCCTTCCCATGGGTAACTATGGGTTTGTCTCCAATAATTTCTGGCATCTGTAAATGGTGGCTTCACAGTTTGTAAACGTCTGTTAACTTGAGTAATGAGGGATCATTCAAGTCTGCATGTGTTTATAGTGCTGAAAATCTGCTTTTCCATGAAGTGTGCGTTTTGCACTTCAGTAGTGTAACATGCTTAGGTGTTTATTTTTGGCCCTTTGCGCCCCCAACTGACCCTGCAGTGGCAATAATAATGTTCTGGTGGTGCATAGGCTTAACTGCTAATTGTTCACACCTGAAAGTGTGGTTAAGGACATGCTTGAATTAGCTTGGCAGTGGCTGCCATTTCTTGCCGCTCAAAATACAATGATGAGAGTGTAATATCTTGTTACCTCTAAGCTTGCATTACCAAGCTTTGAAAGCATTTATACAGACCTTGTATGGAGCAAAGCAAATAATGTCATGAGTGATGTAAGATCCACTTGGCACCTTATTTAAACTATTACTGATTGTGCTGTGTTATTTACTTCCCTTGTTCACACAAAGCAGGTCCAGACTGACTCCTATTCCTCATAAAATGATCACTTCTGAATATGAGCAACACCACCCAGTTTTTATGGCTAAAATCACCTGCACGATAATCACCCCAGGAAAACCTTCCCCTGTTGAATTTGTAAGTTTGCTCATAAATAACTTTCTATAGGCTTGAGGCCTGGAGACTGGCTAGATCACTATGAACTTAATGTGCTTCATCTTTAGCTACTTTTTGCTTTTGTGGAATCTCTGAGCTGGAAGGCCTATCTATGACCCATCTTCAGTATTCTGGCCAAGGGAAGCAGATTCTCATCTATGATGCATATCCAGCCCCATCCATTGGCCCTTTAATGCAGTGACATCGTCCTGTAGTCTTAGCAGAAAAACTGCCCCAAACATGATGTTTCCACCACTATGTTGGACTGTAGAGATGTTCTTTGGGTCAAACTCAGCATTTCTCTTCCTCCAAACCCAGGAGGTCAAGTTGACGGCAATGAGCTTGATTTTTGTTTTATCTGACCACAGCACTTTCTCCAAAGCCTCCTCTGAATCCTTTAGATGTTCACTGGCAAACTAAGGATGGCCCTGTACATGTTCCTGCTTGAGCAGGGGAGCCATGTGAGCACTGTAAGATTTCAACCCACTACAGCATATTGTGTTACCTTGCTTATGGTCTTGTAGCCTTTTCCTGCCTTGTGCAGGTCTATAGTCTTGACCCTGACATCCTTTGACAGCTTAGCCACTGTGGTGGGCAGGTTGGAATGGAAGAAATTGATTAAGTGGACAGGTATGATTGCTTGTAATCTGTGTGCTATGATCCTACAGCTAGTGTGTCAGAGCCAGAATTATGACTGGGCTGTCCATCCATCCATGCATTCTCTTCTACTTATCCTTGTCAGGGTTGCAGGTGGCCTGGGGCCTGTCAGAGGGCCTATGAGAGACAGACAACCATTCACATTTGCACATTTACACCTATGGGCAACTTGGAATCATCATTTAGGTCTTGGACTGTAGGAGCAAGTCCAAACACAGAGAACCCACACAAACACAGGGAAAATGTGCAAACTCCACACTGGCCAAATGGTGGAGTTGAAATAAGGACCTTGTTGCTGTGAGGCAACAGTGTTAACTACCACCACACTGTGCTGTGACTGCGTTGTAGTGGATGGAATATTTGTTTCACTCAGTGACATGAAAGTCAATTTATAACTTTTGTGTAATGTTTTTTTTTGTTAGTTTTTTTTTTTTCTGGATTTTGCAATTAAGTCTGTCCCTGTCCATTAAAATGAAAGTACTATAAAATTGGAGACTGTTCATTTCTGTGTGAATGAGAAAACTTACAAATTCAGCAGGGAATTAAATAATTTCCCCCCCACTGTATTTGTTCTTTGAACTGGAGACACACATGCCTTATTGCTTGCAACTCCACAGTCTATGAGAATTGGGACTTGGTAATTTATAAGGATGTAGTCACTGCTAAAACCCAGCTACCCATAATGATATGCACAAAGAAAATAGAGGACATCACAGGTGGAGAAAAGACAAGGATGGAAATAGTCATGCAAAAACAGTAAACTAAGTATTACACCTTTAGGAAATAAGTATAGTGTTTGCTTTGTTGGCAGCACCACAGCGACAGCGCAGGTGGCTCAGTAATTGGAGCGTGGGTGATTTGAGTTCTGGTTTATTCTATATTCTGTATGTATTTTCATGTAATCTCTTCTACCTATCATGTGCAAAGTAAGACCTAACATAAAATAACACCTCATAAAATTCTATGGTCCCACATATTGGTCCAATGGGATGTGGTTATAGCATGGTCTTTGACATATTCCTGAGACTGGGAACACTAAATGAATACTGAGTATGGAAACTTACTATGACCTTGGATCCTACAATACTGTAATTGTAGTAGTCCTATGTGGTAGTAGCAGTAGTTGTAGCGGCCTAGCAATTCATTTCTTTTTGCATGCGAGTCAATTATGTTGACCTCATTTATGGCTGTACTTAGTCTCTTCACTGAAATGCTTATCCAAAATGAGGATTTCTTTGGTGCACTAACTTGTAAACCATGAATCATTAATGCTGCTTGATTTCCTACTTCTTGCTCAAAGTGTCTCAAACATTTACATTTTCAAGAGACAGTGCGATAGTGTCATCCTCAACACTGCAGTAGCGTAACTTTTACTTTGACACACTGATGCAGTTTTACCGACATAAAGTTTGACAGAGCAAAAAGAAAAAGCCGCCTACCTATTCATGTGGTCTCACATTAACATTGGAGCTCAAGGAAGTGCAGCGAGTAGATCAAACTGCAGCAGTGATGATTTAGAACACAGAAAAGCGGCCTGCATTGTCAATAATGTAAAGGAGACCAATATTAAATGCATGAAGATTAGCGTACTCACCCCTGTGAGAAATGTTAGAGCTGTCCTTTGCTAACATTCTAACTGACCCATAAAGGCCGCAGTGAAAAAAGCTGTAGAGTATTAGCATATAGATTATAGCCTGAACTGTCACAGTTCTACTGGGTAATGTGATCGTCTATCTAATGCTTGATTCATCTGAAAAATTCTCTGATCTGGTGCCACGGCTGTTAATTTGCTAGACTTTCCAAATGTGTCAACCCGACTTCACATTACTGAATATTGTTTCTTTTTCAACGCCTCTCACTGCCTCTCTCTTCCCTCCGATTTCACACTTGTGCAATAATTGCAGTATTTGGGTCATGCTGTCAATAAAATGGCATCCCACTGTCACGTAAGGACTTCCCGGGGAACATTATTAGAACCCCCCCCCCCCCCCCAAAAAAAAAGATGATCAGCATACAGCAAGGTCTTCATTGATTTGCCTGTTGAGAGGAATACTCAGCGTGATAAAGAAATATTACTCTGCAAACTGCAATATTACTGAGTGACAGCCGTTTTAGAGGCATGATATAACCAGAGTTTTTATTTTAGACTAAACTATGTCATAAAATTCCAGCAGTAACTGCTCAATAAATCAGACTATGAAGATGTATCCATCATCTTTCAAGCATTGATGTCACCAGTGAGCCACAAGCAAGCTGGAAAACACAAAGTAGCATCTAATGCCTAATTCAGCATCAAGTCTCCTGGCCATATGTGCATGTGTCATATGGAGGTCCACTGGAGATTTGCAAATAATATCTAAATATATAGCAACTGGGCCAAGCATAGACTAAGAGACCTCAATAAGGAGCATTGTGTGGCTTCAGGCTCTTTCAGAAAAAACAGAAGGCTGATGAGGTAGTGGACTCGGCAAAGTGTGTTATCTTTAGACCCTCTGGTCTTGTCCTTCCTTTAAAACACAGTGAGCTGCAGTCACTAGAAACAGAACAGCCACCTGTTAAATTTTCCTTTATTCTTTTTGCTGAATTACTAAACTACGTGTTTACTGCAGCTTTATCTTCCTGGGCATGAGTCCCGACTTCCACTGTTTATAGAAACAAGTTAATACAGCTCACACAGACAACTTACCACAAAGTCAAATGATGTGCCATTTCCTATATCAAGCTTTATAAGAGAGTACCTCTTTGATGCTGGTGTTCTTTTATCATCTGCAAAAAGTCTTCATCACACAAACGATGCTTGCACAGTGCTGCTGAGAGGGGGGGGGAAGGAGCAGAGCTAAAACCCCCAAGTTTTTCTTTATATGCAGCTTTTGTACTGTAGTCTCTGTAAAGACTTAATAAATCCTTTGTGAAAAGACCATGCAGTTCTTGCATATTTTATCATCACACAGGGCTTGAATGAAATGTACCACAACACAATAAAGCAGTTCTCACTGGGTTTGAATTTTATCATAACACATGTAGATGTGCAACCCTGGTTCTGCCGCAGTATACCTAAACTCCATCATGGGTGAGAGAGGTTGGCTTGTTTTCTCATTCGTTATAGTCCAGACTCCTCCTTACACTGATGCAGCTGTGTTTAAATAAAGCACTGGTTTACAGACTAGTGGTGTTTCTTAAGCATTCATCAAGGGTTATGTCGTTATTTGATGACTAGAGTCTCTCCACAGATGATAACCTCATTTTGCTTGATAAGAAATGACACCTGAGTACATTAATAGTTTATCATTCAGGAGCAATGTGTGGGTCTGCATTGATATAGATATATAGATGGAGATAGAGAGAGATATATGAGACAATGACACTATTGACTTTAATTTACAATATAAATGCATTTAAAAGACCTGCTGGGACTATATTATACAGAGATTTGCGTACATTCATATTATCTATGAGATTATTTAAGTATCCATAGATTATTTATTGGTTAATTTAGCAGTGCAATCTAAAGCTACATAACTGGTATTTAATCAGGTAACATTGCAATACAATTTGCTATGTTGAAGTCAGCAGTAATGCAAGCAGCCTCAGGATGTTTATTAGCTCACCTTAATGTGAAAGACACAGATTTGGATTTTAGAAGGATGTGAAGATGTGTGATTGGGCTTTAAAAAGTTTAAAAAAAGTCAGTTTGGTTTCCCCCATCTAATTATAGTGTATCAGCATGCTAAAGGGGAAACTTTTTCCCAGTGCAATTGTATACTTGCACTGTGATTTTTGTATTTCTGTAGAGAGCATAAGAGATTTTCATTTCATGATTCTTGTGGTAAGTCGACACAGAAAGAAGAAAGAAATCAAAACAACAACAGTTTGTGATCTTAAATATCGGTCCAATCCCTCTAAAACATTTTTGCCTATTTGGCACATTATTCACACCAAAATGCAATTTACAGTATTATCATACGTTATGTGAATTAGACACAATACTGATATTTTATTTTTTAAAATCTGTTATTGTCAATGCAGAACAATCCTGATGCCCCTGTTAGAGAACATGATAGTGACCCCCACAGCAAGAAGAGCTGCTTTGCTTTTGTTCTAGAAATATCAGAATAGACGAGGACGTGCAAGTACAGTGCACACATAACGACATGTACACTTTACACAACAATACTTTTCTGGCACATGTAAAGTCAGCACGTATGCTGTGCAAACATTCGATGCAGTCTCAGCTGTTGGACTGTAATAGATGTCCACCGAGGTGCCTTCATACACACATGGGTGGATAATTTCCATAATGCTGACCCCAATGGACACGCAGAAGTGATAAGCATAAACAAAAAGCACATCTGATGCTGTCGGGAATGTCATTAAATAGTGTCGGATGAAAGTAACGGAGTAACGGATTAAAACCTCATGGAGGAGCAGAAAGTAAAGTAATTAGAATTTATCATCTTGCAGACTTTGAATTTCTGTAGATAACAGCACGCCTGTGCAGTCAAGCAATTTTCAGGCCAACATGGCCATCACTACAGCCATGTAACTAGTGGGGCTAAAAATGGCACTAAATACACACAAAAAAAGAGTATAATGGTTAATGATGATACATTATTTTGATTATAATAGCACATTTCTGCCAAACTGTGGTTATAGTAATTAGTAAAGTTATCTGTAAAGTAAAAATCATTGAAGATTTAAAAAAACGATCCCAGTTTATGTCACATTACTTAAGAATCAAAAAATAACAATCAAATCACATACAGTTGACATATAACAACAGTGTTAGACGAGCAGTATAGATGTGCAGCAGAAAAGTGTACCATCAACTATCTGGCTCAAGAGAGGGTGCAAGAGCAGTTATATAAATGTATCAGAAGAAATTGCATCATTACCTGATACGGTATGGGCATCAATTTTTGTTGTTTTCAGAACCGCACTGAGCAAACCTCAGAGCTCCTACTGCTGGAGAATACCAACAACATAAGGTGTGTATGTGCATGCTCAATCCTATATGATACATGTCAACAATTTCAGCTTATAATTAGATGATTCAATACCTGGCAGAAATTCTCCAGAGTTTTCTTCAGTCTGCTCTAATAAATCCAACTTTAATTTGTTATCAGCTTCTTGGTTTTCTTCAGACCTCAAGCAGTTTGGGATAGAGGGGTAGCTCTTAAAAATCACTTTCTAACTAATTGCTGTGCTTGAATTTTCCACACTACACAGATGTGACAATTTTACAGAAATACTATTATTCATTTTTTTTTTTTTTATTTTGTCACAAGCATTCCCCAAAGGTCTTGAAGTAGACAAAGGAGTTATGAAATACAAGAAGTATAAATTATTGCAGCAACATGGCAGAAAAACATTGCTGGACATGATTTCACAGCCTCATATTCTTAAATAGGGCAGACAGGATTTTGGCCAGTGCCACCTTCTCTGAGTGTTATTGTCAGGAAGAGGCACTGTGCTGGGGATGGGATTCAGGACACACATATTCACAAGCAGCAAGCACATCAGCTTTAAGTAGGAGGCAGCGCACACACATCGAAAAGAACAGAAAGAAGCGGTGCCCTGATTTTGAGGCAGTGGGACATGTAACTGCAACTCACGGCTCACACACTCACACTGACATGGATAGCAGACGTTGGATTAGTGTGATCTCACAGCAAACACAGACTGAATTTCCACCAAGGTCCCAATGGCAGATTTTGACATCGGCGCTGTGGGCTGTGAGAAGAGACTGAAATGTTCCCAAACTGGATGAGCGAGAGGCTCTGGGTGCTAGTTTGCTTCACTTATTGTTTAACAAAAAAAAAAAAAAACCCATTTCCCTCTGCTAGACTTGAGAAATGTAACAAAAATCCTCTTTGAAAAGGATGACTGTAAATGGTGAGATCAGATAAATAATGTATGCCACCTCTTATCTATTCAGCCGGACAATTGCTGTTCATATCAAAAGAAGCACTTTAAAGTATGACTAATGCTAATCAATATTTTTAAATGAGTAACTGACCTAAGCACAATTTGAAATGTGTGCAGAATTGATTTTAAGGATAAGCTGAAGAAAAACTATAAACTGCAGCCAATGCTGCAGTTTATACTCACTGAAAGTGCCTCGTTTCAGCAAACAAACCATGTAGAATTAATTCTGATATTTTACACAAGACTCCAGCAAGAATCTTATGATTGCATCCAACATACTTCACCTGTTACATTACGCACTAGTCAAACATTTGGAAATATCTTCAATTCAAAATGTCCTTTTTTTTTTTTTCTCTCTGCTAAAACAATGAAAAGATATGATTGCTGAACACTTGTTGGCTTTTTCTCTTTTGCTGTGTGGTCCCGCTCGTGCCAAATGATCTCAGTTAGGTGATCACTGTTCTTCTCAGTCAAATAGCCCTTACAGAGCTTTGGGGGGGGGGGGGTGTTCTGGCTCATTGTCCTGCTGATAAACAAATGATTGTCCCACGAAGCTCAGACGGGAGTGGATGGTGTGTCGCTACAGGATGTTGGAGATTTATTTTTTGAATAAATCACCAGCAAAGCCCCCAAAACACTATCGCACCTCCTCCATGCTCCGTGGTGGGAGCCACACATGAAGGTACCATCTGTTCACCTTAAACCAAAGTCCAAATTTTTAATGCTCCCCACAGTTTATCTTCTCAGTCAACCTCTATAGCAATTTCTTTGCTGTAGTTTGGGAATCAGGGCTATGTGGCTACAGTCTTTTCCCAGCAGTGCCTGGTATGATCTGTTCAAGTCTTAAAAAGCTTTTTATAGTCCATTTTCATTCCCAGGGGATCAGACGCTGCCAGTTTGCCAAAGCAGATTCATTGACCTTGGTGCTATGATGCACCTGATTATGTCAATACTGAGAGGGGTTTCCAAATCATAAGTACTCCATTCTCTCAAATGTGTACTTGTAAACAACCCTTTTGGTGTTACATTTAAATATAAAATGGAATTTTGTGGCGTAACTTCACCTACTTTCAAGGTGCTCAGAGAAGACCAGTAGTTTAAAGCAGCGGTCTCCAACCTTCTTTGCGCCACGGACCGGTTTATGTCCGACAATATTTTTGGATCGGCCTTTAAGGTGTCACGGATAAATACAAGAAAATAAAAACCGTACCGGTACCAAAACAAAGAAGATTTATTCATAACAAACGGGAAAAGACCCAGGGAAACTGAGTTGACAATAAAAACGATTACAAAAATAACGTTAAAGTTACTAAAAACCCTGAAAACCATAAATTTCACACCCGAGCTTCAACTCTCGCGGGTCGGTACCAAACGACTCACGGACCAGTACTGGTCCATGGCCCGGGGGTTGGGAACTGCTGGTTTAAAGGGTTCAAAGCTCCAGCGATACTTGTAGTACAAAGAATAGCTTAATTACCTGATCACTGTATTTCAGCCTGTAGCCTTCATCAGGCCCATCAAGAACTGTAATACAGAAAGCACTTTAAAATCATACCTGGTTGAGTAGGAAAAAGAACTCCTAATAGGAAAAATTCAATGCAACCAGTCATTTGTCCAGTATACCCAATAGTACCTACCCATCAATTTAATCAGTTGTGTTATTGCACAGAAAAAAGATATAGAAAAAATCTGTGTGGATAAATATATTGGATGTGGACAAGTGGAGGGCCAGCAAAGAAGGGCTGTGTCACGGTCCTGGGTCAGTGACCCAATGTTTTTGGTTTTTGTACTTTCACATTTGATTTTATTATGAATTATGACTGTTTGTGTTTTGGTTTCTGTTCTAGTATTTCTAGCTCCCTACTTTTGTAGTACTTCCTAAGTTCTAGTTTTTAGGTTTTGTTATTGGGTTTCCCAGTGTTTATTCTGTGCTCCGTCTGTTCTGTGTCTTCCCTACCTGTGTATCCCCTCTAGAGTAGTCAGGTCCCTCTGTTAAGCCCGCGTCTCTGAGTCTGTCTTCGCGTGTGTTTTGCGTTTCCTGTTTTGTTGTGGAGATCTCTGTCTCATGTCAATGTATTTAGTTTGCATTTCCTCTGCCTCGTCGTGTCTGATCACTCCCAGCTGTGCCTCATTCCCTCGTTATCTCTGTCAGAGGTGGAAAGTAACGAATTACATTTACTTGCGTTACTGTAATTGAGTAGTTTTTTTTTTGTGTATTTGTACTTTTTAAAGTAATTTTTCAAGTCTGTAATTTTACTTTTACTTAAGTATATTTTTTAAAAAGTATTGTAGTTCGCTACGTTTTCTATCACACCCGTTACTGAGTAAATTTAAAAAAAAAAAAAAAAAACCATTTCGCTTTGAAATTAGCGCTAAGGTCACGTTAAAGATTTGTCGATTTCATTGTGGTGTACAGGAGATGTGATTCTGTTCTGATTGATTTAATATGTCGCTTGTCTCTTTGAGATTGTTATTGTTCTAAATAAAGTTCATTTAAAAAAAAAAAAAAAAAAAGGTCACGTTAAAGATGGAGTCTGACATCGGTGTTACGGATCCAGTGAAAAAAGAAGCCCCGTCGAATTCTGCTGACCCTGAACTCGAAGAAACGGATGTGAACTCCTGGCCGTATTTAAGGGACCATTTCGGCTTCAAGTGCAAGAAAGGCAACAGCTTTATTATGCAGTGTAAGCTGTGTTTGCCCAGAGAGACCGAGTTAGCAGCTTTTAAAAATTCCACATCAAACCTGCGCAAGCATGTAGAGGTAAGTTAAATACAACTCGTACCGTTATGGTAGCAAAAAGGCTGTGTTCAAATTAATCACATTACGTTAAGACATCTGTGAAGAACACAGATAACGTTGGTTGGTACTAGCAACTTGCTGTAATCGGGCACGTTGTTGTCCACGCAACTTACATTTTTTTTTTTTTTTACTGGGTTGGTAAATTGCCAAAAGAAAATGTGTTTACCTACGTTTTTCCTGTTTGTTAATAATAATAATTTATTTAAAAAATAGTTAAATTAAAGACAGAAGCGGCTACTTCCTTACTTAACCCACATATGTTCACACTGCAGGCAAAAGAATAACAGAGCGCTCACTTACCTTAGATTAGTCAAAGACAGCTGACTTCTGTTACTTGTTAATTAGCACTTGCAACCTCCCGTTAACTAGCCTGTTACTGTCCAATAAAACAAAACACGAGGTATATTGGTATAATTTACCAGCGGTAGCTATGTAATGCATTGATGTCTTATTAGGGACGTCAAAAAACTTTCTCTCAAACTTAACACTGGCCTGCCTGCCTCAGCTGCCTTCGAGCGTCTCTTTAGCTGTGCTGGACTACTGTTCACTGCAAAGTGAGTGACTCTACTAACTTTGAAAATCAACTGCTCCTCAAAATTAACAGGAAGTTCAGAGAGTAACACTCTAGGATGGATACAAAGGAACTTTATTCTAGAGGTACAGTAGGGCAGGGCCAAGTTTAAAAAAATTAAAAAACATTTTTAAAGCAGCTGCCGTTCAGTTCAGTACTTGTTCTCTTATTTGACAGTTTAGAACACATTCTCATGTGAAAGAATGATATGGTTTTGTATTGAAAACACTGTGATACCTGACAGTTTGGTTGATTGGTTTGGTGACCATTATCCATTTTCATGTATAGACTTGCAGTTTAACTGCCACTGCACTTTAATTTGTAAAGTTTTTCTTTTCACTAAAAAAAGAACTACTTTGAGATTTATATCCCACTGTCTTTTTTTGCACTACTCAGAAGCGGCTGTCCTCCTGCTGACAGAAAAGTAACTATGTAACTTTTACTCTGAGTACATTTTAAATGAGCTACTTTTTACTTTTACTTGAGTACATTTTTAGACAGGTAATTTTACTTGTACTTGAGTAAAATTTCAGCAAAGTAATAGTACTTTTACTTGAGTAAAATATTTTAGTACTCTTTCCACCTCTGCTCTCTGTGTATTTAAGCCTTGTGTCTGCCTCTGTTAGTGGCTGGTTCGTCTGTGTTTTTCCCCTCCGTCGTCCAGAGTGGTTTTCCTGCATCTGTCTACGTCTCCCTGCATCTCCGTTTGCATCTCTAGGTTTCAGGTTTGTTTTCCATGTTTAGTTTTCCCAGTTTAGGTTTACTCACTTCTGTTTTTCATCACCCTTGCCTTTGTTGTATGTGCACACTCCATCAATAAAGCTTCCTCACCTCAGTTGTGCCGCATCTTGGGTCCTTTAATAATTCCATATGGCTTGCCTCACGAACCGTGACAGGCTGAGCTTATGGATATATGATATAAGGCTAGTTGGGGATTGAATCACACATTTGCTTCAGAGAAAACCTGGGGTTTAGTATCTTGCCCAAGGATATTTCAACATCCAGGCTGAGGTAGCCAGGGACTGAACCACCAACCTTCCACTTAGTAGATGACATGCTCTACCTCCTGAGCCGCCGCATATACTATTTGTGGAAAATCAGCAGATTTAGAAAATTAATATTTCATGACCAGGGATGAGATAGCAATAGCACTGATCTGAGCTTTAGTTTGAGGTTCTCTTTCTCATTTATTTCTGAGGTTAGTACTTTTGATGTAGTAACTCTGAAGTAATGATAGACTGCTGTTTCTTTCAGCTCTTGCTTGAACTGAATTATTTGCAGTCTCTTTACAAATGAACATGGAAAGAAATTCTACCAATGAACTTTTTAGAAAAGTTCACCTATCAGCTAAAAAACAATTGTATTAATTCATTCGAAACATTGACTTGATGACAGCTTTGCACATTAATGACAAACTTCAGAAGATATTTTAACTCCCACAAACATGCTGAAATGTTCAAGGCTGAGTTTAATTGCATATAAATTTTCTTTTTTTTTTCCTTTTTCAGAGGTTTTAGGACCACCTTGCTATACATTTACATTTTAAGCAAAAACAGATCAGAAATTACAGTAATCTGTTTTTCATTGTTCCTGACCCTCAGACACATTGTCACATCTTTCTGGTAGGCTTATAATATAATAATCTGCCATATAAAAGGATTTATGGATTTATTATCTTTCCTAAGTCTAACCAAGCAACTTTAATCTCCGTGTGTGTGTGTGTGTGTGTGTGTGTGTGTGTGTGTGTGTGTGTGTTCTTGCCAATAAGTCACTTATCTCTGTCCAGATTTCTTGATTGTTTCAGACTTGTTGCTTATGTGGTACCTACAGCACCGTGCAGCAGCTAAAACATCCTGTAAATTTCTTGACCTTCCTTACAGGCACTTGGAATGCATTTAATCAAACATTGTACTAATAAATGTACCAATAAATGCAACAAAGACAATTCAAGGTCTTCAGTTTTGACTCAAGCTGATATTGCCAATATGAACTATGAAAAAGAGACCTGAGAGGGCTTTCTAGCACTCTGATTCACTTTTGGATCTTACATGTTGATGTAACATGGATGACATCCCACATAAAACTTTACTCGAGCTATATGTTTTTCATGCTAGAGATCAAACTCACTGTTTTACTGAAAGAAAAGCTTTTCAAAGGTATGATTCATATGCTGCTATTAGAGTTATTGTTTCAGTGCTGTACTTGCCTCCACTCATGCCGCGGCAGATTAAGTAACAGGTCTGAAGGAGTTTTTTCAGAAGCCAGGCAAAATATGTATTTATATGTATATACATATACAGACACAACATAAGAGCAGGGCATCCAGACACAAAACTAACATATATATTAAAATATAATCAAGCAGTTTTTGAAAGTGTCTTTGTTTGAAGCCCTTGTGGAATATTTAAATCTTTTACAGTCTGTCCAAAAAATTGTTTATTCTAGCCCATGCAGTTTTGTCTGTTTGCGGAAATATGTAATATTATGTATGTGGAATGGGAGGAAGAGTTTGCTTCAAATTAAAATTAAGCTTTAATAAATACAACTCCAAGACCAAAAAGAACAACAAAAAATTGGTATAATGTATAAAATGTAAATAAAAACAGAATGTGATGATTTGCAATAGACCCATATTTTATTCATAATAGAGCATTTAAACTGTATCAAATGTTTAATCTGAGAAAATGGACCATTTTAAGAACAACATTAGCTCATTTTGAATTTCATGGCAGCAACAGGAAGGTGGAACAAAAACACTGGAAAAGTAAGTCACGCTAAAAGGAAACGGCTGAAGGAACATTTTGGCATCATGGAGAAGTAGTGTTTTTGTTTTTTTTTTTTTTTTTTTTTTTAGAAGTGAAGATGGGCAGAGGTTCACCAATCTGTAAAAAATGCAACTACAAATTGCTAAACAGTTTCAAAATAAATTTTCTCAATGTAAAATGACAAAGTATTTGACTATCCTACTATCTACAGTATATAATATCATAAAAACATCCAGGAATCTGAAGAAATCACTGTGCAGATGGGACAAAGCTGAAAAATCAGTATTGGATGATTATGTTTTAGCCCTCAGTCACCACATCGTTTAAAAACAGCATGATTCTACACTGAACAAAAATATAAACGCAACACTTTTGTTTTTGCTCCCATTTTTCATGAGCTGAACTTAAAGATCTGAAACATTTTCTATATACACAAATGACCTATTACTATCAAATAATGTTCACAAATCTGTCTAAATCTGTGTTAGTGAGAACTTCTTATTTGCCGAGATAATCCATCCCACCTCACAGGTGTGGCATGTCAAGGTGCTGATTAGACAGCATGAGTATTGCACAGGTGTGCCTTCGACTGCCCACAATAAAAGACCACTCTGAAATATGCAGTTTGATCACACAGCACAATGCTACAGATGTCGCAAAACTAGTCAGTATCTGGTGTGGCCACCATTTGCCTCACACAGTGCAACACATCTAATGGAGATGTGTTGCACCTTGTGAGGCAAATGGTGTGCAATGGGCATAGAGTTGATCAGGTTGTTGATTGTGGGCTGTGGAATGTTGGTCCACTCCTCTTCAATGCTTGTGCAAAGTTGCTGAATATTGGCAGGAGCTGGAACACGCTGTCATATACGCCGAGCGTCCCAAACATGCTCAATGGGTGACATGTCTGGTGAGTATGCTGGCTATGCAAGAACTGGGATATTTTCAGCTTCCAAGGAATTGTGTACAGATCCTTGCAATATGGGGCCATGTATTATCATGCTGTAACATGAGGTTATGGTCATGGATAAATGGCACAACAATGGTCCTCAAGATCTCAACACGGTATTTCTGTGCATTCAAAATGCCAACAATGAAATGCACTCGTGTTCATTGTCCATAACCCCACCGCCACCATGGGCCACTCAATCCACAACGTTGACGTCAGCAAACTGCTCATCTACACGATGCAACACAAGCTGTCTGCCATCTGCCCTGAACAGTAAAAACATCTGTCATCAGAACACCTCTCCAACGTGCCAGACGCCATCGAATGTGAGCATTTGCCCACTCAAGTTGGTTAAAGTGACGAACCGTAGTCAGGTCCAGACCCCGATGAGGACCACGAGCATGCAGATGAGCTTCCCTGAGATGGTTTCTGACAGTTTTTGCAGAAATTCTTTGGTTATGCAAACCGATTGTTGTTGCAGCTGTCCGGGTGGCTGGTGTCCACCGGGTCGACCATCCTGGAGGTGAACATGCTGGATGTGGAGGTCCTGGGCTGGTGTGGTTACATGTGGTCTGCCATTGTGAGGCCGGTTGGATGTACTGCCAAATTCTCTGAAACGCCTTTGAAGATGGCTTATAGCAGAGAAATGAACATTCATTTCACAGGCAACAGTTCTGGTAGACATTCCTGCAGTCAGAATGCCAATTGCACACTCGCTCAAAAGCATCTGTAGCATTGTGCTGTCTGATCAAACTGCATATTTCAGTGTGGTCTTTTATTGTGGGCAGTCTAAGGCACACCTGTGCAATACTCATGCTGTCTAATCAGCACCTTGACATGCCACATCTGTGAGGTGGGATGGATTATCTCGGCAAATAAGAAGTTCTCACTAACACAGATTTAGACAGATTTGTGAACATTATTTGATAGTAATAGGTCATTTGTGTATGTAGAAAATGTTTCAGATCTTTAAGTTCAGCTCATGAAAAATGGGAGCAAAAACAAAAGTGTTGTTTATATTTTTGTTCAGTGTATAATAAAAATCACGGCATGGGTTTGTGAACACACCACTGTCTACAAATGCAGGCTAAAGCTCTATCATGCAAAGAAGCCATATCCATATGTAAACATAATCCACAAACACAGCCATCTTTTCTTGGCCTAAACTAATTTAAAATGCACTGGCAAAGTGGATAACTGTTCTGTGCGCAACAAAGGAGACCCAGGAATGCTGAGCAGGTAGAATCCTTTATCAGAAACGAATGGATCTACAGCAGTCTCCCAAAAGTCCAGCAACTGATTTCCTCAGTTCCCAGTTTTCTGGACTGTTGTTTAAAGAAGACTGGATCCTACACTGTCACAAACACGGCTCTGTCCCAACAACTTGAGACCAAATCTTTCAGTTTTTACAATCCAATTTCATTTTCTCAGTATGGTATTTTCTATTGTCTTTTGAGACCCTTTTGAACTTTTTGTTGTCATCTTCTAAAAAAAGTGGTCACTTCATACGTAGGCCCTTTGGTCCAGTAGCATTGCCAAGAAATTTTGTTCCTGTGTTGCTTGTTTGTTCTCTCTTTTACAAGATAAAACTAGCTGGATTAGATTCAGAACCAACCCTCTTTCAATAAAGTAGTACATCTATCAACAGCATCAGAGTTGGCAGGTGGCTGGGGTAGGCAGTAGTCACACAAAAGGCAAAGCTCTCACACCAGAAACTGGGAGTTGTGTGTAGACCATCTGTGCCTTGGTAACAAAAGCAAATGTCTTGGGGGTGAAATGAGAAAGATTGTAGTTTGTTAAAATGCAAATGAAGACATTGTATTTCAAGTTTTTTTTTATATTAAGGCAGATCACAACTTTTTCATAACCTTAATGAAGTGCAGCAAATGCCTGAACATGACCATAAAAAGCGGAATATTGATGTTGTGGGTATAAGTAAATGTTGTATTGCACTTTCTCAGTGAACATGGTAACAGCAAATAAATTGATTTGCACATTAAGTTGATATAAAACAAATCAGTCACGATAACTCACAAAGGCAGAAAGTCTCTGAAAACATCTGAAAGATGACTTTGCCAGGCATCAAAACAACATTAGATAGCACTACATAACCCCCTGTTCTCTACTCTACACTTTGTTTGGATGTTAAGCTGCAGTGCGAAGTAGCATCTCTAAGGTCTCTGTGCTTGTTGATATGTTACTTACCTGATAAATTTGCTGTTTGTCCAAAGATAATAGAATAGGATAAAATGGTCTGTATTTGTATAGCGCTTTACTTGGTCCTAAGGACCCCAAAGCGCTTTACACTATACATAATCATCCACCCATTCACACACTGGTGATGGCAAGCTACAGTGTAGCCACAGCCGCCCTGGGGCGCACTGACAGAGGCAATTAATCCTTTAATTGTCCCACAAGTACGGTGTACATTTTAGGACATCGTCAGGTCTCAAGAAAAAAGTTGTCAGGTATCAGACAAAAAATTGTCAGGTCTCAGTTCTCAAAAAAAAAAAAGTTGTCAGGTATCAGACAAAAAATTGTCATGTCTCAGTTCTCAAAAAAAAAAGTTGTCAGGTATCAGAACACAAGGTACCAGACAGAGAGAAAATCTTCCTGCAGGTGGCGGTGTTGTCATGTCCCACCCGAATTGATTTCCAAATACGTCATCAACGTGTGACAGTGGGAGAGCGTAAGGTCATTGACCTCACCGGAGTTTTACCGCGGTTCAGGCTCCTAACGACACAAGGTAAGTTTAACTTTTGTTCATATTTTTGCCACAGTTGTGTTATATTAAGTTGCGGTTATGTTGTGAAAGTTACATATCAGAGAAGGAACGCTAGTTTTGTACGAAACCAAGTCAGTACTATTTTTGTCTGGCTAATTCATTCTAGCTAGCGACAGTGGTGAAATGTGATTTTTTTGTTTTTTATTCGGAGATGTTTCTGTTTTATTAGGAGACTGTCTCACCCCAACATCGTCAGACTCATGGCAGTTGCCCGCACTGAGTCCTGCTTTTTGTTGGCAGCTGAATACATTCATGGCGCAACCCTGCAGCAAGTGCTTCACACAGACAGCTGCTACTCTAATAGTCTGTGTTGTTGAAGGATTCAGCACTTCTTATGTTTTTTTTTTTTTTAATCCATTTTTAGACAGCGATGAGATCGGCTACACACTCCACAGAAGCCCAGAGTTACTGTTAATATCAAAAATATAATGCTGTCCTTTGAGATTTTAACATTTAAGACTGTGAGTTTAATGGATCTAAAACTGTTTAAATCTCTTCAGCCTGGTAACATGGAAACTTTAAAAACAGCAGCAGAAGGTTTCAGTAGTGTAGTCTAATTTGTTCTTTTTATTTAATAATAATCCATATTATGTATAACAGCTACATTCACCCTGGAGAGAAACTAGTGAGGGAGACCATCAGGACCAAGCTGGGTTTCCTGGGTCCAGAGGTTTGGAGAAACTTCTTCCCTTTCTTTCATCACAGCTGTCCTGTGCCAGAAGTTCTGTTGACCCACTGAAAGAGGCATCATTTAAGAAACACCAGGAACACTGAAGCTCATCGCATTGATCAAGCAGGACTCATGATCTTCACCAGCAGCTCCCTCACAGGGAAATCTTCAGCACTCCTCCGTAGGCCCGCCCCAGAAGATGGATAAACCCAGCATTTCATGAACACTGTGATGGAGACCTTTGGTTTGTGTAATGTTATAAATACTCGGATACTCCCCAGAGGCTCCGGACTTTTACATAAAGATATTATATTCAGTCCTGTAGAAAGTTATATATTTAAAAAGATATGATCCTCTCTGGTTACTCTGGTATGAATAACTCTGAATCACTTTATGGTAAATAACACACTATCTGCAAAAAACTGTAACCTTTGACCTTCATCAGGTTTTATTTAATTGTGTTAGAGAAACTCAAACGTGCTCTTTATACAGCTGAGTACATCAAGTGTTTAAAACGGAAGCTGTGCAGGTCTGAGATAAAAACTGAGGTCCTGTTAATGCTGATATATAGTGACACAGTTACAGGGGTGATTAATCCTTTTGTTTTTTTGTCTTTAACTTTATCAATAAAACAGCTGCAGCTTTCACTACAGCACATGTGGTACTTTAACCTTTGTATTGTTTTCATCAGTTCATTTTGCAGTTAACATGTGAACATGTTGGATGATCTGTCTGCTGTCACTGGGTGGTGCTGAGGTCTGAATCTGAGGGCAGCTCCTGTAATCACAAAGAGAACAGAACCATCAAACTCAAATATAAATTTTATCCCTCAAAATTGAAATAAAGCTGATTCTTCTGTCCTCACACACTCAGGATCTGAAGTTCTTCTCTTACATTTTTTTCAGTATTACAGTACACTACAGTACTTTAATCCATAGTTCCTGATTAATGAGCTACAAGGTACAAGCTTTTGTTTTTTTTTTTTTTTTTTTTAAAGTTATTGTCTTTACAGATGTGGCAAGAGACTGAAAACATGCTGTTGTTTGCACATATTTAATATTCAGCTCTGCACAGGAGCTGAAGCAGGATGCAGCCTGTTGCTTTTACAGTATAATACTTGTAATAAAAGTACAGTAACAGTAATTAGTGACTGAGTAGCCCGGAGCGTTTCTCTTGATTTCTTTAGTCGGTGTAAATTCATTCACCTGCACAGATTAGCTAAACGAACCCTGACAGCCGAGTCCTCATCTTAGCCAGCTAGGTCTCAGGACCGAGCTAAGGGCGGTAGTTACGGATTAGCTGACAAACACGTTTAACTTACCGAAAAAGTGCAGCAGGGCCTCGGGTCCTTCTGTCGGGTAGTCCAGTTTACTGAAGAACACCTCAGGCTGTCAGGTTAAAACACTCGGTCGTGTTTTCGTAGCGTAAACGCTGGCCCTCCTCTCAGAGCCTACGTTCTATCTGCTATTCCCGAACAGAGATACGCAAGTTTCTCCGTGACTGCAGCTGCCAGTCAAAGCTGTTATGATGACGTTTCACCCCAATTTAACATCACCGCGGTAGGAATTAGAATCAAACTTATGGGAGAGGAGACCACTTGAACATCAATCAGCGTGATGAGAACTATTGATAACAAAAGAAAGAATCTTTGGAAAAAAATTATCTGAGGAGAATAAATTTATTTTAGTCTGACCCCAGTCCCATCCGCTAACATGGAGGAGGCGGGGTTTATGACGTATATACTGCAGCCAGACACCAGGGGGCGATAGAGACGTTTTGGCTTCATTTTTGGGGAGCTGTCGTGTCGTCCATCTTTTATACAGTCATTGGGTGGGACATGACAACACCGCCACCTGCAGGAAGATTTTCTCTGTCTGGTACCTTGTGTTCTGATACCTGACAACTTTTTTTTTTTTTTTTTTTTTTTTTTTTTTTTTTTTCTTGAGAACTGAGACCTGACAATTTTTTGTCTGATACCTGACAACTTTTTTCTTAAGAACTGAGACCTGACATTTTTTTTGTCTGATACCTGACAACTTTTTTTTTTTTTTTTTGAGAACTGAGACCTGACAATTTTTTGTCTGATACCTGACAACTTTTTTCTTGAGAACTGAGACATGACAATTTTTTGTCTGATACCTGACAACTTTTTTCTTGAGAACTGAGACCTGACAATTTTTTGTCTGATACCTGACAACTTTTTTCTTGAGAACTGAGACCTGACAATTTTTTGTCTGATACCTGACAACTTTTTTCTTAAGAACTGAGACCTGACATTTTTTTTGTCTGATACCTGACAACTTTTTTTTTTTTTTTTTGAGAACTGAGACCTGACATTTTTTTTGTCTGATACCTGACAACTTTTTTCTTGAGAACTGAGACATGACAATTTTTTGTCTGATACCTGACAACTTTTTTCTTGAGAACTGAGACCTGACATTTTTTTGTCTGATACCTGACAACTTTTTTCTTGAGACCTGACGATGTCCTAAAATGTACACCGTACACAAGGGGAAATTTGGTTGTAACAGCAGCCAGAAAGACACATATACAAACAAACAAACAAACAGGACACAGAATAGAAACATACACATTTTTTCTTACATATTTACATCAAGTACAATGGTTACTATAAACAGTACTGTACAGTTATTAAATAAAATAAAATAAACTACAGATAAGAGGCAAACCCAGGTTGTAGTGCGAATCGGTTGATTAAATTATTGCAGTTACAGCGCAGATGTAAACATCTATGATTGTTAGGAGCAGTTTTGATTGTACATTAATGTGGTTACTGGTCACAAAAAGATTTGTTCACATTTCTTTTGCTGAGCCTATGAAAAAGTGCCAACGATAAGTTTGATGTAGTAGTAGTAGTATTAGTAGTATTTTTTTTATTTTATTTTATTATTTTTTTTTGCACCAAGAAGATGATTCTCAAAGAGCTCTTGTCTGAAAACTTAGTAAATATCAGCATGGTGTGCAGTGTCTCCTGAAAAAAAAAAAATCTGAGGAAACTGCAAAAACAAAATATGTGTCAACAGTATCAGAAAGTAATGACTTTAAGACACAGAAAACGAAGCTTCATCAGAAATGGTCCCAGTAGAAGGGTGGCTGTCAAGAGCCATTCTTACAGAGGAGAAAGGGTGAGAAATGCCAAATGTGGCCGGTCTAGGACAACCCGACCGCAACAGGAAGAGTGATCGATCCCCTGCTCGACCCCAAGCAGCACATCACACCATAAGTTAAAACATGAAACGGTTTATTTACAAACACGAAACGAAAAAAATGGGTTCACAGGAGTCACTCAGACTTCGGGGTGGACCCACGCCAAAATAACAAACAAAAAGGGAAACTAACTCAGAGGAGCGATTGCTTACCTAGCCCCAAAGAAACATAACCAAACAACAATCACTTACCTCCCTGACTGACTAAACATGAGAAAACTGTACCCAACTGAAAAGGCGATCCACCCCTACTTCCTCCTGGACCAGCAAAGCAACACGGGGCATGTCGCAGCCCCAGCCGGTTGGGGTAAAACAGAGGATGGATCATTGCCGTCCTCAACCGCGCTGTCTTATACTTCGCCTCCAGAGCAGCATCCAGTCCTGGCGTACCATCTTCAGGATCCACCACGCCTAGAGGCGCACCTGCACACTCACATTTGCATGTCATAATCCCAACCCACGACGGCAGCCGTAACACAAAATTCACAAGACCTGAATTGAAATCAGTTTTATGGGGTGATTTTGGTAAATATCATTATGTATGGAAGAGATGAGGAGAGAGGAACAACTGAGTGTCTACAGGCATCTGTAAAACATAGTGAGAGCTCTATTATCGTTTGTAGCTGCATTTCAGCCAGTGGTATTGGGCAAAACTGATGGAATGAAGAGCACAGACACGATTTTGATCTGCCATGCAATACCATGAAAGCATCTGACTGGCTTCATTTATCAGCATGACAATGATGATAAAACATTGCCAATGCAATAAAAGCATGCCTGGATAGGAAAACACAATGGAACACTCACTCATGGAATGGCCCTCTCAGAGCCCAGAACTCAGCATTATTGAAACACTGTGGGATCGCCTTGACAGAGAACACAACCAACAATCAGCCAAAGATAGTTTGGTTTTATTTCTAAATGTCAAATGTACAACTGTTTAAAGTCCTAGACAGTTGTTCACTTACACAGTGATAGTGTTTACCCTTGGAGGATGAATGACATAATCCAAAGAAAACTGTCTTTTAGGAAATAAAAGCTGGCAGATCTGTTATTATACTTTATGAGTCATAGCATTGAAGAATAAAAATAAAATGCACTAAAGTGGATTGCACAGGCAGACTGTTTTTTTTTTTTTTTTGGTTTTTTTTTAAAGGCTCATTTTTTTTTTCCGGTATTTTAGGTGCGACACTGCATGCTGGTCCACTTTGCAGTGATTTATTGCTATAAAAAGCCTCACAAGACCCACTGGGTTCACTTGTTATAAAGACGGTGGAAAGTCCCTGTTGCCCTGTAAGATTCACTGTCAGACGGCCATTACCCGTCTCTAATCCAGGCCAACTATGTTGATCTGGTTCTAGATCTCTTCCATCGCCTCCTTTGCTCCCACTATTTTCTCCTTATAACAACTTGCAATATAGACTCACCTTGCTTGTTGCCAGGTGGCTAATGAATTTTTCATATCTAGTATATGGTGCTGGAGAGATGGGGTAAAATCCTGACATGGGAGGTTGCGTGGGTGGGCTTGTCAGTCTGTGGAGATAGGGGCATCGATTAATGGAAGTAGGAAGTGTGAACAATTACAGCTTGGTCAGACAGGGCAGGGCTGAATTCTGCATGTTTCAGTAAGGAGAGTGAAGGACGGTGGGATTCATTCTGCAATCCTAGGGAATAGGCTGGGGAAATTATAGTAAGGTTCTGAATTGTTGGCTCACTCACTTCAGTGGCAAGAATATCTCTCAGCTACAATACTCCTCCTCACATACCAATTAAAGCATTGGATAGTGGAACCCAGTGTTCATACATGACGTGCATATGCAGAAGATAAAGGCTAATCTTAGGAATTCCAATATTGTTGATCCTGAAGAAATGGAAAGAAACAAAACAAGTTATTTTTCCTTTAAAGACAATGATTACAAGAAATTCCATGTAATGCACGAGTAGAGGCCACAATAGTGAGACTGGCTTCCACCTTTACTCGTGACAAGCACACAGCAATATATCGAAACAAGGATTTAGGTGTCTGTTGAATAGAAAATCTTCAACAGTGCTGTTCAGCTGCTGCTGCAGTATACCATCTATCATCTTCCTGCAATCCACTATAGAAGAAAGAAGGTATTAACCTCGGTGAAGAAAGTGGGGCATTAAAACCTATAGGATAAAATTTCTATTTGGAATGACTTGATATATTTTCAAAATTAGTATTGTTTGAACATCTAGTTCAAAAGTGCTGCAAAACAGTTTGTTTGGCATAATGAGACAAACCCAAAATGTTATGCAGCATGAATAAAAAGTATTTGCTCTATTGAGAGAATGAAGAAAATGACTAGACATTGAGCAGGTAGTGCAGTTCATTGACTATATTGAAGTAGTAAATCTGTGTTTGTTGTCTGCATGCTGAATTAAGTGTATAGAAGAAATAAGAAAGCTAAGTTATTATTGTGCTGCTGGAACAGGAGAAACATCAGAAAGTTCATAAACATTTCGAGATTGACAGAAAAAGAATTGGGCAATTATGTGGGTATGTGAAACTTGAGTAGGCCAGTGAAGGCATGGGAGGATATTCCTGGGACTGCCGTAGATACCTTAAGGATTAACAGGTAATTGGAAGAATGTTGGTTGAGCAAAATCTAGTCTTAAAGGTAAAAATAATAGGAAATTTTTATTTTTATTTTTTTTTTAAACGTCTGATTGGGTGAAGAAATGTAGTCAAAACTCACTGGCCAGATATTTTGATGTTGTGGAAAAAAACGAAGGATTATTGGGGGAAAAAAAATAAACAACCGAATCAGAAACGAGGGCAAAGATCACAAAATCAAAAGTTCACAACCACACAAGAGAAAGCCTTTCATGTCTAGCTACAGATGGATTATGTATAGAAATAAAATCAAACCTTACATTCTACTGTTCCTCTGTCAGGTACGGTATAACAGCAGCATCTGTGGTGTAACAAAGGGAGAAAAACAGATGAGTTAGTCATTATCTTTCCACTCTTGCAATATATGGGAGATATAAAAGCTAATCAGCTTGTCAAACAAGACAAAGCAGCTGTTGTTTTACAGAGTGAGCAGAGGACAGAAATGTTGATGCTACATATTCTGAGATCTCATTCTACAGATACTAATAACTGTCCCAAAAGGCACCACCTATGAGGGTAGTCAGCAGTTTACAACACACAACAGACAGGGTGATTAGTGCAGAACATACCTAAACTGCAAATCATTTGAAGAACCAAAATGTCTTCATAAAGCATCTTGACATTGTACTCGCATTTTCAGATACTATCTCTTCAGTTATCTTTTTGATTACACTGATATGCTCTACAGGCAGCTTTTGACAGGGAGGTTAAAGTGACAGCCATCCTTCATTATCAGATTGATTTGGATCCACAAGGGGGAAGTCGGTGCGGGGAAATTATGTTTAAGTATTTTCTAAACTGATTAGATGCTATTATTAGACATCATAACTTGGCTATTTGCCCTCTGAGATAGTTTCATATGGTTATAGTAATGACTTGTAATTACTTTCCTTGATAGGCAGTCAAGAAGAGTTTTAAAGTGACACTGAAGGGGGGAAAATTATCATGAGCTAGGTAGCAGTGATCCAAAGAGTACAAGTTATATGTAGTGAACAAACAACAGTGCTGCTGAACTTAACACACACACTCTAACATTTGTTAACTAAACTGACAACAACACAATACTATAATATTTGCAAACATCCATCCATCCATTTTCAGGGTTGCAGGGGGTGCTGGAGCCTATCCCAGCTGTCATAGGGCGAAAGGCGGGGTACATCCTGGACAGGTTGCCAGTCCGTTACAGGGCTAACACATAGAGACAGACAACCATTCGCTCTCACATTCACTCACACGTTCACACCTACGGGAAATTTTGGATTAATCAATTAACCTATCCCCACAAGCTGCATGTCTTTGGACGATGGGAGGAAGCCGGAGTACCCGGGGGGAACCCACGCAAACACGGGGAGAACATGCAAACTCCACACAGAAAGACCCCGGCCTGATGGTGGAATTGAACTCAGGACCTTCTTGCTGTGCGGCAACAGTGCTAACCACCGTGCTGCCCTTTTTTATTATATTAACAAACATACACACATTAAAACATGAAAACGAACTAGTTCCATCTAGGCAAGCAAAGCACCAGTACTTGTCCAATGTAATCTAAAATGACACATCAATTGAAAACTGTTTTAATGAATTCAAAGTAAAAGTGAGCTGTCTCTTTACATATCAAATAACATTCTGTCATAAAATATCTCCTGTTTGCATCCATCTTTTAAATTTCTGCTATCTTATGGCTTCATTTAACTTTTGTCTCTGGAAGCAGATTTGACTCAGATTCTATT
This sequence comes from Perissodus microlepis, assembly GCF_051167445.1. Lineage (NCBI taxonomy): Eukaryota > Metazoa > Chordata > Actinopteri > Cichliformes > Cichlidae > Perissodus > Perissodus microlepis. The sequence goes on along the minus strand of NC_140479.1, from coordinate 13,403,441 downwards.
GGAATCCCTAGTGTTTGTTATTTACCCTGTGCATGTCCATGTTCTATTAACAATGACTTGAGCTTGTCAAGGCTGATGGGAGATAAGCATAGAAGACAAGCTGCCATTCGCTCTGGTTTCAGTGCTCTGAGATCAGTTACCTTTCTGCATGTTTATAGAAACGGAGGTAGCATCAGCAAGTAAACTCCCACTTTGATATGTCATCTTAACAGATAAGCTTTCTCTTAGTTACCACCAGAATTAGAATTTACTTTATAGACGTTTATAATAATTTCTTCCCATGTCTGATTTGATAAACAGATGCTGAACAAGTACAGTTTCAGCTAGCATTTTGTTAATATACCACTTGTCATGGTTGTGGGTCTGGTGACCCAGTGTTTATGTTGTGATTATTCAATAGGCTTTGATTTAGTGTTTTTGTGGGTTTAGTCTCTTGTGTTTGTGGCTTCCTAAGTACTTTAAGTGCCTGTGCCTGAGTTTTCTCTAGCGTTTTCTGTATTTTACAGTTCTTTTTTGCAGTTCTTTTACAAATAGTCACAAATAGTTGATTCTGTTCATCTGGACAGTTCTTCAGTGAGTAAGCAGTGCAAAAAGATGAAAATGTCCGTGCAGACAGATACACAAGGCCATCAAGTTATATAAAAGAATAAAAGAAGAGCAGCACAGAATCATGGAAAGGTGTGTTTTAATGTGGTCTTTGTTTCTGCTGCCTTCTGTGAAACCAGAAATGTTCAGAGATGAAAACACAATGTTGGAGAGCAATATGCGAGTTATGTATTGAGTTTAATGAAGTGGGGAAAGTTACCTGAAGCAGCAAGTAACATGAAAAGCTAAATGTGGAATTTTGGAGAAATTCAGTTTTGCCAAAAAAACTAAAGGCTAAACACAAACAGGATAACCATAACTATTAACACATTTGTGTTTTCGGATAAACTCACTTGTCTGGAGCATTTAGGTGTGTGTTAAAAGAATACCAAGAAGGAAAGACATTAGCAATGATCTTAGAGAAGCAACTGTTGCTGCCCATCAATAAGGGAAGCGTTATAAGGCTATTTCCAAATGATTGATGGTCTATAGTTCTACAATGAGGAAAAATATTCACAAGCAGAAAACATTCAAGTTACCTGCAAATAGACATCCTAGTAAATTCAACGCCGAGGTCTGACTGTAATCCTAGAGAAATTCCAAAACATCCAATACCTACATCTCTGTAGGCCACAATTGGCATGTAAACTATTAAAGTTCATAACAGTACAAGTAGAAGAAGACAAGGAAAAACCTTCTTTCTTAAAAAGGAACATGGCAGCACAGCTTAGGTTTGCAAAATTACATGTGAAGACTTCTGGAACAATGTCCTTTGGACAGATGAGATGTTTTTTCCCCAACACACTGAATCCTATTTGGAGGATCAGCTGATCAGTAGAAGCATCTTATACCAACTGCCCAGCACAGTGGTGGTGGTATGATGATTTAGGCTTGTTTTACAGCCACAGGAATTAGGCGCCTTGCTGTCATTGTTATACAGAGGAGTTCATGGTCTAAACAATACAAAGTATTCTGGACTGAAATGTAAGGCTGTCTCTGAGACGGACAACGCTTGGACAGAAATGGGTCATGCAAGGAGATAAAAAAAACACTTCTAAGCACAGCAGCAAATCACAAATAGTTGATTCTGTTCATCTGGACGTAGCATTTTCAGTGGGAGAAATGTTTCGTCACTCATCCAAGTGACTTCTTCAGTTTCAGCTGACTGCAGCTTTCCCCAATCCTATAAACAGTACATTTGCATAACGACTGAAAGCAGGACCACTGATGAACAATGGGCTGTGAGGTCAGTTTCTTGATGATTAATATTCAAATTGTCATTACTATTGATCAACAACCACTGATCATAAACCATCAATGACAATTGCTCAGTGGCCATGAGTACCATTCACAGAGAGTTGGGGAATGGCCACTGGCCTGTAGGTGTAAATAACTCATGTAATCTCTTACACTCTCTTCGTGCAACCACTTCCTGGGTCTTGTTTCAGGGGCTCATAAATATTTTTGTCATTGAGCAGTGAAATAATTTTCTCATGTTAGTCTTTCTTGTTTAGCAAAACTGTGCACCTACCCTTGTCTGCCCAATGATAATGTTGTCATTACTAAGCTGTGTGAGTGCCTTCCTCTCCTCCATGCTGATGTTGGATGTTGGGGGGTTGGCATTGCTGAGGCAGGCTGAAACTCTTCTTCGCAATTGCTCTGCTTTCACATCTTCAATGTTGTTGTTCTGAATTGCTGTTTCTGTGGCTGTGATCAGTTCCACTGGTGGGAACTGAGCAGCAAATCAATAACAAAAGAATAGAATCAAGGTATTGTAATGGCCCAAGTTAAAACCCAGACCTCAGCCTAATTGAAATGCTGTGATGGGAAGCTGTGCATCAACAAATGCCTATAAATCTCAATGAGTTGAACAACATTGTAAAGAAGAAGAATGGGCAAAAGATATTTAACAAGAGAATGTATGTGACTGATAAAATCATAGAGAAAACAGTCACTTTTAGAACCACATTTAGCAGCAATAACCTGAAGTAGAGTAACAAAGTTATGGGGTATCTTCAGTTTTGAACTGAGGACTGCATTTATTTCTCACATGTATACTTACTGTATATGAATGACCACAAGAAATGCTTTTGATTAAATATTTAGCTGATCCATCAAAGGAAGGTTATATCCACAAAAATAAAACGATTGTCATTCATTTATAGAAGCCCTGTTTTTCTTTGTTGTTCATGTGAGGAAATATGAAAGCCCACGTTTGTCTTGGAAAACACATGCAAATAACACACAAAGGGAGGCATTGTCTTACTGCTGGTAATAAGACAATTACCAGCAAAAAATGCAATTTTAATGTTTAACTTCAAGTGAACTTGTATTTGATTATCCAAATATTAATGTTTTAAATAAGACATAACATGAGAATCTGGTAATATAATCTCCAGTTTGATGACTTGTTACATTCCTTAAGATGGGCAGATTGAGTACCCAGGACATCCGCATGTTTGTATTATTGTAGGATACAATGTTAAGTATCTTGAGGTGACTGTTGTTGTGTTTTAGTATAATATAAATACAACTTAATTAAATTTAATTCGAATGTGGTCCCAGACTTCATCCTAGAAATCCTTGGTCCAGATTTGATACTGGAGGTTAGCTAAGGCCACATCTGGACTGGTACTGATGACAGAGTTTGTGATGCTCTTATGAGAAGTCCATCTTGGAGCTCCTTGTATCTTCTTTGATGGTTATGGTTGTTAGTTACATGAAATTCTGCATCAGAGTTTAAGTTGCAACTGCACCTGACATGTCATTAATAATAACAAACAGGAGAAAATGGGACAGAAGGTGTGCCATTTTTATAAAGCTAAGAACCTTGGGCTCATGTCTAAAGTAGGGCAGCACAAAGATCTAAGGGGTCAGGCCTCATGTTGTTTTTTGTATTTGAGCCTAACACATATGTGTCTGTCTTAACTTCTACATTTTGAAAGGCTTTTGTAATAGTTTGTGATAATGATTTGGTTAATATTAAAAATAACCTTTTTGAATCACTGAGAACATACAAAAAGCAGAAAAATAAATGATAACGTGCCACAAAAAGGCTTTCATGGATTCTTGTAGAAGAGCAGGTCTTAGCTTTCAGAGTGTCCCTTTGTGGAATACAAGGTAAGGTAGCTGTAAGGAAGCAGACTGAAAGGACTAGTGTGATGGAGGTGACAGGCATGTATGCTAGTGAGGTAACATGTCAAGACAAATTACTCCCAGATGTACAAATCTACCATTGCCCTCTCCCAATAGCTGAAAATTTTCAAAGCTGAACTTGTGTTGGAGCAGATTAAAATGAACATTTGGTGTGGACACTGATTTCATTGTTTCTTATTTTTCTAGTCATATTGTGGGGAACCTGGAAGACTTTCAACACAGACACTTCTCCACAAAAAGGTTAGTGACTGATTGACTTCAAAGTGACGGACTTGCATAAATAGGATCAAGCAAATCACTTGTTCCTTTTTGCATCTTCATAATGTGAGAGGTGTGCCTTCATTGCCACTGTGTAGATTCCATGCCTGTGTAAAGGTCTTATCTTTGATCTACAAACGGCAGCTTGTGAAGGTTGCTGGTGATGGTGGTGTATCTACAGTCTGTCATTTTTCCTTTTCTTCCCTTGGTAAATGGCAGCTGTCTTCCTTTCTTGCAATGCATGGAGTGATGCTGAAGGCTTGTTTACAGACACCCCATGGGATGGAGGGCATGATGTGAATTAGGAGGTGGCTGAGGTGTTAGAAGGACTAAGGAAGATCATGCTACAATGTGACTGCTCTGTAGTTGAAAGCACAGGGGAGAAGTGCAGACTCGGCATCGGAGCCTTGTAAAGTCTGTAGATCTTGCTCTCACTACGCAGTGTTGGTTTGTATGTACAGCAGCCCATAGGGAAGCTTAAGTGGAGGGTCCTGGGGGAAAACCAAACGATTTAAAACTAAGCGAGTGACCATCTGCTATCTGAATTCATTGTACTGTACATTGGTGACATCGGTATCAGTTAAAATGAAAAGTTCTCCTTTCTACTCAGCTATAAAATCTCTCTGACCATGGAAAGTCACCACTGTGGGAGAAGAGCCTGAAGGATAAAGAGTAAAATTAAGTTTAGACCCCAAACAGTTATTCATACTTTCCTTATAAATTAACATTTTAAGGTTGACATACAAAGCAGACATTTTTCCCGGTACAATGTCTACAAGGACTACAAATGTTCTATTCCCTGCACTAAAACATTCGATACATTCACCTTGTAATATTAAGCATTTATCGTGCAAATATGACAATGGAAGCATAGAATGTTTTTGATTCTTTTTTTTTTTTTTTTTTTTTTTTTTTTAAATCCCTGTAAAAGCCATGTGCTGATGTGTTCTTCAAAGATTTCAAATCCTTTGTGGTGAGGCTTTGAAAGGAAGAGTGGCCCTGCATAATAATACAATCTAAAGTGGAAAATAAGCTTGACAGTTAAACAGAGACAAATCACTATGAATTTCTAAACAATTTAATTTATTTCACCACTGTGCATATTGTGGATCAAAATGTACTAAAGATTGAGTGTTTTGTCATGGAGCGATTTGATTTAACAGGTAACCTTGTGTTTTTGCAGTCTTTTTCTGTTGTGTATCTATGATCCAATACGGAAATAACAGTCAAAGGACAGTTTTAAGTTCTGAGTATATGATGCTCGCTTTCAGCTGTGTAGGGGGGAAAAATAGCAAGATTCTCAGAAATGTCCAGTTCCACCACTGGTTGGCACTTAATGATGATAGTTCCTTTCTCCCCTAAATATTGAAGCTATTTCCATGAGCTAGACTGATGGTTAATTGATCTAGAAACTGTATGAATGTAGCCATGTTATTTATGCATTCTCAGCACAGCTTGACATTTGTGAATAACATTTGAAGACAGGACATATGGAACGTGTATGTGATACATTTGGACATAAAATGAAAGCAATCCTATCATTTTATTCACCTAAATATGCTGATTTTATGTTCCGATTTATATCTGCTTTATTCTGTATTCTTCAAAATGAACAATTTCAACATTACTGAGTGCAATTCAATTTCATGAATTGGTTACTCACTGTCACTGCTTTTGCCTATGCACTGAACTGGTCTTGTTACAGCCAACATTAAATGGCAGTCTTGAAATCCCTGGATAGCGAGCTAGACGGTCCCTAGTTTGGGGTCTCTCTAGATACCCTAGATCATGAGTCAATGACTGATTTTGTAATCATATTATATGACCTGTGAGTTCATACTTTGAACCATTATAAAGAGAGCAGCTAAACTGTCAGCTGATTACCACCTGATAGTGAGTTGGATACGATTCTGGGAGTGGATGGCTGATAGGCCTGGCGAACCCTGACACATGATCAGGTTGTATTGGAAGTATCTGGGAGAGGTCCCACAGTGGAAGATCTCCAACTCCTCCCTCTGACACAGCTTCCACAATATTCTGAAAGAAACCAGAAACCAGAGGCCAGAGTGGGGCATGTTCCACGTCTGCATTGTTAAGGTGGCTATATAGAGTTTTAGCCAACCATAATGTTGCTGGTGTCTGCCACAGCGGCAAGCCTAAAATCACATGCTGCACACCACTGTTAAAGGGAACTGTCAAGCTCGCTTTAACAGTGGTCAAACAGAATTATTGAACTTGGTAGTTTGTGGTACAGTCTTTGGCTTTGGTGGTTGCCAAAGCAAAAACTTAGATATAACAAGAGTTCAGTGAAGCCATGAAACAAGACTGTAGATCAGCCTCAGCAAGGTTATTGAACATAAGCTTGCACAATGAGAATGTGGTGCTGCTGAACTCAACTGGAAATAGGTCAGGGAGTGGGAGGAATTCTTTAAGGATCTCCTGAATTCAACTAAAAGGAATGATCCATCACTAAGGTTGAGGTCAGTGCATTAATGAAAATCTCTCAGCTCAGGATGTCTTTGGGCTGTCCTGGTTGATGGGCCTCTCAAACACTTGGTGGGGCTTGGGACGGTGCCTTTTGGATTGGCAAACTGAAGTGATGGTGATAAGAGATTTTTTAGTTTTGTGATTATTGTTTAGTTGTAGCTTCATTTAAGATAGGAGAGCTTGTGAGTTGGAACCACCACAGGAAAGGAAAGTGGAACCAGATGTGTAGAGGAATGCGGGGACATACGATACTACCTCCTGAGATAACGGTGTCCCCCCTCTCTCACTCTCCTTTTAAGGAAATGTTTAAGTTTCTATACATACCAAGCTGCCTCCTGTTTCAGCAGATAAGCGAACAGTTTTTCTTCTATTATGGAAATGTTTTTGTATACTGAACATACCACTCCTACTTCCTTGTAAGCTTGCTTGGTATAAATAAAGAATGCTCTGAGAGCCCTGGGCGGTTTTTCTGTCACATCTGTTGTGCGCACTTTGAAAGCAGAGCAGATCGGACCGTGACCGCCCATGCGCATGTAAAAAATTAGATATCTGAGTGTGACTTCATTTGCCTTTCTAATAATTTTCTCTTCACAGATGGTGTACTCTTCTTATAAACGGGGAAGAGAAGGTATCTGGAATCACCCTTGGAGATGGGGGTGAGAAGACTTGTAATTCAGGATGATCTCTGAATAGAGCCGCTGCTCTGCTTAAAAGTATACAGTTGAGGTCATTCTGGTATCTAACTAGAATCAGTTTTAGGTGTGTCCAACTAGGATGACCCAGTAAAAGATGGAGAGACTACATTTCTCTGTTGATTGCCTAAGTATGTCCCTCCAGGGAGCTGGAGGGCGTAGTTGTAAAGAGGTAGTTCTGGGCATCTCTCCTTAACCTGAATGGATCAATGGATCCTAAACCTAGCCGAACAGAGAGTGAAGGGGAAAAATTGAAATCAAAAGTAAACCTAACTTGTATACGAGACCCAGTCAGGTCCCTTGTGGACATTTGTTTCCCTCATCCAGCAAATTTGTATTCTGTACCAGTTCCCTGGAATATATATTGAGAAAAGAAGCGCTCAATGCATTCAAATGCAATGCAAGTGACCAAGTCAGTTTGTGAAGACCTGAAAATGAGAATTTGTTCTGTAAACTCATCTTAAAAAAATAAATTGCGTGCCCCTTTAAGTAAGCAACCTAAATACTTCTTCAAGCTCTGAAAATTAGTGTCAAACCTTTGATGCTCCATTAAACATGATGTGCATGATTTGTGTGAACTGCTAGTTGATAAACCTCCTTTGTGCTGGCTCACTCGTCACCCCATCTCCCCTCACTCAAGTCACGCATGACAGTTTTTAAGGAAGAGGGGAAAGTAGTTATTAGCAAACCATTAATAATTCAGTTTAATGTGCATCCAAGGACATGCTTTAAGTCACTGTTAGAGATTTAAACCCACAATAAATCTACTTCATACACTGAAAGGCATGCAACAGCCACCACCCAGTCTGCTAAACTTCTATGAGCATGATTCATTCGAGGCCAATTATAAAGCCAACAACGCTGCGAGTGTGGCCGAGCACTTCTTATGGTGGCAGCTTTCCACGTTTGCTATTTATCACGAACAACTCAGGCGAGATGTCTGCCAAGTGCTCTGCCGTCCATTTGCAAAGTAGCATGTAAGTATAATTAAATGATGACATAACCAAATTATGTAAAAGTCTCTAATGGAGTCTGTAACCTTCTTCAATTCTCCGCATGAGCGTTGTTGTATCAGACTGCTTTTGAAGATGTAACAGCAGCCGAAGAGCAGAATTAATGGCAAAGGAGTCGGAATAAATGCAGCGCCGTGTGGAACTCTGACCTCACATGGCTTGGTTTATATTTAGCGTTAAAGGAAATAAAACATATGACTCTATGAATGATCTGATTTTGCATATTAAGTCCCACAAAGTCCCAGCGATGGGACAGAGAGGAGCAGACTAACTCACGAAGAAAACCATGAGTCACGTTAGAGGGCCAAAAATTAGATGCTGAGAGGGGAACACAAGTAAACAGGATTATGGCACAGACCCTGAGGCAAGCGAATATCACTGAGAGGTATATCACTGCAAACAAAGATGAATCAACTTCCTCCAGGGTGAAAACCCACAACTTAAAAACGAGGCACTAAAGCTCCTTACTTTTACATGTTAAAAAAAATCCATCATATTCTCTTCAGTTTTTCCTTAGCTTCTAAAGTATGGCCTCATCATCCATCATGAAACAGTTACTCTTTCACTGTATATTATATCACATGCTCCCATGGGTGTTTCACTGAAACCCAGTATGATGAAACGTGGTGCAGAGAGCCTTCCACAAGCTTTAATCATTTCTCCACCATTCTTTATAGAGCGATTATTAGCACAGGGATTAATCGGCTCATTTAAATCTCATGCTGGCCTCTTGTGATTTACTTCTGTTGGCAGTTCCAAGTACACAAAGGAATAGTGATGGCACAGAGGGGTTAAGCAGGAGTGGTGTTTTCCCTGTTTACTCCCCTCTTGATGCAAGTGTCTGCTTGCCAGGAGCTAACAAGGAGCGCAAGACACTTTAACCACTATATCTCCTGACTGGAAAGCTTCATTAGATTGACCGGGTGAGGTGAGGATTAGAAGGATTGGAAGAGCAGGCGAGGAAAAGAGGGCAATTAGTAACCCAGCTAGGGTGCCTTCTTTGGTGAAGCACACAAACAATCCAGCAGCTCTGCAGCACCACGGCTATCTTTTTATTGTCCTCTTGTACTTATAAGAAATTCCTGCAGTAGTATTTATGCTGTAGTTTTGTTGTGCTATGTGTTGTGGCAGTTTTATGAGGCAATTTTTCTCAGGATGTGTGGGTGTGAGGGTGGGTGGAGTGGTGGTGGGAGGGGAGCGTCCAGCATAGATATATACACCATGTAAGCACAATGCCCTTGAATCTGGCCTTGGACCTCTGTTACATTTCATCCCTCTTTCTTCACTGTCAACAGATCAAGTAACAGCAAAACTAATTCCAAAAGTGGAGTGGCTACAGACCACAGTTTTATTTTTTACTCAGGTAGGTGGGAAGATGTAATGCTTTCAGAGATGCTGCTTGCTATTTGCCTGTTATTTAGTATGCTAAGTATACCACAGTGAGACTGACTGTTATAACATTTAGTTGTAGTTAATACGATGACAGTAATTAGTACCGTGTATATTTTTAGAATTCACAGTACATATGCTTAATGCTTAGTATAGGTCATCCATTTGTTGGAGAAAATTCAGATGTGTTACTTAAAGGTGCTTTGTGAATTTTTTCAACATTGTTGGTGCCATGAGTCTGTGACATGCAAAGACGTGAAAAGGCAATGAAGAAGACGGCTAACCAGTGTCCATTCATGACTTTTACACTGAAGAATAACATGGATCTTAGATATCAAAAAGGTTCTTGTGAAATGAGCTTTTGTTTGTTGCCTTCGCAATACCATTTAACACTCCCCGGCCTGAATACAGGGCAAGTGAAAACCGAATGCTGAATGGCAGTGAGCCATTTATAATTAAAATGTTACTGTACCAAACACCATTACTTATTTCTTTGTAACAGGGACATGTACACAGCACAGCAGTGCCTTTGTTTGTTAGGAAACAGCATTTGGCTGTGGCTCAGGAGGAAGACCTTGTTGTCCACTAAGCAGGGGCTTGGCGATTTGTTCTGCATGTCAAAGTGTCCTTCGACAAAACTCTGAACTCCAAATTGCCCCCGATATATTCATGAATGTATGAATAGATGAATGTTGCTTGTCGTGTAAGGTGTTTCTCCTGTAAAGTATAAAAGCTCAGTAAGGGTAGACAAGAAGTATATAAATGTCAGTACATTTTTCTGAGAGCTATAATTGACAGCGTTTATGAACAAAAGTCAATTTTCTTCAATGCATTTTTTTTTTCCATAATTAAAGAAATTATCTAACGTCACAATTTTCGAGCCGTAATAAGGTACAGAATCTTCTCTCAGTTAAACAAGTGAAAATCAAGTTCTCTGCGAATGGAAATGAGCTGCTGTACACCCACCTTTACCTAATATATATGTCATTGACAAATAAAAGCAGCTGGAGTAGATTTGTATAACAAAACAAATGTCAGTAACTTATATCAGTTACTTCACCAGACGATAGGACGTCCAGAGTTGTCTTTGTGTCTCTCGGGTGAAGGTAACTTAAGTGTCTGATTAGGTTTGTTATGAACGTTTACATGGTGGTCCCTTCCACAGTTACTTTGGCAAACCTTCTGTCTTCAGTCACAGTGATCTGCCTCTGTGATAACAACAAATTTGAGTGTGAGGGTGACCATTTCATATATATTGACTAAAAAATTTACCTATATTATAGAGTAAAATGCACAACTGTAACTGGTTGTATTATGCACTGTCACAACTGCATCTATATGCAAGTATGATGTGTGCCTTTGTGTAATTGGCAGTTTGCGAAAAGCTGTGACCCACTGTAAGCTAAAAGTATCTCTAGGCCAATGTGTCACAATGCACGATTAAAAGTGGACAGATGGATGAAAAATCAATACTAAGCTAGTTTTTGAGATGAAATCCTTGACCTGTAATGTTATTACTTGCAGTAGTTCTAGTGTTTCAGTGTCTTATGATGGGCCAAGTGCTGCTTGGCTTTCCACTCAATAAATTCTCTATGCTAAACAACAGAAATGCGTTGTCTGCTAGATTTGTCATGATTACAGTAAAGAGTGTATTTCATTTGTGTGACAGCAGCAGAAATCTGCTTCTTGCCTGCTGGAACACCCATTCTATTTTATCTTACAGACACTGAGTATCTTCTTTGTTATTATTACAGAACAGCTTGATAACATATGGTCAGAAAGCACAGAGGAAAGGCAGAAATATTGAAATTTTACCCAAAGAAGTGGAACGAAATAATTGTTCACAATCTACACAAAAATAAACTCGATGTGTGCAAGTACAGAATACTGCGTGACTTGTCTAGAGAACTGGAGGGCAAAACACTGCTCCAACATATAGCCATCTGTTTCATGCCAAGAATATTTATATCATCAAAAGTGAGAAAAAATGAGAATATATATCACATGCGAACAAACAAAGTCTTTGTAAATTACAAATTGAATGTGTACAGTTCATCTATATTGTGTCTGTATCTCTACCAATCCACTGTCAATATGTCAAGTGGTAACTTTATTTCATTGCCTTAAAAACTGATGAGTATTTCATGATGAGTCATCGACTACAGAAAAAGTATGCATATGCAAGCGATCTGCTTCAGTTAATTTTTGGAAATTGAAGTTAGTTAGCTTATAAGTTGCTTCCAAAATTTAATAACAATTGTTTTTTGGCACTTGAAGAAAATGGAAATTGTGCATGTGTGTGTGTTAGGCTTAGGTTATACTAACTTCAAAGTCACACCCTGTGATAAACTATGCATAATAAAGCCGGGAGAGCAAGAATTCTCTCTGTGGGATCGCAACTGTGTGCAGAGACTTTAACACTTTTACATCACACACAGTCATTTGATCCATAGTCAGTGCTAAGTTCTTGATTACAGTGGGTTTAGAGAACAGGTGCCAAAATGAGGTGAAAGTAAAATATAATTTATGCAAATGAATTAGCAGTTGCTGAATTTAATTCCCCATGTTGTCTCTTCCATTGGGAAAAGCATCATAAACACTAAGACGTTAGTGATCCTAAATACTTCATGAATGCTTTCCTCTTTTTCACACAATAATTTTGAAAAATTTAGTGAACTCTTTCATTGTTTTCCTCGCATTATCTGAATCATCAGAATACTTTATTAAGCCCTAAGGAAATTATGTTTAAAAAAAATAACACTCTAATAGTAAGTAAAAGACAAAGAAACAAGTATGAAAAGTAAGTCAAAGTTATGGGGAAAAAGCAGGAGCAACTGAAACGAATGACGTATGCACGCATTATGCTTCCTAATAAAATGCCCACACGAAAACACTGTTCTTCCCATAGCATTTTTAATCTTGTTGAGCCATATCCCATGATCTGAGTAAACTTTAAAAGGAGTTTCAGGTTAAATTTCTTTTTCAGCTACATGGTAAATTTTATGACCAAATCACATCATTAAAAAACTCCCGCAAAAAACACAAATTTTAGACCAGACCTCATTCAGAGGCTTTGCTGCACTAAGCTGATATGCTCTTAAACACAGACACATTATGCACAAAACAGAAAGAAATACCTGTGATAATATTACCAAATTAAAAAAAAAAAAAAAAAAAAAGGCATCAGAACATGATGTCGACTAAGCAGCTTAATGCAATGTCAGTTGAATTGTAATCCCTGTGCTAATTATTTCAGAGAAGACAGCCGGATCATTGGTTCATTAAGACTTGTGGTACTTTGCTTAATTTGTAAAGTAATGATAGGATTTGTGGTGTATTAACAGAAGATTTGCTGGATTTTTTTATTTTATTTTATTTTTTTGAATGGCTCATGCACACAACTAAAGAAAATGGCAAGTAATGCGATATGCCAACCAGGTGGTCAGCTTGAGGCAAAGCTGAGGAAAAGATGCTCCTTGTCCGAACAATACCTTGCCCAGACTTTGGACCGAAGATCATTTAATTAGACTTTTAGAGAAATTCCTGCAGCTGTGCCTGTTTGCAAATGATTTTTCTCTAATGAGAAGCCATGGATCACAAGATTATAGCATTATTTTCTTTCTTTTTTTTTTCAGAATACTGATATTTTATTATAGTAAAGAAGGATGATTATTTGAGAAATGTTAGTGTTGCAAAAAATGAGAAAACCAATGCCTCTTACATGTTTTTGTGTGAAATAAAAGCATGTGTATGTTTTTGCTCAAAGAGTTGTCGTAGAAAAACTGTAGGTCAGAGCCAAATGCGTACTCTACCCAGCAGGTTAAGGACACAGAGAGCGAGATTGAGGAAAGCACAGAGGAAGGGAGTATAGGAGCCAAGATGATTATAAACCTAAAAGAAATTGAAACATTGGAACACACGGCAAGTTGATTTGGGGGCCACATCTGCTTTTACTAGTAGCAATTTGGAGAAAACAAGATAGTGAGATGTGGGCAATTTCTTTTTGGCTAGCTCTCAATGGTCAACACATCCTCTATGTGCCTGCTTGTCCCTGTTTCAGCGCAAGACCAACTGTAACTGCATTTTAAAATATTGCCTATATATATATCGATAGATAGATAGAAAGATAGATCCTGTTGATGAGCTGCTACTGTGGTTTTTGGGTAGGGGGAGAAATGCAAACTCCTAGATATGCATACTGAACAAATTCTGTGATTTATATTCCTATGGACGACCAGGGTGCTTCACATGCACGTCTGTTACCAGGAAACAGGGGTGAGAGAGACCGATAAAAAGGAGAGGAAGAGGGAAAAGAAACTGATGCTTCTCCCAAAGTGAGAAGGAAGACTGTGCATTGAAGATACACAGTCAAGTACCACTGCTGTGCTCTATTTTTGGCTTTTACTCCCCCCCCCCCCACACTCCTCCCAAATGCCACCCTGTTCTGAGATTTTCTTTTTCTTACAACTTGAGTCACTGATACAAGGTTTGTTCTTTCCAAAGGCATAACAATTGAGCAGACTCTGTGTTGTGCTTGGATGCTTCTTGCTGTATCCCCGCTTGCGAAGGCCCTTCCACTGCTCCCGTGACACCAGATAATTCAGTATTAATGCACCTCTAACCTCTCCCCTGTGATGTATGTCACAGAGTCAAGTACTGGGCATGCCCTGCACCCTGGTCCCTCTGGGCAATATATCATCTTAAACCTTAACGTCCTGCAGCACAGCACTGGCTAATATTGACAAGAGACCAGTGGAAACCCCGGTTAGCACCTCCTCTGGTCCTATCTTTTTCTCAAGAAGCGGGATCTGGGAAGGTGGTTGACACTGTGCTCACCATCTGGCCACCGAATTGCCCCGTCTCTGGTCCCAGAGTTGAAATTCATCAGATGTGGCACTAAAGTTGACCAGCAATGGCCCATTAGGCTCCAGCAGGTCGATGCTTAACTAATTGAGAGGAGCTCCAACAGCAACTTCTTCGCCAATCCATCCAATCCATAAGTGAGATAGAATGATCAGTCAAACACCCAGACTCTGTTCGTGCTCCCTCAACTGACCTGGATGACTGATGCATTGAATGTGTTTGGTACTGATGTAATGAATCATGATGATAAGTCTTTTACTGTGGATGCACTTTTGCGGGATAAGGGTGAGTAAAAGAAACACCTGTCTTCTGGTAGCTTAAAGAATTTCAGGTGATCTCCAGGTGAGCACAGTCACACATCAGCAGTTTCCAGAAAGGTGATGAATGATCCTGGAGCTGTGCACATTCCAGTGTATACAGGCAAGACTGTACTCACTGATATTAGAATACTGTAGAAGTTAGAGTCCTTTGAGACACGTGGGTTCTTGTTTTTTTTTTTTTGTTGTTTTTGTGTGTGTGTGTTTTCTTTTGATCGAAGGATAAGCCTTAAGATACAGAAAACTGCATTTGAAAGCTTTAAGCATATTAAACCATAGAGATCTAATCATACACCTGATAAGGACCCTGGGTTGTGTGCATTTGTGTGTGCACATACATGTGTATTTGCTTGCTTTTTTCTTTTTTTTTCTTAAGAGCCTCCAAGTGCCCGTGCTACTTCCCATTTTAACCTACATGCTTTTCATTATTTCAAAAAGCCTGTGGTTGTAGAAATTCATTTTCAGGAAAAGATTGATTTCTTTGGAAGTGGTCAGCTTGTCAATTTTTAAACATTTTTGATAAAGCCTGAAAGTAGTGGAACGAACCAAGGCAATGAATTCATTATGAGCTTCCCAGCCAACAGGATAAAATGATAAGGCAAACACAAACTTATTCCAGCTTCCCTCCCTCTGAGCTTCAAGGGAGGAGATGGTTTGTGTAAAGAAATGGGGAATTACGCTGAAATAATGAAAAGCTTAACTGTATCAATTTCAGTCTACTTAGTTAATAATCAGGCAATCTGCAAAAATAGAGTTTATTGGCAATTAATATAGAAGGAGCACCACATTTATGAATAAAAGTGGTCAAGTTGTCCTTAAGAGTAATGCTACATGTACATCCCATTTGCCCCCCCGTCACATTCCTATTTAAGATTTTATTTAATCACTAGTGTGTACATATATTTATATATACATATTTAGTCTGTTAACAGTTAATCTTTTTTCTTTTACCATATTTTATTAATATTTTGCTGTTTGGTACAGTAGAAACAAATAGCATTCTGCTGAGTTACTGTCTTCTGCTCGTCAAATACATTTCATTACAATGTTGACCCTGTGCTAACAAGTTATAATATTATAACAAGGTATTACCTATTATTCACAGTAATACTGAAGTAAAAGGATCAATAAAACTAGGGGTAGCAGGCAAATAAAGTTGTTTTTTTACAATTAAAAAAAATATATATCTATCATAATACATTTAAGATTTAACATGTAAGAATATTTTTAATGTAATTAAGATTAATTTATCTTATAGGGTTCTTTTATTTTGTGTTCTTATTTTGGAAAACTTAATCTAGCTAGCTTAATCTAACTATATTAACTTTAGTTTAAGTAACGAGTGCTGGTTTTATCCGCTATTAATAACCCGCTTGGTGTGTTTGAGTGTATTTGTGTATCAGGCTCCCATGTTAAAACAGCCAGTCTTTCAACTGAAATGGGGGGGAAAAAAAGGGTTTTAAGTCACTACTGTGCCACTGAATTACACAAAAAAATCACCCATGCCCCAAAGTTAGCTGAACTAGCAAACCTAGCAGAATCTATATTTTCATGTAGAATAATTGTTATATGTAGCTTAAACCATTAATGCTCTTATGAAGATCAGATTGCTTCTAAATGTTAATATTTTAATTGCCACACACAGGAATATCACTAAAACTGTTATTAGTATGTACATAATGATATAAGACTATAATCTGATTGAACTGTTAACATTTGATAAAACCTGAATCTAATAGCACGTTAGATCTAGCCTTAGTATCCCTTAATCCTTCTTCCTGTACATAGTGAAAGGGCATTTTAAACTGTCTAGACAGCAGCTTTTTTTTGTCTCTGCCCCTGCTGCCTGCTCTTGTCCACTTTCCAAATGAGGTGCAGTTCATCATAAACGAGGCTATTGTCATTAACCACTACAGCGGACTCTTCACCACCTTTTTTTAAACATTTGTTTCAAAAATTATAATAATAATGAAGAAAGTTAATGATAATGGCAAGTAAAAAGGCACAAGTATATATGGGCATGACTACTTCTCAGCCTCTACAAGAATAGCTGTGTGTGACTCACAGTTCAAGAAAGTTCATCCGCTGTCTGACAAACTGCTGTGGCTCCCATCCTTTATATTCAGTAATAAGGGATAGCACATGCTGCACTGTGAGGTGCTATCGCTTATTACTGAACACACATGTAAAGTAAAATTATATTAGAACAGCTTAGCCACTGTCTTTACTGAAACCTTAATCATAAGCCACTCAGCCCAATTATCAATACAAGTCAAACATTTCAGTGATATCAAGCTGCTTAAAATTTGCAGTTCCAACAGAACAAGATTTCTTATAAAAGACTGACTAGATGGAACCCAAAGATTTTTAGCGTTAGTCTAATTAAAAGTCTGCTTTTTACTGGGCAGTGTGTGTGTGGCATTAAAAGTGTCACGAAAAAAGCGATATCCTTGTAAACCTCAAAAAACGTGAAGAGTTGTCAGGAGCAGAGCGTAATAGAAACTTTCCAAGGCAGCTGGATGCTGGTGATGTGGTCAAGTGAAGAGAAAACCATATTAAGCACATCCTGTCTGCATGAAATCATACAGATCCAAGAGTAGAACAAAAAAAATTCACCTCATCATTTGAAAGTTTGGTCAGGTTCACAATTAGCCCAGTCACAATTGGTTGGGCGACCGTGGTTCAGGGGGTTGGGAAGCTCATCTTCGATGCCCAGCTATGTCGGTCTTGGTCGTTGTGTCCTTGGGTGAGACACTTCACCCTACCGCCTACTGGTGTTGGTCAGAGGGGCTGATGGCGCAATATGGCAGCCTCGCTTCTGTCAGTCTGCCCCAGGGCAGCTGTGGCTACAACTGTGGTTTGTCTCTACCAGTGATTGAATGAATAGTGGAATTGTAAAGCGCTGAAAGTGATGTATTTTGTTGTGTTATGCATTTCTTTCTTAAGACGTAAAACGTATAGATGTCTTGAAACATTTAATTATATAATGTATGCATTTTTCATCAAGAACCTCACTCAGTTTTCCAAAAAATGCTAAAATAAGACACATTTATAATTTGGCAACATGCATCAATGAAATGTCCATTCTGCATCCCAAAGTGATTGCGTTTGTAACTCCCTCAGCTCTGGCAGGTTCCATTTGTTTAACTGTTTACACATGTAAAATATCTCACACATGATCAGTGTATTGACTTCGACATGTAAAATCAGATAAATGTCTATTTGAATGCTTTGTTTTATACAATAATAGAATTCAGGTTAAAAAAAAATCTTTCTTTATACACAAACGGTAATTAGAAATTATCTTGGTATCTGCATGTATGCATTACCATATGGTTAGAGGCAGACAGAAGAGCAGTCTGCCTTATGTGTTGCTTAGAAGAGAGAATTTGGCAGACATGAGCGCACTTCCAAATTAAAGACAATTTTCAAACAGTCGACTTGTTTCAGAAAAGTCTAGAGCTGAGCTCAGGTCAGAAGAATCCAGCTGAATACTGAACTGCGCCCACACTGAAGCGCGTGTCCTCTTGCAAACTTTATTTAGTATCCACTTTGTGTTAACCTGAAATCATTTTTTCACACCTTGATCAAATAAAAGGTGGCACATGAACACAGCTTTTATAGAGACTAATGGGTCCCATTAGTCTAACTAACTGTAGCCACTTTTCATAACCGTCTGAATTAAATTTCCGGTTACACAGGGAATCGTAGATTTTATTATCAGATGCTTGGCAGGTTAAACTGTTTGTGCAAAAGCGAGGCAGGCTTCAGTCATTTGTCCCATTATTGCAATTAACACTGCCTTGGCAAAATGTTCTAGATGTTTTTTGCTGTTTTTGTTTTTGTCATCTGAATCTGATTAAAAGTTATGCTTTTAGGATACAGGAGTCTAAATCAGCATTGCTGCTGACATGCTAACTAGCTAAAGTCAGGCTAAACCCCTCCAGTGCAGTGATTAATGTGAGCGTTGGTCATGCTCGGTGCTCTGTGGACCACAGCTAAAAGGATGACATTTTTCAAGTTCACTACACACAGAATTGCCTTTTATCAAATGTTTACCCTCTGCACCTGTGAGCATGGAATGTAAGCGATGACCACCCCCAAACTCTTTTTACAGCTGTCAAAGGGAAACTCCAAATCTTGAACACTTTCTGTGCAAAATCATCTTTTTTCTTCATTTAAAAAAAAAAGAAGACTTATTGCTTTTCTTCAACGCGGCAGGTCTCTGGTGTTTGATTTATGGAACTAAAATGAAAAATGTCATGAGGTTCAAATGCTAAAGGAAGCAGGACTGTTGCCTCCACGTTGTAGAATGCACAGCTTGGCTGCATGAGACTCTGCACATCCTTCCTCAATCATCGCGGCTGTGTGTTGTGAATACACGAAAGCAAAAACTGACAAAGATAAAAATGACTTTGAAGCTACGAGAAAGGAGGAAAATATGCTGATTGACAACTCCAGAGGAGTGCATTGGGATCTTGTCTCCTCTTTGTGATCAAACTCTCCTCTGCCTCTACTGTGACCAACTTTGCAACACTGAGAGATGCAGGAAGTGAATGGATTGGGCCATGAAGTCTGATGATTCTGGCTGAAACGGTCTCCAGCAGTGGAGACTCCGGTGTTGATTTATGAGGTTTACTGCATGCTGTGAAAAGTGGCAGGCAAGGGGGGAAGGGTCTTTGTAGAAACTTATCTTTCTGTAATTTATCACACTACCACTCCCCCACCGACCTTCTTCCATTGACTCGTTTGTGAGCTGGATACGAGCCATGGTTCAAACATAATGGACAATGTAGCTGGTGAGTGTACTAGAGCTCGTGGGTAATGGGTATCTAGCATTTGTTTCATTTTACTCAATAACGACCAAAAAGTGGAAAGAGTGATCATTCAGAAAGTAATTAAGCTCACATTGGCGGTCTGGTAAATGGCTTTCAAAGTGCAAGAATACAGCAATAACAAAGAGCCGTTCATCTCAGCCCATACATGCTTCACTCTTCTCTTACTTTAGCCTGTAGTGCTCCAGATGAATAAATATAGATCACAATTATGCACATAAATAACTGTTCATCAAAATCATTTTCAAGTGAAAAATGGAACTTCAACCAAAATTCCTCATTCAGAGTTTTGCTAGTTAAAAATCAATTTGGCTAACATAACCAATGTGTTTAATCTATTATTAATAACCCCAAATAGCATCTTGTTTCAGTGAATGCTTCTGCTGTTTCCATAGTCCATTCGCCTCTGCACTCAAATGATCAAACTTGCATTTAGCCTCACTTTAGCTGGTCGCACAAGCTCACCTTGACTGAAGCAATTACCAGGCAAATTCTCCCAATTGATGTACAATATTATGCATAGAAATTGAGCGACCAGTGTAACGCTGTAAGAGCACCATGATGCTTGCGAGTACAGCAATGCAGATTAGATATTGAATGAATTTTCAGAGTGTCTACTTTATCCTTTTTCTTCTCTCGCAACGTCCCAGCCTTATTCACTTCCTCCCACACCATTTATGATTCCTCACCTTGTCTGAATATGAATAAAACAACTTGTCTTGAATAATGTCTTCAGGTATGAGGTAGAATGTACGATGAATAAAGAAAGTTTCTCACCAATGTGCCTCCGACTTTCTCTTCTCTTCCACGAGGTTAGGGTGGAAGATGCAAACTGACTGAAGATCGTACTCATCTATTTTAAGTTGTTCGTATAAATTTACATGAGAGATGTGTATGGCGTGGAAAGGGAAAATGGAAATTTGTAAAACAAGAGAAGGAACTGATGATAGTGCAGCCCCGGCTTCAGGTTTGGCTCACAAACCTTGAATTTTAAGTTTGTTACCACAGTTAATCACAAATTTGTGCATGTGTGTGTCCAAACCCATCACAAATAAGTTAATACTGCCTTGTCCAATACAGTGCAAAGTAAGGAAACAAGAAAAAGAAGAATGGTAAAGAAGAGCCTTTCAAAAGGACACCTCCATTATTGGGAAGCAATTATGCAGACACAAGGCAATGATCAATCAATAAGAAATATATTTATAATTCACTTACCACAAGTGCACCTCAATTAACCCCTAAGAAGGAGAACAAGTTGTTTCTCAAATGGGAGAAGAAAGTACTTGTAGGTAATACAACAGAGTTAATTTTTTTTAAATGTTATTAATTAATCACAATGGGTGTGTATATACCTTGTGAATTAAACACAGGTTGCAGTTGTGCAATCAGCAGGCCGCTGTATTAAGCAGGAAAAAAAAATCAGACGTAACACTGAATATGGGATTATATCACACACTAACACTGTGTATCAATGGAGTGGCAGAAATAAAGTGGGTAAAAGCACAGCTGCAGTGCAGACTGCTCAACTGTGCTATGATGGGAGTAAATGTAGCAGGCATGTAATAATCTGTCTTGTCATACAAATGTTTCTACTGTCTGTTGTTGTTTATAACACAGCAGTGATTTTTTTTTCCCCTCCCTCTCTGCTGCAATCAGTTCATTGATGCTTGTGCATTTACTGCACGCAACTCTGGTCTGGACTGCCTTCCTCTGAGAAATCCCCTGATGCCTTGGAAGTGTTAGTGTTTTATACTTAAAGCAGCAGTAGTTGTTTGTTTGGAATAAATGGAGGAAAACATCAGTGGTCACTGTGTAGTGAGATTTACACCAACTTTTTTTTGCCTGTGTTTTTCCAAGTGCCCCCAAAGTCACTGAACATTTGATCTATGGCATTTAGTGGACACATGAGAAATCTCATTAATCACATCGATGTATACAGGAGCTTAACAGTATCTTTGTACAATTGTGTCTTCATTTGTCATCTTTTTTGAACAATAAAGATTCCAAAACCTGGATACATTGTATACAAATCCATCTCCACCTACAAATCACTGTTTCTATCATTACGACAGAGCAAGTTCAACATACCCGGCATAGCTTTCTGCTATATGGCATTCACTTACCGTATGGGAATCCTACTTAGTAGTTAGAAAAAGATGGCTATGAATTGGATACTTCAACTCTAGCTATGTGTTCATTCAGATAAAAGAGGGAACAGTGGCAGCATATAACTAAACACAAACATGGATAGGTGTTCTGGCAGATCATCTAATTATAAAAGCTTTAAAATTATGATTTAGGAAGTTAACAGAATTATTAGTGTATCGATATCACAGCTGAACAATTCAGACAGTTATTACAATTACATATGTAAGATGTGTTGTTTAATTTGCATGACAGTTGTAGCCCTATTCTTTCAGCCGCAGTCCCAGCAGTGTTAAATGGTCAGGGAGCAAATAAAGAATAAAATAAAAATACTTGTAAGTGAGCTCAGCCATGTACAAATTTTATACAAGGTCAGTAGGTACAATGCTTCGGTGATCTCTTTTTTTGATTGCATCATTATATTAAGGGTTATAGAAAAATGAAATACTTTTTAAAGCCAGCCAGCAGAAAAAAATAAAAAGCAAGGAAGCAGCTGTATTTCCTATTGATGTTCATCAGGTAGGACAAAAGCACTCTGCACCAGGTTAGGGCTGCAGCAGAAGTTGCCATATTGATGTACATCCGTAATAAGTAAACCATTTTCTTACTACTGAAAACCTAAGGTTAAAGCTGAAGTTATCCTGCTAAGCCTATAAGCCTGCTCTGTAGTACAGAACTGAAGTTCTCCAAACTGAACTTGGGCATTATTTAGGTTTATAAAACCTGGATGTTTATAAACTTTAACATTATAACCAGGACACTCCAGTCATAATGAAACAGAAAGCTCTGGGTTTCGATAATTAAGGCCTCAGCCACACAAGCCTTGAGACCAGTCAGTGACCCACTGGCAAACTCCGTCGCTAGGGGAAAATGTGTATTCCCCGACCAGCTGGTGAGTGACTGCTGGCTTTCTCAGAGAGAAATCAGTGGCAAAGAGGGTTCTGCACCAAAAACCTTCTTGTGTTTGCTTTGTTTTTGTTTGCAGAAAAGTCTGCGTCTTGCCTGCAAAATATAGGGACCACAATGGCCTGCTAGCAACCAAAGCAGTCACAATACAGTTCTTGGTATAACACTATATACCCTTCTGCAACCAAATTGTCCTAGCTACAGCAAGTAATCTCCCAAATCTACTCAACAACCAGTCATGAAATACAGTTTTCCCTGCCAAACAGTTTTTGGCAGGGTATTACGGACCAGTCTCCAGCCCAACATGAGAAAAAAAAACAAACCTGTGCCACGTGAGGTACGCTTCCAACAAAAAGACAATCAAAATTTGGGCTAAATGTTAGTAAGACCAAGGAGATTATTGTCAACTTCCAGAGAGGCCACGCCTGTCACCCCCCATTGACCATCGACGGCGGAGAGGGTGAGCAGCACCAAGTTCCTGGGGGTGCACATCAGTGAGGACCTCTCCTGGACAACCAACACAGCATCACTGGCCAAGAAAGCACAACAGCGCCTCTACTTCCTGCGCAAACTCAAGCGGGCAAGTGCTCCACCACCCATCCTGACCACATTCTACAGAGGAACTATTGAAAGTATCCTCTGCAGCTGCATCACTGTGTGGGGCGGTAGCTGCACTGACTATAACAGGAAAGCTCTACAACGCATTGTGAGAACAGCTGAGAGGATAGTTGGTGTACCACTCCCCTCCCTGCAAGACATTTACACCACTCGCCTCACCCGCAAAGCCATCACAATTGTCAACGATGCAACCCACCCCGCGCACTGTCTGTTCAGCCTCCTGCCCTCTGGAAAGAGATACAGAAGTCTCCGCTCCCGCACTACCAGGCTCACCAACAGCTTCATCCACCAGGCTGTGAGACTGCTGAACTCTCTTCCCTCCCGGCTCCTAGCCAGCAGAATCACCAGATTGGCAGAAGTATAGGAAGACAGACTGGACTCTACCCCTCCCACCCCCCTACACTCTCCAACAAGAAAACACTCTCTGAACCAAGAACTGGAAACATTCCTGACTGGAAACAACTACCTCTGCATTGCAATTGCACACACCTGCTGCTACATATTTTTAGTATTTCTTTTAGCATTATTTATATTATTATATAGTAGACTAGTATACTATTTTCCAGAGAACACTGTTGGAACACTTTATTTTATTTATTTTTAGGTCCCTATTCAATATTACCTTATTGTTAGGGCTGTTTTTTGTTGTGCATCTGCACTTTATTGTTGTCAATGTCTACGCATGGGACAGTGTGAAACGTAATTTCAATTCCTTTGTATGGCAAGTACATTTGAAGAAATTGACAAATAAAGTTTTCTATTCTATTCTATTCTATTCTAAAATTTTAAACTTTAGAACAATATAATCAGCTGGATTTATAAATGTTTTTTGTTTGGTTTTTTTTGGTCTGTCTCCGTAGCTATGCAAACTTAAAGTTATGCATTATAAGCAGTGATGGGAATAACGGCGTTACTTTTTTCAGTAACGAGTAATCTAATTACTATTCCTATCGTTACAACGGCGTTACCGTTACTAACAAGAAAATGCAGTGTGGTGGCGTTACTATTTTTCAACAAACAGACGGCTGAAGCTGTGTTCAGTTTACCGCATCTTATTTCAGTTGCACGGAAGTAGCTGTCTACGTAAGTAATCTGGGCGCTACAGCTTTAAGCAGCTGCGCGCGCTCCCGCGGACAGGTGCTCTGGGAATCCATCCTACCTGACAAACCATCCTACCCGTTGTTTCTACGCATGCGCACAACTCGAAATTAAGTGGCGAACCGTCCTACCTTTGTGAATGTGACCTACAAGCATACTTTAACAGCTAAAATTAAGTGGCAAATCATCCTACCTTTGTTAATAAAAGCTACAAACATACTCTGACGGGTACAATTAAGTGCCAAACTATGCTACCTTTGTGAATGTGACCTACAAGCATACTTTAATGGGTCAAATGAAGTGGCAAACCGTCCTGGTTTCATGAATATGAGCTACAAGCATACTCTGATGGGCAAAGTTAAGTGACAAACCGTCATACCTACTTATATTTGTGCTGGAATTATTCTGTGACAGCAGAAATGTGCATAAAGTACTTACGGTAGGACATTTTGCCAAGGTAGGATGGAACAATCACTTTCTGCCCGCCGATCACTTTTTGGCACAACACCTGGAGCTAAGGGAGCAAAACAATCGCATGAGTGCTGCTGTTTGACTGAGGAAGAATAAAGTAGTCGTGGTAAGCCAATCACATGACCACTTCAAGATGACAAAGCAACAAGGTGATATATACCAGTTTTTAAATTGTGTTGATAGGCCACGTAAAGCCAGAGTCATGATAAACGATATATATACGATATCGTCACGTTTACTGTCTAAGGACAGCGCTAGCAAGATCTCTCTGCTTATGAGCAAAAAACAAAAAAACAAAACAAAAAACAGCCCGTTCGTGGAAAAATGCACCATGTCGACCAATCAAAAATGATGTGACAACATGACATTTGGCTGTTTAAGAAGAGGGGGAAGTTTGAGGAGTGACCGCGAGAGAAAGAGAGAGAGAAAGAAAGACAGCAGAAAAAGAGAGAGCGCGAGTTTTGAGATGTGAGATTTGTGACGTTTAGTATGTTTGGAGTGTGTAGTTAATGTGTTGTCTTGTGTAGTTAGTGTGTGGTGTTGTGGATAGTTGTGTGTCAGAACAATGAGGCAACTGCTGAATGAAAACATGAGGAGTAATACACCTGCTGCTGTCAGGCCTGCAGGTCTCAGGCTGTGATGTTCTCCTTTATAGTGGACAAAAATTATTTTTTTGGAGTGGCACAAATAATTTGTGTGGCATCTTATTGAATGCAGAACAGCTAATTGTTTTGTAAATAGTTTGAAATGGTTATACTAAAAGGTAAATGGCTGCAAATAACTTTGTTGTTTGCAAAACTTGTGCATATGATTTTAAAATTCACAATTTATATTTGCATTTAAAGTTATGAAATATGATTCAGTGAACATGTTTGTGGTTGTTACAGTAAAAAATATAACTTTCTACTTGGATTTCATGTTTTTTGTCTGATTTTAGATCAGTGTGTTAATACAGTATGTCAAAATGAAAACATAACTGTAAATTCAGACACGTGAGGTTGTGCTGAAAAGAATGATACAAAACAAGTTAAAGTAAGTAGTTTCTAAAGGTGAAATGTAGAGGTAAAATCAAAAGTAGTCAAAAATGGCCAATTATACCCTGGACCCCAGAGGGTTAAACTTTTTTTTTTTTTTTAAAGAAATGCAATAGTTACTTTTCAAGTAATTAATTACTTTTAGAATATTGTAACTCATTACTAACTCAGTTACTTTTTTGAAGAAGTAACAAGTAACTAAAATTAATTACTTTTTCAAAGTAACTTGCCCAACACCGATTATAAGGGGTGTGGGCAATTTAAGTGACAGGTTTGTGCTCCTAGATGTCTGCCGGTGTCAGTTTGGCCAATTAGAGTCACTGAAATGGATCTCTGGACCTAGATTTTGATGTTCCTTTTAAAGATGTAGTTATCAGACTCATTCGGTTCATGGAAATGAAACTGTAATAAAAGACTAAAGTCTTGGTGAATTGGATTAAGCAGATAACAGCATTTCGCTTTCTTGACCAAGTATGGTCAGTATGAATCTGGTATCTAACCAGATTCATACTCTGGATGGCATTACCTTGGCCTCCAGTAACGCTGTGAGGAACCTTGGAGTCATTTTTGACCAGGACATGTCCTTCAACGCACATATTAAACAAATATGTAAGACTGCTTTCTTCCATTTGCGCAACATCTCTAAAATTAGAAATATCCTGTCTCAGAGTGACGCTGAAAAACTAGTTCATGCATTTATTACTTCCAGGCTGGACTACTGTAATTCATTATTATTAGGATGTCCAAAAAACTCACTGAAAAGCCTTCAGCTAATCCAAAATGCTGCAGCAAGAGTACTGACAGGGACTAGAAGGAGAGAGCATATTTCTCCTGTTTTGGCTTCCCTTCATTGGCTTCCTGTTAAGTCCAGAATTGAATTCAAAATCCTGCTCCTCACATACAAGGTCTTAAATAATCAGGCCCCATCTTATCTTAATGACCTTGTAGTACCATATCACCCTATTAGAGCACTTCGCTCTCGCTCTGCAGGCCTACTTGTTGTTCCTAGAGTATTTAAAAGTAGAATGGGAGGCAGAGCTTTCAGTTTTCAGGCCCCTCTTCTGTGGAACCAGCTTCCAGTTTGGATTCGGGAGACAGAAACTATCTCTACTTTTAAGATTAGGCTTAAAACTTTCCTTTTTGCTAAAGCATATAGTTAGGGCTGGACCAGGTGACCCTGAATCCTCCCTTAGTTATGCTGCAATAGACGTAGGCTGCCGGGGGATTCCCAAGATGCATTGAGTTTTTCCTTTCCAGTCACCTTTCTCACTCACTATGTATTAATAGACCTCTCTGCATTGAATCATATCTGCTATTAACCTCTGTCTCTCTTCCACAGCATGTCTTTTATCCTGTCTTCCTTCTCTCACCCCAACTGGTCGCAGCAGATGGCCGCCCCTCCCTGAGCCTGGTTCTGCCGGAGGTTTCTTCCTGTTAAAAGGGAGTTTTTCCTTCCCACTGTCGCCAAAGTGCTTGCTCATAGGGGGTCATATGATTGTTGGGTTTTTCTCTGTATCTATGAAGCTCCTTGAGGCGACTTTTGTTGTGATTTGGCGCTATATAAATAAAATTGAATTGAATTGAATTGAATTGAATTTGGGAGCATGGAAAACAAACATGACAACAGCTACAATGCTAAACACAACTCATATACAAAGACAATTCCATTAGTACATAGTTTCCTTCTCATCTGCTTCCTGTTATGCATTTCAATAGCATGGCCTAGTTTAATTATGTGCATGTCTCCATTGTCTAAATTACCAAAGATATAAACTAAAACATACTGCAAATAATATTTATTTCTAACAAAAAGTAATATTAAAGATTTGCATTTCAAACCCAGAACAGCTATATTTATAGCATATGTCTACAGAAATTAAAAGAAATTAAACAGTCAGTTTAATAAAAATATCCACTCCAGCCCTCATTGTTCACATAAAATGTAACATGTAACAACGTAATTTTATTTTTTATTATATGAAGAAATCAAAAAAACTTTATTATTTTGGAGTACCATATCTACCTGATAGATTAATGTTAAAAAGTCGAGCCAGAATTTTATACTTAAAAAAAAAGACTTCACAGTTCTGACTTTGGAGACTGTGATTCCTCGACTCATACAATTTTCACATATTGCCCTAATCCTCTTCCACAGATAACACTCTAATCAGACTGTAAAAATTCCAGAGCAATTAGAGCATTAATGGATTTGTCAGTGAAACTGAAGAGTGCAAATGATCTGCAGCATGTGATGACGCCATCTAGTGGGTGTCTTCTCCGATCAACTTTTAAAGTCAGCGAAGGGACTGTTAATGTGAGGGAGGGAGAAGAAGAGAGGTGACTGAGTATCTTCTGGTATTTTTTAATCTCCTGCTCCAAACACCTACCCCTTAATTCCCAATTAAGGACACAGCCTGTGTGGCAAATGAACTGGCAAGATGGCAACACAGCTCCCTGATCTTTTAAAGAACAAGGCTATTAGCCTCTGCACGTGAGATATAACAGGTATAACCGCATGGGCTACAGCCCAAATAGCCTCCCTCTGAAACTATTTGATTTGCACACAACCGGTCCGGGAGAGTGCGACTAATCCAATCCAATTTCCGGACACGTAAAAGGCTCGGTGATTCATTGAAAAAAATCACCAGAGACAATGTGCCGAGCTGTGCAGCTACACCTCCTGGCGTTTCTAATTTCAATAACGAAATAGGCAGAGTTACGGCTGCGCTGAGAGCGCATCACATGTGTCCATAACGACGCTTTTCGCACAAGGGAGTCGTGTTCAGAGAAAACGGTTTTTATTGACGTCAAATGGATGTGTGAATGACTTTACCGCATGTGCAGGCATGACAGCAGCGATCAGAGCTGCCAGTTCTGACCAAAGGAGCATCGAGATCTTCAGTAGACTGTAAACCAGTGAGGCTGTCCAAGAGGTTTCCAATTAGCCAGGACTGTGAGATTTTATTTGAAACTTTAATGGAGGCTCGACTCCTCCAAACTCATTGTGAATTCATTTAGTTGTGAGGGGAGAGAGGGACGCTGCATCCCGCTTCTGACAGAGAGACCACTTGTACCGCCGTCACAACTGTGCCAAGAGACAGGGAGTCTTTGAAAGCCACCGGAGCGGACCCGACCGGCATATCAATCAGCGTCCCGGAGAGCGACTCGCTAGGTTCGCACTGGTAATAAAAGGTATTGTCTCAGAGGTCTGTGTGCCGGGAACAGAGAGGGGACATGGCACTTTTCCCGCTTGCAAACCGGAGGATAGCAATAGTAGGTGGCAAACGAATGTAAAAGCCAGTTCCCCCTCGTCTTGCCACGGGTGCGCACCGGCAAAGAGGCGCAGGACACGCAGGATCATCGATTCGCACTTTGTGATTTTTGCGCTGCGTAACCTATGTGACAAGAGCGGAGAGGAAACGGTGAACGGTGGGATTAAGGCGTGCGTCTCCTAAACTAAACACTCAAATTCTCAAACCATGGACGCCAGGATATTATTTTTTCTTGTTTCTTCTGCGGCATTTCTTGCTGAGCTGCACTGCGCCTCGCCAAGGACCACATCGGGGACGGATCTGCCCGCCATCGGCTTCATCAACATCAGCAACATCAGCGGGGAAAGCGGCGGCAAAAAAGACTCGAACCAAACCCAAATCTCCAGGAACAAGAGGAAAACACTGGCCGTGGATTTTGCGGTCCCCTCTCTGTTGCGCTATTATCTGGCGGAGTTCATAAAGAGACCCTTAAACGGCGACTGCCAGACTTTTAGCGGATGTTACACGGTGCGCGCAAACTTAAAAATGCAATGCATACCTTTACAGAAAACCATTTCTACTTTTGTGGACCTTAAGTCTGCAGCGGAATCAGCACTGAGGAACGCGTCTGCTGATGGACAGTTCCCCTCCTTCTACAAGCGACCGCTGACCAAAGTTCTGAAATTGGGCTTGACGAAGGCGAGCAGGAAATCTAACCAAGTTGTGGTGGAAATAGGAGAGGATTTAGTCAGGACGGGATGCGGGGGTCTGTCTGTGTACGAGGAGGCCCCGGTGTACATCCTGGAAATGGACCTCACAACTATTCTGGAGTGGTGGCTCGGCGCTGAGGGGGGGCGGCTCAGGGTCCGGCTTATGCCCGAGAAAAAGGCGCAGGTGCCAGGGATTGAGGATCGGTACACAGCAGCCATTCGAGCTTCAGACCCCCGCCTCTACCTCCAGATATCCTCCGCGGGTGAGTCCCTCTCTTCCACCCTCCCTTCGCGTTTTGCTCTCACTCTTTTGCCATGCGGCTCCCCCACACCCCCAGATTCAACTCGCTCACGGTTGTGATTTAAGTTCTGATGTGATTAATTTTTGATGCCGAATCCAGCGCGCTTTGGCTGGCTTCAATTGTGGTAAAGAAATGATAGCACACGGAGGAAGATCTGTTATTTGGACTGCTCTGATGGGAAAATGATGACTGAGGTATAACTACGTGTGTGCATGTGTGTGCGCGAGAAGAAAATACACGGGGATTTCATACATTTAGTTCTGTTGCTCTGATTCAGAGGGCTCTCCAGACCCCTGTTTTATTATTGATGCCCAGAGCAGCTCTGAGAGATGAACTGAATGTTGATTTAATTTCCAAACACTTTGATTATTTCCACTTGGGATCCATGATATGTATATGCAGCATCTTTAGAGGCTTCTATGTAATCAGTTCTGAGATGATAATTATTATTTCATTTGAAGAGAGGCCTCATTGCTTTATATTAACACGTCTATACTGCATAAGGATGACTATAGGGTATGCAATGATGCTTAAGTTGGAAAGGCCCCATCAGGGATTTATTTTTTAACTCCACTGGCTTCTTCTTAAAGACACCTTCTCAATTCCCCAAGCTAACCTGTACTACAGGTAGGGTGGAGATTTGAGAAAACAGGTTTTATTTTGATTAGGCACAAATTAAGCCGTTATCTCTAAGAAAGCTTTAGCACTCAATACTCAAGGGTCCTTCCCCCGTTCTTCTGAGCATCGGCACAATCAGTGTAATTGCTTAATCACTTTGATGAGGGAGGCTGGCCCAGAAAAATGCAAGGGAATCCATCAGACAAAAGAAGAGGCTGGCTAGGCTGGAAAGAAGACACCCAGCACCACCACCACCCCCACCTCAACCACCTTTTCCCCTCAAGGACTGTGTGCACATAGAAATGTATGCAAAATACACAGTGAAACTAAGAAAGCCATGAATGTACAATATGCAGTAAGTTATTGTCAGTGCTGGTTGCCACGTTAGGATTTCATTTGACATATGCTGTTATTACAAGTAGAGATGAAACACTTCAGTATGTCACACACACAAATCTGAGACTGTTGTAGAGAGGCACCTGAGTGGACTACCCGTGCAGCTCCCGGCAGGGATTCCAGCAACACAGCTGGTGGTGTTAACAGGTGGGAACCCATCTTGCGTTGATGCTATGATATGGTTTTTGCAGTAAACACATCATTTTTAGTTTATTTTTTAAAAGCACCCCTTTCACATTGTGACATTTAAGCGATACTTGAGAAAAACACTGAAGCCTACAACTTCCAGCAGCTCTGTTGCAGATCAGGATGGTTGCTATTGTGTGACTGTAAAAGAAACAACAGGTACAGAAACAATGTGACATCTGCACAGGGAGGAAGTCAGAGCACCTGGATGGGTCAGCAAAATTTTGGACTTTGGCAAAGGATGTTTCCTTTCACTTGTCATTATGCTTTTGACACGCCTTCATGATAACCATGGTCTGTTGCTGAAACTATGATTTTCCCAAACCAGCTTGTGAACCAAAACAAACCCAAAAGTCATAAAAATGCTCACATCAGCGGTGTGCTTATGTAAGCATTTTTAACACCCAGCTTCTTTTTAATTGAAATGGAGGTAATATGTCGGCTCCCGGCAGGCTTTCTGCCCAAAACTGTTTTGAGTGTTCGCAGGTGGGAAGCCAGCAGGGGATGTTTTTTCTTTCCCCTGGGGGACTCAGCTGGATTTTTTTGAGAGCACCACTTTCTTTCACTTTAAAAACCACTAAGAGGCTCTTACTTGCCATTTTCGCACATGTGAAGCCAAACCTTAACCACAACTGTGTCATATCAAAATAGTTTTATTTGCCCAACACTCTTTCTGACATATTTGTCCAGCTGACAGGGATTTAAATCAGCTGAAGCTCCTCCTATATATCATTCTGGGGGACCATGACATCTTTAAGCAATACATTTATTATTTATTCGTTTAATTTTGAGGAGAAGATGACATTCACACTTCAGCAAACTGGGTTTATGTGTGCTGCACTTATGTAAAACCAAAGAACAGCAAAAAACAAAAGATATAGACTTCAATGAGCACTTACAGGATTTGATTGGAATAAATAGACTACTGTCCATTGTTTATTACATCCATGATCATTTCTCATTTCGCCTCTATGCCGCATCCTTACATAACCCTAAAATTGATCACATATTTAATCATTCAGGAAGAGTGCTGCTCAGAGGTGCTTCGTATAGGAAGCTTTGGCGAGAAGATATAGGCGTATCCTTTCATTTCAAATCTGTTGGTAGGGGGATGCAGTGAGAGCAAAGCATCAAAGTAGAAAAGGCAAATAGTAAAAAGACTGTTCTTTCACACTCTAGCTCATTTTTCTCCTACTGTATGAAATAAGAAAGCAGGAATCTAAGCACAATGTCAACGTATGACAGAACATATAATATTATTGTTTTCTCTCTCAAACACACACACACACACTCACACACACATATATATACACATCTTAGAGGCATGCTGAAACCTATTTTCCTTACACCAAAAGAAAACTGGATGTGTTGCCAGTAAAAGTACACACTTTTTATGATTCAAGTTGACAGACCATAGACAGTATGAAAGAGGAGCATAGCTGCCGTGACATCACCCAGCGGTTTCTGAAGTCCTACTTAGAAGGCTTGAGGAGCATTTTCTCCGTCACCATTGTCCTGTTTTGAAACTGGATGTGAAGAAAGGGGTGGGTCTGATTATGAAACCATATACTGTAGTTTAAGAGTGTTCTACTGTTGCCTCTGTGTGATGTCAGTGAGTGTGGAAATCCCCCTGATGCCCAAAGTTCTAGCTGTGAGCACAGCAGCCCTCCTGGTCACTACCAGTCGCAACAACACTGAAAGTGGAGTAGAAGGGAGCTAAAACATATTCTTATCAAATAAGAGGCACCAAGGGCTAGTATAAGAAATCCAAGAATAACAATATAAAGTTACCATAGCTAACTAGCTAAACCCTCTAAGGAGATTTTGCCTCTGATCGCAGTGCTTTCATTTTTCTACCTACTGTATACAAGTGGGACTGCACATAGTGTTACACAGTGGCCAGTTTTGGTCTGCATATGCTACAGGGAGGTAATGAAGTTAGCCTATTTTAGTGTTTTAGGTTTTTGCGTTGGATTGTTAAAACAATAAATCATGTGTTGTCTTCAAAAAAACAAAACAACAACAACACACGTAATATTTCTTTAGCATTTGTCAGAGAATGCTCAAAATTCACCAGCTCATCCCACTGAATTCACCCAACACCAACAAAAGGTAAATTCCAGTTAAAATCTATTAGCTTCAAAGTCATAAAAACATGAAGCTACCTTTTTGTGACATATTTTAACCTGATCTTCAAGGAATACTGATTAGGGTTAACAATCTCACCTCACACAACACATTATGATACAGGTCAGGTGAACTGCCAACTGTATAATTAGATGTAGGTGTCAGTCTGGGTGTGAATGTGTTGTCGGTATGAATAAGTCCACCTGGGAAAGTGCACTGACCTATAAAAGGCGTGTGCTGCTGTTTGCCTGATGTCAGAATATGACAATTACTGCAGATAATATAGTCTGGCGTGGTTCTTGCTGACCTTGATACTATACTGTCATACAACACATTTTTGTTTTCATTAACATTTTTTTCTTAGTTTTAGAGCAGATCTCAGTACCAACCGAATCACCCACACATTACACTTCTACTGCACATGTGAAACTTTACATGACAGGCTCCTCCCACCAGAGCACTGAACAAACTGCATGCTAATTCATGCTGTGGATGTAGTGTACTCATCAACACCTTTACCATGAAGACAGGGAGATGTGGCTACAGGCCAAATGAAAACTATCCAGCCTCAACTATGTGGTTGCAGATTAGCTCAACAAATACTGGACAACCACTGTCGACTTCATTAACTAATCATCAAGGACGAGTATCTCTATAAAAGCAGAGGTGTTGCATGTTGAATGTTAAAGTTCATGATAGTACAATCAGATAAACTGGAACAATGGCTTGGAAACGTGCCATTCACAGGACATCCAAAACAATGTCCTGTGGACAGATGAGACCAAAGTGGATACATTTGCAGTAATGCACAGCGCTCATGTTTGATAGAAACTAAACACAGCATATGAGCACGAACACCTCCCATGAACTCCTTAGCACAGTGGTGAAGAGTGATGATTTGGGCTCGTTTTGCAGCCACAGGACCTGAGCACCTCGGTGTCATTGAGTCAAACCATTAAAGTCTATATCAAAGTGTTTTAGAGACTAATCCGAGGCCATCTATCAGACAGCTAAAGCTTGGCCCAAACTGGGTCAACAGCAGCAAATCAGATCAACACAGAATGATTGAAAAAGAAAATAATCAAAGTGTTGGAAGGGCCCATTCAAAGATCACACCTCAACCCAATTGAAATGTAGTGGTGGGAACTCAAGGAGGCAAAGGTCAACACTGTAAAGAAGAGTTTCATATTGTTGTGTTTAAATTTTGGCTCAAACTGATAAAATCACAGTCAGAAAATTACTTCAAGCTATTTCTGCTAAAGGTGGCTCTGGAAATATTCGCATTATGGTTTTTTTCACAGGACTATACAGAGTACTGTGAAAACCCTTTTTCCCATGATTGCATGTGGTTTACCTCTACCTCTGGTTATCGTCACATAACCCTTGCCAAATCATACATTGTGAGACTGAATATTTTGTATGGGATTTTGAATAGATTTGCCAAATCACAGTTTATGTGATGCTGGTTAAATTCACTTCTGAACAAAAGGGAATTATCATGAATGATCATGGGTAAGAAATGACAGAACTCACAACATGGGTGGACTCCACTGACACCATAAGCCTCGCATTGTATGCTCAGTGCCTTCGACTTGATTACTCTGTTGCCTGTTTGCAGAGCCACAGTTATTGTCATAAGTGATGATTACATTGTGTGTTTCTGCAAAGCAAAACTGTGTTTACTTGCTGCTGATCCACAGAAAGACATGAGCTCTGAACATTTCACACACGCACGCACACACCTGTCCTCCCTCCGTGTCTTTCTGTTGTCACGAACTCCCTCCTTCATACAAAATGCCTCAACACTAGGCTCCAATGAGTATTGTCTCACTTTTTCAGCATTTTTACGCCCCTGACTCACCAATGTTTGGCATTTTTCTGTGTAATGTACGTGCTACACTTGTTTTTCCAGCCTCCAGAAAGACGCTGGCTATTAGCATGAAATAAATACCCGCCATGGCACCCAGAATAATTTGACAATCAGGGAAGCATGCCTGCGGGAATCAAGGCATTAAACTCTGCACAGTGCATTTATACTTACTCGCCTTGTGCGCTCTATGGGGGACACCATTAATGAGAAATACTTCTACCAGTTACAATATAAGAGAAGGGAAACAATGCTCTGCAGGTGTGATAAAGATATGGCCTCCACTTTATTAACCTTTGTTATGTTTACCAAGTGGTGCCACAAATAGGTTGCAAAAGAATCTTTAAATGATTTCAGCGTTGGAAGCTGGAAGAAGTCGAGCTTCCGCCTCATTAAGCTGCATATACCTTCCTCAGAGCTCGTTGGGAAGCTGATGTTTCTCGTCGCTCCATTAGCAAAGAGTGTCTTCATGAACACACTTAACAGAATTTGACTGAAGCCCTAAAGTAAAAGACTGCTACCATCATGCTTGAAAGGAGCAGCTGTGCATGTTAGAGCGTTTCTTGCCATATTTGCCATTCAGCTCGGCCTCAAATCCAAACACATGATTTTCTATTGAGCATCACCAGTATGCCATTTCCTTGGAGAGCCTCAAAATTGAATCCTAGTGTGTGGATGTTTTA
This sequence comes from Perissodus microlepis, assembly GCF_051167445.1. Taxonomy (NCBI): domain Eukaryota; kingdom Metazoa; phylum Chordata; class Actinopteri; order Cichliformes; family Cichlidae; genus Perissodus; species Perissodus microlepis. The sequence goes on along the minus strand of NC_140479.1, from coordinate 13,367,434 downwards.
CGTGTTAAGCAAACTCACTAATTCCTTCTGAATCATTAAGAAAGCAAACAGTACATTACATACTCAGTACTTTGTTTACCTTGTGTTGTCTGTGGCCCTTCTGGAAGAGATTTCTCTTTGGAAGATGAAAAACAACGTAATTTCCAAAAGCTTTTCCTTTGTCTCCTGACGAAGTAGCTGGTGTAGTAGCCTCGAGAGAAGTTTAATCTATGGTGCTAGAGAGTGTAGTCGGTCCGACAAAAGTTACTGTTCACCCAGCAAAATTACAGTCATTTGTAAACAAGAGTACCCAGACATACTCAATTAATTTTATCATTATTCATCTTCATTTTTAAATAATTATTGTCATTTGAATTGTTTTGTTGCATTGTCATTAACTTCATAGCTAAACGTGATTGACTTGTTTTTGCAGTAATAATTATGTGTATTCATGCCAATGAAAAACATGCTAATGTGAATTTGAAGGCAGGATTTCTGTGATTACGATCCCGCCAACTCACAGGCCCAATCACCACTCGAGCTGAGAAGATTAGTCTTTTAATTTATGAGTCACAATTATTTGACAATATGCCAAACATTGCCAGGCTCTAGCTTCTAGCACATTTGTCGTTGCCTTTCTTCTGTGTTACAATTGAACAGCTTTGAGTTTTAGACATTTCAGATGGTTTTTAGGACAAATACGAGAATAAATAAACAGGTAATTTAAAAGTTATTTACTAGTTCCGGCACTTTTTTGTGTTTGTTTAAGACCAAAATGAAGATGTTCTGGGATTGGGCCTATAAGAATCAAAAACCTCACTTGTAGTAATTTTGGCTTATTTTCTGTTCAAGGCAATTTTCTTGGGCACCTCTAGATTATTTTCAGCAGGGCTCCTACTTTTGAATCGCTCGATAGTCCTGTTTGGTCTAATTGCACATGTGCATCTACAGTGTGTGCTGGATCTCAAATGTGTCAAAACGGTGATCCTTCAACTTGATTTTCATTTTCAGTAAGTGGACAAAGTCACAGGGAGGCAAATCTGGTAAGTGGTTCAGATGGTGAGTAGACTGTGTTAGTGTGGCCAAAAGATGTTATTAATGTGTTCTGTGTCGACATGCTCCACAATTCAGATCGCTGCTGCTGAGTATTCTCTCTCAGATGCCTCAAGATGCTGCAGCAGAACTTTGCATTGACAGTCTCGCCCAAGGAGGCAAATTCATGTGTAGAATCTCCCGAATTAAACAAGAGAAATCCCTGCATTTGGGATTGGAAATAGTTGATTTTTCTTTTTTTACTGAAAACTGCTCTATTAACCATCGACGATCCTTAGTATTTCTTATATACCTGTTAATGTTTTTTCTTTACACAAGTTTGCCATTAATGGTGAAATGATAGCATGACACAGAACACATTGTTCAAAATACACCGTCAAGTGAGCATTCAGAAGCTCACTGGATGTGTTGTGAAAATGTATCTGATACCAAACTGAGCCTAACCTAGAACAAACTCTAATATAACACAAACACACAGCCTGTGACAATAAAAAAAATCAAGTTTTCAAAATAATGATCTGTATAAAAGCCAAAAGATTATCTAATATCATCTTGACCTCCAGGAAATGAAATTTAAAAAATGACCATAGTACACTGATAACTGTTTTCAAGCGCGCAGGCTGCTGAAGGGTTGCAGGCACTCAAGGTGGGTTTAAAAAAGTAGTAAAAAGTCTTAATTTTGCAGGGCTAAAGACCTTAAAAAATACACTGACACGTATCGGCTTGCACCTTCTTCAGGGTGTAGAGATACTAAGACACCAAACAGAGCAATTATAGCTTCACTCACCACAGAAGTACTACGCTAATTAAATGCATCATTTTAGCTTCTAGGGGCAATGGCAAGCACATTTCTCTAGCCTTTAAGGATATCACATAGGAAGTACATAACCCTTTGATAAGGGTGTTTATAAACACTTTTCTAACCAAAGATAGTGTAAACATAAGAAGTTAAACTCTATAAATAATAAAAAGGAACAGAACAAATACACTGAAAGCTCAGAATGATAGTTAACCTTTGCAGAATTTTAAAAATCCCTTTAAGATCATGGGGATGGATCCTTCAGAAAGTCACAAAGGATCCATGGAAAGCATGGATCACTCACCTCATCCATGTCAATTTATTCATAAGCAGTGTCTCAAGAAAAGTAATATATTACACATAACTCGTTATTTGTTTTTTAAAGTAATGGAGTACGTTACGTAATTACTCACCGGAGAAAGTAACTGATACACCACTTGTTACATTATTTTCGCATTACTCCATAAAATGTCTTGAACAAATTGTTACATAATTATCAGTTAACAATATAGGCAACAGAGCCGCACAGCAACACAAATCTCTATCCTAATGAGGACACAGATACGCTCTTTCTTTTAGTTTTTACATATGAACACAAAGTCAATACTACAGATCAAAGTTGAAAACCAGCCCAAAGAGACTTTAAAGCCATTTCCACAGTTATTCTACTTTAGAAACATGAACAGGTAGAAATAAAGGCTGCAAGTCTGACTGCTCACTCAGCTTGAAAATCACTCTGGCCTCTTGGCTAGCTTTCTGTCAGTATGCTGTCTGTGCAGATGCTTGCAAAGAGGCAAAGTTCTGTATGCAGTATAATCTGGTTGTTTCTGTCTTAGATGCAGTTTCCTCTTTACCATTGCAGTTTTTTCTTTTGTGCAATAAAAATAAAAGTAGTGTCAACAACTTATCTCCTCAAAAGCTGTTTTGTGCCAACATTTTTGTCCTCCTGCGGACTTACTGAAATCAGCTGATTGTAGCACAGGCAGAAAAAGCATGTTTTTTTTTTTAATATTTGTTTTTTTACTAATAATTACTTAATCAGTAATTACTGAGTTTAGCACAGTATGCATTACCGCATTACTGAAACACGTTACCTTGTAACCTTCCTGATTTGAAGACAAGCTGGCACTGCAAAATATAATAATGTTCACCTTCCTGGTTGAATCTGGCTCAAACTTTTCACTCTTTGATGAAGCTTCTGGGGAAACAGATGAGAAGAAAGTTGTACTCTTCAGAAGTCAAGAGATCCATTTATATCCCTTTAATTTGGCTTAAACTAAATATAGACATTCACTAAAAGAAAAATAATAGCTACAGCCAAGCATGAAGATGTCAATATGTCAGTGATTTACTGCTTTAGGGCGATTTGCAATTATTGAGTGAAACATAAGTTCAGCTCTTGGACAGAAAATTCAGTTATTAGTCTGTTAGCTGTAACTGAAACACTAATGTGAAACATAATGATCCCAAGAATTTGAGAAATCCCAAACCTCTAAATTTCTCAAAAAATATTCCACCGCAGTGAAATGTGAAAGCCTGATTTCTCAATACTGGAAGTGTTTGGTTGTTGTGGCAGATTTCAAAGCAAACTATTAAGCAACAAGAAGAACTGGGTGACCTTTTTGCTTCAAGAGTTACAACTTAAAACTTGTATTTTGTGTTTACTCAAGTTTCATTTGTTTTATGTTAACTTCTGATTAAAGAGATGGCATTTTAGTTTGCAGAAGATACAGAAACACAGGAAATAAGGATGCGGATGAATACGTTTTTGTTCATCCTGTGACACGCCATTTCCCGTTGCCCAGCATGAGCTGCTGCATGATAGATTAGTGTATGTAACACACAATTATATGGGAGACTAATCAACACTAGGTAAGTTAAGAACGAACATTTCTGGGGACTGCCTGAGGCTGCACAAGGGTGCTCCTATGAGAACCACAAACCTCCAAGAACCATTTTTCCTGATTACATTCACTCCACCTACATGAATTTTAAGTTGGAAGATGCTGTCAGTGAAGCTGTTGTTGTGTGACACTGGTTTTATGCTAAAAAGTGCATGCGTGAATTTGCACTGTGATATTAATACAATGCATATACCAAAAAAAGACCGGTGGCTGTTTTTGTTATATGTTATGAAATTTGAAACAAGCCATCAGTCTCTGACAGAAGTTTCCTCTGGCAGACTGCAGCGAACCACTGATGATATACTCCAAAAGCCAGATTGTCAAATGTTTTTCTTTGCCTGCATAACCAGCTTGTTGTTTTGTGGTCACTGATAATGTTAATTAAACCACACCAATTCAGACTTGCTTTGGCTGTTTTGAAGTGTCTTGCTTTCTTTAAAAAAAAAAAGAAAGCGTCAGCATTCTCAGAGCACGTTTCCACCACCGCATATATGCTTAGTAAACCCTGGAATTTATCATCGCTTAATTTCTCTGCATGCTGTTTTATTGTGTTGTGCTAGGCTGACGTTATTCAACATGTGTAACGTCTCTGCTAGTGTTCATATGTTTGTTGTTTTAATACAGTCGCTGCCAAGTGTATGTTTGAATCACTTACTCTGTAGTAGGAGCAGAGCAGAACTGTGATAATTCCCACTGCAGACATTTCAAAATGATCGGACTTGCTCCAAAAGTTACATGAAAAAATTCCAAATGTGCCTAATGAAAATATCTTCTAATTGCAAACTTTACCAAAAGAGATTCGTTCAAAAAATCAAAATAAAGGAACAGCCTCAACACTGGAAACAAATCATGCTGAATCATATAATGTACAGTATAAGTTTGACTAATTACCACATTAAAAAGAGACCATTTACTACTAATTACCTTGTGGCAAAAAATGTGTTCATTTACTTTTGTTACCCAGCACAGCTCAGCCAGATGAGCTTTTTAAAAAATCCAAATTCTTCACACATACAGGCTGCACCTTTTTATACATGTAGAAGAAGAAAACAAGATTTGCAGTTCAAGCAGCAGGCAGTCCTACAATTTGAAACAATTTGCTGAACATCCCGTCGCCAGCTTTGTTTACCTGCCTGCACACAAATGCACAAGTCCTGACTTCACAGGTGCAGTTACCCAACCACCACCTAAAAAGAAGTGACTCCTGAATCTACACACAGGCATACACTACAAGCAGCCACCATTTTCCACATCAGTATACAGATGAAAAGTGATGGCAAACTCCAAGTAAGAGAGAAAGTTGAACCTCCAACTGGATTACTGGGATTAATATCATTATAACAATCATAGTATACGTCTGTATATATGTCTGTATATACCCCATATATTCTCCTCCTTAATGAGTCGGCTAAACTTTGCACAAATATCACTACACATACAGCAATTACTGACATCTGTATGTTTTTTAAAAAAAAATATTTAATTATTAACCACAATTCTTTTGATTTTTGTACATATTATATTAATTAATTATAATCTGTAAATGCGATGTTGAGTTCTCCTTTTGTTTGTTTCACATATCACATTCAATGTACATTGTCCGTTCGTGACAAGTGACTTAACGGTCACCAGAATTTGTATCTGTGAATGAATTTTTTTTGAATCACCGCAAAATACGGGAAAAGGAAGTGGGAAAAAAAGTTGCAGGCTAGTAGCTGTAATGTAATTAAAAAGAATATCAAAAACTATGCATTACTGAAAAAATGCACATCATTTGACTTGAAACATTTTGAAATAACAGCTGTCATCTTTTATGTACAGTCTATGGACATTTTCTATGGAAAAAGTGAAGTGGCGTCATTCTTAAGCTGAATTTAAAATGTAAATACTTTGGTGGGACAGCAGTTTAAATGGAGCTCGATGGCACACTGCACCTGTTGACCTTTAATTTAGTCCTTCCAGGTGGAAACCCGCAGTGCCACTGGAAAAGTGACATGACATTGCAAGTGTGGATTCATGGTAATCAATGGGACTCCTGACATTTAAACTTGTATCAATCAACTGCTAATGGTAAAATCAATAGGAAGTCAGAATGACAGGCCACTTTATTATTTATACATTTCTATGATCAATTCACTCAAAGAGTCAGCAGTGTTGTGACACCCCAGTGGACCCATGACACTCTGTACACCTGATCGATACTGCACATTACACTGAGCATGATCAAGTGCATGTGTCTCAGTGTTAGCTTCAAACTAGTCTTCATTTGGTGATGGCGTGCTTGCAGATATAGTGTCACTATATAGGACAAAGCAAAGAATTCAACATAAATAGAAGAGCTTGCCCTGCTGTAGTTCGCCAGTCTGTGTTAGTGTAATACATTGACTGAGTCCTCTGATTCAGAGCACTGGCAATACAAACTTGGTGCTCAAATATCTGTGTAGCTTGACTGAACTAAGTGCAGGGATATCATTAGCACTATACACTGTCAACACGTGCACATTTCCATGTAAACCCATGTGAAGTATTGCAAACATAGTAGTTTCTGTTCTGATTTAAGAAAACACCAGTTCTGTGTCACTATGTCCAGTGAAAACTTGATGCATTTTAATGAGATAGCCCTTGAACCTGCTCAGATTCATTTATGACAGTCACACATTGAACAGGTCTGCTGTCAGCATAATGAGACGGCTGATTTTTCTGGGCTTAAAGAAAGTGAAGAAATCATTAATTTAGCTGCCTGAGCTGGTGACTTGTACGGCCTGTGAAGCGGCCCTCACATTAGTTGGCTCCATCTCAAAAGCTCAGAGACTGCAACTGTTGCCCAAAACACAAGCTGTTAGCATTCTGTAGGCAGCCATACTTCAAATAAAATATGAAAATGGAAAGCTTGCCAAATTGGTAGCTACAGATAAACACCTTGACAGTGTAAACAGCAGCTAATGCCCTTTATGATATTAATCACCCTGATTGTAGTTAATGCTTATGTCACTGTTTTGTAAATTAGCTGGGCTCAAGGTGACTTTGGCTGTGATTCCTTTTTCATTCCTTATTCAGCAGTACTGTCTCTTTTCTTCTTTCCCCTGATGTTTTACTTATTTATGCCACTTGTGTTTTTCAGGTTGTTTTTTTTTTCAAAAAAGCTGCCTGTTTGATTAATGGTTATGCTTGCGAGAGGCCTCAACACTAGAGTTTAGCTTAGAGCTAGATGTAGAGTTGAACACATACTGTACACAAGCTGCATGTGAAGCTCACATCCTGAGATGCTCCACTTTCATAATGAGAAATGTAAATAATGTGCATAATCAGTGGTCATACTGTTCTTGAAATTGTGCACTGTATACTACCCTATGTGTATAGCTCATTTTATATTTGTCCTTGCCATTTATTAGACAGAATATATTTTACATTAAATTTACATTAAATTAATTTTACTATTAAAACAAGCCAATGGCTGGAAAACATGCAAAAAGTTATCAGTAAAGGCTTTCCGACCAAAATTCTTCCAAGCAACTAAGTAAAGTGTACGCTGTAAAGTGTAAATAACTTTTTCCCAAACCTAACCAAGACTTTTTAGTGCCTATTCCTGAAGAATATAAAATAAAAAGAGTCAAAAGTTTAAAGGAGGATGTGGACTTTGTTGTTCACCCTTCTGCATTCGTCTCCAGACTTCCAGAAGCCTTTCTCTTAGAAAGGCCTGAAACCAAACGTCTCCCACTTGTGAAAAATGCTGCTTGTTATGCTTGTGTATACAGAAAACATGATAAGATGGGTACTTTGTTAGTCTCACTAACCTTTGTGCATCAGCAGTAAAATGATTCTTCAAAGGGCTTAAATTAATATTAACAGCCAGTTGGGGGTGCTTGACTAAGATCACACTTGCATAAGTAGGTCCAGAGAAGTAGAGGTGCACTAGGTCACGCTCCAACTTTTATATTCTGCACTGAGTATTGATTTGTTTAAAACAGTCAGAGTTTAATCAAATTCCTACAAATGTGAGTCGAAGTAAAAATCTGTCAGTGTTGGTAATTAAAGGGTCAAAGTCTAGGATTGAATGTATGATTGTATATGTGAAGTCCTTTTAAAATGATTTAGTGTAAATTTACACTTTCCTGACATTCATTATGCATAATACATTATGCATTACACACTCTTGACTTCCACTTAAAACTACAATATTGATTTTCTTCTTATTACAAACTAATTAAAAATAACTAAACTAATTATTGCAAAAACGGAATCCCTACAATTCACTACCAGTTTGGCTGTGTATTTTTTTTACAGTGAGAACAACAAGGAAATGTACTGTTGAAAGAAAGTGTTTATCTCATTTTGTCTTTAAATTGCATCCTTGCTTTTATGTTTTTGTGATTCTGGCAAAGAAGAACTATGTTCATATATACCGGATAAACTATGTTTCACTGATGGACATGTTTCTCATGGCTTATTTCCTGTCTTTCCTCACTTGTTTCCTGCCATTACTTAACCTGAAGGGAATGAATATGAAGACTGAATTGAAGACAGGTGTATATAATCATACATTAGTACTTTGTTTTAAGTTTTGAATTCCCTCAAGTTCCAAATTTATTTCTGAATCTAAATTAAAATATCATGAAGCACTTCAAAAATATACTTTGTCAGTATTCGGGCTGTTAACTCTTTGACTAATAGCTATTTGTTACCAAAAAGTTACCAAACCTTCTCATAGCCTATTTGTGTTTGTGATCCATTGAATCCAATTTTGCTGGGAACTTGGAGACATGCAGAAAGTTTTTAACACATTGTTGCAAAGTATCTGCCAACATGCAAATTAATAACCACTTGGATTTGTATTTCTAGTCTTCTGGGAAAACAAGTGCAATATTTCACTTTCTTGTAGCTCTGTATTGGTCCTTAACAATAAGCTGGTGTCTTCAATGAAATGGCTATAATATAGAAGAAGGCCCCTCACAAGTGGCCCCTTTCATAGATTAATGGAATATAATATAAACATATTGATTAGAGCAGCTTTAATGGTATGATTAAAATATATATATGATATATATTGTTGTATGTCCCAGAAAAGGTTTTTAAATCATTAAAATATTCGGGCATATGACAGGGTGGCAAAGGAAAAGTGGATGTATAAAGGAGGTAGGAAGGTTACATGTTAAGAATAGTCTAATACATCCATGGTCTTTCCAGTCTAGTGAAGCCCTGCCACTAAGCTTTTCTCTGTTGTCAGATTGTCCTTGGGTGTTCACACATCTTAAGTCAGACTTATATTTGAACTAAATCAAACCAATCTGTGTGACACCAAGCAGTGAACTATGAAGCATCAGAGAGGAACATGGACACTTTGAAGAGAAAAACCCAACATTCACCTGGAGTAAAAAAGCCATTACCAGATATGGTGCAGTTGCCATACACAAGAAGTCAGTCAGTTTGAGAGGAGCAGCCTGAGTGCTCTCAGGCCACATCCTCAGCTCCCTTTATGATCTCTAATGGGATTGTTGAGGAGCGCCAGCAGCATCCTCATCACAGGACAAAACCCACCTAATGGGATATGATTCGCCATGAAAGGGCGAGGAAGAGCAGTTTCTCACTGAACCCACTTATCCCTTAAAACTTCCATATCCCCACCTCCACATCTATTTCTCCCGTAGGAGGCTGGCACCCAAATTCTGACACATACAGATTTTATGTTTGGGTGTTGTACAGACAAAGAGTCAGAGCATCAGTGCCATGAGACACAGTGTTTGTGGCTTATCAAATCCAGAGTATGCTCGGAGGCCTGGAGCAGCTCAAAGGATGGAATTGCAACTTGCTTAGCTGCTGAAATGAATACAGCGATGTGCTGGAGCTTTTTAGAGCTCACCAGTGCCTCAAGATGGCTTATCTTCTCAGCTTGAGTGCACAAGATATCTCAGCTTTCAAAAAATCATCTGATTTAGCTTTCTAAAACAAGCCTCTCACATGCTAACCATCAAAAACCTTGCATTTAGAAAGAATAATTATGTAAACCATTTATTATTAATATTAAATCTCAAGGGGATACTCTACATTTTAAAGTTGTTAGACTCTGCAAAGTTGTTTTATAATTTAATTGCATTGTAGGAAATGTAGGAATCTGTATTTTTAAAATATTTGTTCATTTAAAGGTTGGGGTATCATAGAGTCTGCTCTATCAGAATCCATATCTGTTTAATTTGTTAAAATGTATTGATCATCCAAAAAATAGTCGGAAATCAGCTGGTATTTTGGTATAGAAAGCATGAATAGAAAGTTCTAACTTACTTAAATAGTACGTTTCTGTTAGGTGGTAGCCAGTGGTTTCAGCAGTGCATTTCAGCCACCATGTTAATCTCTACCTTTGAATACTACTGGCAAACAAATTACTAATGGTAAATAGAAAGCTTCCAGTTCAAAAAAACCTTGTGCCTTTCCCAACCAATTCTATATGTTCATGTTTAGAGCTGCCCTTAGAGGTTAGCTTTAAACTCATACTTTCTTTAACGGACTGTGGAATCCCCCCCCCCCCCCCAATTTCTCTCAGTGCATCCTCGGTTTACTATTCATGGGTGTACATAACAACAGTGCCCAATAGCTCTCTTGTTGTAGTACACATGGCTTGTAAACCTATCCTTTTAACAAGTTGTTGCTGTGAGTCAGTGGCTCCACAGAATAGTAATTCACACATTTCCCTAATATGCAGCAGATCCTTGGTTTGAGACCAGGTGGAGCTACAACTCCCTTTAGGGTCTGGTGACAACTATGTCTACCTGCTGTACTTAACCCTTGTAAACAAGGGAGCGTCTGCTGGGAATCAAGTATAAATGGGTCCATGATAGCTTTAAACTATTGAAATAATATGAGTTTTGTGTAACTTTTCATTCTGACAGTTTCCTCTCAAACACCTTTTTAGTCTTTATTACAACTTCTGGTTTAATCCTTTCACCTAAATGTTCAAGGACCTTTGATGTGGTTGATTTAATCTACTTTCCTTCCCCATTTTTCCCTGTACATATTATGGCATGTCAGGGGGCTCATGTTACCTAAGGGATCCTGACCTTCACCAGAACCGTGCTGTTTTCCTGTAGCCTGCCTTTTTGCCATTGTGTCCATTGTAAATTAACCTTGATGTGTAACCAGCATTGGCGAATACTGTGTCTGCATTAAACACAACAGATAATTTCAGATGAAAGACTGATGGCGGACGTTGAGCTTTGCACTGTACTTCCTCTTTTGTGTATGAATTGTGCAGGGTTGAAAGGTCTGGCAGATTTCCCATCTCTCTTGTCTTCAGGCATCAGCATTTCAATTGCGTTTGTACTCGCACGCGTGCAACTTGCCACTGTTTGAATATGTGTGTGAGGTTCATCTCGCATGTGCTTGATGTATGCCATGTTCACATGCGTGCGCATATGTGTTTGTGTGTGTGCATTCATCCATGTGTGCATGTCCACTAGGGAGCACTGGGGTGCTTTCAGACAACACAAACCCTCCTCCTCCTCTGTCTGATCCTGATAGGACAGTGAGCTGGAGCCAGCAGCTAGCAGCCCCATCCGCAGTGCAACATGGGAGGAAAAAAAAAAGATCAGCACCTCAGATTTTTTTGCTTGGTGCCAACTGGATGACATCAGGTTGACCTTGCCATGCTTGCACAGAGTCCACGAAATCAAACCACATCCCTGGCCTCAAAACCCTCAACTCCAACACACATTTCCTCTCTACTTGCACACACTTTTTCAACCACATAGTACAACTGCAGCCTGACCTTGGCAGTTGTTTTTTGTGCTGTTAAGTGAAAAGACAACATAAAGTTGCGCAAAACAAAGTAGTGCTGCTGGCAGTTTGGCCAAGTGAGGGGAATGCTTCACACTCTGGGTGGTACTGCTGTCAATTGCAGTGCAGGAGCTTGCTTATCGCAAATGTGAAGGTTTTGCTGACCTGCAAATACATTGGAGATAAGACCCCTCTCTTACTTGGAAATAATTAACCATGATGCAAGCAGTTACTGTGAGTCGGCACTGGTGAAGCTGTGTAAGTCTGCATGGAGGCTCATCACCAAGGTGCCACAGTAAATTGTGAACTAAAATAGCATCGGTTTGTCAGTCCAATTATGTCTAAAATGCCCCTTCTGTTGTTTGCCTTTTGGTGTGCATCTCTAAATTAGACACAAAGTAACTGTGATTAGCCAAGTGCAGAGTTACATTATGAGTTTACTATTTTTTCTTTAAACTATACAGACATCTACATAGTCAGTTTGGTATCATACTGTATAGGCCAAGAAGTCGGGGTCAGACTTTTGACTGTAGCCGTCATATCTCCTTCCGCCATCCTCTGACGAAGACGGTTAGAATGTTAATGTCAAATACAATGTGAAGTGATGTTAGATGCGACGTGTGTGGATGTCAGGGTTCGTGAGTTGGCCAATAAATAATCCTACTGTAGTGACACAAGCACTTTGAGAAACTTATGATTCCATCTTTCATTCTCTCCTGCTGTTCTAAAGAAAAGCCTGACTCAACTGTCATGTACTCTAGATTCATGCTTTAAGTTTCCACAGGGCAAAGCCACTGACTGACAAGTATGAGAGGGGCCTTATCTGTCACCTTACAGGCATTTCATTATAAAAATGCTTGGCTACTACACTATCACAGGAATGATGGTGAATGCAGCTGCCTTGAGCCTGCCTGGGTAAATAATACAAGCTTTAGGACACATTATGTAAGAGATACAAAAGTGAACTTGGACACAGTCATTTTTGTCTCTCCTTTATCTTTCAGACTTGTGGATCTTGTAGCCATAATGTGACATGGATCAAGCTCCAACATATCAAAGAAGAATAAAATGGAACACCAGAGATTTGGCTTTGTACAAAGGCGTTGGTATAGTTTTCACAACTCTTCTTTTTTCTGAGCAGAAATACCGTGGGGTGCCGTGAAATGACACAAGTGACTGGGTCTAGCTTTTCACAGCAATGACAAGTCACGTAATGGACTAGCTCCGTTGACTCAGCCTTGGATCTGATGGCGTGGCTCTGTGTAGTGTGACGGCTTCGACATGGTCCCAGAGCAGCGTTCATGTGGTCAGGGCACTGGCCCATTTAGAAAAGGCCGGTGTGGAGGGGAGACCAGCAGGAGCTAATGACCTAGAGAGAAAGGCAGAGTGTTTTTCCTCGGCGAGTAGAGGTTGGCAGCTTCTTGATTTGGCGTATCTTGAAACGCAGTCTAACTCATTTTCCTTTTGCCCCAGACACTGTATTCACTGATGAGGAGCCATCCTCATTTAGCTATGCAATATTTACTGCAGAGTGCTCATTAATGGCTCTGCAGGAACAAACATATTTGCAACTAAAAAGAGTTGAAATGATGATGAAAAAAGTTCACATTTCTCTGCAGCACCACAAATGTCTGTGCTCTGATTTTTCAGGGAGGGCATGATTTTCATTATAGAGATGGTGGAAACATTTGCAGGTCCTGTCTTGAAACAAGTTTAATTTATCTAAATGGAAATCTGTGCAGTTTTGCATATTGCCTTGTGACTCATGCAACCTTAAGTATGTTTTATATAGAATTTATAATTAAACCTCCTGTCAAAGTATTAACACTGCTAACTGTCACTGGGTTCAGTTTTCACATACTTTTTCTACTGTGACATATCAAAATATAATATGCGGAACTGGCATATTCAGGGAAAGGAGATTATTTCATAGAGTTCATCTTTAAACTGAACTGGTACAGTGCACACACAGCTGCTGTCTGCAGTCTAGTTTGTGTTGTGGTTAGAGTTATAGTGTATATTTAATTCCTTGAGTTTTAGCCTTTATAGCTTTCCTCGTGGTAGGGGGATGATACCAGGCTATTAACTTGCTCTTTAAACAGTATCAAGTGGCTGCTCCAGGAACTGCGGCATGCTAACCCCAAATGTTGCCACTTGTAAACAACAAATTTAATGCTACTTAGTCTATATAAAATTATTGTAATGTTTGTCATAGCAAATCATCAAATACCTAAGCGTGTTGCTGTCCATCTGTGACAGATTCTTCCTCATTTCCTTCTCCATTTACCACTGTAAATTTATCATTTCATTCATCTTTCATGACGGCTGTCTGCACTCTCATGACAAAGCTGAAGTACATTTTTCATAGACAGTACAATACATTAAAGTCTACACAGCATGTAGCTATTATTGAATTAAAGAATGGAGTGACACTGGCCAATTTCTGTTCTTTGCTGGCCTGCTCACACAAGATTAATCTCTTTCCTTCTTGGTCTGTTATAGCAGTACAAGCACTTAAAAAAAAATAAAGTAAACAAAAAATCCCAATGATTTATGTCGCATATGCCATTGTATCTTGTAGCAAACAAGTCAAATCTGGATAATTCCTTGGAATCATATACGGCAAACATATTTAGGAACAATGCCAAACATGATGATGAAAAATACTAGTACATTTGCTAAATTAATGGACACCTTGTTTGGGGTAGAAAAGCCAACCTAATATCTTTTAAACTTTTGACATCACTGTAATGTGGTTTGTGTATAGAAATTGTCCTGGCTTCTCCACCGGGTTGAAATATATCCAGAGTGAAAGGCCTGTAATGACTTTGCAGTGACAGCAAAGATTGAAGATCCTGTAGTGAAAACAAATAAACTCATGCATGACTAAGCTATGGGGAAAAATTATAGTTAATTTAAAAATGAAAAAGTGGGTGGAGCAGAATCAACCTTCTGATAAAGCACTTGGGAATAAGATAGCAAGCCCCGCCTGTGTGTTTGGACCAACGAGTGTCAGCATTGACCAGTTGTGCAGTTGTGGCTGTGAGTCATTTGTCTTCAACCCAGTTACTGCTTTCGTATTGAACAGGACTCAATCAGGGCACCGATGAATGCCAGCTGGCTGTTGGAGCATTAAAAGAAAAACACAAACAAATGAAAAAGAGAGGCCAAATTAATGGATGCCAGCAGAGGGGAGGCAAAACCCAGCTCTTACTCTGATTAAACATCAGGGCCATCAGAGGAAAGGAAGCCATTAGAGATAGATTGTATTGGCTTTGTTGCAATCTGTGTTTCTTTCTCTAAAGAAAGGCATGTCAGTGCGGAGAGGTTTTGGTCTCTTGACCTGCACAGAGGATATGTTTGGTCAAGCTGAGTGAAAGGAGAATAGCTTTCAAATATGTATTAAGTTTCCATTCAGTCTGTACAAAAGAAGAATTGTGAGAGAAGCTGCATACAAACAGCTAAAGGCAAAAAAAAAAAACATGGCACAGCACAGACACTGTGTTATTGGTCAGGGTGTTTTTGATGACACGGCTTTGTTAATACAACTCAGAAGTAATTTTCTACACATGTTCATGGTGGTTTCATCAGTTAAACTGTTGTGCAATAGAGTCATTGACATTCAGATACAACATTTATTAATCAGTAAAGTACTGCATAGTTATATATACACACTGGAAGAGTATGTTCATATGGTGCACAGTGGGACTTTCTGATAAATGTCACTCCCTCACCAAGTAAATACAATAAGCACTAAAAGAAGTTAAAGTTTGTTCTCACAGTCTTGTGCAAAAGCCTTCACACACTTCCAATTTTCTATCCTAACTTAGAACTGTTATTTCAACTGCTGTTCTGTCTGGTTATCACCTTTGGATTCCAGCAGGGTTACATCCAAAGATCTGCACGTTTCTTTTTTAGCAACACATTTCTTGTGAGACTCTTGTACTGCCACTTCATGTCACATTCTCCCCTGTGTGAGATTGGAAAATGTCTCTGACAGAAAGCTCCTCTGATTAACTCCTTGTGTCAAAGTGAAGGCATTTCTCAGTCTGTATTGTAGCTCAGGTTTCCTTTTCTTTATGGTTGTTTCTATTGTTTCCCCATCGCTTATAACTTTACGTTAATTTTGGCAAAAAAAATGCATCTGAGCCATAATGACAGCCTTCCCTGCTTTCTTGGATAGCCTCTGGATACAAGCCAGACTTTTATCCGGTGGCCGTTTATAGTGTGAACCTTTGAAAGCTGGAGCTATGTGCAGTCCCACATAAACCTGGGCATGCAGTCATCCTGAAGGTGAAGATGACTAGGGTGGATGGTGGCTCAGCAAAACACAATTTTCAGAAGGGGCGGATAACATTTACCTGTATGTGCTAAGGATAAGGCAGCAAAAGTATTTTGCTTAGGGTTAGGAAAATATCATAATGATGTTTTAAGAGTAAACAATATTAAATATTACAGGAGACTGCATTCTTTCTGTAACCTTATCAAGTTACTGCTTAATGTTTAATTATTCTGTAGTCTCCATAAGTAACTAAAGTATTGAAAAATTGGAAAAACATTAGAAAGAATGATCTTAACATATTTGCAAACATTTCCAACTGTGAAACACAAACAATCATTTATTCAGCATTAATGTGATGCACTTAGAAAGTTGTGTCACTTTGAGAGATTTCGCTCTTCATTGTAAAGTGCATGCCATGTCTGTTTGGTTTCAAAGCTCACTGCCCTAGGTACCTACCATCTGGTTCATCTCTCTGGATGCCAGCAATTTTTAAGCCAAAGGCAGGATGCTGAGGTCCCTGCCACCAACCAAAGTGTAATGATCGATTTTCACCATGCATCCTGCAGTCTTGGCAAGCTAAAAAAAAAAAAAAAAAAAAAAGACAGACTGGGCTTTCGAGAGCAGTGTAATCTCCCCACGACACAGTGTTTGACACATGTGCAGCTGGGGAGAGATTGTTGAGATTTGCACATTGATCCACACTCTGGCCCTCCCCACAGACTCTGTCATTTGAATAAAAACGGAGGGAATATTTTTGCAGTGGCATGAGACCATCAAAAGAGTCTCCATGAAGAATGGACCGGGGGTCGTGATCCACAAGGGACATCTGTAGGAGAATGAAGAGGCAGTTTGAATTACTAATGAGGAAGAAGGCAAATGGGAGATGATTGGAAGGAAGGAAATGGGATGTAATCAAGAGCTAACTAGAGGAAAGAGGTATAATTTTTTACTTTGAATGACATAGTCTCATTCAATAGGACATGAAAGATAACTCGAGACAAAAGACATAAAGCATGCAGTATTTCGGTGCTGTATAATTTAGACGAGTTATTTTAAGCAGTCTATACACTTTTGCATATGTCCTTTTAAAACTTGACCCCTGCTGAAACAGTTAACCACTAACCTTGATTTTAGATCAGCAATGTGAATATGCCTAGCCCTTACCAGTAATTTCAGCTTAATTATCACATTGGACTGATCAGTGTTCAAATAAGTCAGATGAGACTTAATTAACATACAATCCCTATTCAGTTGACGTGGTACCTCTATTACATAGATGTAGTGGATAAAGAAACAGAATCCAGGTAAAATTAGAAAATGCTTTTTCTCTCCACTCATAAATTTCCTGGGCACTAAGACAAGCCTCTTATCACTAAAAGGTCATAAACCCTCTTGAGGGGGCTGTTAAGTGTGTCCTCTGGCTCTCTCTCTCACTCCAGCTTCACTGCCATGCCAGCACATTTAGTGCAGGATAGGAGTCAAATCATTGGGACTCACATGTTCCATCAGCGATATGGAAACAGAGCCACGACAAAAGAAACAGGTTTGGGTGGGGATCCTGCTAATGATGATGAACACTTGAATCCTGAAGAAACAAAAATCTTTAACAACGCACAAACGGTCAAAGTATGTCCAAGCAAAAATGATGAGAAATCGATGTATAGGAAGATTCAAACACTTCACAGCCTCGTTTAAATGAGTTACAGCCTCACGTCTTGTGTCTTCCTCTACCCTTTTTGAACACTGAGCAGTAAAAGTGCAAATCTAGTCCTTTTTCTTCTTTTTTTTGACCCAGCGGGAACACAGTGATTAATTACATCTTCATGCATTGTCTTCCATCTGGCAGGGTTACTTATCTCCCCAGGATGAATGACTATTCAAATTGCTACCATTTCTGTAGTAGGGTCTTTTGCTACTAAAAGTGCAATAATTTGAGCCATTTTCTGCAATAACTGAAATGATTTTCTTATTAACACATACATTAGCAGTGCATTTCCCCATCTGCATAGACAGCAAAGCTATTAGACCTCAGGGTATTCTTAGAATTGAGTTAAGACAAACAGTTTATGGAGTGTTTGACTTGAGCTTTGAACTTGAAAAATTTGTTTAATTTTTCACTTTGCTGGGAAGAAATAGTTAAGTTATGTTTAATAAGCTATACCAATTGTGGCTGAAAAATCAAAACAGTGAAATTCCTCTAATGGTAAAAGCAAGTCAGTCGCAACTGTCTCTCATGTTAAAATGCCCCAATTTAGAGCAGGCATATGTTATCTGACAAAGAATAATATGAGTAGAGTTACAGGTTTCATTTTTCTGGTATTGCTTTTTTGTTTGTTACCTAGCACTAATGACCATTTTTTGTGTCTGTGCTATGCACTCATACAGTCTGTGGATACAGTTTGCTAAACAAGCTTTAGCTGAAAATTTAGAACTCCACAATCTTGCCAAATTCTGTAAAACACTGAACGACATCACTGAGATGCCATTCACTTTTTTATGTATAGTCAGCAGCCTAGGCCTAATGCAGCATAACTAAGCAATGGTTCAGGGTCACCTGATCAAGCCCTAACTGTAACCCTTATCACAAAACAATCTTTCATAAAGTTAGCAAATCAAATCATCATTTACACAGCAGTCACTAACATGAGTTTATCGGCATTATTTAACAAAATTTCTGCACATTACAGACCAGGACTACAGCAGCAAAGCTACTGAGTGTTTTCCATCCATCAATTTTCATCTGCTTATTCGTGGCTGGGTCGTGAGGGCAGCTGCCTAAACAAGGACACCCAGACCTCCCTCTCCCCACCCACCTCTTTCAGCTCGTCCAGGGGAACACCGAGGCATTCCCAGGCCAGCAGAGAGATGTAATCTATCCAGCGTGTCCTTGGTCCGCCCTGGGGCCTGCTCCCAATGGGACAATCCTGAAACACCTCGCCAGGAGGAATGCTTGTCAGATTCCCAAACCACCCCAACTGGGGTGAGAAGCTGCTCTACTTTTCAGTCATCTGATAGGGACTCAATGCTTAGCCTTGAGTGTATTGAACTATGAAAAAACTTGTACAGCACTGTGCAAAAGTCATGGGTCACCTATAACTTCTTAATATTGTGCAGAAAAGCAACAACACAGCCTGCACTCTCTTCCTTTTTTGTAATTTCTTTCAGTCTTCAGGAATAGTTCTCCAGATTTCTTGAAGGACATTTTAAAGCTCTCCTTTGGTTGTTTGCAGTGTTTTGTTCCATTTTTAATTCTCATACTTCAGTAATGTTGAGATTTGGGCTCCATGACTGATAATGTTTCACTGTGTGTTTTTCTATCCAAGTATGCTTTTGCTATATTGACAGTATGTTTAAAATAATTGCTGTGCTGAAAAACAAAGTTGTTGGCAGACACTTTCCAGATGTTATTGCATGGTGGATCAAAATCTGACTGTACCTTTCAGTGTTCATAATTCTGAACACTGAAAGGTGCCTTTTAGCCTGTGGCATTGAGGATCTATTTTGACAAGATCCTCAATGCCACAGGCTAAAAGGCACAGTTTTACCATATCATATTGATAATGATTTAAACCAGAACTTTCAGAACGTTTCATTACTCCATCAGACCTGTTTTCAGTGTGTTTCAGGCCAGTTGTTACATAATTCAGTATAGCTGAGCCTTTTCTGCCTTTTCTTCCTCTTCTTTAGCAATAGCTTCTTGACAGCCACCCTGCCACTGAAACACTTTCTGATAAGGCTTCAGTGAAAGGTCTCATCAGAAATGAAGGACCAGATGCAACTCGCAGGTCCTGTGTTTCTATTTCCTTGGGATGTAACTTTCAGATACTGTTCATTTGCTGGAAATAGTTTTCAGGCCTGGCGCTTCTTCTTTTGTCCTCCACTTGTTTTCAGCTAATAGGTCTTTAGAAATCACCTCACTGGTACAAAAATACTATTTTATGCCTGTGTTATTTTTGGTATTTGAAATGAAATGGGAACAAATTGTACTTTTCTCACAGGCTGTCCAAAGATAAAACTTTAAATAGTTTCTTTGCAGAGTTGCCTGTAATGTATAGAAACAACACTGGTTCAATTCTTGAGTTGTTTGTTGTTTTTATGCTCCAAATATAGGTCATTGTTCACTGGCTTCACAAACAAAAACAAACAAACATAAATATTCCTCTGAAAATGTCCAAAGAAAAACTTTAAAAGACCTTCAGAAAGCCTGGAGAACGATTGCTCAAAACCACTTTAAAAGAATTTGCCCCTTGGAAGCAAAATATAACAAAATGAGTGGCAACAAAAGACTTTTGCATAGTGGTGTATTGAAAGAGGAAGGATATATTTCTTAGAAAATGGTCCCCCTTCAAGGATGAAAGGCTGGAGGAAAGAAGCTGTAAATGCTGTATCTGATATTCTGTTTCACCTCAAGTTGTCTCTCGTGTGACAAACTGTCACTTCATTTAACCGCACGTCAGATGAAAACTCGTCCAAACTGCCCCTGTGTGCGCTGTCGCTCGATACAACACATGCTGTGTTTGGCATGCTTCAGTTTGATGCTGCTTCAAAGTACACACTATATACCAATGTAAACACTCACATGCCCTCTTCTCAGCTGCAGTGGCAGTCTTGTTTAATGAGAATTGAGAGAAGATGGTCTCTAAACGAGCAGTGAGCTGTAGACAGATAGTTAAATAAACAGGTGCAGAAGAAGAGGGAGATAAAAGAAAGAGCTTGAGATTGGAGGATGAAGAGAGAGTAGAAGGAGATATTTGATCCTTAGTTGAATGAACACTGTTGAGTTATTCATGTGGCCTCAAAGCAAAACTTCAAAAACTGTGAGAAAATATACATCGCTCATCTCCCTTTTCTTTTGTGTTTGCTGAGAGAAAAGCAGAATGTAAATCTCAGACCAGACCGGTGAGGTGCCTGTTTAAAGAGCGCACATTTTCAGGTTCATTAATTGTTTGACTTTTGCTTTTTCGTACCTTTCGGTGAACATTATTCTCTTTTTTGTTAAAGGAAAATGTTGATGCAAAAATTAACAGGATCAATCCAACAGACCACTATCAAAAAAGATTCCACCAGTTTCTTTCATAAGAGTGACAAGTGTCACAATGCTGCATGAACCCTCATACTTGAAGGGTAAAAGGCAGAAATCACAATGAAACAACATTTTTAAAAAGTCTCAAATGAAGCTCTACTACTTGAAAATACATTTTACTGACTCATTTTGAAAACACAGAGAAACATACTTGAACCAACTAATTTTTAAGTTGCACCTCAACAAAGCCACATTCATTCTGCAGAGACAGTCATCCTGATATAATGTGGGCCTTTAGCAGAAAAACTGGACACAGTCTCTGACCAGTATAAACAAATTTGCTTTATTTTAGTATAAAAAAGTATCCAAACCTTTCTTGGGAATACCTTTTTTTAAATATATACATTTTATATTGTGCTAGTTAGATATTTTTTTATGTGCTGTTAGATAGAATTTATTACCTTTTTCAGCTATTTGCAATATTTATGATAAGCTCTAAATGCTTCAAGTAGAAGATTAGAAGAAATCAAGTTAACGTGTTGTTCTTAATCGATCATTTAAAGTCATCAGCATACTAAAACCAAATGTTAATTTATTATATTTCAAATACACCCCACAAATCTTAACAAATGTATTTTTTTATCCTGCATATCTTATAGTTTTACAAATTATGTGATTGCATACACTGGCTTTGACAAAATTAGGATTAGGCTCAAACTACCCCTCTATGCGTTTTGATTTTTTAAATTTTTTTTTACAAACAAATGGCATAGAGGGGTAGTGAGGCCCTGGCCATGGCAGTAAATGATCATTTAGTGCTTTAGCAGGAAATGAACAATTGGATGGTCCTTTGTGCTTTTATAATCCACTACTGTCAAGTGTGGAAGCTTTTTTGTCAGTGTTTTTTCAGCCACAGCAGAGACAGATAAAAGCATACTCTGCTGTAGGTTATAGACTGTGTGACCTATGAGTTCATGTAAGTAATTTCATCAGAGGCTAGAATAATTTTAGTCAATTTGTCTTCCTCTGCAGTACATTAAACACAATAAAAGACACACTTGTCATTTGCTACTGTAACTGCAACAGCTGAGCAGATGGGGAAAAAATGCAAGACGTTCAGGGGAAAATTCCCAGGTTTACACTTTCTCCTGGATCCAAGGTCTCATGAGTTCAATTAACTGTAAATTAATCAAGTAGATCATAAAAAAAATCCTAAAAGAAAATTAATAAAAAATAAAGGTAGTGTCACAGCAAGTATAACAGAAGCCTTGAAATCATTAGTAAATCAAAGATAAAGGTCTCAATCTTCCTATATACCCCATAGTTTTTTAAGTTAGTTATACTCAAAGGAAAACCGATAACTTTAGAAACAAACATGCTTGAGACGCAGTGTCTGGGGAGGCATGGCAAGAAAGTGTCCAGGCTTTGATATAGCTCGTTGCTTGCCTCAATGTGTCTCTGAGTATTGAATCAATGAGGCACCATTGCACAGAAAAACCAATATGTAATTTCCCCCCAGACACTCCCTGGGCCTTCGCCTGTTTGCACCCAGGAGAGCGCAGCATTCATGTAATAGTCATTCAACTGAAAATCACGAGTGTGGCAGCCGTGCTGCTTTCTCAGACAGACGCTATGCACGCTGAAGCTTTAAAGTATCTGTTTCTCTGCACCAGTGGCTCTTGGTACATGTAACTGTGAGAATATTGCAATGCTTTACTAAGACTGTAGTGTAAAACAAAGTGAGGGAGTAGGGAAAGAATTCAAACAACATATTTGTTCTGTAGTATTCATGGCATACAAACAAAGCTCAGAATGTGGGTCACATAAGATTGAATGCCACTTTGCCACATGTGTCAGGTCTGAAAAACAGATGATTTTTCATACGAGCAACAAAGAACCACAGTTTGAACAAGGCAAGATCAGCTGTGTCCACACTGCAGGTGCAACAGTCTAAAATAAAACTGCTGATTTATATAATCTGACATGTGGAACTGTCTGGGTAATCACAAAAAATAGCCCGACAAACAGACACGCTTCACTAACTAAGTCTTGCTGTAGTCACAATATAAAATATCATGAAGTATGTAGGGCACATGGGAGTGTGACAAATGCTGATAACTGGCAAGAATTTTAATATAACTCATCCTTGTTGCAGTGGTTTGCAATTTACTTGAAGCTTTTTTTTACAAAGTGTTTATCATGCCATGTATTTATTGCTGTTGCTGGAAAAAGTCACTTTTAAATGAAATGGCTGAGCTATAGCTGGAAACTGAGAAAAAATCTCCTTCAGACACTTAATGGTTGAACTTAAAAGGAAATCTAAGGTTTTACCTTAATTATATTAAATATTTCGACGATAGTTTATTTATTTGGTTTTTTTGTTTGTTTGTTTGTTTGTTTTTTGGTAAAATGTGAAGATATAGTACCTGTCATGTCTTTATTGTGAATTAAAATTCTTGAATATCACACTAATTTAGCTAATATAAACCCTCATATTTTCTGTTCACCGTTTTCTGATGGGAACAGAATGAATTAAACTGTGAATTTATATAACTAGAGATTTCATCAGAAATGTACAGTGCAGATGCCAGGAGATTTTTTTCCCCCTGAAAACTTATTTGCACTGTGAAATTTTGTATCAAATATTTAATTTACTATATTGGATTACTGTGCCTTCACTGTGACAAGGTTACAGATTGTGTTTGGCTTCCCTCACTGCTGTATATGTGAGCAAAGAACATGTAGTCCAAGATCAGCATTCAGTTCTGTAACTATTTCTATATTAGAAACCAGTGGAAAGTGAAAGATGGTGACAGACAGACCCAAGTCTTTTTTTCCAACACTGTGTCTCTACTTCAATGGCAGAAACTATAAGTATGCTATATTATGATACATTGACCTGTTGGCTAATTGTATTTAGGCTGTATCATAGCATGAAAACTAATAACCTAATAATAATGGTTGTACTACCAAAATTATTGCAACTAAGTGTAATGAATTTCCTTACCTTTGAAATGGTTACTTTAAAGATGGGAACAAGCTCAGTGACCACAATCAGCTGCCATCCTCAGAGTGTCTGTGTACGCTTCCAGTTATCCAGATCATGGTAGTCTAAGTCGCTTTAAAAGAAAGCGACTGGACTTGCATATATATACTTATTGGACTTTTCAAGTTCTTTACTTCATCTTAAGAGTTACTTTGAGTCAAGATGATGATCAAATAGCAAAAATATGTTTGTATACCAGTTTACTGCAATTAACTACTTACACTCAAGGTTCATAGACGTGAAACAGAAAGTCCCATAGTTGGTGCAGGTGATTTAACTGCAAACATGAATAGATGCTTGGTAGTATAAACCGATACAACCAGCTGAGTCGAGTCACCTATTGCAATGAGTGTTGCATAGACACATTGACTCACACTGACTCCAATGCATTGGTATTTATATGCATTAAGTATTATATGTATACATTTATAAATTATAGCACAAATATTTGCACAGCTTTGCCAGTCTGATTGCAAGTTTTTTTTCCTAGGGCTTGAGGGTCTTGCATGCTCAACCTCTGGGAAACTACTCAGTCACCACTACTAAAAAGAATTTAGTGCAGTCACCGGGCAAACACCAATTTTTCTTAGTTGCAGGGAGTTCGTCCTGTTTTTATCCTAGTGTGACTGAGGCATTAGTAAGTAAAAGTGTGTGCCAAACTGAACTGACTCCGGTCCTGGCTTGTCATCTATTAACCATTCTGGAGCATTACATGAAAAATAGGATAAAGGAGCTCCCAGGCTGTTGGGGCAGGTGAATGCCTGCATTAAGCAACATGTTTTGGTGTGTGTGTGGGTTTTTTTTTTTTTTTTTTTTTAAAAAAAAAAACAAAAAAAAACCAAAAAACTACAGTACTGGTCTCGTCAGTTCCCAAACGTTTAGTGTTGTTAGTGGTGATGCAACATAGTGGTAAACATGCCTTTATCCTAAAATACATTGGTTGCGTCAAAAAGCATCTCAGCAGCTCCACACCTGATTGTGAAAGGTGTGATGCAGGAAAAATCTTTGTAAAAACAGTTAAAATTGACCTCACGCACATTGTTCCACATTCTCATAAAATGTTTATTAAGTCATAAGTTTTAAGCCAAATACTGAGAAAAGTCAAAACTCAGCCAATACTAACTGTCATGAACCGCTGTGTGGCAGGCAGGAGATGTGGACCCAAAATGCAGGCGCTCAGACTCAAGGTGTTAACTCAAAGTCACAGCTTTATTGGCTGGCAGGAAAAACATACAAACTAAAACTCACAGTGAGACCCACACAGCATGAGGGACGACGCGACACTGACAAAAAGACACACTGGGCTTAAATACACTGAGGGAGTCATCAAGGAATTAGAGACAGAAGGGGGGACACAGCTGGGAGGAATAAGACCTAACGAGACAGGGAGAGCAAAGCCAGAACACTGACATCAGACAGGAACAAGAACCTTCAAAGTAAAACAGGAAACAAAACACACTTTACTAAGACACGGACTAGACAGAGAGAGACAGACTTGACACTGACCAAGCCTACTAAATAATAATCATAATCAAAACAGTATCACTGATAAATTAAATCATCATCTAGAAAAACACCAAAGCATGAAAAACAGAAAGCTGGGTCAACATGACCCAGAACCGTGACAGTACCCCCCCCATAAGGGCTGGCTCCCGACAGCCCAAAACAAACCAACAGACCCACGAAACCAGACCAGGGAGGGCGGAGGGGGTCCAGGAAGGAGGGACAGAAACAACCAAAAGACAAGGAGCAAAAGTCCAGGAAAATCAACAAACTAAACCAAATCTATCATGAGTCCCTAAAAAGTTCAGGGGGCCGGCCGTGCGTGCGGCAACGGCGGCGACTCAGGCGAAGGGGTTCCGGGGGCCGGCCGCGCGGAAGGCAGCGGCGGCGATGTCGCCCGACCAGTAGCCTGGAAGGTGGCCGATAAACCGCAGACCCAGACGAGGCCGGACCAGGCGACGCAGACCCAGACGAGGCCGGACCAGGCGGGGATGAGGACGCGGAGGCCGCAGCTGGCGGGGATGAGGACGCGGAGGCCGCAGCTGGCGGGGATGAGGACGCGGAGGCCGCAGCTGGCGGGGATGAGGACGCGGAGGCCGCAGCTGGCGGGGATGAGGACGCGGAGGCCGCAGCTGGCGGGGAAGCCGGAGACAGAGGCGCTGCAGCAGGTGGCAGCGTGGACGAAACTGTGGATGCGGCTGCAGGCGTGGATGAGGCTGCTGGTGGAACAGCTGGTGGCTGGACGGGCTCCTCGGGCCCCCCAGCTGACGAGGCAAGAAGCTGGCTAGGTTCCCCTGAACCTCCAGCTGACGAGTCTTGGGGCTGGACGGGCCCCTCGGACCCTCCAGCGGAGACAGGCGGCTGGACGGGCCCCTCGGACCCTCCAGTGGAGACAGGAAAGTGCTGGCCGGGCTCTCCAGAACCCCCAGCGGAAATAGTCACTGAACCAGCAGGCGCACGGGCCTCTGGCAGGGACGGATCAGAACCAGCAGGCGCACGGGCCTCTGGCAGGGACGGATCAGAACCAGCAGGCGCGCACGGGCCTCTGGCAGGGACGGATCAGAACCAGCAGGCGCGCACGGGCCTCTGGCAAACACATAGCAGACTGCAGCTGCACAGAGCATTGACTCAGCTCAGGCAGCGACAGCCGGGTGCGGTCCTCAGCTGGCTTCTTAACCTCCAGGGGTCCAGAGTCGGCTGGGGGCTGAAACCCAGCCTCTGGGGAGGCCCTGGAGTGCGTCTGAGTCTCTGAACTGGCCAGCTTTTGAGGAATGTTTTCATAGTTATTAGGTTTGTCTCTCTGCTTAGAACAGGAAGTTGTTGACCTGTCCTTTATGGGTTGAACTGTCATGACTTGCTGTACCGGAGGAGTTGCTGAAGATGATGGCTGAAGAGGTGGCTGAGCTGATAATAAGGCTGATGAGTCTTCTACCAACTGAGCTATTGACTGGGCTATGGATTGTAACAGTGTCTAATAAGTCTGGCTGTGACTGTAACTGGGCTATGGGTCGTGAGGCTGAATGTGATAGAGGTGACGACTGAGCGGCTAACTGAGCTAGCGGCTGCTGGGCAGCTAACTGAGCTAGCGGCTGCTGGGCAGCTAACTGAGCTAGCGGCTGCTGGGCAGCTAACTGAGCTAGCGGCTGCTGGGCAGCTAACTGAGCTAGCGGCTGCTGGGCAGCTAACTGAGCTAGCGGCTGCTGGGCAGCTAACTGAGCTAGCGGCTGCTGGGCAGCTAACTGAGCTAGCGGCTGCTGGGCAGCTAACTGAGCTAGCGGCTGCTGGGCAGCTAACTGAGCTAGCGGCTGCTGGGCAGCTAACTGAGCTACCGGCTGCTGGGCAGCTAACTGAGCTACCGGCTGCTGGGCAGCTAACTGAGCTACCGGCTGGGCAGCTGACTCAAAAAACACAGCCCCGGTATAAACAGTCACACGGTCTGGCGAAACAGAAAAAGTGTCTCTTCCACTCACCACAGCCGGCAACTCAGAAGTCTTGGGACCCGGCTGTGGCGATGGGCGTCGGCGGCGTGAACGTCGCTTCCTTCTCGGGGATAGCTCCGACCGGCCGGGTAATTCCACATCCGGCGGGCCGGGCCGCAGATTGCCCGGCGGGCAGTGCAATACATTCACCGCCGGGCTGGGTCGGGAAGCGGTAGCAGCTGGAGGGTGAAGGTGAAGTTCGTTCCGAATAGTCCTGTGCGAGCGGGTGAAGAGAGTCGAGTAGCCAGGAGTGAGCAGACAGTAATTGCTGTAGCCTGGCTTCTACAGCGCGGTGAAATTCCTCTCCCTCACGTTCGAGCCACAGGTTAACCAATCTTGAAACAGAGTCAATGACTTCCTCCCGAAACTTCTGGGAAGGTGCGGATGCTGCTGGGTCCATGTTTGGTCGCGTCGTACTGTCATGAACCGCTGTGTGGCAGGCAGGAGATGTGGACCCAAAATGCAGGCGCTCAGACTCAAGGTGTTAACTCAAAGTCACAGCTTTATTGGCTGGCAGGAAAAACATACAAACTAAGCTAAGCTAAGCTAAGCTAAGCTAAGCTAAGCTAAGCTAAGCTAAGCTAAGCTAAGCTAAGCTGGGAAACAACAAACTAAAACACACAGGGAGATCCACACAGCATGAGGGACGACGCGACACTGACAAAAAGACACACTGGGCTTAAATACACCGAGGGAGTCATCAAGGAATTAGAGACAGAAGGGGGACACAGCTGGGAGGAATAAGACCTAACGAGACAGGGAGAGCAAAGCCGGAACACTGACATCAGACAGGAACAAGAACCTTCAAAGTAAAACAGGAAACAAAACACACTTTACTAAGACACGGACTAGACAGAGAGAGACAGACTTGACACTGACCAAGCCTACTAAATAATAATCATAATCAAAACAGTATCACTGATAAATTAAATCATCATCTAGAAAAACACCAAAGCATGAAAAACAGAAAGCTGGGTCAACATGACCCAGAACCGTGACACTAACATTATCAATATCATTTCCGTGAAACATCGAAACTCTATAGCTCAACAACACAAATCAGTAGGTTTGATACCAAATTTGTTGCCACATCAGTGTTACAATATTGTCACCAATAATGCAATAATGCATTCAGAAAACATAATAAAATATATTGAAAATAAATACACATAAAAGGAATATATACTAATTACTAATAGATTTATGTTAGAAAATAAGAAATACATAAGATTATGAGCGAGTGGGGAGTGCAAAATAAAACAGGGAGGTGGACATGATGGGAAATGGGCTGTTTTTCTGCTCAAGTCAGAAAAAGCTGCCATTTTACCAGTTGCCATAACAACAAAACAAATCACCTGCATCTTGCATAGATACTGAATTGTGTCTTTCCCAGCTGTGTCTCTTTTCCCATGCTAAACTATGGCAGATAATTGGAATCATTGCCAAGCACTGTCATTAGCTAGACCCACGAGTTGGATTTCACATTTTCAGACTACACACTGACTTTCTGCACATGCTTTGTGTCCACTTAACTCCAAGCTCATCCCTCTGCCTGAGCAGGAGAACCAGATGATGAAAGATGACCTAGATTGTTTTTGTGCAGTCAGGCTGTGTGCATTCACTGTGTGAATGTATGTGTGTGACAGAAAACAAGGTGGCATGTCTGGGAAGCTAAGCTAGCCTTATTCCCTCTGGCCATTATAAACAAAAGCCACAAACACAGCAATTCTCCACAGACTGGTGGAATTAAAACTTTCCAGCCACTTATGCATCCCCAGTTTTAAGTGAACGCTTTTATATCTTTGCACAATGAGGCTTGCCAGACATTCTTGGCAGTGCCTCAGCGTACCTTGTATCCAACCACGATAATAAGGCAAGCGTTATTTTGCTAATTTTGCCTTCCTCTGGGGAGATCCTCTATCCAAATAGGGCAGCTGTGAATCAGTAAGTACTGCTTCAAAAGGCAAAGCACATACCCAAACCACAACAACCTGCATCATCCTTTCACACAACTCTCACAAAATGAACTTTACCAGATTTTCATTTTCAATTTTTAATGATTCAAAACAAATTTCTCAATTTATATTATGCTTTTCATTTTATTTATTTAGTGGGCAATTAAAATTAGTACAGTGCAAATGCTAATTAGTATAAAATAAATGGTTTGTTACAAAAAAATGCAAAGTGCATCATGTTGCTGTAAAATTCCCAATCTATGGTATTTACAAATGTAAAATGGGGACACTTTACTAATGAGGACTTAATTAGGCCTATTATAATAATCAGAAAACAGCCAATGTTAATGCTTAGTCCCAATACTGCAAGTTTTTGTTATGATTTATAGCTGTCAGAAAGCATTTTGTGTAACATTTTCACTTTTTAATTTCTAAAATCTAAAAGTCATGTGATATTTAGTCTTTTCTGTGTCAGTGTGATGCTCCATTGACATCTCTGTGGCTTGATTGCAGCTCCAGTCTCTCTCCTGTCCTGACACCACACAGCCTAATGCCTGTATCATGGACTAAGAGAGTCTCCTTAAATATAGTGCGTGTCTCTAGAGCTTTCTCAGCCAACTGACAGCCGCTGTACCATGCCACAGACATCTGCAAGCATAATTACAATTTCCTCTGCTTCCTGGCACACGGGTCTAATTGATCTAAGACGGAGAATGGACACGCATGCACATTGGGGCAGATACATTTTGTCACCTGGCAGATAGCTGAACATGGCCAAGTGAGTCCATGCTCTGTGTGCAAAAGCCTTTCATGCACACGCAGACATGTAAGTGCACAGGTGAATAATTGCAAGAGTGTTTGGGGTCGAACACTACACATGTGGGCAGAGATTCATTTCATTTGCAGTCGTTTAAACCTTGATGTTTGACAGCATAAAAAAATCAGTCAGCATATTTCGTGGCTTTTAACTCTGTGAACTATTTTTATGCAACACTTTTGCCAGTTATGCTGATTACATGCTGTGGTCTTTGACATACTCTCACAGTTTCACACACTTGGTGCAGTTTCTAAATCTGAAGACATGTGTTGCGTTAAAAACAGGTTTCAGTGCCAGAGAAAAACTATTGAGATGGTGGAAACTAAGAGATGCTATTGAACATTTTAGAGATTCTTTTCAAACCTTAAGAAATATCATTTCAAAGGCTGTCTGCATGTAGGAGACTATGAACACCAACTGTTAATGTTAGATTGAAAAACAGAGCAATGTTTGAGGGGCATCAGCTCAATTTAAGAGTCGGGAGGAACTAACAGGAACTGCTGTAGTTGTTAAATGTTGCCCCAGGACCACCAAAAGAGCATTTTAAACTAATTTGCTGTATTTTAAGGAAATAATTTCTCTAACGTGTTGCAAGAATCAAGAACACAATCAATTTCCTGACCAGTTTACTTTTGCAACTCAAAGGGGGTTCCGAAGCATCCCACAGAGGATTTGCTGGAAATATGACACTCATTATAAAATACGTTGTCATGCGGTCTATTGATTCTTCCTCTATGAAAATATTTCTTATCCCTATTTTTTAATGCAAAACTGGGCTGATCACCAGTTTATGAGTAAAATGTTTTGAGGAAATAAATGAATGTATAACTCTCACTTGCCTGTAATTTGCACCCTTTTTGCTGTTTGTCATGTCAACAAACCTAATTTCTCTGCAATAAATTAATATATTTATTGAATTATTCTTATTATTTATTCTGCAAACAAGCATGACACCATATTTAAGAAGTCAGTTTATGATTAAAGATTAGTTGTTTGAAAGAAAGCTCGTCTATGATTAGCAGCAGTTATCCTCACCCTTCTCTCCTCGAACCCAATAATTGTCCTTCAAGACATAAAAGTAAAGTCTCTATGTTTTTATGACATGGGAGTGGAGAGGCGCAACTTTTTATGACACAGGGCATATTGGTGGAAAGATTTAAGAAGCAAAGCATAACATGGAGTCTTTGAAAATGTGATCATAAAAATGAAGTCATTGTCTTTAGGTTACAGCTGCCATAACTACACAGGCAAAACTTTACAAAGCCATTAGGTTCTAAAGCCTTTATAAACAGAATGAGGGGAGTGCCCTTAAAAACACCTGGGGTGTTTTGTTTGTGCTTCAAGCACTGCTTTAAAACTCAACAATAACCAGGAGGCACTGGGGGAGCTTACATCTACTCACAGGCATCACAATCCTCCCACTGGTTTTTACAAACAGAAAATGTGGAGAATTTCAAAGAAATGTATTCGGTTTATAATTATGCCATTATTATGCAGTTTTTCTGACATGTGTTTTGAAGAATATCTGTGAATTCTGATCCTGACCATCTGGGCAGTTTGTTTAAGAATTATTTATTAATGAAATGGAAGCGAAAAAAAAGTAAAGATAGTCAAGACATTAACTATCAGAAGCATCCATATTTTGGTCACACATAATTTTAATATTCAAGGTCATTTGAGGTCACTGCCAAGACCTTTTTTTTCATTTATTTATTGTTATTTTTTTGTCTGCCTTCTCTTATTTATTACTTTTTAAGTGCACAGTTAAAAAGTGCAAAGAAAAAAACATCTCCTATTAAAATAGGTGTAAATATACAAACGTATAGAACATATGAAACAAAACCAAAATAAAGAGCCAGATAACAATAATCTTAAATAAGCTAAAGTGAGTATGGTTTCGCAAATCCTGACCTTTAAAAATAATTTTAAGTAGATGTATAAAACAAACCTCTGATTTGGATAAACTGATATACTTGGTGATTTTAGGTGCAACAGTACAACTTCAAATGCCAGATAAACCGTATGGGAGAATTTGGCACACAGTGGCAGGAATTTAAGGTTTAAAGTTGCTTCTTGACCTTTGAAACGACAGCTGACAAAACAATTTCGTCTCATGGTCCACTGAGCTGCTATTATATAGCTTTAAGTCATTTCACATGGTCTTCATCTACAGCTGGTGTAGACATTTTTTAAAGGCTTCTCAACCATAAGGTGAGACATTGATGAATTATCTGGAACGCATTTAGACTATGGAGGAGGAGGAGGGGGTGGTCACAGGAAATAGCCACATGAATAATTTTTCTTTAACAAATTTTAAACCCGTGAAGTAGTTTTTTAAATGTCCCACAGTAGCAAGAAGTAATAGACAATAATAGATAGTGAGAGAATAAGCAAGCTAAAGTATCTTAAATCATATGATGTACTCTGACATTCAGTCCAAGAAATTCCCCATGTTGTATATTGGTCTTGTCAGTGATACCTTCTGTGTATTAATTGTGAGTTATCTGGTACTGGTTTACTTATACTAAAGTGCAACATAGAGCAGCTTTCAAAAATACTCTGGGGCACCATTATTTCTGTTGTTTATTGGTTCTTGTCTTTGAGGATTTGTCTTCTAGATCCACACACACACACACACACACACACACACACACAGAGAGAGAGGGATACACAGACATTTCCAACACCTACTTGCTAGAAAGTAGTGCCACTGTTAAACTGAAACACCTTCATAGCTTCACTGACTGGCTGTTTTACTTCAGGACAATCTGCTTTGTATTGACTGTTGGGAATAAATGCAAACCTATTAATTCATCATCCCAGGTTTCATGAGTATGTGTACTTGTGCGCGCAGCATTTTGTGAGATTCCATAATTTGCAAACGCGTGTTCGTGTGCGGGTTCAAGCATTACAGAGGGAAAGGAGGCTCTCCAGAGACCTTCAGTCTGACATCAAAGCCATGCAAATAGAATCAGTGTGGTGTGTTTGGTATCGATTTGGCACCTCACTGAGAAAAAGATTTGTGTGTCCGTGTGTGTGTTTGTTTATAAGCTGCGTCCCCATTTCCCTGTCTTTTGCAGAGCATTAAGGTGAGTCTGCGCACGCAGCTCTTCATTACAAATGCAGGTACAACATAACCCCAAGTTAACGTTAATGATGTTTAAAGGTCATGCTAGCTTTAGCAAGCACAGTGCAGGGTCTCCAGAGAGTGCACAAAGCCCACTGCTGAAACACAGCATATTGTTCAGCATGTAGTCGCTCCAAATGTTTCACCAAATGTTTCACCATCAGCCACAGCTCAGCAGTATTCTCCACCAAGGTGAACAACAAAATATCTGAAAATACTTCCCTGTAGCTGTTTCTATTCACTGGGTTCATAACAGTTTGAAATCTTTCCAATAAATAGGGTAACATTTCACAGAAATGTCATAGAACAAAAAAAAATAACAATTTTAATATATTTGCAGATTTTTTTGTGTTGTAGATGTAAAAAAAAATTAAAGTGAAGAAAAAACTTCTCTTTGCAACTTTCCTAAATGCAGGACAAGGCAAGGCAGATAATTAAACAATAGCTGCTTAGCAACAAATGTAGCTCTAATGCTGTAAATCTATGCATAATAGAATAATAAGAATATATTTATTATAAATATTAAATACAAAATACATACCTTAAATTCTGATTCTCTCTGTCCAGAATAATTTATAACGGTGCAATTACAGGGATAAGCTCTGAGCCTCTTTTTGTTTGCAATAGTGATTTACAAGCTGACAGATGAGGTCAGGCAGGGGTCTCCGTGGACTAGGATGTTTGCAGATGATTTTATAATTTGGAGTGAGAGTAGGAAACAGAAGCATCTGGAGAGGTGGAGGTATGCACTGGAGAGGAGAGAAATGACAATCGGTAGAACCTTGACAGAAAATGTGTGTGAGAGAGAGACACGTAGAAAGGTGAAGATGCATGGGGCAGAGGTAATGAAGCTAGTTGAGTTTAAATACCTGGGGTCAGCCTTCCAATGTAAGAAACAGTGCACAACAGAGGTGAAGAAGAGGATGGAGACAGGGTGGACTGGATGTAGACAAGTGTCTGAGGCAGTTTTGGACAGAAGGATGCAGTATGGTGGTACAGTGGTTCACATTGTTGCCTCACAGATGAAGGTCCTGGGTTTGAATCCACCAGCTGGGTGGAGCCTTTTTGTGTGGAGTTTGCATGCTCTCCCTGTGCTTGCATGGATTCTCTCTGGGTACTCCAGCTTCTCCCCACAGACCAAACATGCATGAGTTTAACTGGTCATTCTAAATAAGCCCCAACTGTGAATGTGAGCATGAATGTTTTTCTCTGTGTGGTAATCCTGTGACAGACTCGCAACTTATCGAGGGTGTACCTCACCTTACCTATAACAACTAGCAAAAGCTCCTGACCCCTTTCAACCCTGAATCAGATTGGCAGATGGATGGACGGGCGGATGGATGGCATTGAAGAATATTGAAGATGGAGCTGGCATGCAGGAGAAAAACAGGAAGACCACAGAGAATGGGAGTTAGTGAGAGGATATATGCAGATTGCTGATGTAGCAGAGGAGGATGCTGGCCTCCACCTGTGTCCCACTGTAGAGAGGGGCAGCCAAAAGCTGAAGAATAGTTAATGAAGTTATGACCATGTAAGAAAACACATGCTGCTCTTTCACGTCACTGGAACTTGAACCTACGAAGAAGGGATCTAATGACACAGTGCCTCATTTATAATCTCTGATAAGTCTCTGTGTGCATTTCTAGCAACTTAAACACATAAACTGTCTCTTGTGCTCTCTGTAAAGTTTATAGAAATGTGTGGATGCTGAAAAAAAGGGATGTTCTGCCCATTTATCCTGTTTTGTTTTGTTTTGCTTTTTTATAGTCGGGGGCTTCTATATTTGCCTTGAAAACGTGTGTCATCAGCCAGCAGCATGAGACTTGGCGACCTTGATATTTGCTTGGCATGCACACTGATGCAGTAATATTTATGTACAAATCATTTGCACATGTTTATTATCCACTGCTGTGTGTGAAAATAATTTCTTCTTGCCAAAGAATAAATACATGGATGAGAGAAAGCAAAGTGTTAACTTTGTTAACATCACAGAGTTGCTCAGTGGTGTGGAGAGGAAACAATGAGCAGGCATGGTGATTTTAGTTTTGACAGCCTCTATCTGTGTAGGCGGGGAGGTGGTTAGGTGAGCACCCTGACGTGAGTGCAAAGGGAGAATATACTTAGATGAAAGCTTAGGAGACCTCAGCAGCTTGAGTTCAGGGAATCTAAATGTATTTTAGGCACCAGTTACTTCTCCTCAATAAAGGGTAAAAAAGGCATTTGTGTTTTGACAGTGTCTGAAGTTCCTTTTCTTTTCCATTTGGGATGCTGAATACATAATTTTTCCTTAACAGTAAGACCAAAGTTAATTATGTTTGAGGTACTGAACTGTGCCAGTATATTCAAAACGAGTAGATCAAATTTTGCCATAAATGTAAAGCCATTTCTACTTCCAACTTTCATGGCACTTCTCTTTTAACAATCTCTTTCAAACACTCTGGACGACTTTTGGGTTTTTGATCATTTTGACCTTTTGGAACATTCATACACCATTTCAACTCAGATTAGCAGCAAGGCGGGGCTATTAAATGTTATCAGTACTCACACAGGTTGAGCATATACAGTGAAGTAGTATGTAATAATTTTTGATAGCATTTATCTTCAATTCCCTCATTTCCTGCTCTGTCTGACTGGAGGGGGGTGAAAAGAACCAGGCGTGACATTTGATCCTGCACAACACAAGGAAATTGAGATGACAAAAAGTGGTGCCTGGTGGCTGTTTTCTGCATGCATGTTCTGTGAAAATGCCATCAAGGTGGATTTGTTTTTCTTTGGGGCACATTAGGCGGACATATGGCTACTGGCTATATGCACGCATATGTATGTATGGTGAAGAATTTAGTTTCTCAAAAGGAAAGCATCTATTGATCAACTTCCTCCTCAAAAGAAAACTAGTTCTTATCCAAATAAGAGAAAAAACAATGATGAGGGCATGTGTCTTCTTGCATGTTCAAAGTCCAAAGGCTGAGATTCATTGCAGCTAATAATGTTTGGAATAATGGTAGGTACCAGCTGTGCTATGACTTTTTCTCTCCTCCTTTTTTTCCTCAGTCATTCACGTTCTATAAAATGCATGAATTCTACCTCCCACAGAAAAACTGCCAGACTGGGCCATATATCATTTAAAACAACTCGCCATTTAGCATTAGAGCTGCCACAAATTCTCATTTTTTCACATTAGTCATTCAACATAGTGTAAAGTCTGTCCACAAGAGCAATTATCTGTGCAGGGAAAACAGAGTTTGGTGTGTGCTATGTATCATTATTACTTAATAAGTACCAATGTTTTTCACAATGAGCAATAACACTGAGTTCATGGCAGTTCATTAATTTTATTTTCAGAGCGCACAGTCAAGCTAATCTCATTTGATGTCTAAACAGTCAACAAGCTTAATAAATCATCTCGACTCATCAATATCGTCTGGACTAAACAATACTTTATTGACTAATAAATAAAGTACCAACCACACGAATGTCATGACCAAGGGTTTAAATGTTGGGGCCGACTCGTGCATAAGATTTGTTGGGGAGCCTTAAGGATTTAGAACATCTTAGACAGCAAAAACATATTTTCTTTATGTCAGCTATAGAATGTTATAAGAGATGAACATAACCTTCAGCTCTAAAAAATGAAGCTGGAGCCTTAAACCTGCAGAGATCAAATTCTCATTGTTTTGATGTTTATGAGTACAGCATTGTATGCATGTGATGTGTCATTCCAAAATGTTTTAACTGTATGTTTTAAACAGCTCTGTACTTGTAATTAGGCATAAGGATCCACTTATTACTCAACTTGGAAAATTGTTCCTCACATTAATCTTCCTCACAAATAGGGGGAAAAAAGAAGAAAGCAAAGAAATAATTAAACCATACAAATATATATATTTTTATTTTTTTCTGTATTCATATGTGATAAGAAGGGATTCTTGTTAGTTCTACTGTATTCACTTTTGGTTTTGCATATTTTAAAAAACTAATTATTCTATTTGGAGTCTTTCTACAATTTGGTCAGTACAATTTCCCTAGTCCTTTTGAAACTTCTCTTTGAACAGTGTTTGTCAAAGAAAAAGTAGACTTAGCTCCATCATTATAAGATCACATTGGCATGCCTAAAAAGTTTAAAGCTATATTTTATTTTATTTTATTTTTTTGTAAGCAGGAATGGGAGAACAGTCCTTGTCACATTTGTATTTGTTATATAAGAGGGCCGTTGAATCGTGAAACAGCCATCCATCCATACCAAGTTATGCATAAGACAGCCCCTAAACCTAAAGTGCACAGAAATATTGTTTATTTTTTCCACTAACATACTTAAAATATCTTACAGTGTAATTTGTATCTGCTTTCCTGTAGCATACCTGAAGTTACATACAACTTACAATTACTTACAGTATAACTTTCTTCCTTTCCTGTAAAAACGTAAATTGTTAATCCTCTTTTGTTACTCCGTTGCTACATTGTTTTTCTACTGTACCTTTTGATAACTATTTGCACCTTGTACCTTAGTATCAGAAAAATACATACAAATTCCACTTTAATTCAGGGGAATTACACATTAGTTATGGGGAATATTAAAAAGTGCTACATGCAGAAGCTATATAACTGATTGATCAGTCATATAGCTGATTTGATTGCTGAAGTCATAAAAAAAAAGTGCTCTCCTTAAGTCTAGTGTTAGTATGTCCAGAAAGTTTTATCCAGTTTTGGAGAACACACTGATTCAACTATTTCATGAAAATGAAATTCACTGGAAGCGTGTTAGCATTGCCACTATGGTATGCAGCACACTCTGAAAATAGTTTGTATATGCCTCGAGTCTTGCTTGTAGAAAGATTGTACAAATCTAAAGGGGGAATAAGGGGTATACAGGATGCGCAATGTGACCACAGCAGGTGACAGACAGGAAATGATTTATGTTGCCTGCAAACCGGTGGTGAAGAAGAGTCACGACAATCTGCTCTATCAGCAGCAACCGCAACAAGACTTCATGAAAATGGAAATACTAATGGCAGTTCCTGTAATGTATGTAAATAACTTAATGAAATTATACTGATAATCATGATCATTGTAGAAATGTGGTTGTTGGGCTCCCTCTCTGGGGAGGCTAACATCCACTCTATCAGATGTACACACACATGCTTGCTACTGTTTTTTTCGGACTGTAAGCGGGGCCCATGCATCACTGGCTTGCACAGCTGTCCTCTGCCGCACCAGTAAATTGATGGGGGGGGAAGAAAAAAAAATATCTAAATGAAAAAAAAGACAGACTAATAAGGGGAATGGCATTAGTGGTAAATGTGTGTTCGTCAAACTGCCCATATTTCAGCCGTAACCCATACATTTTCAAAGACATGAATATTGGAAAAGTGAGACCTGTCCTTGCACCAATAAAAGCAGTCTGGAGACCAAGAGCTGTGCAAATACCACCACGTGAATATATGCTGACACTGAGTCACTGGTGCCACCTAAAAAAATATATGGAGGATTAGCATGGTAGTGTGTGTATTTTAGGCTCATTAGCAGCTTTCATGTGCAGCAGCAATACACCATTTCAAGCCTGTAAACTTAAATTATGTTACGCACATATGGAAATATGTGTGTGGATTTCTTAAAGTACTTTAAAAGTCTATTCATAGTGGTGAAAGTACAGAAAATATGAATGTGAACATGTCAGAGGACTGAGAGAGGCTGTCTCAAAGACTGAAAGCAATAGCATTTTATCTGCTAAACAGAATCGGTTAAAGTGAGAAATGTGCCATTGAAAAGAAGTGTGTGAGTGAGAGAGAGAGAGAGAGAGACAATAAGTTTGAAAAATGTGAACATTTTCAGGCCAAAGGTTTGATCTAGAATTGTACCAAAAGCCAGGTTTCATGAGCAGAAACGTTCTCTGCCGTTTGATGGACCACTACAAACACAATGAAATTTTATGATAATGTAGGCAACCACTGTGGGATAAAAGCAGATGACGAATGTGTTTGTGGCTGTTGTTTGCTCTGCTGTAGATTTGAGTCGATGCTGCAGTTTTTCCTATCCCTGCTGGTGCCACATCAGTCTAGCGATGCTTCATGATGTGACCTGAAGTTAGCTTAATTCAATTAAATGCAGTGTTATGGCCCTGTAATGCTAAACCACAAAACCACTCATAAATTAAAAGGTCTAATTCATCTGTGCTTTCCACTCGCTAAATTGAATTTATTCAAAACATTCTCATCATTGGTAGCAGCCAGAACCGCGCAGCAGTAAAGAAATAGCAGATCAGCCATCAAATATTAGGCGTCCTGGCAGCTCATGATGCATGTATTTACACATAGTAATATTAACACAGCTTTCTTCCAAAAGCACATCAGCTTTGTTTGCAAGCTAGCACTGAAGGTGTACTCCTTATCACGCTGCCAGTTACTCTTATTTGCCTCCTGTTCAACTGGGAAAAAAAAGGAAAGACAAAAGTTATCCTTTTCACAGACACTTGCATACCCATGCAAAACTACCCTCTTCCCTTCTTATCTCAGCGAATTGCGAAAGCAGAAATCTATTTGAAACAGAAAAATAAATAACACCTGTCATCTCTGCAGACTCCCTCCTTCTCCTTCAGAAAGTGGGGCATCTGTTGAGGTGATGTCTTTATAGTGGAGCTGCGTGTCTGATTAAAACGGATGGCACTCTGTCAGGCGCTCCCTGTGTCCTGAGCTAGTTTTTAATTAGTTTACGATAAGAGACCTTTTCCTTCATTCCCTCTGGTTTTTTTGAGCTAGATCACATCAACAGCAACAAAAGTGAGGCAGGCGCATTTGGGAGGATGCCCGGCTTTCTTCAAGAAGAGTTTTCAAGACACAAAGCAAAAAAGCAAAAAAAAAAAAAAAAAAAACAGCTGTAGGGAGTGATTAATCCATTATGTTGCTGCTGTAAGCTGTGGACAGTCACCGGCAGGTTTCATCTCTTCATCTTCACGTGTTATCAAGAGATACGCTAATCCTGAAAACAGATGCACTGCTTCGTTTACTTTCCACCATTAATACATGATAATGGGGCAACTATACACTATGATAAGCTTGTGACTCATATTAAATTGTTATAGTATAGCCTCAATGTTTGTATGTTTTTTTGGTTTTTTTTAATGAGGGGGCTGTTGGATCTCCATGGCGTACTGATCAGGAGACACGCTGTGTACCAACACCATGTCTGGTGTCCATCACCAACTGTGTATGCATGTATTAGTAACAGTGATCCACAAGAATACATTAGTAGTAGTGCTGCTCCCAAATGTCACTTCTCAGAAAATCCCATCGGGCACAATATCGATCTGTTTAATGTGAGCATTCATCACAGTGATTTGACAAAAATAAAGTGTCTACTGTGCTCTCTCACCCTGCTTGTAGCATGAGAAGAATGCTGATAAAAAAGTAAAAGCAGTAAGTAAAAACACATGACAAATACATGACAAAATAATGCCAGTTTTAGTTTGATAACACTTATATTAGTTTTACGTACTCAGCTTTAAAAAAAAAACTAAACAGAGCTCGCTCTTCCAGCGCGGAAAGGCATTAAAAAAAACCTGTTTATAATGTAACAATGACATGCTCAGTTTGAAGATGGTTGCAATGTAGATGAAGAGTAGATCTAGCAGGATATCGAGTAGCATCCAGATGCCACTTAACCTACTCTCCACCACAAATGCCAGGTCTCTCTTGGAAATGAGATTTTTAATCTCAATGAGATTTTTTACCTGGATAAATAAAGGATTAATAACAAAGAACTGCAAAGAGAAGAGAGTCCACAAAGATGCAAGGCTAAAGTCAAGCACAGCATTCAAATATGGCTATACACAGGAAGTGAAAGATGTTCAGTCTCCTGGAAACAAAGATAATGATCTTCATTTCAACAATATAACAAAAACAGCAGTGTTTACACATTGCTTCTATGCTTATATGTGTA
Organism: Perissodus microlepis; assembly: GCF_051167445.1. Classification (NCBI taxonomy): domain Eukaryota; kingdom Metazoa; phylum Chordata; class Actinopteri; order Cichliformes; family Cichlidae; genus Perissodus; species Perissodus microlepis. The sequence continues at coordinate 13,326,271 of NC_140479.1, read as the reverse complement.
ATATGTAATTCTTAAGCTGCACTTAAATGCATAGAGGATCAACAGCTTAGAAGCCTACATAATTATAGTATAACATCTCAGACATGTGTGGGCACAAACAGTAAATCCTACTGCCAAATATGGCAGTATCTAATTACACGGGAATAAACAACAGCACTAAATCAAAACGGTGCTGTTAGTTGCTGTGAAAAAGAGGCGATCCAGACTGATCGTAATGGCTCACAACAGGTGGGAGGGGGCGACTGATGTGATGGGCTGACAGGACACTGCTTTCTGGCAATGATGATAATAAAACAAAGCAAATTCTGGCCGGCCCCGCAAACTATAGCCCATAAAATCAACTCAGCAGGTGTAAGCAATGCGTTTCTGATTTGCTTACTCACTTTCATTGGTTCATCAGGGCTCCATTTGCACATTGTAATTGCTGCTGCTTGTAGAAGAGATTCTACATCAAAGTAACGCCTTGCATTTGAGGTGGACTTTAAATTGTGAATGAATGTCATTTTGTCTACATATTTACATTTATTTGATATTCCCATACAACTAAAATCTATCGGCATTTACATTTAAGGTGGGTTTTTTTTTTTCAGAATTGCATTGACTTGTTGTGTTTTTTTTGTTGATTTTCTTCGTGCTCAGCTATTGCTCCTTATCAGGCATATATTAGGTATGGAAGTAACATAGTGTTACAGCCAAGCCACACCCACACTTGCTGTTCTTGATTGGCTTGCATGAGAGGTTTGTCAGTTAATGCAGCGCACCTGTGTCTTGCAGGCTATAAAAGCCTTTTTTGTTCCACTCGACCTGACGTCAACCTATTGGTGACCTTTTTGCCTTTGTCGGGTTATGTTTAATAAATCAATTTGTATTTAAGTAAATGTCTTGTGTGGACTCCCTCCTTGTAACCCACTTTGAGCCAGTTTGTGACCACAGAAAATAGCAGGGAATCCTCTGTCATGTTAAAACCCAAACTATGATCTTTTTATGAAACTAACCAGTAACAGTTGCATTTGTGCCTAAGTGTATTCATGGTAAGCAGTCAGTGAAAATGAAACGAAAAAAATAATAATAATAATGTAAAACCCATAGGGAAATTAATCCCTATTCTCCTGGATTATGCCTTCTTAAACCACAATTTATTAGCCTGTTAAATTTCATGGTATTTTGTTGGGGAAAACACTTTCCTCAAAATGTAACAGAGTATTTAGAGAACATAATTCTGTGTGATTGTGACACGCATGTGTTCAGGTAATGAACAAATGCATGTAAATTAGCATTTGGCAGGCACACACTGTTCTGCAGCTTGGTGCAGTCAGTCTCCTTTTGTCACAGGTAAGGCGATGCATTGGGAGGATTACCAGACAGACACCCTGCGGGAGAGAGAGAGGGTGTTTGCAGCAGACTGCCAATAGCTGTAAATAGTCTCACTCTTCCAGAAAGTCACAGTTGTCTCCTGTTGCACAGACAAATGGCTCTAATAAATGAACGCCTCATGCAACATTCATCCCCTACTTCCCCCTCCCCATTTTTGACCCCAGATCTAATGGCTCAAAAACTTTGGCCATTGATCGCAAATCAGATATTTTCATACACCAACTAAATAAGAAGATCCACTCAGTTTTGTTTATTTGTAATAGTCTTCCCTACAGTGAGAGTGACCTGGATATTTAGCCTCACCCGTAGTTGTATAAAATCAAAGTGTGCTCAGAATTGCGCAGAGCTTTCAATCTCACCATGCATTTATTAAAACATTGTTTTTCACTGCACTTACAATGATTTTACACTCATTATGCTATCGGGTATATTGTTTCAATTTATTATTGCCAATTTCTTACCTCATAATTCATAATAAAATTGCCGTTATGAGGTAGTGGTGTAGTTTGTAAAATGTGAGGACTCAACAATAGCAGTAATATATTAAATATTGTTGAAATTTAGATCAATACATTCAGGGAAAGAAAAAAGCAATCTTCATACTTTGTTTACCTGATGACAGCTGCACAGGTTGAGATGCCATCACCTGCTGTGCCCCTTCTTTGACAGAGGAGGAGTCTGATGCCCATTCTCCTTAATGTTATTTCCCTTGGTTTCCTCGTTCCTCTTTCACCATCTTCAAAAGCAGATGATTTCAGTCGATTTCAAAGTAAATGCACAGTGCCTTTTATTATCGTCTAGGGTGCGTAGTGATTGCAACGTTAAATGGCTGTTAAACCAGCCATTGTACCGGTGCCGTCTGGAGATCTGCAGATAGACAGGTGCTCGCAGAATATCCGAATCATCAGTGGCCACTCACTTATCTGTTTCCTAATTAGGAAAGCAAATGCATTAAGTGTTTTCTATCAACTCTATTCAGGCAAGGGAATTAGCTTTCAGTATCACACTCTAGAAAGTAGGAAAACAATACATATCAATAAACCCCACATGGCCTGATTATCAATACAGATACTATGATATGGTTCCTGTTGGTTGCTCCGTCTTACTTACTGCCTGTGGCAGGTGAGTAAAGATTTCTTATAGGTGGCACCTCAAGCTGGTGGCTAGTGATAAACAGTCGAATGGAGAAAAATCCAACTGTTTCAGTAAGTGCAACAGAATCATTTGTCACGGGTAATGATGTAAGATTTCTGGTATCTGGGTCATGGTGTAGTGTGGAAATCCAAAAGATTCCTGGCAAAACTGGAATGAGATGTCTCTTTTATTGATTTATATGTAATAAGCTTGCAGGACGGAGAAAGTATTTGTGCTGCGTAATGGTAGAGCTAAGTGCAGTGAATAATCAATTTTGGTTTTCACAAACATGCACTCATGTTCCTTTTTGTGCAAAGTAACCTCAGAATGTCTGCCTGTGTGTGTGTGTGTGTGTGTGTGTGTGTGTGTGTGTGCTTTTCAAAAGCACTGACAATCACTCTGTTAGCTAAAGGCAAGGCCACTCGGCTGACCTGTTCGGCAGTGGCTGTTCTCATCTGGAAGCTCCTCCAAATGAACTCTTGTGTTTATCTCCACCTCTGTGCTGAGTCACCGGGGAACACGAATTGACCAGCCCTTGTGCTTTCCATATGCACTTCTTGAAGCTTATGGAAATATTCCCACTGGGGCATGAAATCCCATCACAAAATCCCAGCACACCCGTCAACCCTCGAAGTACTTTGGATGTATTTGGTCAGGGTCATCTGGAAACTCAGGGCAAAACATTAGTGTTTCTTCTCCAAAGCAGATAAGTGACGTTCATCTGTGGAATTCAATAAGATTTTATCTTGCCTGTACAGGAGAAACATCACTTGACTTCAGCTTAGAATAGATCAACAATCATGAGGCCCAGAGGTGTGTGTCATCTAATAGTCATGCAAATCTTAAGGTACCCCCAGATAGAATTTGAATAATTCTCAGCGACATTTGTAATCATAGCTATTCTCTGCTACTTCCTTCATGTTCCTAGAAGGGGTTTTGGAGTTACTGACATATTCCCACTTGGCTTCATTAAGTCTAATATGTATCATATGTGGATCTGCACTGCAGTAGTTTTAGTTTTAGAGCCCTAGATTGTAATGTGATAGCACAAGTACTAGTGATGGGTCGTTCGTGAACGAAATGGCTCTTGGAGCCGGCTCTTTGACGTGAATGACGCGAGCCGGCTCCTTATCGCGAGCCATCACGTGGGTTTTTTTTTTTTCTTTCTTTCTCTCTGTTGTGGTTTGCAGTGTTTTGTGTTGTTTTCACTTTAAATTTGTAATTATTTTTTTTATTAATCCTTTATTTATCCAGGTAAAAAATCTCATTGAGATTAAAAATCTCATTTCCAAGAGAGACCTGGCATGTAAAAGGAAAAAGCTGAAAATTTAAATAGTTAAAAGTTGAAATGTGAATAGTTGATTTTTGTATTATATGATTTATTTATTACATTTTATGTGGAGTGAATAAATAAAAGTATATTTACGGTGGCCCCTAGAGACAAAGCACATACAAACTCCAAAACACGTAAAAACACGTACAAACTCCAAAACACGTACAAACTCCGAAGCACGTAAAAACTCAGAAGCACATAAAAACTCAAAACACGTACAAAAGACAACAGAAGTGCTCCAGGATGCTGGGCGCAGTGTTGAGCTTTTGTTATCTTGTGGCTACACAAGCCAGCAAGTACCAACGACCGGATTTGGTGTGTGGTAGTAACAGGTAAATGAACTTTTTTTAAAATTATTTGAATATATATCAGTGCCTGTATATAAATACACAAACAATACACACATGCTTTCAATTGTGTAATTTAAGTGATCTAGTAGCTCTGCTTTGGAAGTTCAGTTCATGCTAGAAATGTGTTTTGGAGTTTGTACGTGTTTTGTCTCTAGGGGCCACCGCATATATTTATATATAAACATATGTAAATAAAACCACTTTTTTTACGTTAGTAATTCCTTTTGTGCATAATCTTATATTATTGTTAATAATAAATTAATTAAAGCAACAAAACAACCTGAAGAGCCGGTTCGGAGCCGAAAGAGAACCGAAAGAGCCGGATCTCTAAAAAGAGCCGGAAATCCCATCACTAACAAGTACAGCCTTTTGAAGACACACCTAAACTGTCTGAAGAGAGAGGATTGATTATTAGTGGTTTTGCCTCGAAGGCTTTAAAACCAGGCTGGCCAAATGTCACACGACAGATAATTAAGTTTCCCAGTTGGTCTGTTTTTTTTTTGTTTTGGTTTTTTTTTGAATACCTTAATAATATCATGTTATGTTATATTCCCTTTATCAGACCTTGATCTTTGGGAGATACTATGTGACTCACTGACAGTACACATAGGAATTATATGGTAGAGAACATTGGTAGAACAGAAATCTGTTCTTGTGCAGCTTATGTCCCTTCCTCCCCGGCATGCTTCCTGCTCTGTCATTACTATTAGTGTCCCTTTCTCAGTGAAAAGAGATACTGTGCCTTGAAGAGACAACATCCAGGCTGTCGGCAGTCACCCAAGAATTTCTTTACATGTGTGAACACAGACGCAAACAACCCCAGGTTTCTACTGCTGTTATGGGCCTCTAGCTGAAAAGGAGAAAAAGAAAAAACTAGTACATTTGCTGACTGAATCGGTGATGTGCATGCTGGGAAGACAGCAAGCATTTCTGCTGTAAGGACAGGTTTAGAATATTATCAGTTCTTTATACAAACAGATTTTAGAAACCATATTAGCATTAAAGCATTAAGCAATGGAATGTGGGTTACCTTAAGTTTGTCAGTGTTCAGAATGATTATGCACCTTTTGGCCTAGTAGTAGCAGCACCAAGAGGACAGTACTGCATTGCTTCATATCAGTGCAAATAAATAGAACTGTTTAAAGCCTTTTATTGGGATTGTAACACTGTAACAAAAAATAGGGGTTAACTAATACAACTTGGAACTTTAAACCCAAGTCCAAACCTTGTTATCAACTCACATTACTAGATAAGTTGTGCCACCCTGGAGTTCCTGAAGTGTAATTAAGATCCTCTGTTAGCATCAAGTGGTTTAAGATCACAGATCATAGATTTCCCATCTACTGAGTTCAAGTTTCTTGAGTTGAGCAAGCCATCACTACCACTAATATGCTCCTTCAGTAAGGAAAGGAGTCACCTGATTACAAAGGTGATAATGAGTCCTTCAGAAAGTCTAATTTGGGGAAAGAGGAGGAAAGCAATACTTGTTTAAAAAAAAAAAAAACACAGCCAAAAGGTCAAAGGTTGGATGATAGATGATCTGCAGCCCAAGCCTATTTTAGGAGGACCTCTCCAGTAATCACAAAAGTAACTCCCGTCCACCTGAGGAGACCCAGACTAATTTGGCAATGAGACAACAACGGTGGAACACTTGTATACACTTAACATTTTCACCAAGTGTCCTCTTGCCCCAGGTCAAGCTGACCTAGAACCACTGGCAAATGTTAGAGAAGATATTCCAGAGAATTTCAACTGCCTCATTTGCAAAAGATATATTTTTTGGGGAAAAAAATACTTAAGGTCATTAGGATAAGAAGAAAGAAAGAAAGAAAACATGACATGACTGGGTATATGCCTTCTGGACCAGGGCTCTAGACTAACTTTTTGCCATGGGCGTACAGGTACGCCTAACTTTAAAAAGTTAGGCGTACCGGCACAAAAGTTAGGCGCACACAAATTTTATAATAATTTATATAATATAATGTGTTTTTCTGGATACACTGTGCTTTTTCAGCATTCAAAGATTGATGACACCGTGTCAGAGCTCTGGCTATGAATTTCAGAAGGATCAGGCCTTAACTTAACAGAAAAGTTAGCAATAGTTCTTTTCCTATTACAGCTACATCCACTTCTGTCGTGCCTAGGCTGCTCACTAGGGCTGGGTATCATCACTGATTTCTATAATCCATTCGATTCCAGTTTTCAAAGTCCCGATTCGATTCAACTTAGCCTCAGACAGTCAGAAATATTATAATTCTGATCATTTATCAGTACTGACTTCATCACAATTGTGAACATCACAGCAGATGCCTTTGTGTGAAAGTAACTGAGAATAAAACACAGAAAAACATGAAGGAGATTTTCCTGGTCTGGCTTTTTATAGCAGATAACCTTAAAAATATTCTACAATGTTCTGCATATAAAGTTAAAATTTCTTCAGTATTGAACAACAGAAAAAAACAGGCTTTCTTGTCCGAGGTCATTTAAGTGAAAAAAAGAAAAAGAAAAGAAAAAGACAGCAGCCGACAGCGCTGTAAACAACGGTAGACTGGTGGGTAATAAACGAATGAATAATACAGAAAACAGAGATTGGAGACGGGAAACTGTTCTTGAAGTACAGAGAGAGATAGAGAGAGAGCTAGCTGTGCATGAAGTGTGATTTTAATAGTCGTGGAAGCAAAACAGCAAAATTCAGCTCGGTGAATTTTGGTTGGAGAGAGACAAAACCTGCAGCTCAGAATCAGCGCAAAAAGACGTAATCACAGCGCGGACCGGACGCATCAGAATCACTAAGCTCCGACAGCGTGTCCGTCTACGGGCCGTCGGGTGAGAAAGCCGAGAAAGACAAAGTTGATTCTGATGCGTCGGGTCGGGTGTTTACGTCTTTGTGTGGAATCCGTGTACCTGCTCTCATTTGCTGTTTGGTTGTTGTTGAAATGGTTTTGTGAGCTTTAATCTGAGAATCTGGCGTTTCTGGCAAAACACAGTTATATTTAAAAGTCGATTCAGGATTTAATGAACTGATATCGCTTTATTCAAGCTACTCACCTCCCACTTCCACCTGCACTTTCAACTGGACCACGGCCAATCAGAGAGGTCCCGCCCCTTACTATCTCTGATTGGTTTAGTCCACGATAGGGGCATAATGTGTGTCTGTTGTTGACCACAGGGAAGGTTGCAGATTTTTTTTTTTGCTACCCGAACAGTTGGTCGCACAGGTGCAACCAAATTTTTTTTTTTAGTTGCACTACTGAAAAATTTGGTCGCATTTGCGACCAAATTGGTCGCACTCTAGAGCCCTGTCCTGGACTATCCCAAAGGCATAACTGTTGTACATCACACAGTAAAAGAGATTTATAGAAAGACCAAATTTTGGGTCAGGAGTTTTGGATTACCATTTCACATTGTGACTGCTATGGCCTTTATCTACTAAACAACTAATGGGAATATAGTATGAAATTACACGTTAATCAGCTGGAGCTGGGCACTTATTGAATTTTAATTATAATTACAGCTCTGGCTTCCAATAATTTTTACTAAAACAATTGAAGCAATTCCGATTGCTGTATTCAGAGTGCTTTGATTTTGTGTTTGGATCAATTTATTTATTTTTTATTCATTTTTAGTAAAGTTCTAATTAAAATTCAAGGGCATCCACATTATGATTTTTGCCACAATCAAGCTGCATATGATCAGTTTCCAGCTAACTAAGTTGTGACAGCAGAAGCCTCAGCGGAGGAACATTTACCGTTTATAGGCACATAAATGCACAAATGGATAGCGCACAATTCAGTTATTATCAAACAGTCTGCATTGTCTACTTTTTTTTTCTTTTTAATTTATTTCACACGGTGCAGCAATAGACATGTAACACAGTGAAACACTCATTTGGCTCTGAATTAGCAAACCGTAAGCCAGTTTGATACACAAAGCAATATTTGTATATTATACAAATATAAGCTAAGCCTGACCATTAGATGTGCCTCTGACTTCTTAGTGCACACATTTAGTCCAAATAAAAGCCAAGGGGAAAAAAACTGAGCTCTAACTTTCAATCCCTCTGTAAATGGAACAGATTGCACAGACACGATTAGAGAGTGGCACGAGCACCTTTGGGGAATTTCTTGGCAACTAGCAACCTCATTTTGACTTATCTGCTCCGTAAAGTGTGAGAACAAGCGCAACAGTACTCATAAACATCAGTTTGTCCGATGGAAATGGGGCTGGTGATTTAATTAAATTGAATGTTACAGGTAAGACATGACCTCCCTATGTCCATACCAAACAATATTACGCTGCTGGCTCAGTGCCTAGACAATCCTGTCATGTTCGGTGCAGGCTGGGAACCCTGCCACTGCAACCAATCCTCATTTAATACGAGGATGGATATATGATCTGTAACAAGGCTACTAATTCTCTGAAAATCACTTTTTATTCTGTAGTGTAGAGGGAGACAATTAACACCCTAACATGCAGATTTTGATGCCAAGCCTAATTTCCTGTCCAGCAGTCAACAGACAATAGGAGCGCTCCCATTGTTTCCAATCACTGTGGCCACATTCCCCTGAGCACAAAAAGCCTCTGGAAGTCATTTTGAGTCTGACTTGGTTTCACAGTCAGCCATCGTGGCCTCAATTATAGCCTTTGTCAGTCACGCATAATCTCATAACTGTGCTTTGTTTGAGTAAAATAGCATATAGATAGTAAAATCGAAATTTTATTCTTCAAAGAAATTGCCTAAGGTATGGTTTAGTGTTGAATGTGTTGTTGAGGATTCCTAATTTAGTGACAGTCTCTGAGAAAAAATTAATTACTGACCTAAATTTTCTCGGGATCAATCACTTAGTTTTGGATGGGTGATGTTGTCAACAGGATGTGATTAAATTGGCCCATTTCTCTCCAGTGGTACAGAAATGCAACTGTCAGATTTAATTCTGTTGAGGTGTTCAGTTCAACAAGCTGAATGTCATCCAAACAAATCGTGCTTTCATCAGTTCCAGTGTAAGAGTGGAGTAAGGTGCTATCTGCCAATCAGTGTCTAATTCTGTTACCACTTACCTCTTCTTACTGTTTTAATTTCACTAAAGAAACACTGCTTTATTTTATTTATTTATTTTGTATCGCATAAGAATATATAATCACAACACAAAACAGAAGAAAAGCATTATTTTTAGCACTTGATTATGCCAGTTTAGACATAAGCATCTACATTACACCCCAAAGTAGTGGTAATACTGATAATTTTAATAAGTGATTGGCATTAAACAAATGCAAGAAATTCTTATTAGCATTGCTAAGAAGAAAAAACAACTGATGTTCTCTTAAAACAAATCTTATTTCCAAAAAGAACCTTTTGCAGAAAAGAGGTGCTAAAATTATGATGATCCTGCTTTGCAGATGTCGCCCTTCACTTATTCTGAGTAAACAAATCAGTCTCAAAAGTCCTAAGTGATTTGTATTCAGAGGAGCTGAGAGGTGAGAAGAAAAAACTGTGATTGGCTGTGTGAGGGAAAACAATCATAGAGTCACAAAGCATTTGCTTTCTTTGAAATTAAAAGCCACTTTATTGTTGGTGCTGGCAAAGCTTCACTGAGGGCTGATCATTTGATGCTTGCTGGAAGATGATTTTGACAGCTGTCTGATTGCAAAGTGGAGTTGTTGAGAGATCGTTTTTGAAGGGCATCCTGCGACTGTGGGTGAAAGAGATAATTTCTTATTACCATCTATATCTGTATTTAGCCCCAAATGAGACACTATGAGAGGAAAAATGACCTGTCTTAATTGATTTACAGAGGCAATGGTTCACAGTACAACAAAACATTCATTACATTTTTGGGGCATATGCAACACCAACAACTCATTTTAATTCTATTACACTTCCATTTTTCTTTTTGCTATAAAAACCCCTGAGCTGATTTGAATCAGATTTCCTAATTTCCTACATCTGTTGCTCTGGAATTAACAGCCAACCTGCAAAGCTGATAATCCACGGTTTCCCTGCAAACCATTAAAAACTCACAGATTTTCCAGCTGTGAAACAAAGTGTGATGTTTTACGGAAGTCGCAGCACGGCATTTGTGTAATATATGGTTTCAGCTAATGTGACAGCAGTATTTAAAGACATTACTCAGTCTTGTGCTTCTAAAGTTGTTCTCTGAAGAGCTAGTTGTGATTATAGTAGTATTACGATCTGGCTGTGTAGGGAGTCTCTTTTTGCAATTGCATTATGAGAGAAGGTCAGCAGATCAATGCTTTCTAAAGGCAGAGAAAGGGTAAAAGTTGAGCCAGAAATGTCTGCTTTGGTTTCAAGGGTAAGGGACAACTTCTCCCAGAATACTGAGTCATAGATCAGATCACACAATTATGCTCCTTTGCCGCAAGCTTCGTTGTTGTTTGCACGAAATTTGGAAGGATGTGTTTGCTGGTGTAACACAACTTCTCTTTCCTCTAACCTGTGGTACAGCCCTTTGTAAACATGGTGAAGTTCAATTACAAACAACATTAGTTTCCAGATTCCATAAAAATAACAATTCATCTCCCGTTAAATAGGATCATTTTTAAATGTATGCCGTCTTGGCTGCACAGCCATTACCTTCTTCCATTTCTTCTACACGAGCTCATTACAGTTCTTTGTTTGATGCTGCTTGGATGGCTTGTAAATGGTGCCCACAGGAATAAAAAGCAGTTGCACTCACAAGTTTTCAACATTTTTATGGTAGGAATATCCCTTTGAAGGGGAGTTGTGTACTGCTACTCAGAAATGCTCACAGGCTGTGCTCTACAACACTGGGATCAGTGCCTGAGTACTTACTCTACACTGGCAGCAGCTTGGAGGCTGAGATGGGAATAAAAAGGTCAAGGTGGAAATGCCGTGGAGTGTAGGTCTTGTTCTTCAGTTTATGTACTTGTCATCATGTGTTACCTGATTTCATTGGTGCTGTGCTATGGACCAGTTTCTGTCAGTTCATTCATTCATCTGATAGCGGGATGTTATATTGCCGTAGTCATGATCTCGAATGATGGATCTCACATTTCAGATTTTTAAAATGACGCTGATTAAGCCAAGCAACCCATGCCATCATTCATGCATTCATGCATTAACACTGATGCCTCTGATTGTACTGTAGCAACGGTAACATGATTACCTCAGTGTCAAAATCAGACCAATTATTTGGATTATATGGATCCATTCTGGCCACACCGTGATTTATGCATGACTTAATCTTCTGCTATCACCAAAGCATTTTTCTTGGCTGATATGTTCAGTAAGTCTAGCCATACATATGAAGCACAGAGAGCACATACTGTAATTTATTGCCACTCTTCCCACTGTTTGCTGATTCAGATCTAACATATCCCTCAGTGTTGTGATATCATTAGAGCTTTGTCTGGATGCTTTCTGTGAATATAGACTGAGCTTTAGACTGCAGGCTCAAGGCAGCGTGTTCTATAATCTCTTTAGCCGCTTTTCAGCCTTTGACACACAAGATACTGGGCCAAGAAAAAAACAGCAGTAGTACATGAGGTGTAGCACATAGAAAATATTTGCAGCATTACAAATATTATAACAATACAGATGAAATTTAAGAAATAGAATTCTTTTCCACCTACGCTTTTCCCCATTTTGACTTTTTATTCCTGAAAAGAGGCATTAAACAGAGTGCTGTTATTTAAAAAGCTGAAACCAGAGCTGAATTGAGTGATTTAAGCATCGGGGGCTGGAGCACCAACCAATAGAAAGATGTTATGACGCATTAAGCAGAGATAATTGGAAACTGTCTATGGGGGGGAAAAACAGATGGGTATGAGAAAATGCACTGTATGTTTAGACAAAGAAGTTAATTCATTTTGGCATTTCAGGAGCCATTAAATGTCCAAAGGAAAAAGAATGCATTAAGTATAAAACTGGCCCTTTGAACTTCCAAATAAATACATAATGGAAGACAAAAGTGGCGCATGATGAAATTAGAGGATGCAAAAAACAAATAGTCATCCCAATATTCTGATGTCAGAATCATGCATGCATTGCAAACCAGCTTCCGTTCTCCTCTCGTTCTCATTATTTCAGCACAATAACTCAGCCATTTTTTTTAAAATATGAAAATATTCAGGAGGAGAAGAGATTTGATGAATATCACATGTACTACTGTTTACTGATCACACTCTAAATTTCAAGTCACGCCAGCTGCATCTGTTAGTTAACACAAAACATTTTATAAATGCCTGCTTCTTATTTATTTATGTTAATCCAGTAGGGCTTCAGATACTGCGGAGGAAAAGGTTTGGGGAAAAAGACTCACAGGTGCACAGAAAGGTTTGATTTGCTAATTGTATGATCTCTGAGAATGAACTAATTTGGATAGGTTATGCTGTATGTGTCTTAGTTCACAGCCGGCTGGCGTAGCTTCGTTCCTCTCACAAAATACATGGGGCAGCTGACTTGCACACCACACAAAACCCGGCAACGTGGATTGCAGATCTGCATGCCAAGCTTCCCTGTTGTTGATCCAACTCAATTCAGGTGGAGAGCTTGAAACAGAGAAGAACTGTATTAACATTTGAAACACCTGCTTACTTTTTTTTACATTTATACTGCCTAGAGAAGCATGCTTTAGCCTGGAGCTTTGGCCCGGCATACACACCAACTGTTTGTGTGTGCGAAATCTTCAGCAGCCAATTTGTGTGTTTTAATTTAGCCTGTTACACCAAATTAAACACTTTTCACTGTGCTCATGCCAGTAATAGGAGACAACACATTTACTCAAGTTATATGTTATTGGAGGCAATATACATAGTAATGTAGATACTTTTATATAGAACACATCAAGCACGTACCAAAATTCAACACGTCTGTACTGAAAATGGCACTGCACCATGCATAAACACAAAACACTGCAATGCCTCAAACAAAAGGTGCCACTGCTAACTAGCTCCCTAACACTGATATCACCATTGGTGCTGAAGATTTATTCTTCTTGTGTTGGCAGAAAATTGGCTGACTGTCCCTCTTTTTCAAGCCAAGATCACTAGTATAGTGTTACACGCTAGGTTTCTCGTATGTAATGAGTACCATCCAAGTACTGGTAGTGTGCTCATGAGAATGACAAGACTAATACTCAAAATAACTCAATAGTATAAGAAAAAGAAGTGAGTAATTTAAAAAGCAAAAGAACTGTGCACTGACACAGCATGTCATATATCTCCATATATAAACATGTTTGCGCCTGATGACATCTAATCTTATCTCCAAATTCAAATGCTGCTTCATGTTTTTTGGACGTGCATTAGGCGCTAAGCAGTCATTGGCATGGTGTGGTGTTTTAACACTAACACACAAAAAAACACCTGCCAATCATATCAAAGCTCATCAATATTCATACATTACCAACAGAAAAAAAAAGAATGTAATGTTTAACCTCTTTCTCCCACAGTCTGCTTTTTTGGCTTGCTATAATATTTCAAATTTGTTACAACTAATTTGCTCTCATAAAAGACTTAACCTATATCACACGAAGAGTGTGCTATTAACGTTGCATTTTAATGACTCCATCAGCTCTTTCTGTATCTCTTTGCACACTCAGTCACTCGCACTCACTCAGACTTGTGTTAACGATGTCCTGTACTTGACATTCTAACCATTAACTTATTAAGCCCACACCACAAAATTCCCCAAAAGTGCAGTCCCTGTATGCAAATTTATACTTTAAAATATAAAAATACAGTGGAAAAAAAATGGGGAGGTGGATACTATGTGTGTGTGTGTGTAGTACAGAATAAGTATAATAGCTCCAAAGAGGAATCAGTAATTCCAGTAGTAATTCCTGAACAGTATATGGTGGCCGTTTCTTGACTGTGCTGACAGCTGGATGAGGTCAAACACTCCTAAAGTCATTTGCTTAACTATCCATGTTTAGGTTCTGCAGCTGAAAAGAATTCCCACACCAGTTAAGAAAATCCTGTTCTATAGGCTTACATGATTATCAGGGTAACTGGTTCATCTGTGATCTTAATAGTACAGCTGTCCTTGAAATGCCTATGCAGTCATTCATGTGAGAACTACACAGTAAAGAGACTGTCTACAGATGTGCTGAAATCTGAATGATGAGCTTAGTGCCCATCAGAGATGCTAAAGTTGGTATAATATGAAAATAATGCGTATACGCAACAGGTTTGCATGAGTCTTCAGTCCCTCTGGGTTTTTGCAGTGGTAGCTCAAAGGGTTTAAAGTGCCACTCTCCACCTCTGTGTTACCAACAGCAAGGAAGCCAAGGTGTTTTCAGTCTTCCAGAGAATAGCTTTATAAATTGTTTTCCCAAACACTTTCATTACTGACAATGTTAAGGCTACAGGGTAGCAGTCATTCAAAAACCTCTGGGGTTGTTGCCACAACAACCCCAGAGAAATGGAATAGCTAAAGCATCTTCTGTCACATTTTCTGGCATTCGCTGCAGGTGGCAAAGACATAGAGGAAATTAAGTTATGTGTAAAGTATCTTAATATGTTGACTTTGATGTAGTCAAAATGCGAGCTGGAGGCATTTTGCGATATTTCAGCACTGTTGTGGGTCCACAAAGGAGAATACGATTCAAGTTTATGTCTAAGGTTCACTCATGCATTATTATATGAAATGGCTTCACATTTGGAGCCAGGACCTTTCATCTAAGAAATGGAGAATGTTCATTTTCTATAAACCCCCTCATCTTACTTGTGTAAAACAAGAGCTAGCAATTGTGTAGACATCCTGTAAATGCCTAATAACAAACTTAGGATAAAGGTCAAGGAGCAGCAGATTTATATCATACATTCATACTTTATACTTTATGAGCCTATAAGTCTGCATCCATAATAAGAGCCCAATTCAATTCTGTTCAGTTCGATTCTTACCTCATGGTGCTTATATTGTAAGGTAATTACAATACAGAGTATACTACTTGTTTTCTTCAGAAAGGAAAGTTTTAAACCTAATATTAAAAGAACTTCCCAAAATGGGGACTGCTTCCACAGAAGAGAGGCCTGAAAGCTGAAGATTTTGCCTTCCAATTTACTTTTAAATACCCGAGGAACAATAAGTAACTCTAGGATGAATACTTAATGTCTTGTTGAAAAGGAGATGAGCCTTTTTGAATGGCACTTAGTTGGAGTTTGCATCTAGTAGCAGTCAGTGGAGTTCCACACCATCGTCTCCTGCATAAGTTTCACCCTCAGGGTGTTTTAGCTGCTGCTTAATTTCCATATTAAATGTTTGTGCAGAGATCAATGAAAGAGGGGAATTATTTCTACCTAGTCCTGCATTAGCAGCTTTGTAATGATTAATACACATTACAGGGGATGAGATTTTAGTGTCCTTTAATGAGCAGCTGTTGAAACTGCAGAGTACACACTGTTCATTAATTGCAATGGAATGTTACCTACAGTTTTGAAAAATCCCCTTATATGCCAATATTCAACCAATGAGCAGCTAAATGCCCCCCCCCCCCCTTCTATCTGTTGTCTTTCACTTCCTGTTAAATTTGCCACCCAATCAGCATCCTGGAGTCCACACTAAGGTTGCTTTCTTCTTATCCCCAGCTGTTCTGTATGCAGTGGCCCTCAACACTCAGCATGTCTAATCCTTTGAGAAAAGAGGATGAGAGCGTAGCCTTGTATGCTGCAAACAGAGACGATAAAGAGGAAGAACTGAGAGGCTCCATGACAAAATAAGAATAGGCCTGCACTTTCAATCTCATCAGCATCAGGAGAGAGCAAAGTTTGGAATAACGTGAGCGATCTGGACAGCCAGAACATGGGAAAGAGCAAGAACTGCTGCTCGTTCTCCTCACCCATATGCACAGTGAATGCTGTGGCACGGATCTGAAATCAAATTATGAACACTAGGGAGATTTTGCCAGAGGGGGTCTGGGAGATGAGGAGCGTGTGTGTGTGTGTGTGCGTGTGTGTGTGTTCCATTTGTTTATGTGAACCTGAGTGTTTCATAAACGCACACATGCCCCTTGGCTATCTGAGGTACTTGTTATCTTCCTTCTATCATCCCCTTCATACATACGTCTCTGTGCGTCTGTCCATCTGTGTCTCTCCATCTCTTTCTGACTCTGTATATCCCTTGACTGCCTGCTGGCCCCAGAGTGGCAAGCTTAGAATCCATGGCACAAGCCAGCACTTTGAAAAAGTGCAAAGCTGCAGACCAAAGCGGCTTAGAGAGGCAGTGCACACAGAGGCCTCAATGTGAGTCTCTTTTATTGCCACAATCACCCCTGTTCACCCGACTCTCATACTCCCAGCATGCTGTGGTAGAAGATACCGGCGTGTGTGATCACACCTGACGGAGAGCAGGACAGCACACAGGTGCCCTGGAGCTCTCTGGGAGTGCAACAAGCTCAGTGTTGATCTCAGGCTGCTCAGCAGTTTCAGTAACATGTCTTTGATGATTGAAAGCTGCATTGAAGACTATCGCTCCATCACAGCTTTTACAGATGTCATTAGCACCTCCACCTGTGTCCTCGCAGAATGCGTGGGGACAGCGTTTAACATATGATGTTTGATATCAAGATTCATATTCAGAATGGCAATTACTTGGGTACGACTGAGGAATTCAACATAATATGACACCTTAGGCAACTTTGGCATAGCTATAACTGATAGAAAATTTAGAGTTCAATCTTGGAGCTCATTATGTAATTGGGCTTTATTAGATTCATTTTTTATTGAGAAGTATCTCTCAATAGACAAAGCCAGAGCACAAACACTAATGCTTTAATGGAGCACTGACTGCACTAAGTATTGTCAAAAATATCATTTAAGTATAATTTATCTATACTTATCTATATTAAAATGTGAAAGTATAACACAAGATAATCCTTCTTGATTTCCTTCTGTACGTTGCGTATAAACATGCTCACACACTGCCACTCAGCACTGGACCAGCATGCAATTTGATCATCCAAACTTTTTTGCTAGCTTGCCAACTGCCCAAAACTTGCCCTCCCAAAAAAGAAACACACCTTAATGGCCTGTAATACGTCTCTAAAACCACTAACTTACTTCAGGTGCTACTGCTCCGGTGCTGCTGCTGCCTCAGCTCTCCCCACCATGTGACCCTTACCTCACACCTCACAGCTCTTCCTCGCGTCGTTGCTTCAGAACTGGTGTTATTTGAAACTACAACCAGGCACGGCAACGAACACACAACAATCACAAGTTCAACACTGAGCACAGCAAATCCAATATTTCCACTGGGGGCAGAGGCAACATTCATAGTTGTGAACACTACACTGATTTTCTGACAGGCTGTGAAGCACAACTTAAAATAAATTACATTTTTGACCCAAATATGTGTTGACCTCAACAACTTGTGTCCAATGGGATTGTGGCAGTGATGGAAAGTGGAAGTTGGAGTGGAGAACGATAGTGGACAACTTAATTTTGTGGGTATCCACTCCACTCTCGTTGGTATTTTCTGCTTGAGATTTTTTCCTAAGGCCTCAATAGGATTAGAGGTTGGAGACACCAGGTTATCAAAATTAGTTGTGTGGGCCTACTTTGTAGCATCCAGACTGTGTTCATCCTGCAGTAGTCTATATTGCATAATTTACTTTGCGGTCTCAATCTGATGCAAAGCCAATCTAATATTAACATAAAGCTGACAAGGTTCTAACAACAATACCCTGAGGTAACTAAGGTAACTGTTCAAGGTATCTGGCCTGAGAAATGTCTAAGTATAGTCAGTGGCTTGGAAAAGAAAGGTTTTTGTCACATTGCATGCAAACTGGTTGAGCTCATAATCAAAGGAGCTTCTTTTCCATTCAGTTACAGCAGTTTCATTTTAAAACTTCCCATAGTTACTGCTTCTCTCGCTCAAATCACATACAATGCTTCCAGTGCTACACATGAACACTACAACTCATTCTGTCTGGTCTCTCACAGTGTGTGGCACATTTTTTATTTTTTTAAATCATATTCACTCTCATGCTGCCTCAGGGAAGTGGATTGAAACTTTTGTGAGACTGACGTATAAACTTGGAAGTAAAGCCAGAGTCCTGCCTGAAGTGCTGCCCTGTTTGTATGGATGTAGGGAGGCTGAAATCAGGCACTGGAGGGGCTGCTGCTGTTCTGCTGTGTGGGAAGGGGAAATTCAGGTAAAGTTGCCCAGAGGAAAAGTCTTTTATGCCATGGCCGAGTGGGAGCATGCAAAATTAACTGAACTATCTGCGCTTCTTCTGGGCTTGCATCAAGGCCCTTCTCTTGGACAGCGCAAATTCAGCTGTTACTTTATAAAAGTCAAACCATTTAGAATTGCCTAGGTTCTTCTGGGTGCACGTGCTTGTGTGCTTTTGGGCAGCTAAGTGTTTAGGAAGTGGGCGTATACATCGGCTTGTGATTTCCCTCATTCCCTCGCATTATTGGCAATGCACATCTTACAGTTTTTCTCAAATGCTAAAACACATGTCACAAACGTTATCACCAGGTCCCCCAATGTCCAAACACAACACCCTTCTCTAAAGCTACATAAACACAACCACACCTTCCCACTGCAAAACTCAAACTCCCACACCAAGAGAGCAGCTCGAAGCTGTCAAAACTGTAAACACTATACACAGCATTACACACTACAGCAAAACAATTGAAAACACAATGCTCAATTTGTGAGAAGGTTCTTTGGTTCATAACTGCCAATGCATATTTTTATAAACTGTACAGTAACGGATCGTCATAGAACCCTGCAGAGGATTAGGCATTTAGATTTGTGAGTTTCACATGAAGACTATAAATCGATAAAAACATCCTGCATGTACGTACACTACTGTAACACAACTCAATGCAAAAACAGAATCTATCGCACACAACAGTACTCTCGGAAACATGATCAGGGTGTGAAGTCTTTTTTATTGTCTACACGGTCTTTTTACAGTATTACACACAGTCACTGTGCGGCATCATGTCGCCGAGCTGCATTGGGCCACATCACCTCATCCACATCACAGGCTATATTGTCCCTTGCTAGGCACCGCGGGAAAAACGCCCTGGAATGGCGAATCCATCCCTGGAAGGCCTCCACTGGGATGTCAGCACAGGCCAGCTCCATTGCCCGTACGAGGTTCTCTCTTGTGTATGGCTGTCTGTCATACACCTTCCATCTCCATGATGAGAAGAACTCCTCTATAGGGTTCAGGAAAGGGGAGTAGGGTGGCAGACAGACGTTTAAAAAGTGGTCACTGTTGGTGGTGAACCACTCTCTGATTTGGTGTGTTTTGTGGAAGCGGACGTTGTCCCAAATGATCACATACATGTGATGTGCTAGCCTAGGATGGTGTTGTTGACGGTCCAGGAGGATGTCTTTTAGCTCCTCTAGGAAGGTGAGGAGACGTTGGGTGTTGTAAGACCCAAGGACAGCATGCCGGTGGACAAGCCCCTCCGTACCCATAGCTGCACAAAGAGTAATATTACCCCCCCGTTGGCCAGGAACCTCAGTGATGGCTCTTTGGCCAATGATGTTACGGCCTCTTCGCCTTCGTTTCTGGAGGTTGAAGCCAGCCTCATCCAGGAAGAGGTACTCATGGGGTCTGGCCATCGCGTCCAACTGCATTATCCTCTGTGAACATGGAAAAGCGTACAGGTGTTCAGAACGGTCAATCAGGTAGCACAGTATTGTCCAGAAGTAATGTAGGCCACTAAGCAACACAGTATGTCCACTAACTGTACTGTGGACATGGATGTATACGTACTTGCACATACTCGTAACGTTGTTCTATGTGTCGCGCAGAGTTGCGCTCAAAGGGAACCCTGTAGACCTGTTTCATCCTCATCTGTTGGCGCCGGAGAACTCTGTCTATTGTGGACACGCTGACAGCATCAATGTTCTCAAAGTTTACATTATCTGCAATGACTTTGTCTCTGATCTCTCGGAGTCTAATGCAGTTGTTCTCACGGACCATATCTGCAATGAGGGTTTCTTGTGCCGCTGTGAATATGGCAACCCTCCCACCTCTATGTGGCATCCTTTCAGCTCTAAAGAAAGAAACATGTGTTGTCAATTGACTGATTTATATGTAAAACTACATGTAAAGTAACAGACCACTTTCACAGGCCTGTAAAACTGTAGTGTGACAAAGAAAGCAATAGCGTACTATACCTGTTGTGTTGTCTAAATGCCTTGATAATGGTGGCCACGGTGAACCTACTCAGGTTTGGATGTACTCTTCGTCCCGCTTCAGCCATTGTCATGCCATGGCCAATGACATGATCAATTACTGTTGCTCGCATATCATCTGTTATGATGGTGCGAGGTTGTCTTCTTCTCCCACCTGGACCTTCTCCTCTCTCTTGTTGGCCTCCTTCTCTTCCTCCTCTACTCCGAACTCCTCTTCTTCTTAGGCCTTCACCTCTTCCTCCTCTGATCTCAACCCCTCTTCCTCTTTGGCCTGCAGCTCTTCTCCTTCCGCACGCTCGAATGCCTTCATCCATTGTGATTGTTTGGCATCTTCACCAAACTATGCTTTTATAGGTGGGGTCACATCATTACATCATTAGCAACAGGTGTCTTCAATTTTGAGTCGTTGTGTGTAGTGACTGACGCCAGGTGTGTTCCCTGTGTTCAAAGATTGGTGACTGTGGCAAGCATTTTGCATCACATGGGCTTTCATTTGAGAATATGAGCAGAGTTGTTTTGCAACATGTGTTTTAGCAAGGAAAAATGTGTTTAGATTTATGAGTACAGAGGGTTGTGTTTTGTGAATTGTGTCTTCATGTGACATGTGTTTATGGTACTGGAATATGGTGGCTACATTTAGTAAATGTGTTTAGACTACTGGTCATTTGGGTTACAGGATTGGCTTTTGTGTTTTAACATTTGAGAAAAACTATAATGACCACATGCTGCCAAGTCCAACTTTTTGTTTTGCACATGTGAGCTGAACCCTCTGTGCAGGTCAAGTGTTATTGAGTTAAATCAGAGAGTCTGCTGAAGACCATGCATCACGGTGTTCGTGGGCATCTTAAGGTGCTCGAGTGGGTAGATGTGTGGGAGGATATTTGCCAGTTCTTTCACTCTGTGAGTCTTTTTTTTTTTTTTTTTTTTTTAACATCAATAGTAAGAAATACTACCTGATTTTTTTGTCCAAAGTTATCTGCTTAAAGGATAGTTGAGACAGAACGTTTGCTGAGTATTTTCTAAAAGTAAGAATAATTTTGCATTTACAAGAAGATGTGATTAACTATCAAGTAAACCCCGCTCACCAAAACACAGATTTTTTTTTTGTCTTTATATACTAGACGATATTAGGTTTTCTTTATAAACAGATGGCATTTCAACATTGCCTCAGACAGATTCTTATTGGTATTTTAATAGCAGCTGCATATATTCTTAGCACTAAGGTTGTATTGGATGTATTTCAGGTATGCTACTGTGGGAATCATCAGCTTTACACTGAGAGGTAAGCACAGTGACTTATCCCTCACAGTGGCATCTCTCAAATTTTGATTAACCCAAGGTCAGGTTAAGCAAACATTTGCATCAGGGCTGCAAAACCTCATCAATAATTCCATAGCATGGCTTATCTGTCTGGGTTTTCTATTATGCAAGTTATTTCCACAGATATATTAATCTGATTCCCATTGTTTTGTTAAACATTTCTGTCTGTCTCCACCTGGCCCTGCTGCTCATTATACAGTTAAATGAATGCAAATGATGCTAGTTTAGGCAGGATAGCGCTTTCCTTTTTGTTCAGTTCCAAATAACTGCAGCTGAGTGCTTCTCTTTTCTTCTAAAGTACGGTTGTGAGATCAAAACTTAGCAAATACCAGCAAGTCGGGACACAGCACTCCTCACCGCAGATTATTAAATGTTTTCTAACTTTTTATTGACAACAGCCATTTCTCTAATAGATACCATCGCTGTTCAGATCTGTGATGCTGCAACGACAGCTGATGATACATCCCTCATCACACGTCTTATGGAATCCAGGCTAACCTTGAAATAATTTAAAGAAAAAAGACTTCAGAATAAATCCAGCAGAGCATGCAAAATATCATGCACTGCAAGAAAAAAGAAGAGGATTCATTGCATGTCACATTATACCCCACAGTCTTGTTACTTTGGAGCAACGTAGAAAGATCAAACTCATAAATATTGTCTCTTCTGGGACTGATGAAAAGCATACAGCCAATTAAAATCCAGCTTAGTACTACTGGTTCTTCCCCTTCCCCCATCTCCCTTTTACCCTCTTCTTGTTCTGTCTGTCATTCTGCGCAAGGTACAGCCTAGTTTGCAGAACTAGGTTGCAAAGGCATCTACTGTATATTTTTAATGATGAGGACCCAGGCAGGCTTGTCAGCCAAAGTCGTGCTTTCATGCATACCAATTCTGTTTCACAGCATCGCCATCCTCTTTTATTTAAATAAACACTTCACTGGCATGCCCTCATCTTTCTGTTTTCTGTTTATAACTTTGACTTTTAGATTTTTTTGGGTTAGGCTGGCATGTCTTTACTGCTTCCTGGAAACATTGATGATGGCAGAATAGGACGTGAAGCGTAAGAAATCTGCCATCCGCACTGTTGTACCTTGCTTTGAAAGGTGTATGAGGAAAGCGGGAGCTGACATGTTGCTGTCAGTGACACAAAGTGATGTCTTTGCAGATCAGCCCCACAGTCATGCTCATGTTGTGACCGCTCAGGTTTGAATGTTTAAACACAGGGAATCGCTGACAAAAAGGCTATTTGAACATTGGCTGAACATAAGTCGGAGTTATAAAAAGCAGCATGGCATCGGGGCAAGTGAGGAAGCCCAAATCGAATTCTGTGCACAGCCATAACCGTCTTTTTTCTTCTTTTTTGTGGATTTGTCTCTCCTGTGCCCGTGCAGATTAGCTGGGCTGGTTTTGGCCACAAAAACATCTGTGACCTAAATTCGACGTGTTTCACCAAAAAGAATGAAGAGTTGAAGTCCAAGAAGTAAGTTGGGTAGAAAGCCTTCACCTTTAGTTGATTTGTTTTTTTCTTTGAGGAACAGATATCTGAAGAGAAATCTATTTTTAAATTCTCTTCTGGTATTTGAACAACGCACAAAAGTTTAATTTCCAGGAGTGATCTTTGTCCTACTCATAGTGCGTTATTCTGAGATAAACATCACAAACCTCCAAATTCTGCAGAAATTGTCTAGCTTACTTTCACACACACACACACACACACACACACACACCTATACAAACACACACTCATGCACAAAGCAAAGCTCAATTCAGCATGCTGCTGATATTTCTTCCTGAAGACTGAACACAGCCCATTAAGTTCCATTAAATGAGTGCAAAATCAAAATGCAATTCAGCGTTGTTTATTTTGCAACCCGTAATTGAATTGTGCAACAATAGCATGAATTAACACTAAAAATTCCGAAAAGCTATCAGTGTTTAAATGAAGCAATCACATAACCCTTATTTTAAGGGTTATGTTTTTCTGTAAGTGAAAGCACCTTGGTTCAGGTTTTTAAAAAGCCAGCGTAGTCAAAGTTAAAGAGAAGTTACTGGATATACTTTCCTCCTTCACACACACTGATTGGGGTGGGAAAGTTATTTTATTTTCCTTGGTGAAATCACGTATTTGCTTTTATAAAATAGCATTCTTTATTTCAAGAACTTCAGAATGGCTGGTTCAGTCTTGCCTTGACATTTTACAGAATAATCTTATTTTCTGTGGAAAATGAATATACCTCAGCTGGCCACTGGTGCAAAAATCCATGAGCTGTCATTAGTTACAGCATGCTGCTAGTACAGCATGAGGCTCTGAAATGTAGTTGGTGAGGGAAACATTTTCATCTTGTTTATTCTTATATAATTTGTACAACTGTCTTTCTGGAAATGTTGGTATGCTTTGTACAAAAGAAAACACGAATACTATGATTTGCAAACCATTTAACTCTATATTTAATTGAAAATAGAAAAAAGGAAAAAAAAAAATCAAATGCCAAAAGTGAGAAATTTGAATTTCCACACCAGCTTCATCATCGCACAGCTAATAACTGCCCACAGGTCAGTAACATAACTGGGTATAAAGAGGGCTTCACCTCTCTGTAAAAGACTGAAATTGTAAAGGAAATTACAGCTTTCATCTTTGGTACATATAATTAAAAGATTCAGGTAATCAGAGAAGTCTCATTGTATAAGGCTAGAAAACCAATTAACTGGTGGTGATTTCCAGGTCCTCAAGCAGCACTGTGTCAAAAACACAACCTAATTCTGTGATGGAAATAACTGCCCAGACTGAAGAGCACTTCTGACAACCACTGTGTGTGAGCGCAGTTAATCTTTGCAGTTAAGTTAAAACTCTGCAACTCTACATGCAAAAAAACACATAAATAACATGCTAAAACAACCTTGTCTTCTCTGGGCCTCAGCTAAGTTTTGATGGGGGGGGAATGTGCTGTGTTCTGACTAATCAAAATATAAATTGCTTTGTCAAAATATGATTTCTGCAAAAGAGAAGAGGGACCATCCACCGCAGTGCACAGTTCAGACACCAGCTTTTGTGATGGTATGGAGGTGCCATTAGTGCCTTTTCAATATGGAAACATGGGCGTTTAACTACTGAGCACCTCATACACTATATATAAAAACAAACCAAAACAACAACAACAGCAAACTGCATCAATTAAAATGCAGAAAGACTCACTGTTATTAAGACAAGAGTGGAAAACATGCTACTGTCTCAATTTTGTTACCTGAATCAAAGTCAAAATGAGCGTACTTTCCAGAAATAATGCATTTTCCCTGTTTCAACTATTAAGATATATTATTCATGGACTACTTCCAATAAATTTTGTGTTTTTAGTCATGTCAAAATCATAGCACTCTGTTTTCATTTATTTATTTTTGCACTTTTTACAGTTGTCAGTGTCCCATTTTTTCATAACTGCTGTGTCATCTGTAGCTATCAGAAAAAAAGAAAAGCGAAATATATTAATATATATATGCCCAAAAACCAAAAACTAGATCCTTCTGGAAAACATTATAAATGATAGATAGAAACTAGTCTTAATGCACGATAATAAATACACCTCGTCATTGTTTTTTTCTTTTGATTGTAACTTAATAGTGTTGTCTATTGTTTTTTGAAATCAACTAAATAAGCACTTTCCCTAATAAAGTCAGTGAAAGTGATTCTTAAAGCGCAGTGGTAACAGCGAGGCTCTCCGTGTTAATTTGTGCTGACCGTTGCTCGTGTCAATAAACGACCAAACCTTTTGGCCTCTGAAGCTCTTCTCATCTTCAGTCGGTCCAGCAACTAAATTATGCCAAAGAATTTTCTGTCTGCTTCAAGGCGAGAGCCCTGATTGCCTCATCACTGCAAGCCAACACTCTATGCCAGATACAGCCCTTATCTGAAATACTTGCCAATCAATCATAGGCACAAACTTTCCCATCTGATGGATGCTGGAAACCCACAGTGCACATACAGATGGTGTCAGAATTCAAAGCATTCCCTTGCTTCCCTGATCTCCATTTTAGGGACTGCGCTTCTTGACATAGAGTTGCCATTTTCTCAATGTTTCTCTTTGACTACTTGCACAGATCTGTGTTCCATTCAGCCTAATGACCATCTGCGAATGTGTCGGTCCTTTTACATGTCCCTTCTCATGTGCTGTGAGTTTTTTCTTTACTGGGAAAATTATAGTTTTGCTTCATGCATCTTTTTGTAGTGTGAATATTCTACAAATTAACAAAACTACAAGAGAGAGGGATGTTAAAATAGCCAGACCTTCTGGGTGAATCTGTGATGTCCTGAGGGTTGGGAGCAATGCTCTGGATTGTACATGCTCTACATTTTGCATTAGACACCAGTCTTGTTAGAGGCTCTCATTTATGAGCTCCTGGTTTTGCAATGTGGCTAAGGGCCTCGGGGCAGATAGAGAGCTACAGCACACCTGAGCTCAGAATACGCAAACAGAGACGCAGCCAAGTGCATTCTCACAATCTATGCAAAAAAACAGAGCTCTGTCTGTCCCTTTATGCAAACTAGGCATGTTTTTGAGGCATTCTCACTCGCCTTCTCCTCTTCGAACTTGTCAAGTCTGGTTAAGCAGCATGTCAAGGATGAATAGACAGAGGCCGATTAGTTTTCATTCTTTCTTCCTCACTACTCCACGCAATCATCTCCTTGCCATTTTTTTAACATCTCTGATGACAGATAGATTGCTTTCAGCATTTCCTGTCCCTGTCAGATTCCTTTTACCCCTCCTGTATTCCTCCCTTCACTCTGTCTTTTGGCAGTCGAGTGTATGTGTGTCATGTGTATTCACTGTCCAGAAAGTTGTGCCAGTGGAGTGAAGGGTGCAAGAAACATGAGCCCAGCGGGTTGCTGTAGGATTTATCCAGCTTTGTCCCCAGTGAGCTAATTTGAGGTGAGATTTTGAGGAACTGAATGGTTTATGAGCAACATTGTCTCACTTCAGCATCCTTTGGTGTTCTTCTCTTTGCTGTCTTTCTTTCCCCTCTCATGAAAGGATTCGTAAGTGCATCATGTACCTGAAATCATTCAGAGTTGAGTAACAAGGGAGAGAACTTTTTAAAAATGTGAAGTGTGGCTAGAAAAAGGTTTCTTCTGACAGTAACTGAAACCTTTTGCACATTATGTCTAAGAATAGCGCTTAATACTTTTTAATAAATGATCCCGAATATATAGACACATGCAATTGCCTAAGGCAATGAAATCTTAAGAGGACTTTTTTGCTTCTATTTTTTTAAGCTGTTCTGATGGTGGGATGCTGCACTTGAAGCTGAGACCCACTGAAAGAAAATTTTAAACATTTCATTTCACCACATCTAAACCTAAAAAGATTACACACTAAGGCAGAGTAAAAAGCCTGTTGTCACATTAAAGCTGGTGGGTATGCCATGATCTTTGGTCTACTGATGAACAATGTGTGAATTCTTCTTGAAGCCATTTTCAGTGTTGCACAGAAGAAAAGTGATACAAAAATCACAAAAATGGTGTCATCATACATCTGGACTGTCACATGGCCTCTACTGTCATGGTCCCTGTGTCTGCCCGGCCGGCTCCGCGAGGCTACATTTGTTTATGGTTATTTTGTCTCTGCCTGGGCGGAGCTCACTGCAGGCTCCTGCCTTTGGCCCACGCACCTGGCTCTAATTGCTGCGCTGATTACTCCATGGCTATTTAAGGCTGGGGCTCGGATCCTGTCATCGCTGGATGATCGAGTGAGACACATTAGTGTTGGTTTCTAGCTTTCGTGACATTTCGTGAGTGAGTTTGCCTCTTTAAGATTTGCCTCTCTTTGTGAACAGTGTCCCCGGACTTGCTGCCTACTTTCCTGCTTTGGATTACAAGCGTGTTAGTGTGTGGATTTGTGCGGTGGAGCACAAGTGTGTGAGAAGACCTTTCCCTTCCCGAATCACCCCTGGACCCCTGGATCTTTCCCCCCACATGTGTATATATATTCCACATAGTGTTGTGTAAATAAAGTGCTGTGTTGAACTTTGAATTCCACTCTGCACCTGAGTCCTCTCCCTACCCGTGACATCTACCATTCAAGAAAAATGATAGAAGCAATATTCCAATGCAAATAAGGTTATTGTGTTAATGCCAACTGTATCTCACTATTATGCACAAGGTGTGTTTTTTATGCTGGTTCAATGCACCAACTGCTACTAATACTACCCAGCACACATCAAGCACAAATACAATTTTAGAAACATTTTCCGGCCTCAACTCAGTGTTTTCAATGGTCCTTCAAACAATAGCCATTCAGTGTCACAATGTTTGTCGAGTAAATCCAATAACTTGGTGGCTTGGTGGCCTTGCAAAACTAGATTTACAGTTGCTATTAAAAGAAACGGGGATGTATTTAGCCACTGGATGATGGTCATAAACATCTATTAAATCAATAGATCTTGCACTAAGTAATATGCCTTTGTTGTTCGAGGATCTATACGTTCTACATGTCTCAAGGTCAGTTAGGGAAAGCGAGTGAAAAGCTGTCAAAATCCAGCTTTGATAAACTTGTATTTGAAGTGTTCCCTTAGTAAATCCACTCCTACGACCATCTCATTATTTCAGTACTAATGGGCACCTCTTTATTCAGACACTGAGTTTGATTTCAGTTTGATTGATAGCTGCAGATATTAATGCCATAACCAGTATTAGATGCTTTAGCCTGAACAAAATTTTCCAGTCAGTTGTGCATCCAGCAGACCATGAAGCTATAGTTTCCTCATCTAGGTTATAAACTATGAACTTAAATATAAGTGAAAAAGCATTCAGAGAGCAAAAGAAAATAAAAAAAAATCCCATTTGCTGTTTTATCACCACAGTAGACTTACCTAATTGTAAATCTATATATAATTATGTACAGCATGTATGTGTGTTATTCCATATACTGTGTAATGCACATACTACCCAAGAATTCCTTAAAAACAGGCTCCACACGGTGTGGAAAAAAGGAAAGTCAAATATCGACGGTAGAGGGATTTACTCAGCAGTCGGTCCAGTGATGAGTATGGTCTGTTTGCACCACCGTGACCACACACTCTTTTACACATCACTTCTCATCTGGTGAAGCTAAAGCTCCCATTAAGTATGTTACTGAAGCATGAGAGCGCAGGTAGCCGCATGCAGAACAGATATGCACTGGCCTTTTGAGGATAGCCCTGAAATCCCTGTCAAAAAGAATTTGGAACCGCACGCTCAGCAAGTCGGACAAAACAGCCCCCGCAAAGATAACGAGCAGCTGGAGTGTGTGTTTTCACCAGCTACCGCAGCATAATAGTTCCATTTGCTGATCAATAAGTCACTCAATTAGCCAACTTATCCATGAGCTACTGTTTGTTAAGAGTCAGTTTAATTAAACATGGAAATTGTTCCGGCTTCCTGCTCCTCTCCCCCTCCCTTCATCTATGTCCGTTTTGGTTCTCGTTACAGGGGCACACGCTGCCATCGACGGGCAAATTGTCTCCATCTCGATCATGTCCCTGTTGTTGTGTTTCTTCCTCACTGCTCATTAAATTGCAGTCTCATCTACTCAAGAAAAAAAAAAACTTCACGGGCTCTGATAGGCTGCTAATGTTTCCTCATCAAGTGTCATTAATCACACTTGGAGAGCACTCTGTGGCAAAGTTTACATCTTCAGTGTACTTAAGGGTCAAGAAAGCTGAGACAATAAGGTCTGGCAGCTTGGTTTTGGTTGATGTTAACCTTTGTGCTACTGATTATCCATTGGCTTCAGCCTGCTACTAAGCATACTAATTTTTTACGCATCAGGTACTGGAAGATGCAATACAATATACAATATTGTAGTGCAGTGTACACAATGGCCTACAGTAGTATGTAATCACAGGTTCATAAATACACAAAATTAGTGTGCAAGTCAGCAGAAAACAGGCACGGGGAAATATCTAGAAACATTAAAACCTCATCATCCTTATTGCTCCAGCAACATTATTTTCATTGAAGCCGAAGATGGAGGGAATTCTTCAGCTTGCTATCTTTTACTAACATCGTTCTTTTCCTTCCTTGTGTGAGTTTTTGCTGCTTACCTTACGGATGTTATTTCATTTCATTAGGGCTCCAAAATAAGCGTCATCCTAAGGATTTCCATTAAATGTCTAATTATATCTCTCTTGTGGGATATTAGCTAGGAATCAAGTCACATTGATTTTGTTGTTATTTCTGGTTCTTTGTTTATCCATCTACGGGTGTGCGAGCGTGTGCATGTGTGCATTGCTGATTTTAATATCTTTTTAATATTGTGGAGGAAATCAATTTGGGGGTCAAATATCTGTTCTTGTGAAACTACAGCACAGCAAACGCTCTGCAGATCCGATTATGCAAACAGTACAAAAATAACATTAATAATATTCATGAGATTATGATGATTCCTACAATGTTCATCTCTTCATCGGCTATAGACGGAAAATTGAGTTGACCTTTGAATCGGCTCAACAAGCAACAGAGTAACAGCACATGGATCTTTTTATTTATTTATTGCCATTTTGATTAAATTAATTTCGTCGCTTTAACTTTGAGTCACGGCCAATGCAATTTTTTGCCTAGATCCTAAAGGTTAGATTACTAGGTGTGTAGCCTAAATGTCACACTTTGAATCCTTGATTACATTTGTTATTGACTATTGATCAATTTTATTGTCCAGCTTTGACAGTCTTTCCCCAAAGCTACCTAATGTGCAATGTCTTAGACTGCATCTTCTGTTATCCTACTCCTGATTTATTCATTTCAATATAGCGCTTAATAATGTTTTTAGTGCTTTAATTCTTTATTTAAAGGTTTAATGATTCCCAGAGTTCCTCTTTCTGTCAAATAGATGAAGAAGGGTATGCAGTTTCTACAGAGTTTCATTAGAGTGGGCTTCTTTGGAGTTTTTTTAGAGACTTTTCACCTTCTACAGAGGCTGGAGAACAGCATCCCTTATTTTTCTTTTGCATGAAATGCATATCAGTCAAGCTATACGCTCTGGACCAGCTGGGAAAATCTGGAAAACTGAATCATTAATGCCTGGCGGCGGTCAGGGAGTTTAGCAGTGTTGGCTTCAAGCATTAAGGACTCAGGTTAAAGCCCCGGAGCTGCCGTTTCTGTTTGCAGACTTGCACGTTGTATGTTCTCACATGGTTGGGTGAGCTTTAGGCATTAAACCAAAAGTATGCTGTCTACAAAATAACTTGGAATTTCGAGTCTAAATGCTCCATTCACCTCTATTTAAGTTTGTGCATCTTTAACTTATCTATTAATACAGAGTTTTTAACATGTACAGTTACAGCACACTATAAATATTTTGCAACAAAATAAGCCATACCTTGTAAAATTAAATATTAATTGTGTAAAAAGATCAGTTTGTCTCTTAATGTTTCTGTCTATGTGTCTGTCAGTCCTTACATGAGGATGCATGATTCTGCAGGCTGCCTCTAATTGCAGCTGCGCTGGTGACTCCCCGTTTTGTTTTAACTGTATTTCTCCTGGATATTGTAATATAGTTCCATCTGCACAGCTTCTCTGTGCATCACAGTGCCTGAGGTGTGACAGTAATGTTTTTACTCAGCTTTCTCTGAATCATCTCTGTTCTCTAAGAACTCTAATCTTAGTTTATAACAGCTGTCTGTATGTTTTATTAATGTTATTGAATATCCAGTGCCAGTGGAGTTTGTATATAGCCTTGTAGCCATTAAATATTGTTCTCACTTCTTTAATTATTTAATCAGCAACAACCAAAGGAGGAGGTGTGTAAATTGGCACATAAATGAGGTATTTAGCTGACTATAAACTGCTGAACAACAGCATCGTAGAGTCAGTGTACTAAAATTATTAAAGGCAGACCTTTTTCTCTTTGAAAAGTGTTTGGACATAAGACATTATTGATAAATCCAAAAGGATGATTGATAGTACAACTTAGCTTGATACAATAAACATGAAAAGTGACTGCGTAATCAGCCAGACTGCATCAATTTTAGTTTAAATAGTTAATGGCTAAATACAATAAAGCCTTGAATGGGATGATAAGTCATGCTGAGTAGGGTACCTCTATTTTAGATCTTTTTACACTCATCTTGTTAAAAAGGTTACCTAAAATCCTTTGATCTAAAATACCAGTCATCGTCATTAAAGTGGAACATGAAATATTTTGTCAACCCCCCAATATTGTGGCTTGTCTATCAGTTACAGGCTCACACTCTCCCCCTGTCAGTTTTTTCAAGATGTCTTTTTGTGTTCATCATCTGTGACAGCAGTAATTTGACTGTTTGACAGACTTTCTCAGCTTATGGTTCATTTCTGCAGGAAAGACTTGTTATCAATTATTATAAATACATCTCCTCTGTGGCAGCAAACAGGTCACATGAATGTAAGGTGCTTCTGCAGGATAATAAACAGGTTACAAACCACAGTTAGCGCTGATTAAATCAGCACACTGTAGAACAAAATGTTAGAGCACATCTGGTGTTTTAAAGTGTTGGTCCAATATTTTAATTCATCTTTAGAAGTTGATGCATTTTTTTTTTTCACAAGCGGTTTGCTGTGGGACACTAAATACAAATATTGTGCATGAAACATAGCTGGCTTCTAGAGAAATCTTTTGCAATCAGTTTGAAAAGGTGGAAAGGTTGCCCCATTCTATTGTGCTTTTTGGCAGGAGAAATGGGAATTTCCTAGTTGAGAAAGAAGGTTATGATCACTTATTTATTTTCACAGTCGATTAACATGCCGGTATTTTACAGACAAATATGCCCATATTTTTACAACTGACGAATAATTTTGTTTGAATTTAGTTTCATTTTGTATTAAAATACATTTTCAGATGTCAATGCTAGAAGCTCTGAGTACTGATATAAATGCATACAGGACGCATTACTTTAAACTCTCATGATTCAAAATGCACATACATAGGTCTGCAAAAAAATAAAAAATCAGCCGCATGGGATATTTTTGGTAAATTTTATATTTTTTAGGGTGCTGAATCTAAAAACGATCTCAATTTCCCTCCATGTTGAAAAAGGCACAGCAGCGATGTTTTACATTTTATTACCCTTACAATTAAGGTAAGAGATCATTATTGGATATGTTGTTTCAGGAAACTGGGAAAAGGGAAATTGTACACTTAATAAACTAAAAACAGGAGTTTTGCACACAAAAAAAACAAAACCTGACGAGATAGAATTTTTAAAATATATTTTCCAGTTTCAGTGAGTAAAAATCGGAATAAGAAACAGTCAAAAAATCGTATGAGGTTTTTTGGTTGCAGACCTGTGTTGTCGGATCCCTACCTGCCTCCTCCCGCTGGTGAATAGCAGTAATGCATTAGCCTGTCAGTTTGCATAAGGGGGTTCGCAAATGAAAGGATTTTAAATTGAATGATTGTACACAAGTTCATGGATGATGCAGGAGTAAACAGAAAGAGAGCAGATGGAGTTCAAATCTGAGAGCGGAAAATAAGTAGCTGTAGATATGGAGTAATGTTATTTACTGCAGTGCAAGTCTTGCCTCGTCACACCATCAACTTTTATGGGTTTCCATACCTCATCTTTCCCTTCTCCTTCTCAAATAACTAGTCCTTTGTTCATACGGACACCTAACATAAAAGCTGGAACATTATAGCAACAAATGAAGGCTGCCAGCATCCCAAAGAGGAAGCCTTTGTCAGGCAAGACATTTGAGGCTTTATGTTCTTATTATGTCTTCTTGCCATGATCTGATGACATCACTGTACGAAAGATTAACACACTCCCAGGTTACCATGATTAGGATATCTGTCAGGGGCAGATAGGGGCCACAGCAGCCAAGAGTAAGATCATGTACACAAGACCGCTTTTTCCACCTTATTGCTTCACTGGTTCTTGATTAAACAAAACAGCGGCC
This sequence comes from Perissodus microlepis, assembly GCF_051167445.1. Lineage (NCBI taxonomy): Eukaryota > Metazoa > Chordata > Actinopteri > Cichliformes > Cichlidae > Perissodus > Perissodus microlepis. The sequence continues at coordinate 13,292,717 of NC_140479.1, read as the reverse complement.
TCATAATTACATAGAATTCATACATGCACAACACGAAGCAATGAGGTGAAACTCAAACTGTATATCACAGGAAGGTGTACGCAGAACAATCATGATCAAAAGAAGAAGTTTGCTTTGGAGTAAGTAGGATTTCAGCATTGATTATTCATAACATGATTATTAATAACATCATACACTTGCAGGTGGGACTATTTTTATCAAAGTCACATTACAGACGACTAAATCAGACTAGGCTAAGAACACACAACCAGCTGAGTTGTCATTGTCAACTCTGGAAAAAGGATGTGAACTTTTTTTTTTATAATAATGACGTCTACTTGGAGTCAGGAGCTTAGGTTATTGGACTAAAAGGGTGGGTCGTAGAGGAGCCTTTTCCTATAATTAAAGGCATACAAAGTCTGTTTACTGACTGAAGTCTGCTCTTCTAAAGACTGGCTTGTATGAACCTTGCCTTGATCACAGCATTCACAAGACCTCAGAGGAAGCATTATAGAGATGTAAAGTGCTGCAAAAGGCTGTGAAGCATTTCTAAAGCCTTCTCTGCAACCTGTCATAATCTTTCTTTGTGTCCAATATAGGAAGACACAGAATAAGAATGGTGTTAATGGAAAAGACCGTGGTGGAAATACATTACAGAAGTGGCCTAGACATAACATGATGTCTGACTCCCCACTTTTATCGCTCTCGAGAAGAAGCCTTCAGCACAAAGCCAGAGCAACAAACAAATATTTGTAATGACCCCTAATCTATCTTATCATACATAAAAGGCAAACAGAAGACAATTCTCTAATCTATACTCATCACAAATAAACAAGAGAACGAGGATTGCAACAAAAATGGTCTTCTTAATCCAGCTAACTGAAACCTGGTACTCTATATGCACAGTGTAAAAGTACTTGTAATTCACTATTTACAAAGACTGTTTACACAGGGCCCTCGGCTAATAAGACAGACATCGGAATATATATGAGATTCAACTCTTAGCCTCAAATCAAGTTTCTCACACAAACATTCAATGCTACTAGCAAACTAATTGTTGATTGCAGAGCAGGCAAGCAGAAGGGTGAGGTGACTGTCGGCTGCACACTGCAAGAAAGACTCAAATAAAAGGAGCAACACATGTGATAAAGGCACATGATCATGGATCATAACATGAACTAAAAAGTGGTTGGGAAAAAAGGAGCACTGCACATCAAAATGTGTAGGATATTGGAGAGAGTATCATGGTTTGGGGCTGCGTTGTTACCCCAGTTTCTGGTTTCTTTGAAGGAATTATTAATCAATACTACATAAAGAAATTTTACAGTAGAATTTGAAGACCACAGAACTGATGGAACCAGACAATAACCATACAGGAAAGTCAACAACAGAATGACAAAGACAAAGAAAGGAATTATTACTGGGGAAAGGCCAAGTGAGAGACCTGACCTTAGCCCAAATGAAATGCTGTGACAATGATCTGTTTAATTGAAATGGCTCAGAAATATTGGTGAACTGAAACATGTTGCCTACCAAAATGGTCCTAACTCCTTTCAGCATTGTGTAGCTTTCTTTAGTTGGCGATTTCATCCTTGAAGATTATTTTTACCTCAATGGGATTTTTTGTAACTTTTTGCGATCACGCCAAATTGATCTTTTAAAAAAATAATCAATACATCACCGTAGAGTTTGATACACCTTTACAGAACCTCTTCAGCACTCAGACCCATAAAATGGATTAAATCACGTCCTTCCAACAAAATAATAATCACAGAAGAATAAGACCTGACTTCAACCGATTTTCAATTATCCATTGCCTGAAAGCCGGAGCACATTCCAGTATTGGATATGTCATTTTAACAAGCACTAGCTGACCTGCTCAAGTCTTCTAATGCTGCATTCACTGCACGCCTTGTATTCCGTAAATACAAGCTGCTGACTGGGGAGACTGTCAAGAGGTAATAACAAGTAGAGGATGTTTTTGCAAACTCTGTAATCTGCCACCTGAGTAGCAAATTCATGAACCGTGACAACACAAGCAGCTAATCCTTGTGTCACTAGTCCATGGTGTAAAATTATTTTAATTAGTGAATAATTAATTGTAATGAAAGTTATTCTGACATTAATACAGCATAACACTGTTCTAACTGTAACACAATGATAATTGTTTAGTCACAGCTACTTTATGTTGTGGACAATGACAACATGAGTTTACAGAGAGGACATGCTTTAGCCCCACTTGATACTTTTACATTCTGGTAGAATGTAGTTTATGTTTATTTAAGAGCTATTACATATTTTCATAAACATTTGTCTATAATAGTATATTAAAAAACTATTTAAAAAATGTTTCCTTGGGAACTTTTAAACTTGAATGACAATATAAAACGAATGGATGCAGAAATTAGGGGTTTAAATAATTAAAAGCCTTCAAAAAATATAAAACATTAAAGAGGAATGAAATAACTGATAAATGATCCTGTTACAGTGCAATGTTCTGCTAGGACACCTTGGGCACTGGCATTCATGTATCCTAATTCGATTGAGCATCTGCACTGTGCACCAGAGCAGACCCACCAAAACAACCAGCAAAATCCAACATCCTCGGGATGAGCCCTATATAATGCTACACAGCTATTTTTTCCACACACTTTTGCTACCTGATAAGGGCACGTTTCATTTTCCTACATTTCAATGTCCTCTTTTGGGACGGAGATAACGCCACAATACCTTTGATTATCTTGCTTTGCAACAGGGAGAAGGCTGCGCATCTGAATGACTAAAACATAGCACCCAGTCTCCAACAATAAACCTGCCAAGTGCAAAGTAGATCAGAAGAACGATTGTTGAGAAAGAGGAAGAACAGCCTAACAAATCACCTCATCTATTAGTGAAATTTTCTTAAGGGTAATAGCTTTGAATTATTCATTTATTAAAGTGTTCAATCAATCCATTCAAAGTCATTCCACTATCAAGTAAAATGAGACTACAAGACAGGGGTCTTGAGCATTAATTGTGATTAATGTATCCCCTGTAACTTTTGTAAAACAGTTTGCTAAAATTAGCAATGGCCACTATAAGCTACCAGTCCTACCACACCGGGTGGCGTAAGCAGTGTCTCCAATTTATGTGACCGCACACCACTTTTATCCCTTGCCCCTCATCCCATATATTGAGATAATAGCCCACATTTTGCCTGATTCTAGTTTTCAAAAGTCAACGCTGCAGGAAATACTGTTTTCTTTGGTCTATTGGTCTTGAAATGGAATAAATTTGCTAAATGCAAAACTTCTAACCTGCACAATTTATGTGGTTTATTTTGAAGTTGAATACAGTAAAATTTCAGACCATCTCTCAGAATTCATAACATTTCCCACATTGTCTAGTTCAAACATTATTTAATTTGTTTGTCACCTCTGACCCAAAAATCACCTCCTTGTTAAGTTACATAAATTTGCCTTGAATGGAAAACCATGACTAGGTCTGTTTATTTTATTTTTTGTTTTGTTTTATTTTATTTTGATTTCCTTTCCTTTTTTGTTTTTGCTGTAACCTTGACTAAAAGATTCAAAGTGCAGTTGTAATAATGGGTCAGAGGGTTAAGCAGCAAGTAAAATAAATGTTGTTAATTCTTTTGTTGGATAATTTGAAAAGCAATTTTTTTTATCTGAGGGTCTTTGCATGTCTGTCCTGTTCAAAATCAAAAACACCAATTTTACCCTATTAAATGCTGTTCACTTAGTGAGCACTCACTGTAGCCAGACACTTCAGGAAATCCTAATTTTTCTTCAAAATAGCCTTAGCTACAATCAAACTGATTTCTCCACTGTATTTTTACATATTTTTATTTTTATGCATTCTTACTAATGTCAAAGCTAACTTTCTGTATTGATCCAAAGTGAAGCGAACTTGGGGACAGAAATAACTTCTCTGCTGCGAGAACAAAAGCATGTCGTGGAATAAACCCGGAGGATGCTCATTATTTCTGTGTGGGGGTTAACAGCATAAATAGAGGCAGCTGCAAATGGATGTAAACAATAAACAATCTGTTTAATCACTTTACCACTTCTTGATTTTGCTCCACAGGTTTAACCCATCTTGTCCGCCTCACCAGCATTACATTATCCTTTTTAATTAGTTGTGTGTCTGTGCTCCTCTCTTTCCATCATGGAATTAGGTCATTAACCCGGGCTTGTGTCTCATGTCAGTCTACTGTATGTAGAGGAAGGATATAGCCACTGTGACATCGCTGATGGGTTTTGAACTTAGCAGATATGCAACAACAACAAAATCAGCCCCAATTTATAAAACATATCCAAATTCTTGAGTTATTGAGAAAATCATTACATAAAGTTGTGGTTAAGAGGATAATTAGCTGAAAATGTGTTACATTCGTGGCTGAAGTTGGGCATTTGAACCTTTGAGTCTATGGGGACTGACCAGGTTTTAGAGCCACTCTCAAGTGGCCTTTAGAGGAAGTGCAGTTTTTGTCACTTCCGTGGTGAATTCATTTATTTTAACGCTGCAGGTTGCTTTTCTTCTGTCATACAAAAAATGACAGGTTATCATTTAATTGATGGGTTTTTTTATCACTGACTGCAAAACAAATAACGCTGAAAACCGGTGCTGTTTCACTTCCTCACAATAGTAATCGATGTATCATCGCTCCCTGGATACATCGTTGGCGTGTTTTACCATGCCTGCTTCAGCACGAGTGTGACACAGCTGATTATCAGCTGTCTCACATCAAAGTGGTCATAGCTTCGCTTCTGCTTTTGCTATGATTTTGAGGAGGCTCCACTTTTTATCCTGCTGCAGAGGGTGGATTTGTCAGCATTAATGCTGTAATTAAGCTCATAATGGATCATCTTAATTGCAACATATTTTTAATGAATGACCAAATGGAGGAGGCTATCTTTGGCATGACAAAGTTTAAAGCTTAATTAGTTTCAACATGGCGCAAACTGACATGCTGCCTGGCATCACACGCTTTAACAGGATAGGCTTATTATTTCCATCCTCCAGAATAAATATAATGAACGTACTCTCTGCCAGGCAGAAATGACTTGTGATAGGTATAACCATGACTATAAGGAAAATAGCTTAAAAACCGAAAAGTGACACTATATGGAGGTCCTACATCAAAGTGGCAGCCTGTTGCTACGCCTTCAAAGGCAGCCATTATATCCCAGTCAGTAAAACTGTGGCATTTTGTGTGATTACATAGACTGCACACCCCTGCCTCTCACTATTTCATATTCTTCTCCTTTAATCTTTTTTTCCCTCGGAGTTAATCATCATATGGCTGATGGCTTTTAGAAACAGGATGTGGGGAGGGTGCAGGACAGGACCCAAGCACGGGATGACCCCTTTATCAGCATTGAGCAGACAGCGCTTGGGCCCAAGTTCTCGACTAAATGATTTCCCTTGAGAGTTGTAGTTCTGGCACCGAGTCAGACTCGGCCTGATGTCACACACAGTTTTGTGGAGGTTACTCGACCCTTCTCAGGCTTTCCCAGAGACTGGGCCGTGGGAAGACGATGCATATTTTATCACCAAGATCTCTGCGCTGTCTGCGAAAAATTATTCAGAAGCTGATTTAAATTGTGCTGTAATTGGGAACAGGATACTGCAAATGTCTTCAAAACATTCTTCATTTCATTCTTCTCTTAGATTTTCTTTTTTTACAACAGACTGATTGTGACACTTCTGAGTGCATGGGGACTTGTGGAATTTCCCCAGCTGGATGAAGGACGGGCTGGTAGCAGAGTCAGCTGGAGCTTTTCAAAAATAATGGTCAATATTGGAGAGTAAACAAAGCAAAAAAAAAAAGCTCCAATAAAAAGTGACTATTATAGTTGATGTTGGCATACCTTCTCAATATTCAAAAGTTTAAGTGATAAAAGGTTTTTTTGTTGCCATATATACAGTACAGTAGATTGTAGCTAAAGAGTACTTTTAACCTTTGCTCTAAATTCTTAATGTCTGGTTTGTTTTTCAGGCAAAGAATCCTCTGAAAGACTTGGACATTAAATTTCCAGCAGCAGCAGCATGAAGACAAAATGAATTAAAAATGATTTAGAAACACACCGTGTGGGAGAATGTTAGAAGCAATGTGTTTCTATCCTTATAAAAATGTAAGACCAGACTAATTATTTTCACACCAAAAAGGCTTTGTTTTCTTGCCAAATGTGGGCTCCGTTGTAGGGAGCTGGTAAAATCCCTCTTAGGTTTTATAAGTTGCCCACTGCACTGCTCATTACAATCCAAAGACATCCTTTCTGTAATATATCTGGTTGATTTCCATACACTAAGCAGAAGACCACAGAATATGTTTTCTGATACAGAGTGGGAACTTCATTAATTTATTGATTTTGCTGTCAGAGACTGTATTTTAATATAAATTTAAGGGGATAAAGTTGCATTTATTCATGCTGCTGCATTCAGTTTCAAGCAAAAATATTACAACGTAGGAACTTTACATGAATAACCTGGAAGATGCTTTTTCAAAGATATTTTCACCATTTACAGGAGACATCAGAACGCCGCTTACATAACAACCATGAGGCCAAAAATAATCTAATTGCTGCAGGACTCATACTACTCAGCAGCTGTTATTTATCAGATACCAATGCACTTATTTCTGAGTATCAGCAGCAACAGCAATAACAGAACTAATATGGCCTTTGCATTTGAATCGTTGACAAGGTCTGTATAAAATGATGATTTCGATTATGGAAGCTTTGCATCTGGGAATGTGTGCCACTGTCAATCAAAAGAAAAACGTGCTATTATTAAGGATAAAGCATTATGGGATAAATGCATCCACTTAAAATGGTTATTGATTAAAACGTCCCCAATGCTGTTAAAGATGCTTTATTTGATTTTATGCCACTGAAATGACACCAATACCATTAAGACAGAACTACAGGAAAAAAATGTACTTATGACCATATTTTCGATATACTCTGCAATTACATTGTAAAGTTAGCTTTGCCAGGTTAGCAGAGTAAAATACCAATATACTGTATATAAAGGATGGACATGGCCACCATGCCATCAGCAGTTTTTTTTTTTTTTTTTTTTTTTGGGTCAACACTGCATTTTGAAACCTCCTCTTTAGCACTTTCGCTATTGCCGTTTAGTTTACATTTATTTGAATCCCTAAACTACGCCAGTGTTAATTTTCACTGTAGGTTAGCAAACCTGGTTTGTAAGCTGTATTCACAACCTGAGTGCAACAACCTGCAATTTAATTTTAGGCATATTAACAAAATAATGACTGAAATTGAAGCGTAACCTTCTTGGATGGTCTGTACCACACAGCAACCCATTTTTATCAAGTAACTGTAAAATAATGATCATTTTAAAAAAGAAAAATCTCTTTAATTAGCAGACAGCTAGCAGGTACACTAGCTTGCATCAGCACTCCTGCCAGTCACAGTGACCATACTTAAGTGAGCCTTATAAAAGATGAGTTATTAAAAAACTTCATCCCCCCATAAAGAGTTATGTTATGAGTTTTAAACTATCCATAGAGACCAGATTTTTGTACCAGGTTGTAAATATAATTTCTAATGCTGTAAAGTTGTGTATTTTAACCAAAAAAAAGAGAGTAAGGCGATTGACTGGTGTTTCTGCTTTGCTTTATTTTTTTTTATTTATTTTTTTTTTATTTTTTTTTTGCCCCAAGGGTTGGCACTTTATTTACGTGTTAACTTCGGATGCTACATGCATGCAGACCAGGATGCATATTTCCATCCATTTAAAATCTGGTCTTTGTGTTTCATTCAAAAGGCTAGAAAAATATCAGACTGTTTCCTGTCGAATGGTCCCCTTCTTCTGTAATTAAAAGTCCTTAAATTCTCAATTCATTTGGCATACACTGTCAAATTCCAGAAGTGTTCTCTCTGCAGCCAACATCTCTTAGCATGGGCTAATGCGCAAGATCAGTCTAATTGCCCCACTTTTCACAATCATCCATTTCTTTTGTCCTGTCCAGAAAAGCGTGTATTAATATAATGCTCCATATATTGCCTAATACAAAGTCAAAAAGATTTTGACAGTCAGGACGAAACTCATTCCATGATTGAGAAAATTACTTTTTATGCTTCAGAGAAACTAGTCTGCAAGAAATAGAGGTCAGAGCTTGAGCTGTTGGGGGTCCTTGAAGCTCGGGGAAAAGAAGTGCAGTATGATTTTTCAAAAGATACCTAAAAACTATTGTTTCCTTTTGATGTCTTGCTGTGTATACATGCACATGGAACATGCACAATCGCAAAGACATAAGAAATTTCCTGTTCATCACATTTTGTATTATTTTGAAATTATTTCAGGGCTTTTAGATTAGTTCCTTTTAATGTTACAGCTGCTCATTTTTAGGAATACGCGTCTTTTAACCTCTTTTCCCTCTCCACACAAACCATTTGCTGCTTACAAAATAATCAAACAAATGTAATCTTACATGTCATGTTGCTCTTATGGCTTGCTTCCAAAATTTTCAATTCAAGGCAGCAGAGTGAAAATCCTTCAGAGCTTTTGACTCTAAAGCAGAGCAAAGATGTGACAGGCTGGGTCTGTCTGATTTTACTACACTGAGGTTAATTTTAGGGATGGTTATTTCCTGAGGCGAGCCAAAGTCATTTATATTTATTAAAGACTAATTGTTGTGCGAAAGTCAAGGGCAGAAGCAGATTTTCTTGGCAAGAGATGGGCTGTTGTAAGAAACTTGTTTGGTTTTTTTTTTTTTTTTGTCTTACCCTGGCCTCTGGATTCAGCCATCACTGAGTCATTGCACAGTTGGCTTTCCGGCTTTTGAGACATGTAAAAAGTTCCAAAGATGTGTTAAAGTCTCTACTGAAGTGAAGCATCAGATAATCTATGTACACATTTTGTCCTGAAAAAAAATCTTGTAAAATAGGAGAATTTTATATTCTGTCTCAGTGTTTGCAAATTACTTGGGCTATTATCTGCTCAGTTGTGTGGATGGTTGGTTTTTTATGACTTACTGACAAAACAGTTACATGAAAAATTGACTGAATTTACACCACTGCTCCTAATGCCTTTAAATAACAATTATTGAATAATATTAGGAGGAAGCTTCCTCCTCTGCACTTGACTTGGATGGAGATCCTTTGTTTTCATGCTAGTGTGGGAGTCACTGCTGCTGTAGGATAATTTTTTCCACTGTCCCACAGTGATGTTACCAAAGGCAGTCAGGTGGATGACACAAGCACTCAAAGACGTGAGATTACTCAACATAGGCAGGCAGCGGCACCATAAAGGACAGATGTTGTCCAATTCTAAATGACAAGACGGCACCACTCAATTATATGACAAGGTCAAAGACAGGGCAGCAGAGGGAGGGACGGGGCAATATACCAAATGGATTCTCAGTATTGTAGATAAGACTTTGAGTGCTGTGCAGCCACCCACATGATTGTATTACTTTTATATCCCAACAGATTGTTGTGTAGCTGAGATATTGTGGCACTAGTTGGTTGTTTCTGTCCGTAGCTATTAAACACAGCATGCAGTGTAAAAGTTGGACCGAATAAAACAATTGCTATGATTGTATTAAGAATTAGATTGATATACCACAGGGAGAAGATCCTAGGCGTAAAATACAAAAACTACTACTGTCATGCAGATGTATTAATCAGTTGTGTCACTCCATAGGCCTTTTATGCAAATGCACTTGAGTTTTGAGTTGTTTGCTAACCTGATTGCCAAAAACAAGAATTTCAAGTTTAGTGTCCGCTCTGCTTACTGTGTTAATTTGATTGGTGCAATGTCGTTGCCACTGGGCGCTGTGGTTATGGTGTCACAAGCAATTACACAACTCAAGAGCTGACACACAGGGCATTTTCAATTTGGGAAGAGAAGTGAAAGTCAATAGCAGACTCCAAACTATAAAAACCTACCGGTATGAGGTGTAAAATCCAAAGCTGATAGATGCAAAATGTGCCAAAGTTTGGTGCAAATCCGATCTGTGTAAAGCAATGAGGAGAACCTCCTCAATGTTCTTTTTTTATTTATGGGTTTTCACCATTTCAGGCTTGAATGGTGTTCTTTAATCATTTTCTGCCAACTTCTTGAATAGTTTAATGGCACCAAACTGGATAAATAACACCACCAACTGTATCTCAATGAGCCTCTTAATGCTAATTTCTGCTTTATTTGGACACAACACTGGCAAGTGATTTAAGTACTCTCTACATAATAAGTAATGTATATTGTTTCATGAAACATTATACATAATGATGTTATTCATTAAGTCATGTTGTGATCAAGCGACAACCCATGAGGGTAAAATATTAAGCCAACATGGAAGCACCTAAATTGCTGCACCTCAAATGGATCACGTGAGTATGGCTCCAAATTTGACTACTGAGCTTTGTTCCCCTTGCATTACTAACGAAATAATTTTGAATGGTACCACATTATTACCGCTGGACTAACAATGCATTTGTTTGACCTATAGTAGCAGATCATAGGTGAGGAAGCTTGTTTGGGTTGTAACCTGCAGGTCTGTACTGCAAAAGAAAAGGAAATACATCCTCTAAGCGGTCAGTCCACTGCTACACAGGAAAGTGCAATTTATTTCTGTTTGCACCAAAAAAAGATACATTTTATCATCTTGTGTCATGTTTGCAATGCTTCCAGTGACCAGACAAGTGAAGTCAAGACATGAAATCAAAAAGAAATGATTTCCATGTCAGATTCAGTAAAATGAGCATTTTCCTATATTCCTCATGGAGTGTAAAAGATCAGGACATTGCTCACATCGAACTGGTCTGAAAAAAGCAATATGGTAGTTTTCTCTCACGGTAAAGGTTATATGCTTATTTTCCAAAGAAAATTGACCCCCCCAACCACCACCACCATACACACCCCGCGTCCTCATACTGTGTCTTATAAAATGCAGTTACATTTTCATACTTCAATCAGAAGGATATTTTCAAGTGCAATTCCAACTCTGCTGCAGTTTTCATTTCCTGTCATAAATGGTAGACTTGAATTTGTGTCCGACCAGCAGGCAAAGATTACTAGACCAAAAATAATGAGAGCCTTTTGCTACCTGTCAAATATGCGCTGTCCAGACGTCCACAAGAGAATAGAAACCTTCACCATTTATCCCAGAGCCACCTGTCACCTAGCATTTAACTTGTATGTGATGTGGCACCTCAATTTTTTCACCTCAAATGCATTAAGACATATTCTTTTATTATCTCATTTCAAAGCAGGCGCCTATTCAAATCAAATTATACTTTGTACAGGACTGACAGTTGTCTGTGAGAGGCTGGTGCAGGTAGTTGTTAGCCTGGTGTTACAGAAGGAGGAGATCATAGATGGCTAAAATCTGCTGTCTCTGATGCCCTGAGGCATTAGCCAGGCTGAGTCACCATTCTTTCTTATTGTTGACTATATCCGGTAGCGCATGTCCAGGGACATGGAAGATAAATCCACAAATAGTACACAATGCCAGTTCTAGGGATTCTCAGTAGGCTTCCAACTGTGAACTGAATCCACTTCTGCCAAGGTTAGGGTGGTGAGTGGAGGGGGATAATGACATCTGAGGTAAGGTAGATGCTGGATTGGGTCATTTTAAGGTTTTAAAAAAGGAATCTATAGGAAACTAAAAAATCTGGCTTGAATTATTTAATAAAAAGTTAGACTCAGATCTTGAATGACAGTCTCAGCATGAGCAGTGCTTTGATGGTTGGATAGCCAGAATCACTGGTGGAGTTGGAGGAAGCAAGCCTGTGGTTATTTAGTGATAAATGGAAATCATCCAATGCAGACTGAAGACAATTCGGAGACAGGCCTAAGGTGGAGCCGGGGGCATAAAAAAAAAAATTGTGTCATATGCCAAAAAAGGGGAAAATAATGGATATTGAAATACTGAACAGGAAAGATGATGTTTTTATTGTCCTGTGGCAATCCACTAATGATGGTAAGTCTGAATGCCATCAGCAACAACAGTCTGAGTTTTCCAGTAAAGAGAGAACCACTGCTCAGCATTCCCCCCCATTTTTTCACTAAAAACTTTTTTTAATGAAGCTTAGAAGCAAATGCACACAGGAATATACTATACAGAGCATGATGATTCAACAAGTATATCTCCCTAGAGATGAGAAAGTTACAAAGTACTGTTTTGCTGCATATGCACTGTTGTTGCTTTAGTCTCCGATTGATTTACACCATTTAAACCATGTGGCTTTGTGCTTTCGGTGATGCATTGTTTGACAAATTTGATTCAGAGTGACAAGATTAAAACACAGCAGCCAAATATTAGGCTTGTAATCTTGGGAGTGAATGCTGAGGGGTTAAACCAATCGAGACATCTACAATGTCTTCGTCTAGACATTGTAATTGTGGTTTGAAGAATGGAATTCTATGATGAACAGAGTCCAATGATGAGATCAGCTCATCAAAACAACAAATATATATGATATTACATACAGAGTGGAGATGATTATCGATTCCTGAAACTGCAGAATTGTGCTGTGACTGAGGAAAAATAGGCTCCAGCAGCTTTATTAGGTCTCTTTATAATCATTTCCAGCATATGATAATAGGCCCTCATTGCACAGAAAAAATTGCATGTGAATACATAAAGTAAATCAAGTTTGAGTCAGAAAGTTTGGCCTGTAAACAGGCAATGGATGAATAAGTGGTAATTGTCCTTCTTGCTAAATAAGGTTTGTTTACAACCTGCCTGATTGTCTGGCTGTTTGCTGTGTGTGCCCCCTGGGACCTCTTTTCACCAATTTAGACTCCTATAATTAGAGAAAAATATGTCCATGAATGCATCACTTTGATGAAAAATAGGTGTGCTTCTCGTTGAACAAGAAGCACAACTAAAACAAATTTATTATTATTAAAACTGTACAAGAAAAATGATGGTGAACCAGCATGCACAACATCATGACCCTGGAACAGACTCGCACACAGTCATTGTTATTATCCATCTGCAGTGACAAGTCCAAATGTGTGAAAAATATTTTTGACATGTTCAGACAAACCTGAAAGAACTGTTTCTGAAATCTGGCCATGAATTAAAATTATAAACATTTACTGTATATAAATCAAAAGGGATTTATCAACAACATCTGGTGAAGGACACATATGTTTGTTCCTATAAGTGACATTCATGTTGTCAAGCTATTTCATTCATTTTGAAGATGGAACAGTTTGGTCACATCATAACCACTTGCCTATTTTCCTGTAGAGCCTCTTCATGCAACAGTTAACTTCCATCACAGTACTGACACATAAACTCTGGCAGTGTCCTCTAGGGTTTAATCCACAGTGGCCCTGCTCCACAATCCAGAGGACCCAAAGTACCCCCTGCCAATATTCCAGTGCATCCCACAGATACTCATTTGGATTTGGATTTGAGCTGGTGCTCTATAATGAGTTGATTGAGTTATTGCTGTGCAGTTTTTCTGGGCACATCGTCCTGCTGGAATAGGCCACTTCCTTGGGGTGTGGGCTTGGTTTACAACAATGCTACGGTTGATCAGTGTGAATCCTTAAAAATGGGTCGCTACAAATTTCCAGCAAGAGCTGGGAACTGTTTTTAGTAATATTAAAGAAAGGTTCAATTATATTGTTCAATAACATTTTCAGTAAGACACTTGTGCTGTTTATCAGCCATGGTCTTTGTATAGACAAAAAAATGTTATTTTCTTTTTAATCATATTTTGCAACACTGGAAACCAGACTTTGCTGCAGAGGAAGATATATCATGCTTAAAGTACTTTGAGTGTATATGTTGATAGCCAAATTGTTGAGAAAAACACGCTCACACACAAATTCCAACTCATTGAGAAAGCAGAGAAAGTGCCTAATAAATGCAGCCCAGTCCAATAAAGAAATGCATTACCATGCATGCTCAGCAAGATGAGCGACCAAAACATAGAACAAAGGGAGTGCTAAGGATGCCATTTTATGCCTCAGCTAAATTTGCATGAAAAGTAATTATGTGCTATAATGGCAATTTTCAAACATTTCTGATAAAGATGTTTTTAAGCATCAGGTTAGACTCAAGATCAACAACACATGTTCAAGACATTCCTGGAAAACTTGGCTACAAATCACCTTGGATCAATATCAGATGTTCAGTCAGTTGGTCATAATGAACAAAAAAGAGGAGCCGTTGCTGAAATCAGCCATATGCGTATCATGAAAATGCAACAAATGCTATGCTATGAATGGCATCACTCTGTGGAACTCTAGTGTGTGTGATGAAAATGGTTCCTGATAGGATCTAATAGATACACCAGCAATACAGTAATCGGATCAGTGGACAGTGATGAGTGTGGTGACAGCAAATGCACTGTAGTCGCATCCATACAAAATATGTGCAACAAAGAGCATCCAGGAGATGCTCAACCATTAACTGTTGTGAGAAACTGTTAGAGGCTGATGTGTAACACCCCTTTCAACACTTGGGATACAGATTTAAATGGTTACCTGTGTGTTGGGCCAATAGCTGAGGTTCGACTACTGGAGCAGAGTGGATGACTAATGAAACGCTCTGAGAACTTGGTTTGATCAATTTGTATTCACAATTAAAGAATCTCACATACATACAATGAGAACAATAACAGCACATGAAAGGAAAAATTGGGCCCAAGTCATGGAAAATAATAAACAAAACACACACAACCCCGGGGGATTTGACTCAGTCTCTCTCTCTCGTGTCAGCCGACACCCTTAAGTGTGAGTCCAGCAATGAGGATTCTCTTTGCAGGATGTGCAAAGGAGGAGTGACGTGCAAATCTGTCCTACCACTTAAGTAGAGTTTGTACAGTTCACGGTTCGTCCAAAGAATTTAGTTCTCTTCTTAAAGCAATCATCTCAAGGATCCTGGAGGGGTGGCTCGCCATCTTTGGACTGGATCATCACTGAACTGTACTCCCAAGTAAAAAAACCTGACCTGTATAACACAGTCAGAATAACATTCAAAAATCTATATTTAGTCATTTATACATATATCCTTTCTTATGTTTCGTTCATACATACTAACAAATCTGCATTTTACCTTTCCAGTATACAGAAAGAACGACAGAATATTCCAAAACATAGACAATGATAACTTCTTACCAAAGTAACCAATAAAATGGGCTCCCCTGGAGCTTCAAAATGGCGATGGTGAAGCGTTGTAGCACAACTACAAAGAAAGATAACCCCATTTTCTTTAAACTGTATTCACCTCACAATGAACACAATTAAGGCTTGATATTGGAACATATCAACATCTACAGCATACATATAACTTACAATCTTTATATGCATCGTCATAGGAAGCTAACAAACTCTAACATACAGTTAAATCCTTACAATCACACATGTACAGCCACATGGCTAATAGCAATAGCCGCGATAGCCGCTAGCATGTCATCGTTAGGGGCTTAAACTCACAATATTCTTGTTCACAACAAATTAACTCACCCAGAAGAATCCAAGCAGTTACAAACTCCTTTCTGGTTAACAACAATTTCCAGATAGTTTATTTCCACCGTACAATCCGACTGAATAAAACAACCACGTTTTCCACTTGGGAAACCCGGACCTTTCTTCCTCTCCCTCTCTCCTGATATCCGTAGCTGCTACGCAGTGAACGGCAGGAGGCGGTACTTCCCCCTGTATACTTCAAGGACCATCAGGACATTATAGACATCTTCTATTTTATTAATTCTCAACAAAATAATTTAACTTAATAAAACTTAACAGTGAACTCAAAATACTAACATCACTCATACCACACTAAAACCCTTAGTAACTCTCCAGGGTTACAGATGCATCTAGAAGAAACCAAATAAGACAAAGACAAAGACACTGTGTGTATCTGAGTCGAGCACTTTGCAGCGTCACACAAGGCATCGAAGCAGAGATAGGCACAGGGCCAAGCAGCAACCCCACCAACTGGAGCTGCAACACTCAATTAGACTGACATCTGTCAGGGAAATACTTCATCTCAATCTGAGATAATTTAACATGAGTTATGGACAAGTGGGAAGCCGAGAGAACATATTGCAGTTGTGTTCAGCCCTGATAAAGCTTCTCAAGTAATTAGATTGTTTGATGTGTCTAAACAGTATCCCAGTCCACTGGGTCAAAGGTGAAAAAGTTGGACCAGCTCATTACTGGCACAGCATAAACTTTATGTAGGGAGAGATTGTTTCCTAAGCAGTGTTTCACATTTTATTGGCTTAAGATTTTTACAAACATATGGTCCGTTTGTTCAGTAAATTATTCAAGAACATAATGGGAAAGAAAATTAACTGTGAAATGCACGGCTGTCTGCAATAATCAATAGTTTATTTTAATGTCGCT
This sequence comes from Perissodus microlepis, assembly GCF_051167445.1. Taxonomy (NCBI): domain Eukaryota; kingdom Metazoa; phylum Chordata; class Actinopteri; order Cichliformes; family Cichlidae; genus Perissodus; species Perissodus microlepis. Next base: position 13,276,391 of record NC_140479.1, on the reverse strand, counting down.
ACAAGAAGTTTATTGTTTATCTGCATCATCTTCCAGAAATTATATTTCTATTATGGCATCACTACTGCACAATAAAAGCTAGCAAATAATTAGCTTGTTTCTCAGGGATTTATTGCAGCAAGCAATTGCACAAACAGATCTCGTTCAGGTGCTGCCTGGAAAGACACTAAAATGAGACATTTTATGACTGTGTTTTTGTTGTACTGTTACAAAAGGATCCTCAATCATTAAGAAAACAAAGTTTGAACTTATGAGCATCGATGAGCAATTCCTCCTTTGTTTTCCAAAGCCTGTAAAACTCCACAGCCTCTGTTGAAACTCCCCTCATGAAATCAAATCACTGCTGCCTGGTAACCACAACCAACAGGCTTCGTTCTGCCTTCTTTTGCCAGTCTTTTACCTTCCCATCAGGACAAATGTGTTTGCCAGCAAAGGCAGACAGCAGCAACCCCATGAGCCAGCCTCCTACGATTAGCTTCTCTCTCTCTCTCTGTTTCTTTTTCCTCTACCCATCGTCCTGTCGTTCCTCCTCCATCTGTCTGCGTTGGCACATACGCGTTGATGTTATCCACCAAAAAAATGTAGTGGTGTGTGAAGAAAGGCTGCCCCTGGGTCCATCACAAGACATGAATGAGGCCATCGTTTACTTCCACAATTGCACATGAACATTTCGGGCTTACTGTTGCTTGCTCCAAACTTGAGTCTGTGTTTTTATGTACAGAAGTAGGTTGAGCTGTAATCAACTTAGCCAAGATCTACCACGGGGAGCCTTTTCCTCCCAGCACGTCTTTCCTCTGGCTGGCTACTACTTCAGACAAGGAAGTCGGTATAGGAAGGAGTTGGTTTTAATAGGCATGCCTCCACCAACTGTGCATGTGTTTTCTTCTCTGTAGCACCACTGCGAGCACGCGGTAATATTGGCAGTTTGACATTGTTACAGCAGATTCTGACATGAGGAGGCCTACACAAATTAGATTTTTTTCAAAGTGCCTGGCATGTGACCCTTTTTTGCTTGACCCAGTTTTATAAATGGTAATTGAGATTTTAGAGCAGAAATTCAGTGGCTTCACTGTCGTTGAGAGGGCTGTTTCTTGAAATGCATGACCTCAATGTTTTTATTGTGCTGTCTATAATTTATAGATTTAGTTCTGGCTAAGAAGAAAACATTCCGTGTTTGATTGACTCAAGTTTCTTTTGGGGTTTTATGCAATAATCAAAAGCAGTGCCCTAGAGAGAAATATTTCTGGGAGAGTGGGCAGTTAAGTATTTATTAGTGACAGTCATAACACAACACACAATAGGCAGTAAGTACGTAAAACAAAAATAACAATGCACTGGAACACATTCAGTTACAAGTCTTTGGTTTTTGCATCAACTGAAAAACCCAATTTATGTCCACTTATAAAAACTCTTCATTACTCCTTATATAGGAAATAGTCAATACCCTTTACGTTAAGAGGGGTTTGATTACTTATGCTAACTGTAAATGCCATGCACTGAGACCCTCTGCATTAGGCGCTGTAGGAAATTCTTCAGAGAAATACATGCTGCTTTTTCCACTCCATTGTCATGATTGGGGCACTAGAGTTTAAGAATCTGAGCACGAGCCAGCCAAATGAACCAGTCATGTGATGACACAGACAGCTGCTGGCACTCTGGACCAACCTATAAATTTTGCACAAACATGAGCATTCTCAATTTAACTTTGCGGTGGAAAAGCGATTTAAGCCTTCAGTTACCAAACTTTTTATTTGTTTTTTATTTGTTTATTAAATCAAATTTGAGTCATGGTTCTATATATGCTCGCGAGACTAAGCAAGTATTGTGCCTGTTTTGTCTTGCTGACCTGAAACAACAATCTGCTCAGATCCAGTCGGGATTTCTGCAGACACATTTTATACATGCGGCTTTTTCTCATTCCATTGTGGTGATATTTAGGACACTAGAATTTAAGAATTTGAGCATAACATGAATATTGAATATTCTTCCTGTTAAAGATTACCATGCTTTTATATGTGTAATCCCCTTTCAAAATATAAGCTTGCTGACTTTTGCTTTTAGCCTAAATTGTACCTTTTTTTTTTACAAAGCTATTAAAGTTACTATACGCCTTCACCCGTAGTTATTATTTTTTTGATTTTACAGCTAATAATTTATGTGCAGTTATAACTTGAGCAAAATAGCACAGCTAACATTTGCATGCACATTTGCCACAGCCTTTAAAGTTTCATGTTAATGTGCTAACAGTTGCTAATTCCTAAACATTATTCTGAATTATGGATGTGTGTGGGTCTCTTACGAATCTGAATATTTAACATTAAAAGAACCTTTAATTATACATTTCAGAATTAACCAATATCTGTGACAATGTCAGTGTGCACTTTTGCACTTGTCCCTTAATATTACAATACTTTTTTTACATGCTTATTTTCTGTGATTTGGTCTGTCTGAGGTAACATTGCTAGCATTATGTTAGCATTATGTTACAGTTAACATCAAAGCAATTTAGCAGGTTAAGGCAAATACACAGGCATAGTTTTCCCCAATTTCTTTTATTAATTTGAAGGTTTAAATATTGTTTGCTGCATATTGTTGTTGTTTTTTTTAACATGTCACGGAGAGCACTGTAAACTACTCACCTCTGCAAACTCAAAATGTTTGCTATCAACCACCTCCCAGGATATTCGAGCCATAATACCTGATAATATCACATAAGCACTTCTGTCCAAACATCTCCTGCCTAGGGCAAACAGATCTGAACAACTCTTGTAATCCAGATTCCTCATTCTGTGCATTTCTATGCATTTTATTCCCTTTTATCAGTGCAACAGCGAGCGAGCCGGAGCGCTGCCAGTTCCTTCCTGAGGAAATCAGAAATTCTGTGCAAAACACAGCGACCTGCATATTTACCTCAGTCAGGATGTGAATGAGAACCTTCACTGCTTCCAAGCAAAGGTTTGGCTCAGAAAACTGGATGATAAGCTAAGCACTCATTCTTAGCGTCCCACCAGGTGGTGAGAGGTAAAAAGGAAGCTTAATCGATCCTTGAGAATGAAATCCGAGGGCCTCAAAATCAAGCCAGTGGGACAGTTTTTCTGTCTGGCAGCTCACTCCTGCATAAATATACTGCTGAGTGCATATTTCAAAGTGGGTCAAACCAAGCAACTAGAAATTAATGATCAATCAGTGAGAACCTGAGCTCACAGTTCACTGATGACTTGTCACTCCGTCAGACATGTTACATTTCTATACATGGATTCTTCTTCAGTGGCATATAAAAGTGATGTAAACTCATAAGTCAGTGAAGCCGAAGGCAAATTATTCAGATTTTGAATGTCTTTAATTTTCAAATGTCCTCTTTCCTCAACACACACTATTGAGAAAAAAAATTAGTAAAAAAGGAAAGATAGATAAGTCAACCGAAGTGGAGCAGCTTATCAGGCTTTCATATTGTCACATTCAAGGTTCTATGAACCTATGGGAAGCAAAAAATAAAAACAGCACTTTGAGAGGGGGAAACATTAGAAAGTGGAGTTATTAATTCCAGTGTCAGACCTGCGGTACTTTTTGCCACAGGCAACAACAAACAAAGTCCAAAGCAAGCCAAAGACACTGCTTTATAAAAATACAAAAGATACTTGCCTTTTCTATTCTGACTACATTCCGGCATGTAAAGGCATTATCATCTTACAGAAAATGTATTTCAACTTTCAAAAATGTCTTGACTTTGTTAACTGGCCTGTGTAATCCCACTATTGTTTGGTACAGTAGGTAAAGTCATGCTGTACCTTCTAGGATCGTTACATAAGAAGCTCTTGTAATTACAACAACTATCATAACAGGGAAAGTTGTTACGCGGATAATCCTAGAAAGAAAGTCTAGAAAGAATTCCATTCCTACCAACATAGCCTTCAATCTACTTTTTTTTCCTCTTTGTTTGTTTTTTTCATCTGAGTTGAATGATGGTTCTATATATGCCTGCAAGATTAATCGCGTATTTATGCCTGTTTCTTCTTGTTGACCTGAAATGAAATCCTGGAGCTTCATTAAGATGACTGCTGAGTTGCAAGGACTGCAAAATCCTTTCATTCAGTGAGTTGTTTCTCAAATGTTAATGTGGTGCACAGTACAACGTGAGATGTAGTGCAGTGAAAAAAGTGTTTGCCCCTTCTTAATTTCTTACTTTTTTGCATACATTCTCACATAAGATCAAGTAGCTTTCTCCCCTTAAATGAACTCATTTAAACCTACATTTTATATTTACTTTGGTTGTCTACATGTAATATGAAAACCTGTTTGATCTGAAACATTTGAGTGTCACAAATATGCAAAAAACGAAGGCATCGGGAGGGGTGCAAATAGTTTTTCACAGCACTGTAAAAAAACACACAGTACAGATGTTTTAAATTTGCACTATAAATGATTTGATGAAGGTTTTTTTCTGATTACTGTGTAAAAACCCTCTTATGTTTCTTTTTAGAACAAACTTTTCAAAGTGTTTTATATTTCAACTGAGCAACTGAAGTGTAGATGGGAACAGATGTTTTTCTTTATCTCACTAGTTTAAATGGCGTTGTTTTAAAATGTGTTTACAGCAAAAGACTGAAGCCAGAGAGTAAGCACAACAGAGTACAATTTCAACCATCATGCAAAATGATAACAAAACTCAATACTGTACAGTCCAGCATAGAGAATAAATAACACTTTTCTATGCGAGACCATTGCTCAGTGTGTAGTGAATGCAGTATGAAATGCAGTATGTGAAAGAACAACAGCAGATACATTTGAAACAAAGCTTTCCTTCTGCATATGTTTTCCTTTTCTTTGCATACAATCTGTCAGGGGTTAGGGCCAGTGTTAGGTTCATATCTACACCTTTGCATTCCCATTTTACTCATTTGGCATTTCCAAATTGAAGTATTATAACAGAAAAACGTAATGTCTTTTATTTTTTTGCCTGTGGCTAAAATATAACCCTAACCTAACCATAAATGCTGGATGTTAATGTTTAAAGTTAATGTTGCACTGAATCCTGACTCTGTGTTTTTGAAATGTGAATCCAAATATCTGAAGATACTTATAATCCTTTAGGATGGATATGTAACATACAAGGTTAAAGACATATTTGTAAGCCTCTATAAATTTTGCAGCCACTTATTTTGCAACATGCTGCTCTTCTTGAAGAAAAAAAAAATCCATTCTAGGTTACCGTGCTCTTGCTCTTTGACGCACTTGGCTGCTTGGCTGACTGAAGACTTGAGCAAAGCCGTCCCAAGGAGAGATAAAAGGATTGTCTTTATTGCTCACATTGCACACTAACGCTGTTGGCACATGACACACGTGATAAGTCAAAGAAATAGGGCACCACAACAGGAAGACATCTACTTGGAAATAAATAGTTAATAGCATATTAATTAGAAAGCATTGCATATCTCGTATTCACTTTTGCAACCACTAAACTTTGTATCTGGAGAATAGCACACACCCCAGGGTAAAGGTTTGTTCTCCTTTGTAAGGTGTGGAGGTCATTGACTGAAAGACAGTAAAAAAAATGTCAAAGGAAGAAAATCAATGAAGTGAAATTGATTTCTCAGGAAAGAAACCTTTCATATTTTTCCACCGCAAAAAACTCAACTCTTTATTCTCAATTTTATTGCTCGTTGACTCCCCTTTCCTCCTGTGCCCTGCCCTCTTCTTCTTTGTTCCACTTGATCTGGTAAAGTGCAGCAAAGTAGGAGACCCCTTAGTTACCTTCCCTAGCCTTCAGAAAAGGGATCTGTTTACCTTGGCTCAATAAAGTTGTCTCTTCCAGTTCTCAGTTTTGATTTTGTAGTCCTTGATGACATCGATGTGTGAGTTTTAAGAGGAAATGTCTTGAAAACAGTTACATTTCTTTTTAAATACCCAGGCCAGCCTTCAGTCTGTTTACATGCATGTTGTGCATTGTGGTTCACGCTGCAATGGGATTCTTGTTTCATGGACCACTGGCATGTGTGATATATTATATGATCTGCTTTATACTACCTCCTAAGTTTCATTTCCCTCACACTACACCCATTTGTTTTTTTAAACCCATACACACAAAGCTCCCATTTTCTCTGTCCGCCCCCTGCTCTCTAACTCTACCACACATTTTCTTGCAATTGAGTAATATGCATGCAGAGCTACATCTCATCTTGCACCACACCTATTTGCTCCTCTCTCTCTCTCTCTTTCTCACTCTCTCTCTCTCATTTCGCCTAGCTCCCTTACCTGACAGCTTTTAGTATGTTGCTCACGTTTAAAAATGGTGTCTCAGAAGTTCAATCAATAGTGCACCCAGGTCTCACAGACCTGGGCTTCTTTGTGGACAAAATTCAGACGGGCCTCATGCTCTGCCCCCCAAAAATACTGCAGCCCAAGCACTCTACAGATCAGAGAGCAGCCTGGTTAAAAAGAGACAGCAACTACAGCCATATTCCTCTTCCCTCTCAAAGAAAAAACAGTTGTCCTCCACTGTACAGCAAAAAAAAAAAAAAAAAAAAAAACTGCCTGCATGCATTCTATGTAGTTCCATGTTAACAGGTGCATGAACACACATCTCTGCACACATTTCTTTTGCTTGACAAGTAGACCAAACAATCCCAAGCTGATTCAAGCTGATCTTGAATCAACCCCTGAGCTATTGCTTGTCAGTTGGCAATTTTTTGTAAAAGACTATAACTGGGCACAGGTAAATGGTCCATTAGTGTACCAAAACGCTAAAAGACACTATGTAGCTTTGTCCTCTGGCTAGTCTTTACAATGGACCACCTTTATCACAGCCTGCAACTTACAGATTTTAGTGTTTAATCCATCTAAAAGCGTTTTCACCACAAGCAAAGGCTGCAGCAAAAAGAAGAACTTGTGGTTTGTTCTTTTAATCGCTGGCAGCAACTGTAGTTATCAGGTATCAGGCTTATCACTTACAAGTTTTATTCCCATACAATATATTTTTTTAGGAAACTTTCTTTTAAATATTTCAGCACATCTTGACTATTTATTTACGTGCCATTAGAGGAGGGAAACTGGTTAAGTAGAGTAAGAAGGTCATGGGCTTCAACCTCAAATCATAATCTTAAAAGGTTAACCAGACTGACAGTGACAATGCAAATAAATGCTGAATGAAAACAAAAGTTACAAATCAATAACTGTACAAAATAATGTGACGTTTTGGTTAGGGATACAATAGTTTCCTTTGAAATGTAAATAAAAATGAAATGTAATTGAAAATGTTTGGAAATAGACATTTTTGACTAATTCAACTGCAAGTGATGCTGGGATGTGAAGACATATTGTGATGCAAGAATAGTGAGATTTACTGGTAATGAGCCAGCTGGAGGTCGACTGTGGTGTTGTGACTGGTGAGTACACACTGCCTCCTGTGGTCCTGCAGGCAGGAGTTCAGCGCAGCTGTCCATGGTGCTGGATCAGCAGTTGATCCAACTAATGAACTGTCCATGGTCCTGAAATTCCCTTTCAACCTTGTTGCTTTCTCTTCAAAAGTTAGCTGTCACACTTACTTGGAGATTCTATTTTTTTATCATTCAGTAAAGTGTTGTTATTTGTGGCAGTGCCTTTTTCTGTGTTGACTTGTGTCTTCTTGTCACGTAATGTCATGCTAATTGGAGCTATTAAATTATGTAAGAGTGCATGGTTGGCTGTTTATTTCTGTTTGTTCAGTGCAGGACGGGGAACCTGCCATTGTCTCGTGCTGAGTACATGCTCGTGTTGGCACCAGTTCACTCTGCTTTATTACAGGTCATAAATATAAATCACAGCAATCAGTTGTCAACAGTCAGTGGGTATTTTATTCACTGCTGACCGTAGAAATGACATTGTGTTAAATTTGCAATAATTAATAACTATCTAATTTATCCTCTATTCTGTTGTTTTGATTTAATCAAAATTGATCCATTACCTTTAACAACAACTCTTTATTAAATCAACAGTCAATCAATAAATTGATGCAGACAAACACAAGTTCTGCAGCTTTCTGCAGAGATATTTTCTATCACAAAAACAGACATTTTTGAAGAACATCTCCTGCTGTTTTTTTAATATCTCTTCACTGAGGGGCTGCCTAAGATCAAATCTGCTGGAACAAACACATTGTGCATGCAGGCTTTTCTAACCTCAGTATGTTCGGCCTAACCTAAGTGTTGCTCATCTGCCATTTGTCTCTGCTAGCACGTCTTCTACTAATGGATTATTAATCAGATTTTGCTTCATCTGAAACAACAACTCAGACAGAACTCCCACTGTGCTCTCAGGTTTTCGTGGTGCGCACCTTGATGTAAGTTGAAACTTTCTACTTCCTACCTCCCACTTATAGGACGACACTGCCTAAATGTGGTAACTGACTGCGGCTTTCCATATCCGTGTTATTTGAAGCGCCACCATTTACCATGTTAACTCAGTGATTGCTATTTGATTTTGTCCACCACAAATACAGCACTGTGACCACACTTGGCCTAATTTATTCAATTAGAATACACATACCACTTATACACACACATAAACTAACACACATGATGGGCCTTTCATCATCTTTTTAAAATAAGCTGGACTCATTTCCAAACCTTTAATGAGCTGTAGTGTCCCCATCTTCTCCTACTTGATAGAAATTAGCAAAGAGCCACACAGCAGGCATACATGTATGCATTCACACTGATATAATTACTGCCTTACAAATACACTGATGAGCAAAGAGGTTCACTCGTCAAATAGCACACTCCCGCTTGATGAGGTGTGTGTTTTGAAAATGTGCGCACAGACGTGTGTGTAAAAGGTCTAAAAATATCGGCCACATGCTGCCACATACCCCGGGGGGCTGTAGGAGTGTCTCCTTAACCACTGGGGCGGGCAAAGTCAGCACACTCTTAGCAGACAGTGATTGGTTGTCTCCATTCCTTCCATCGTCCCATTCCACTGCTGACCTGAGGCGTTGTTTTAATCACTCTTGGTATGACACTGTGGCGCCGCATGCCACTCCAAATCCACATTATGCTCTTCTTTTCACCTCTCTACCCTGTATTCATTAACTCACTTGTCCCCTCACTTCTATCTGCACCTGCATACATATTATAACATATGTATACATGAACAGCTATGTGTGTCTCTGCAGGTATGAGCAGTAAATCAGCTGTGCATATGCTGCTCCCAACTGGACCAACTACTGAAAGAAGGTCAAGCGAAAATGGTTGCACGCTTAAACAGCTGGGGCCGAGTGTGTGTGTGTGTGTGTGTGTGTGTGTGTGTGTGTGTGTTTGTGTGCGTGTGTGTGTGTGTGTGTGTACCTTTATCTTGGAGTGGAGCAAAAGATTAGTGTTTTCTTCTTTTATCACAAGAACAGAAATATGAAGAAAATCCTCCAGTGAGAACATGATATTGTGGTTTAGATGTAAGGGGATGAATGGTTTCAATGAAGGTCCTTACAAGTATAGTAATCTGTCTATGAGTGTGTGTTTGTGTCCTAGTTGTTTAATGACACACCATTACCCACTCAGTTCTTCTTCCGGAGCTCACAATGGGCCCTTCTTGAGCAGTAAGTGGAAGGAGAGACTGCAGCTGTGATGTGGGTGCCTGCTGAACTGCCTTCCTGTGGCATTTTCTTGGTTCCCAACACTCTGCAGAAGGTTAACAATGTTACTTCCATGCCGTCGTCACGGCAGCAGCCAGTGTGTGTGCGACATAACAATGTTTCCTTTTTTTTTAATCCAATCCTCTGTTGACAATTCCTGTCTTAGAAAAAACAAGCGTCTTTTTCTGGTTACAATTGCAAGCTGTTGCCCACTCACAATGCGTGGAAGTAGATGAAAGACAGTGTTCAAAAAGACTGTAGATAGCTGCTGTATAATTTCTTAATATTTTATTTTCCATTAAGAAAGATGCAGAGGGAATAATCTGAGCAGCACTAATTCAATTTCCCAAATGTCCAAAACTCCATGTTCTGAAATTGCATTTGAACTTTTAATTCCCCAACCACATTACATAATTGATTGGGCAAATTACACATGCCTCATCAGTTCTTTTCACTTATTATGAAACCAATAATTCACAACTTTTTAATTTAGCTGCATTTTAAAAAATATGTGCAACACAAGCAAAAAAGTATTGTTTTTTTGGCATTTGATTGTATACATTTTGTACTTTATGTTAACACTTTGTAGAACACCTTCGGTACAATGCAACACATGTAAGAATTCCCAAACATATATGAGCATTTCCACTTTCCACCAAAACTATTTGGTTGAGGATAGAAACGATCATTGTTTGGGTTTATTTTGCCAGGAAAAGAAAAAGGTTGAAAAACAACAATAAGGGGAAGGGTTCTTCCAGGTATTCCAGTTTCTGCTCATAATCCAAAGATATGCATGCATGAGGTTAGGTTAATTGGTGATTTTAAACTCTGTGTGTGAATTTGAGTGTGACTGGTTGTCTGTCTCTGTCTGCTAGCCCTGCGATAAATTAGTGACTGACCCAGAGTGTACCTTTTGTGCTATGATAGCTATAGGCTCTAAATTGGGCAACCCGAAGACAATGGATTGACAAAATGAATTTATCAAATACAGTACATCATTACAGTTTTTCTCAAATGTTAAAACACAAAAGCCAATCCTGTAACCCAAATGACCAGTAGTCTAAACACATTTACTAAATGTAGCCACCATATTCCAGTACCATAAACACATGTCACATGAAGACACAATTCACAAAACACAACCCTCTGTACTCATAAATCTAAACACATTTTTCCTTGCTAAAACACATGTTGCAAAACAACTCTGCTCATATTCTCAAATGAAAGCCCATGTGATGCAAAATGCTTGCCACAGTCACCAATCTTTGAACACAGGGAACACACCTGGCATCAGTCACTACACACAACGACTCAAAATTGAAGACACCTGTTGCTAATGATGTGACCCCACCTATAAAAGCATAGTTTGGTGAAGATGCCAAACAATCACAATGGATGAAGGCATTCGAGCGTGCGGAAGGAGAAGAGCTGCAGGCCAAAGAGGAAGAGGGGTTGAGATCAGAGGAGGCAGAGGTGAAGGCCTAAGAAGAAGAGGAGTTCGGAGTAGAGGAGGAAGAGAAGGAGGCCAACAAGAGAGAGGAGAAGGTCCAGGTGGGAGAAGAAGACAACCTCGCACCATCATAACAGATGATATGCGAGCAACAGTAATTGATCATGTCATTGGCCATGGCATGACAATGGCTGAAGCGGGACGAAGAGTACATCCAAACCTGAGTAGGTTCACCGTGGCCACCATTATCAAGGCATTTAGACAACACAACAGGTATAGTACGCTATTGCTTTCTTTGTCACACTACAGTTTTACAGGCCTGTGAAAGTGGTCTGTTACTTTACATGTAGTTTTACATATAAATCAGTCAATTGACAACACATGTTTCTTTCTTTAGAGCTGAAAGGACGCCACATAGAGGTGGGAGGGTTGCCATATTCACAGCGGCACAAGAAACCCTCATTGCAGATATGGTCCGTGAGAACAACTGCATTAGACTCCGAGAGATCAGAGACAAAGTCATTGCAGATAATGTAAACTTTGAGAACATTGATGCTGTCAGCGTGTCCACAATAGACCGAGTTCTCCGGCGCCAACAGATGAGGATGAAACAGGTCTACAGGGTTCCTTTTGAGCGCAACTCTGCGCGACACATAGAACAACGTTACGAGTATGTGCAAGTACGTATACATCCATGTCCACAGTACAGTTAGTGGACATAGTGTGTTGCTTAATGGCCTACATTACTTCTGGACAATACTGTGCTACCTGATTGACCGTTCTGAACACCTGTACGCTTTTCCATGTTCACAGAGGATAATGCAGTTGGACGCGATGGCCAGACCCCATGAGTACCTCTTCCTGGATGAGGCTGGCTTCAACCTCCAGAAACGAAGGCGAAGAGGCCGTAACATCATTGGCCAAAGAGCCATCACTGAGGTTCCTGGCCAACGGGGGGGTAATATTACTCTTTGTGCAGCTATGGGTACGGAGGGGCTTGTCCACCGGCATGCTGTCCTTGGGTCTTACAACACCCAACGTCTCCTCACCTTCCTAGAGGAGCTAAAAGACATCCTCCTGGACCGTCAACAACACCATCCTAGGCTAGCACATCACATGTATGTGATCATTTGGGACAACGTCCGCTTCCACAAAACACACCAAATCAGAGAGTGGTTCACCACCAACAGTGACCACTTTTTAAACGTCTGTCTGCCACCCTACTCCCCTTTCCTGAACCCTATAGAGGAGTTCTTCTCATCATGGAGATGGAAGGTGTATGACAGACAGCCATACACAAGAGAGAACCTCGTACGGGCAATGGAGCTGGCCTGTGCTGACATCCCAGTGGAGGCCTTCCAGGGATGGATTCGCCATTCCAGGGCGTTTTTTCCCGCGGTGCCTAGCAAGGGACAATATAGCCTGTGATGTGGATGAGGTGATGTGGCCCAATGCAGCTCGGCGACATGATGCCGCACAGTGACTGTGTGTAATACTGTAAAAAGACCGTGTAGACAATAAAAAAGACTTCACACCCTGATCATGTTTCCGAGAGTACTGTTGTGTGCGATAGATTCTGTTTTTGCATTGAGTTGTGTTACAGTAGTGTACGTACATGCAGGATGGTTTTTATAGATTTATAGTCTTCATGTGAAACTCACAAATCTAAATGCCTAATCCTCTGCAGGGTTCTATGACGATCCGTTACTGTACAGTTTATAAAAATATGCATTGGCAGTTATGAACCAAAGAACCTTCTCACAAATTGAGCATTGTGTTTTCAATTGTTTTGCTGTAGTGTGTAATGCTGTGTATAGTGTTTACAGTTTTGACAGCTTCGAGCTGCTCTCTTGATGTGGGAGTTTGAGTTTTGCAGTGGGAAGGTGTGGTTGTGTTTATGTAGCTTTAGAGAAGGGTGTTGTGTTTGGACATTGGGGGACCTGGTGGTAACGTTTGTGACATGTGTTTTAGCATTTGAGAAAAACTGTAAAGTGTGCCACCTTTTCTGGATTGTTACCCCTTGCAAAAAGCAGTGTTTGCCAGGCATAGATCAGATGCCTGTGAGTGTTAGTAGTAAATGTCAACAGAATCTAAAATGTAAGCAAATTATGCTAGTTTATGTTGCAGAGCCTCAATTTTTCATTCTTTTCTGCCCCATTAATCATGTCAGGATTAATCGATCTTACCTTTGAAGAGCCATGACCCCTACCTTCAGAACAGCTGGACTTACCATCAAACTCTGTATGATGTAGTGAGCACAGCATGTAAGCATAGATTACAGTTTGATTTTGAGGAATGCTTTTAATTACTGTCCTGTTTTAGCAGTCAGATTTTTCACTTTCCTGACATTTGGATCCTGATTTTTATTGAATTTCCTCATTTCCCCTATATCCATACGCCCGTCTCTCCCTTGTAACTTAATCTGTGCAAAACACTTTTGTTTTTGTTTTTTTACCCTAATTTCTGAATCAGATGTAGATGCTTCGCATATAAATGTTTTTTCTTCCAAGCATTAGTTTTATCTGAAATATTCTTTAGTTTTAAGAGTTCGCATCCTGATTTTGACCGTTTGCCTTAACTGTCGTTTCTTAATTACATCGTGCAAGCTGAAGGTGCTTTCATGTATTTTTACAAATATTCACAACTTTATAGGCCTAAGCTAGATTTTTAGATGTTCAGTTACTTGGTTGGGGGATCCCATGGTTGTTTGAAGTTTCTTCTCTGGTTTAATGAAAAACATTTTATCAAGTTCTGCATCTGGGTATTTCTGGCTTGCTTGGTAGGTTATTTGAGGTAACAAAGTGTTTTACAGGTTACAATAGTACAAAACCTTTTGACCATAACCATTATTATCTTCATTTTAAAATGACAAGCATAACAAGGTTTATTTTGGAGATTTATATTTGTCTCAGGGGCTATAATTGTCCAAAAGGAAAAAAATATATATGTATATGTATTTTTTTTATTACATGCCCAAACTTCCTTTTATGATGGCTTTTTGTTCCTGTTCCATTGTTATGTAATGATTACCATGTATCAAATCTGTACACATATTTACTGCACATATGTCTTATCACCATTAATATAGTGTAACCACAGTTGCTGCATTTGTCATAATTTCCATTGTCATTACTATCTGACACAAACTATCATCACCTAATCCTCCATGTAAATCCATAATGTGTCTACCAGCCAGCTGCGAATGTGTGGGTGTAAACGATAGCTGGATTATGCTGATAATACTCTGACTGCTGGATGTGGCTCTTGCATTGATGGAGTGAAGACTGCCACGAGAGCTTTTCCTCACATTTCCCCTGCTCTGTCTCACTCCTCTGTCAATTTCTTCACCTCCCTATTTTCTCACTCCTCCCAGCACCTGATGATTTGTGATGGCTGTGAGCTTGGCATGCATACAGCACACTCTATGTTCATGTTAGCACAAGTGGCACATTTCATAATCCAGTCTCCCTTTGTTAAAGTCTTTTTTGTGTGTGTGTTTGTTTTTGCAGTATCTTTCTTTTTATTCTTCCATGTGTTGACGGTGTTAGTCCTACTGAAAATGATTTCAGCTTCATACCAGCAAGACTTTCTGGTTATGCCTGTCGTAGAATAATTACCCACTGGGCCAGAGGAGCTTTTGGGCTTGTTCAAATGACAACTTAGAAAATTCTTTGTGAGACTAAAGCTGAACTAAAATGCTCACTCAAAAAAAGAACCAAGGAAAGGTCAGTATGGATTAGAAACTGTCATGCCATTAGGAAATAGCTTGTCATTTAAGTTTATTTTGAGTATTAAAGGATACTTCACCCAACAAGACAACATAAAAAATTAAAGAGTTCCTTTTTTTCCCTTTCAAAATTAGCACGAACCCAAAAGAGTCGACATGGAGCTTATGTTAGTTTCTTGTCTGGATATAAAACTTTCCATACTTGTCAGATAAGAGTTGCAACTGGCACTCTTTGTTGCCAGATATTTCATGTTACTGTAAGTAAAGAATGCACAAAATCTACCCTGTAATTAGCATTTTAAATAAGTCAAGGGAGTGGCATGAATATTAAATGTTAATTCAGATTAATTGCTTCACACAGATATAGACAAGTAAAGCAACAAACCTGGTAAAATAAGGGTCTGCCATATGTAAAATAAGATCCAAAGGTTTGATTTGCTAAGAGTTTACACCAGATGCCCTTCCTGATGCAAATCTCTCAGTTGATGCAGTCTTGGGACCAGCAAAAGGAGCACAATGGTTTGTGACATCTCAAAGATGATGCTGATTACAGATCATGGCAGTTATTGTAGACATGAAGGTATATATTAAAGACAAATAGCCAATACTGCAAATAATGAATTTAAATATAAGCTGAAATAAGAAAATAAATGGTTGGTTTCTGTTCCATTAACTGTTACTCTTGGCCTGTGGCTGCTTAATAAAATATTTTGTGTTGTCTGTGATCTTAATGTACCAGTGTTGGTACTTCTCCTTTAGACTACACCCTTTATCGGCCACAATAGTAGATCATCTGCCCGTCTTACCCTCCCTAGCATCCTCCTCTGTCACACCAACTACAGGAAAAAAGGTGAGACTTCCCCCTACTTGAACTGAGATTTGAGCAGCTGAATGTGACCGAGTGTGCCACATGTGAGAAGCATGAGAGCTGACAACCCTGGTAGCATTACTGTGATTGCCATCCTTTTATCCAGTGCCGCCAGCATGGATAAAAATATGTGTTTTTCAGGTCATCTTTTCTTCTGTCCCCTTTAGCCGTGTGCTTCTAGCAATGCCCACTGAGTAGTAACAATAAAAGTGACACTAAAAGCAAAATGTGCCTTTCATTTTCAGTGCTCAGCAAACTCAGAAAATAAAAGTAGTTAACATGCCCTATACCAACATATTTCATGACATGACAGTATGTTCTTAGCTATATTGAGCCCTATAGCAATCTTTTGAGTACACAAAGCCCTTTCTAAATTTAAATATTGGATTTCAGCATTTAATTCTTTGACACTATTAATATCCTCTATCTAGTAAAAACCATGACGTAAAATTAATGTAAAGTAATCAATAACATCCCACACAGAGGTTTGCAGGTACAATACTGATATTGGTCTGCCCACTGTGGAGGAATTGAGAAGCACTTCCATGGTCAATATGGCAAAAACATGCAAGTAGCATTTTTTTTTTTATTCACATTTAATTCATCGCTCCATGCTATTGTGGTTTCAGCTGAAAGAAATTACTCTGTGTCTTAGATTTGAAAGCCAAGTGTATCAAGCTCAGGTAGCGCCTTCTATGATGTCATTCTTTAACAAAGTCTAAGGACAAAGTGTTTATAAGTTATATAAAGCATGTTCACACAGAACTGTATCAAGGAGCTTAACTGTTTTCAATTTTCAGATCACAGCTAGGTAGGTTTGTTTAGGAACAGATATCTCACAGAAACTCTTCAATCACCTCTGCCCGGTAAGACTATTATTTTCTGTGGGGTGAGCTTTCTGAAGTGGTAGCATGCAAGGAGCGTCATAGATATTGGAGTCCTTGCTCACTACCCACACCCCCCTGAGTAACCTGAGTTGTAGAAAGGTCTTGGAGAACACGGTGTGGCTGCAGATAAGGGAACACTGACAAATGAGAAGGAACTTGTTTTTCTGAGTTAAAACAGAGAGTTGAGTGAGACAAAATCTCTCATGACAAAAGAAAACAGAGGTTTTAGGATGAGGGGAAGCAACACAAGAAATGCACGGCTTTTTAGCGAGCTCAGGAAGAAGAGGGTAATGAGAGTGACCAAGAGATTGACTTTATTTCAATGTCCATACTGCTGCAAAGCAATATTAGAGTAATGCTGCCTTTACATATGGTAGTGCATATGTTAATGCATGTACAGTAGTGTGCCAAAGCAAGAAATGTCAAAAGGGAGTAAACAG
This sequence comes from Perissodus microlepis, assembly GCF_051167445.1. Lineage (NCBI taxonomy): Eukaryota > Metazoa > Chordata > Actinopteri > Cichliformes > Cichlidae > Perissodus > Perissodus microlepis. The sequence goes on along the minus strand of NC_140479.1, from coordinate 13,259,418 downwards.
TTTACAAGATGTCCTTCCAGATGACACCCAAGTAAATTGTGCAATGCTTTGCTGTCAGTACTGTCATAACATCGAGGCAGAGTTAGGGATGGGTATTGATAAGATTTTCACGATTCCGATTCCATTTTCGATTCTGTTTAACGATTCGATTCTTTATCGATTCTCGTATCGATTCTTTTTAAAAAAGGAGAACACTAAGGTCGATTAGCTTAGAACTTTGTTTTATATCTTCTCTTTGAACAAGATAGAAATTTAGGAGTAACATGGCCTTACAAACCCAGCAGTGAGATCTTAAGAGATCCACAGCCTACGGCTCTTCAATGGGGTGTCACAGGGTCCCCAGGAAAAAAAATTGTAAATGTAAAATAATAAAATAAATATTCTCCTGTAGCAATAACAAAGTATAACATAAATTATTCAGTAGCAATTACACAAGAATATCCAGTAATGTCCCTGCCTACAATTAAACACATTCACTTACTGAAAATCGGGGCATCTGCTGTGGCAAATGGGTGCAAGCCTTTTACCACAAACTTAGTCACTGCTCGGTGACATTCGTCTATCCTGGCCTGAAAGGAGACGCTACCGGTAGACTGCAGCGAGAACTGCCAGCATCTGAGCCAGCCAGACTCTGTCTGTCTCTCTCATCATGGTCACCTAAATGCACAGTAATGGCAGGTTTTGTAATAAGGCAGATCACGCTAACATAATATGCACTGTTGTTGATTATTTACCTGCCGCATTAACGGGAGAAGACGTGCAAACATTACCGCTGCTGCTGGGTTGAGATTCACGAGTCCGGAGCAGAATTAAAAACACGACATTCATTTAAGGTTATCGCGTGTTTTGTGAGCAAATGCTTTTGCATATTCGTAGTGTTTCCTCCCTTAAGTGAAATATCTACTTTGCAAGTATTGCAAGTTGCCCTGTTGTCATCCATTCTCAAAAAGTATAACCAAACTTTTGAGCGTTTGAGCCGCCATGTTTCCTGCCAGGTAAGCGACGCTCCACAACGTGGTGACGTCATTCGGGGTGACTGGAATCGATAAGGGAATCGTTTGCAAAAATGGCAAACAATTCCAAGGAATTGAAACAGTGGGAACCGGTTCTCAACAAGAACCGGTTTTCGATACCCATCCCTAGTCAGAGTACACTGAAGGCACAGTGGCATGGCACCAATCGCTGGATTTACTACACTGTCCTGTTGGTCTTAATGCTACAGGTTCAAAACATTTCAACTCCAATGAAAATACCATGAGAAAAATAAAAATAAAGGGGCAGATAACCACACTGCTACATCATATATTGAGTCTTCTTGGTGCTTTAAATACACCATTTTGGGATTAAATTAAGCAAAGTTACATCAGCTTAAATCTAACAGGTGACCATTCTATAAATGGTAAAAGAGAATAGAGAATACAAGTACAATAAATACAAACAGAATAAATGTTTAAATTTAAATATTTATATTTAGAACACAGCACATCTCTTTCTGTAATTTCCTTTTAAAACAGACTTTTATGATGCTATTATTGCTATCCTTAAAACAAGACTACCATTTAAAAATGTACATTCAATGCTGTTTTATTATGACAATAATAGAGTGTGAAATGTAACTAAAAACACAATGCAATCTCATAAGTCCATATTTTATTCACAAGAGAATATAGGAAAACAACTCGAGATTTTATCACAGGAACACATCTCAAAAAAGTTGGCACAGGGCCATTTTTACCAGTGGGTAGCATTCCTTCTTTTGTAAACAACAGTGCATAAATGTCTGGGGAATGAGGAGACCAGCTGCTGGATGTTTGGGTAAGGAATGTTGTCCCATTCTTCTTTGATCCTCACCAGTCCTCAGTTTTCTTTGTTTAATTTTTTGTTTCGTGATGTTCCACATGTTCATTGGTAAGAGGTCTGGACCACTGCCAGGCCAGTCCACTACAAATTCATGCTGTTGTAATAGATGCAGTATGAAGTTTAGTATTGTCTTGCTGAAATATCCTAGGCCTAAAAGACATCATCTGGATGCGATCATATGTCTCTCTCAAAGCTGTGTAGACTTTTAAGCATTGATGGTGCCTTTCTTTCCACAGGCACAAATGTACCCCTATGCCATCAGAGATGCAGGCTCTTGCACCGAGTACTCGTAAAAAGGTTGACTGTCCCTCTCCATGTTTTCCAAAAGAAATTTCAAATTTCAATTCATCAAACCAGAGAACAGTTTTTCTTTTGCCTCCATTTTAAATGAACTTTAGCCCACAGAAGGTGGCAGTGTTTCTGGGTCGCAAACCTGTATTTGTGAATGGCACGTTGAACTGTGTTCTGCTGAAAGTGTTGTGAGCGCATGCAGTGATTTCCAAGAAAGAGTCATGCCTGTTGTTAATGCTGCGCTGCCTGAGGCCATGGCAGTTTATGAGGTTTGCAAATTATTGCTTTCTGTTTTTATACACACTTTACACAGCATCCTGACATTTTTGGAGTAGGGTTTATAAAGACTTTAAACTTTCATACACAGGTTATATGAAAGTGTGTATGTATGTATTATATATATATATATATATATATACATACGTGTGTAATTGAATCAGGAAATCTAATTTGTATCCATTATTGTAAAAGGTTCCCCACAAATTCACTGTTACTGTAAATGTGATATTTGCCATAAGAGGTGGTACACAGCTGCCTTGAAAAACTACAGAGTGTGCTTTAAAAATGAAAGACTGGGGCAATGCTATAGCTCACCTGGTTGAGCAAGAAACCCATATGTCCACAAGGTCTGGGTTCAGTTCTGCCCCAGACTATTTACTGTGTGCTATTGCTCCTTGCTCTCACTACACTTTATTCTCCAATCCAACATAGACTAAAAAGCAAACTTTAGACATTTAATTTAAAAGAACATAACACTGTTGGGGCTGGCTTTTCATTTTATTTGTTACCTTTATGGTTGGCATTATAACTTGACCTTATTTGGAGCAAATAATGTTTCGTCTAAATCAGTGGTTCCCAAGCTTTTTTTTGCTAGGTCCCCCTTTGTTTTACAAGAAAAATGTTGACCCCCCCCCTCCCCGTGCGGGCGCGAACACATCCTCCAACCACACACACCCCTATTTTGCTCCATTGCGGTTTATTTCACACCTCAAACATTTAGTAAACAATTAAGCAAATACAAGTAAACTGCAATAAATTACAGGTAGTAATGAAATAAACTACTATCTCTGTTACGCTACGTCCACACCTACACGGGTATTTTTGAAAACGCAGCTGTTTCGTCCACACGTAAACGGCGTTTCGAATCACCGAAAAGGGAGTTTTTTTTAAACTCCTTTTTTCCGTTTAGCTGTGGACGAAGAATACAGAGTTTGTCACGCAACGTCAAAGGTATGTGCCTTTTTTCACGTCACGCTGTGCGCCACGTTATTGTTTACATGAGATGAATTGCAGAATGGCAGATAGAGACAAAATACTGTTTCTGTTAATCTGACTATCTTCAGGTTTTACACGCTTACATACACACGCAGTTACTGTCCCTCCATTTACAAAGGCAGAGGCGTCATGGTGTAATTATTTTATGTGTACTTGTTTTTTTCCTGTGTAATAATATTCAACATTGCTATCAATACATTTTTCAAAAAATGCCTCTCTGTGCAAAATGGGTTCAAAAACATAAACAGCTGTGGGATACTGTTTGTCCGTGATTTAAACCGGGGACAAATCGTGGTAGGATCAGCCTGATATTATTTGGATCCCACTGTAACTTTACTGCACAAAGAGCTAACATTTCCAAAATGTCAGGAGTAGTTAGTCATTATGAGAAGTGTTTGTGAACTAAAAATCAAGAATGTGGGATACTGTTTGTCCGTGATTTGAAGAGCCCAGCGCGTGCTCCCGACGAAGGGAAAACCAATTCTGCAGGGGAGACCTACCTCCGCACTTGTGCAAGTGAAGCCAAAGGGAAGATATGCTTCACCATATTTTCTAGTTTTTGGCTTAGAATGAAGTTGGTTTGGAAACATATTCAGCTATGCTTCATCTCCTGCTTTGCGTTTGTGTGGGCGCCCCGTGCTAGCAGTGTCCAAGCATTTTTTTCCCCCCCTTTTCATACGTGGAAGGTCTGGTCTAAATAATGTCAATGCATAGTTTATTATTGTAGCTGGCAGATTTATCTGTGTGTATACTCAGACTATCTGTCTGAAAAGAAATAATATCTTATTCTGTTATACTAAGAAGAATTATATTTGACAAGTATAAACATAAATATACGAACATAAATGTTAATCACCGTAGCTAACCAGCTTCAGAAAAACAGAAGTATTATTTATACTTTAAAGCAACATGGATTACACCAGGCGGGTAGAATTCGTTAGACTATTTTGTAAAAATCAGCTTTTTACTGTACCAGTTCAGTGGGAGCAGTGAAATTATAGCATTAATGACAGGTGCTAACTCCATAGAGGATGACTTTGTCATAGGGCATAACCGTTTTTGAACATGTAGTCTTTTGATCCATTGCTTAAATAAAATAAAAAAATAAATGCATTATTAAATATAGGGATTAAACAGAGGTGCAGCCAGAGTCAGTGGCACGAGGTGATGAATTCATACACAACTAGCTTACCAGCATGGAACTAATAAAGAGAAGCCAGCACAGCACACACCTATCCAACAAAACAAAATAAAACACATGAACAGACTGTCTTTCATACCCAGCATATAGTCAATAGAGCTACATTAATGGATTGGATTTATATAGCGCTTTTCAAGGCACCCAAAGCGCTTTACAATGCCACTATTCATTCACTCTCGCATTCACAATGCATTAGATTTGCCTCTCTATTACACAGAGTAATTATCTTAATTATTTTCATTTCTTTCTTACACATTAACTGGAGATAATTTATCTGAAGTTTAGGCGCAGGACCACTCCGTATACTTCCAGTCATACGTCTATAAATGCTTTCCTGCTCCAAATGCCTGCTTGTTCACATTTCCATTCCTCACCCTCCTTTTCTAATCCTTGATTTTCATTTTCACCCTCACCCCGGGATTTACAGTAGCGCCTACAGTTTCAAGCCTAGTTCATTGCTAGCCATCCGTCACCCTCTATCATTAAACCTTGTCTATTTGCATTTTCGGTTGGTTCTTGCTAGTGAATCTACCTTTAAACTATCATGACATCTGTGATCTTTTTCGGTGTCTTTGGTAGATTAACCTCTATTGCCATAGGAAACCTTACCATAGGTGTAATATTTGTGCATCCATTTGCAACACATACATGAATAAAATAAAAGTAGGGTGTTTGAACTGCTGTGACCGGAGTTGTGATTGGTAATAATAGTATGTTGTTAGCCATGGCATTTGTTGAAAAAAAAAAAGAAGCGCAAAAACTTCTATGATGACAATCTTACTCTTGTGTTGGCTATATGTACAGATTTCTTTAATAATCCATCATTGCAGTGTGAAAAACCATATTTATGGATTTGATGACAGTAATTACCTATGGCAGGCAGCCTTATTATCTAGACTAGAAACCTGGACAAGAGGCTCTCTGGCACTGTAGCTCAGTTTCCCATTAGCCCTGTCGCCCTCCTTGACAGGCATAGAGGGTGACAGTGGTCAAACTTCATTTGGTTTGTACATGACACACTACTTACTGCATATGCTGCACAATCTTCTCACCTTGCAGGGACAAAAATAACGCCAAAATAATTGGTGTGCAGGTTGATGTGAACACAAAGGACAGAGATACAGTACATTTGTATGATTTTTTTTTAATTTTTTCATTTTACTGTGCTGGTTTGACAGTGGATTCAGAATTATTGCTTCTGATGGAAAGATGAGGAATACGGAATAGCATGATGAATAATCATTACAATGATGGAAGAGTATTCAGTTCAAAGAGCTAAATGAGAGTAAGACACATTGATCCACCAACCATTTATCCATCTATTCATAATTGTTTTATTGTCAACTTTTTATTTCTCTGGATATCATTAAATGAGCTTGACATTACTTGTAGAAAGTTTAGATTGTTAAATGACTTTCCCTAACATTAAGTTCACACTACCAGGAATAAAGTTTCAAAATGACCAAGTGCGGCAACACTTTAACAGAGTCCACTTCAAAGTTTCTGAAAATATGAATGTTTCTACTTCTGTTTCAATCAAAGGCTTGCTACAAAAGAGGTTCAACATTGCAAACATGTTTTACATTTATTTACCCCTTTACCAGGTCCTCATTAACCTGTTTAGGGTTAGGATCACATCCATCGCTTTTCATGGAATTTTCACCTCTGCTGCAAAAGGCCAGACTGACCTGTAACATCTCCTTCTTTCTGAAACTAAGACACATCCTCACCCTAACACTGCCCCTAATTTGTTCACTGAGGTTAACATTTGAGAATTAAAAAAATACAGCCATATTAGCACTAAGAACGGAACATAATGGGATGGCTGTAGCTCAGCAGATAGAGCAGGCAGTCAACTAATAGGAAGGTTGGTGGTATGATCCCTGGCTGCTGTAGTCTGGGCAAGACACTAACCCCATTAGAAAGGTAATATATAAGAACCAATCTATAACATCCCCACAAAGGAGCAGGTGTCCTCCCTTGAATAAAAACAAAGAGCAGAACTAACCATAAGAAAGAAAAAATACAAAACAAAGCTCTCTGGGGCCTGATCTATGAAGAAAATTCAGGATATGCAGGAAGCCTTTCCTTATCTGGCTTTATGCACAGTAACGTTGGTAATCCAACTAGGGAGTCATGTGAAGGTAGTTATTCATTCAGTAAGACAATCCAGGGCTCCCCAAGGTGTGCCACCTCCTTCTTGATGAAAATGGTGACATTGGCAGCATTTCACCAATGGGGTGCTGTGTGCCCTGTTAAACCATATGAGAGAAAGAAAGAATCCCATAATTTGGGAATAAAATCACTATATTTAGCGTTATCGAACAATGAAATGGATTGAGATGGATTCCTTGCAGCCAACAGGAAAAAAGTAAAGAAATAAAGTTGGTCCTGAGAATCTATATTTCTTATTGATGCTCATCAGGGAAAGGCAAGGCTTTAGACAGCTTAAACTGTAGCGCTCTTCGGAGAATTTCAGAGAATTGATTGTCTGGTGGGCGGCAGTGGTTTTGTACCTGTTGATCTCTTGTGCCAAACGTAACCTGATGTGGAGCAGGTTATGTTTGCACCTCAATAAGCTCCAAGTTCTGCTTTGTAGTATAGGCCTCTGACCAGTAAGGCACAACAGAACAAACACAAACTGCTGCTGTGGAGGATGGAACATGCAGAACGTTATATCACCATATCAGACAGCTTATTCTGCATTAATACAGAGCCACAAAGTTAACCAAGGCTAACTCTTTTATTGCTGAGGTCACTATCAACATGTTGCTTAAGAACTTGTTGACTTAATCTGTAGAGGCATGAGTGCAAACTTTAAAATATATGATGGGTTTGAGCTTCACTCAATAAATCTCAGCCATCAGTTTGCTGGCATTATGTTTTAAGTGTACATTGAAAAGACCGCTAGCCTGTCTCTTTTTCTCTTTCTTATGTCGAAGAGCTCAGATAAACCCTGCTAGCATCATTACTTACACTCCCCAGTTGGTCATTTTGGAATAGAAACAATCCATATAAACCCACTACCAGATGCTGCTTAAACACAGCACTTCTTAAATGTCACAAATTTGGCTGTTGTAATAAAAGAGATTTAGACATAAAGAATTGTCTGGAAATCCAGGCAACAATACACTGATGGAGTACTAAAACTGTAATGAGAGGAAGTAAAAACAAGCACTTGTAGATAACATCAATGCAAGGAGACCAGCAGACCAGCAGAAAAACTATAGGATGAGCACTTTTGGACATAGTGGAAATACTGTACAGAAATGAAAATCCATGTTAGATTAGATAACAGATAAACTATTTTAGTTATTAAAGTAAGGAATACAGGCACTTTTTTTTCCATGGTTGCTTCACTGACCTCAATTCAGCAGGACATCACCCACATCAAGAAGACATCAGCTTCTTTCTCAACAGTATTGATGTACAACATCTCACTAAAGAACAAGCAAACACCCAGATGAACTCTCTGCTGCACTTAATCACACGTCCGAGAAAGCTTCACTGCCTGATGGCTTCCCTGCTGAGTTCTATAAACACTTCTGGATTACTGTGCTGTAGCATCGGCTTTCACCAAACAACTGAACTAAAACAGCTGAAATAAAAGTGGACTTTGGGCTTTTTGCTGACACGAATCTTCTTTTCCTTGTCTTCTTTTTTCTTTTTCTTTTTGCCTTCTTTTTTTTCCAAGTTGGAAATTCTTTACTAATGTTCCACTCTGGAATTGGCTTTGAAAAGTCCTATATTTCAACCGAGAAACTGTAAAACGGCTTAAAAATCTCAAAACACAAAGCATATCTTCTGTTGAGGCACCAATGTAAAAATGTTGCATGTCTGTGTTCATGTTTTATTTGACACTGCAGAATTATTCATATGTGGAAGTATTTTACAGTACAAATAAATGACCTACAAAGGCACTCACTCAGCTGATGTATTCATTATTTGCATCCCAGGTTGTAATTTTCATCACTGAATCCCTCCTGTTTACAGCTAACATTGGCAAGTCTATAAAATTCATGAATGACAGCACAGATTACTCTTCCCCGGGACTCCTTACATCAAAGACTGACAGTTCACACACAGGAATAGATATTTTAACTTTTTTTTCCTTTTTTTTTTTTTTGATTGATCTTAATATCCTTGATTTACTGGGGGAATTTAGAGCAGTCAAATAAAAAACAAATGGATGTAATAGACTGGTTGTTCCTGTGTGAACTGTGCTTGCTGTTAGATGAGCACAGTTCAGGTCCAAAGTGGTTTCTCAGCTGCTTGTTTGAACTTGTCTTGTCAGTCTTTAATCTAATCCTTTTCCCTTTGGCCCACTTTGTGGTTGTCACTCCCAATTTTAAATAGAAGATAGTAGATAGTAAAGTGTGGTAGATTGTCGTTAAAAAGAAACAGCAGCTCATAGTAAAAAGTCCAATGGTAAGTTAGGCGTGACAAGCATGAAGAAAGAAATGATGAGAAACATAATGGCTGAGTCAAACTTTTTAAAGCTATTGTGACAGAGCCCATCATTTCTGCCACAAAGAAGCTGCTGCCATATCATCTCTATATAGCAATGACTGAAAACAGACCTGATACAAACTGAGCATTTTAAAAACTAATGACAGGCTGGAATACTTTTGATCCATGCGTCTAAAAGAAAGGAAGGGAAATTCCATGAAAAAGCTTATTTTTTCATCAGGACAATAGCATCACTGACGCGTGTACTACAATTCCAAAATATTTCATAACAACTTTGTGATATTAGTGAGAACTCTTCCCTCCAGAGGTGAAAAATATATGAAAAAGTAAAATAAAATATCTGAAAATTTGTGCAGGAAGCTTCTTTTTTTCTTGGATAGCTACTCTGCAAACAATGCCTAAGTGCTACTGCTTCAGTACAGCAATGTGATCTTTTAAACCACTTAATGTGGTAGGACATCATGGGCTGTAAACTGCTGGCAATTACTGCCCCTGATGGGTTGAGTCATAATTAGTGTTCTGCCTTTTTTTATTTATTTATTTTTTTCATATCCATTACTGAAAATGTGAAAATGGTTTCAGAGAAAGCCTTGTGTGAAAATATTTTTAGTCAGTCTACTTTACTTATTCCATTTTAAGGGAAAACTAGCTGGCAAACAGCATAAAATACAGAATGCTCAGCAACAACATCACCACAGATACTCGGAAGAACCAATCATGGATCAGAACATGTACTGTGTGCCAGGTCATTATGATCCAATAAACAGCAAAAGTTCTGTTACTTGTATAGTGGCTTTTAATTTCAGTGGTTCTACAAAGACGTTTACATTGTTTCTTATTCACACACGGACTCACACACCAAAGCCCAAAGACACTTTAGAACATGTTGAGAAGGTTCACCAACAAATCCTAGGAGTAATAGAAAAATAACTTTACCACAGTACCTTATCACCCATCTACTGCTTAATACAACAGCAATAGCTACTAGTGAATGCATCTTTTTTTTTTTTTTAGTTATCATCCACGGTTCATTCATTCATCAAGGCCATATCTCAGGGGCAGAATAGTATCAGTTTCTAGGGCTTCTAGTGGGTTTTTTGTAGAGTTGGATGCTGAATTTCTGACACATCTTCATCACAGGCATTAGGTATAAATGCTGATGTCACTTAAGTCAGTGTAAAACAACTTTGTGGGGTCCAACCGTTTGTGCTCCAACAAGAACCCTCTTTTCAACTCAGTTAGAGCATTTTTTTCTTGCCATTTTTTCTACAGAATTGGAATCAGCTGGACTGCACTGCATGATGTCATGAATGAATGTCATTTCATTTCATTTTATTAAAATAATCAACTGCATTCTAGATAAGAGAAGTCCCAAAAAAAATATTCAGTAGAAAAATAGGTACAGTATGCTGCATAGTGGATCACCTTGCCAGAAATTCTTTGGTGCATCATTATTCAGCCCTGGCTAAGGTGCAGTAAATCAGCTGGGTGGATTTCTCCCCTCTGTCCACAGCCTGCCAGATGAAACACCACTAAGCATTAAACATCTGCTTCTTACAGTCACCACTATGTGCCAAAAACCATCACAATTAGGAACAAACTCTCCTGAAAAAAGGCTGACAGTTTACAACTAAAGAGAATGGCAGGAAAGAGGGAAAGACCGAATGGATATAGGAAAGGGCAGAGGAAAGTGGAGGATTGCTATCAGAGAAGGTATGAATGAGGTGAAAGAGGTACTGTGGAGAGGAAGAGGACAATGAGAAACGGGCACAAACAATAGACCGAAGCCTCGATAGTCAGGTTGGATAAGACACAGGACAATTAAAATGGAATATAAATGGAAAACATGAAACTACAGGAAGTGTTCATTAAGAGGAGCAAATTTGCTTTGGGGTTTTGGAGTAGTATAATGGAATGTCATCCATCTATAGCAGCCTTCAGGGACTTCATTAAAATGAATCAACAAATGCAGATTGAGACTCATTTGGACAATACATTAGATTCAGCACGCCAGGACAGAAAGAGACCGAGCAGCTGTCTTGCTTTGAGGTCCTCGATCACTTTGTTTATGCACAATCCATCCACAGAAGTAAAGAAAATGATTGTTGTTGACAGTGTGGCCCCAAAGAAAAACAACTTTGTCTAGCTTGAATAAATATTGACTCTTCTGCTTGCCTATTGGCAGTACTTCGTGACCCTGTTTAAACATTTTGGTCCGAAGGGTTAAGCAGCAGTATAGTCATTTGTCTTTTAACTCTCGTTCTTGATCTTGTTGGTGGATTATCTGAAATGCACAATTTCCAATCTTCAAAACAACCCCTCATTTGTGTTGCAACAGGCAATTTGCCATCATAAAACAAAGCAGTATTGTTGTGTACAATTTACACAAATTGCTGCAGCTGAAGTGTATCATTTTCCAATATAAATTACAGTACAGAATGCCTGTGTGGTATTTATTTTCATACGAATTGCAGCCGATTTGGTCACATCATCAGCACTTTGGAACAACAATAGAGGTCCTTCGTTGCAAATGTGGTCAATTGGTGTCTGGGTGACTCGCTGCTGATGGGTGCAACACGTATGCCCTTCCTTATGGTGTCTGAGCAGAAACGCAGCAGTGGGGGGAACTAGGGCATGGCGGTGGCAGCAGCGCACAACACTCAACTCAGCAGGCAGATTGGGGAACAGCTGCTTGGAGCAATTTGTTTCACAAGTCAGATTGTTGAGGCTGGAGAGAAGGACAGCAGGACCTCTTTACCTTCTGATTCTAACTTGGGATTTGGTCTCCGCCATGGAGCCTGTAGACTCTGTCCTTGTTTCAAAAGACATCCAGATAGTGAGAGCTAGGACTAGCTGAGAAGCTGGCGGCTGGGGATGTGGCATAGCAGTATCGGGAGTGCTGGATTGTGTGCTCACTTCTCGCCCAGGGATAGTACTGCAGCTGCCAAGGGCAGCAGGAAGTTAGTTGGGCATGCTTCAATAAACACTTAGCTTGATTTAAATACACAAAGGGAGGAATGTTGCGAGTTGTCCTGGAGGAGTTTTCTTCAAACAGAATCTATGATTGTTTTAATGTGTCACTCGTGGAATAAATGTTCTATGCTCTTATTGTGAGTGATTCTTGCTGCCGGATAAGCATTTGGTGCCACAGTAGTACATGGATATTTGCCAGCTTTTTGTATGTGCAGTACATAATTTACATGTGTAAATTACAGACGATAGTTGGTTCATGAGAAAGTATGTGAGCTTGTAAATTATCCATTTAGAAAATTGTGAAAGCTCTGCATCTGCATGTTGTTTTAACAGCCAGCTTTGCAAGCACAGTGGATAGAAATCATGCGCCCAAACAGATTTTACAACATGTGAACCAGACAATGCATTGTGTTTGCCAGCAAATTATAGTCGGCTGCTGGCATTTTTCTCTTTTCCCACAGAATAAGAACAACTTCTTCTCTGTCGATGCCTCAGAATTGTGGGTGTAATGACAACTTGCATCATGGCACTTAAAGTAGAAATATACAATTCAAAATAGGGGCAGATTGGAAATAATTTGCAGTTGTTCTATTTACATTTGCATGGTCACAGACCATCTCCGTGGAAATGCATTTTGTGTTTTCAAAAAAATAACAAGATAAACAAAGTTACAGATGAACTTGGCTGATACCCTTAATACAACAACTTTGGTCTCCATTGTGTGCCTTTCTCTTGTTTATATATATATATATATATATATATATATATATATATATATATATATATATTTATTTATTTATCTTGATTGTATATATTTCTCCTGTTTTTTATTTATTCCTGCTATCTTGCTATTTATACTTTAGTCCTGCACAGTTGTCGTGGAGCACCCATAATTTTGTTGTACACGTACAATGACAACAAAGGACTATCCTATCATATCCTATCCTATTTATTTATCTATTCAGTTTTGATTTTAAATGAATGTCGTGATTATGTTACTGTGCATTTTTTTAAACCAAATCATAAGGGAAAATCTAATAAATTTACATGCCATGCATGATTACAGCTAGGTGACAAAAGCTATCAATATCAATACTGATGGTTATTAATATCATTTTTAGCCATCATAAACTTTAACAAGAGTTTAAAACCTTGTTGTTCATCATGTGGAGGAAAATAACATAGCTGTGTAACCATTAAATAGTTGTATGTTGTTGCATGTGCAACGTGCTCTTGTTAAATGCTCTTCTTGCCTCATTATAATGCATTCAGTGAATCCACACACTCTTGCAGTGAAACCTTGACATGCACAGATTTTGGAATAGATGTGCCACGCCCTGAAAACACAGTGAGATAAAATGATGAATCGGGCAAAGGGAGAAAAATAAGCACGGCCTCACAGAAGGACATCCGTGTGTTTTATTATGCTTCAGTTGACCCGATGGAGGCTCAGAGCTGCTGCAGGACAAATGTGTTCAAAAGGTAGATGGCACGTGGATTAGTAAATGAGGATAGTGGAATTCAACAAAGGAAGGGCAATTTATATTTTCAGTTTTCTGTATTATGTGCTGTCTCACATATAGTGCAGTAAAAGTGGTTTCTTTCATTTGCCATAATGTAATTTATTTCCATAATGTAATCTCTACATTGCACTCAGAGGAATACAGAATCTAATAGTCCCTCGTCCACTACTTTGAAAAATGTGTGTTTTATTGTCAGAGACCATTCTTGACAAATTATGAAAATAGATCACACATGGTTTTGCAAAGTAACTGTTGACAGTCTGTGCTGTTTATGGGGTTTATGGAGATATTTTTATTGTGTGAAGCACACAGAAGAGAAGCTCTTTTGTTTTTCTGTTTCCTCTTTAAAATCATGCCTTCACAAGAGCTTGTGAGAGAATATTGATTTTGATTGCTTTCAGAGATGGTCTAGTGAGTCTGAAAGCATCCCTTAGAGACTCTTTGACACCCAGGTCCAACTGTTTACCCTTTCTCATTCTGAGCATTAGGGTCTTCAATGTTCCCAGAGTGCTAATAGCGCTACCATTTACCCTCTGTCAATCCAACAACTGAAGGAGTTTAAAGCAGCAGTCTCAAAGATTTCACTCCTGGTTGATTTAGAAACATGTCTAGTTAGGGTAACTGTTAACTTTAGCTAATAAATCCTGTGGAAGATTTCTGGGGCACCAAGCTACTATCAGGCAATAATTTACATTTTTTCCATTAATCTGTGAAAAATGGTGATCTCATCTTATATTGCTGGAATTAGTCTGCAGACGGCAACAGCAACGGAGTTGGTTACATTGCTGGGAAATTGAAAGTATGGACACTACCACCTGTTCTTCATTTTAAAGATCAATAAATTTAAGTTCTAGGATCACTTACAAACACACTGCATTTTCTGTAAACAGGTCACAAGTCAACTCATATTTTAACAGTAAGACTGAGTTTAGCATTAGCTACACAGGAGACATTGTCAGCTCAGGTGTATTGGCTTATATTAGTTGATTTAAATGTTAGCCCAAATCCGCTTAACTTTCTTGAATGTCCATTTCTCAGATCCCACATAGGACATGTTATGTACATTTCATTAGCCTGCGTATGTTTACTGCTTTCTGTGCAAGCCACTTTGCAACATAATTCCACCCCAGCTTGTCCTCTTTTAAAGTTGTCTGAACTAAAGTGATCCTAATTCAAAATGTTAACCCATTGTGGTGTGTTCCAGTAACTTAATGCAGTTTTTTTTTATGGAATATTGCCACAAACACATTTCTGAATAAATCGTTCTTACATTAGTGAACCACAGACCAAATCAACGCTGTGTACCTCATTTGATTATGACCTAAGAAAAATCTATTCAAACGAAAAACTTTGATTGCTGCTTTAAACGAAACCTTCTTGCCCTACAGCCAGGCATGTTGAGTCATGTTATAAAAGATCATTACACTTTTCTGTGTGGTTGCTGTCTTCAGATGAAAAATATATGTATGGCACAGTATGAGATGTGCTGAGGCTGTTCCATAGCATTTTCCTCCCAATGAGCATTCCTTTCCAGTGGATATTGTGTTGACGAGTATTCGTTCACACCTACCTTGTCACCATCCTGGGCCCTGACATGGCAGTTCACCTCAAAGACGACGTTTCCCCGTCGTTTTTCCCTCCTCGCTATTGCCTGGCTTGTGGGGCCGGCTGGCAGCTGTCAGGCCGGGAGTGGCATATAGCAAAGCATCAGACGTCCTGGCATTTTGCCCTCTCTCTGTGACAGCCGCTGACTGTCAATGGCTACCAGGCTGACAGTCTTTCACCCAACTTCGTCGTGTTCTGGGTTCTAAATGTTATCATTACTGCAAGGAGGGATGTCATCATTTTCACCCCTTGGAACATGGAAGCAGTCCCAGCAAAGTGGCAGCAGTGCAGTGGCATTCACCGTTGTGTGAATGACAAGATATTATAGCAGCTGTAGCGACAATGGTTCATGCACACCAGGGGCCATAAAAGTGATTCATATGCTGTCTCCCTCTGTTTCTAAGACAAATCTACAATTATATGACTCAACCTTCAATGCCCTTTAGTTGGGGAAATGGCCTCATGCCTGGAGACTGATGTCTTAAAAAAAAAGAAAAGAAAGAAAGCTGCAATTCATTGGTGAAAGAGAAGAAGTGAGAAAATAATGGGCAGGAAAAATCTTTAGGGGAAATTGCTTTCTCTCTGAGAGGCAGCATAACCAAGGCCAACCCCCGTGCCATTCAATCAGGATGTAATTCAGTTGTCAATATGGCCTTAATCACTGCACTTGGGTCTGGTTCACTTTTCTGTTCCTAAAAGAAAAAATAAATACATCATAAAAAATTACGAATTAAACGACGTCATAGTGTATGATTGGAAAGAAAAGGTATAAATTGGTCAAATTTGGTGCAGTGGTCACACAGTGACATAAAAATAAGGACAGGCGAGGAGTGTGGAGTTCAAAGTGATTGCTACATGAATAAAGGAATTGAGGAAGGCAACCCACTGCAACAAATAAAGCAGTTGATCTGATAGACTCCTCTCTGGAACAGGTCCATTTCAGATTAATAGCAAAGGGAGGGACAATGACTTTGATTATTATTTCCCCTGTCCTCCACTCCATTTGTCCACTTTGGTCTCTCGGGTATGAGTCATAGAACAGACTACCAATGTCTGTGATTACCTGATTTCAATTTGCTGTCCTTCCCATTGTGCTGCAGATGCACTGGTCCATCACTCAAACACACAGAGCATCTTTTCTTTTGTTGACAGCAATCCAATGAAAATTGCCACCCGAGGAGAAGAACTAAGAATGTGGCGCTTGATCAGGAGTGCCATTCAGAATTAGATTCTCAGCTGTGGATGGTTTCAGTATTGTTTTGCTTTTTTAAGGTAAGAGCTGATAGTTTATGTGTGCTGTCAGAGTGTGTCCTGGTTATTTTAACTGTCCCCTCAGTCTAGAGAAAGCAGAGAAGGACACTTGTCACTCTTTAGGTCAGTTTGCATTGGGTGAAAAATATCTCTGATACTTTATTTACACAGAGATAAATGTACAAATATGCTTTCACACACGCAGATACTTAAACTCCCCCTGACTTTGACTGACATTCACACATGCATGCTTACACACATGGTTCTTTACTCCACTTTTCTTAGTCCTGCACAGTCTCTCAAATATCCGCACGTACTCAAGCTGTGTTTGCTATGAGCAGAAGGAGAGCAGAAAAAGATGAAGAATGAGCCAAATAATGTCAGACTGAAGGCAGCACCCATCAAACGCATCACTGGGTCCAAGGTGTGCAAGGACGGGGTGGAGGTTTTATGGCTGCTGCCCGAACATAAATACAAGCTGGAAGTCTGTAGTGGAAAAGATGTCTGTGGTCAAAAAAAAAGGGGGGGGGGGGGAATTGCACATTTTGCAGAAATTGAATGCTAATGCTTTGAAGAAAATTCAGACCTGGTTCTATCAGGTTTTCATCTAAAGTTCAAAACTATCAGTGAATAGCATTCTTCAAAGGCAGTATCCATTTTGCTATATACAAAACCAACTGTCACACACACAAACAGCTGAATTACCTGTTTCTGGTTACTACCTCCAGCACAAGCCAGTCTCTCTGTGCAACATTTCAAAAGCTAAAGAAAATGAAGAAAAAAAAAAACAGTAGCAACAACAACTGAGACAATAAAGACTATGAATCTTCCATTTCCTCCAATAGTAAATCAAAAACGTATAAACATGTAATTTAATGCGATCTGCAAATCTAAGTTAGCATTTTTCACATCCAACACTTAAATATTATTCCACACAAGAAAAAAACAGAATCCTTTATTTTAAGATATTAGAAGAAGGCTTATTTTTATCTCCTGTGCTAGATTATTATGTAGTGCATATTATTTAGTGCAAGTATTGTTCTGTACTGAAACAAAAAAAATAGCAAAGGCATAGCAGATGCATTCTACAGGGTGGGCCATTTATATGGATACACCATAATAACATGGGAATGGTTGGTGATATCAAAGTCCTGCTTGTGGCACATTAGTATATGTGAGGGGGCAAACTCCTCAAGATGGGTGGTGACCATGGTGGCCATTTAGAAGTCGGCCATCTTGGATACAACTTTTGTTTTTCAATAGGAAGAGGGCCATGTGACACATCAAACTTATTGGTAATGTCACAAGAAAAACAATGGTGTGCTTGGTTTCAATGTAACTTTATTCTTTCATGAGTTATTTACAAGTTTCTCTTTGTTCACAGCCATTGACATGTTGAAGAGGTTAACACGTGAGGAGTGGATCGAAATTGTGTTGATATCTGGTGAACGCAGTAACCGGGTCATTGCAGCAGATTTCATTGCAAGACACCCTACGAGACCACCCATCTCCCATGCTACAGTTAGCAAACTGCTTGCTAAGTTTCGTGAAACTGGTTCAGTGTTGGATTTGCCAAAATGTGGACGCAAGAAAACTGTCACTAATGAAGAAACATCAGTGGCTGTCGTAGCTTCATTCAGCAAGAGCCCACAGCGTAGCACTCGCCGCATGTCACTGGAGAGTGGCATTAGTCGAACGTCCCTTCGGCGGATATTAGCTACACACACATGGCACCCTTACAAACTCCAGCTAGAATTTGCAGAATGGGCAAAACAAAAACTGGAACAGGACCCTCAGTTCACGCAGAAAACTCTGTTCAGTGATGAGGCAAACTTTTATGTGAATGGTGAAGTTAACAAACAAAACCACCGCTATTGGTCTGACACTAACCCACATTGGATAGATCCCTCCAAGACTGTTGGAACAACAAAAGTGATGGTTTGGTGTGGTTTATGGGGTACAACGATAGTGGGTCCATTCTTCATCAATGGAAACCTCAAGGACACTGGATATTTGTAATTGCTACATGATGATGTGATTCCCTCTTTATGCAGTGAAGCTGGCACGTTCCCTGAGTTTTTCCAGCAAGATGGTGCACCGCCACATTATGGGTGCCAGGTCCGAGCATTCCTAGATGAACAGTTTCCTGGAAAGTGGATTGGTCGTCGTGGGCCAGTTGAATGGCTCCCAAGGTCTCCCGATCTGACCCCCTTAGACTTTTATCTTTGGGGTCATCTGAAGGCAATTGTCTATGGTGTGAAGATACGAGATGTGCAGCACCTGAAACTACGGATACTGGCTGCCTGTGCTGGCATTTCTCCTGCGGTGTTGCTATCAGTGTGTGACGAGCGGGAGAAGAGGGTTGCATTGACAATCCAACACAATGGGCAGCACATTGAACACATTTTATAAGTGTTCAGGAACTTGTAAATAACTCATGAAAGAATAAAGTTACGTTGAAACCAAGCACACCATTGTTTTTCTTGTGACATTACCAATAAGTTTGATGTGTCACATGGCCCTCTTCCTATTGAAAAAACAAAAGTTGTATCCAAGATGGCCGACTTCTAAATGGCCACCATGGTCACCACCCATCTTGAGGAGTTTGCCCCCTCACATATACTAATGTGCCACAAACAGGACTTTAATATCACCAACCATCCCCATGTTATTACGGTGTATCCATATAAATGGCCCACCCTGTACTTTATTCACTAACTATAGTTATTGGCTTTTCTGTAGATATGAAGATATTACAAACAAAATGCTATAAAGTGATACTAAAATAGAGTAAGAAGTACTTTTTGTAAAATGCGGTCACTCCATTTCTGGGGTCAAGTTTAAGATGATGTGTAATCAACTTCAGACATAACTTAAACATATTTTTATATTAAAATGCTAGAAAAAATCATTATTTTCTGTCACTAAATCATTTATGTTCAAAATACTTGAATTTTAACAGTAAGACTGAGTTTACTTGAAAGTTTTACTATGGCATATATTTCCCCTGTAAACAAACAATCTTTTTAATGTAAATGATTACAGTATTGTGCAAGAGTCTCGAGTTACACCCTCAATCTTTAGATTTTGTTAGGAAAAATGATAAAAGGTGCATTGATTTATTGAAATAAAGTATATAAGAAACAAATAGTACAATTCTAACAAGCTTGAAAGCCAATATTTGTCATTACCACCATCATCCTTCAAGACAGGTGGAACTCTCTTGGGCAGCTTTCTTGTAATTTCTTTAAGTGGTTTTCAGGAATAGTTCTCCAAGATTCCTGAAGGACATTCAAATCTTTTGTTTGGATTTCGGTTGGCTTTTGTTCCATTCTCTGCAAAGATGATCCCACTCTGCTTCAATAATGCTGAGGTCTGTTCCAGGTATGCTTTTACTCTATTGACTCTACATACAGGTTCATCATCATGTTGAAAATGTAATTGGCAATCAGATGCTTTCTAGTTGGTATTAACTGTTTCCCTGAAGAGCTGTTTCTTAACTGCAATCCTTCCACTGAGACCACATCTGATGAGGCTTTTCATAGACTAGAAATTGCAATAAATGGTCTGCTTTTTGTGACAGGCTGCTAGTAACAAGGTGCCTAAGATCATTAAAATTGGTTCTTTGATAAATTTTCTGTCAGTCTTAAATGGCTTAATCAACTAGAAATACTGGGGAAATGATCAGGTGCAAGGACTGGACTGAAAATGAGTGAAAAAGCAGCCAGTGTTAAAAAAAAAAAAAAAAAACTTTAAGAAAGCTTGTAGAACTTTTGCTCAAGACCAGTAATCAATAGTACTGTATATTCGAAGTACTATTACTGTAACTTTTATTACTGTATGGAGTCTTTTTTATGTGTTGCAAAATTTGGTTTTAGAATTTCTGGACTGAAAAATGGCGCTAGCCTCCCACATTAACACAACAAAATTTCCTGTACTCATTATTAAACAGCTTTATATTGAAGTTTGCTATTTCTGTTTGAGTAAAGGAATAGAATACGTTTTACCATCAGTGCTTAAGAGTCTGCTTGGATATGTATGTGTTTAGAGAAATGTTTGATTCAATAAGTTGAATCATAGTGAAATAGAATATTTTTAAAAATACATGTTGAAGAACTAATATGTGGGTATTTTTGTCTGATAAATTTTATAGCTTAAGTACTATTAAGAGACTGCTTACATTTATTTGGAGGTTTGATTTTCAGGTTTAACTGAATTCATATGGATTTAATGTATTTCAGCAGTGATTATTATCCATCAGGGGGAGCTGCTGTTCATCTTCCACCTGACTGTTTTCTCAAGGCCACTACACTCACATACACACACACTCTGTTCCTTTTCACAACTATTTGTCATCAATTTTCACAGATATTGATCTTTGGAGGTTGTACCCTTGGGCAAGGAGATTTTACACTCCCCCCCCCCCCTCAACTCTCCAGTCTCAGCCCAGTGTCACATTCACTGTGCTTTGGGGAACGAGAGGAATCCCACTGGATTTGTCTCTGACAGCTTGTCAGTATTGCTAATGTCAGCGTCTGATTGATGTATTAGGTCACTTGTACATAAGCATCCACATCAAAGACACAAATATGCAGGCTTAATCTTTCTCTTAGACACACAAATGCTGCCATATACTGTAGATAGACATTTAATCATAGGCAGTCTTCTTCTGGAAATATCCCCATTCAGGGCACATGTGAAGAAATTGATCAAAGGATGCCCGTGACGCCTTTGTTTTATTCACTAAAGCCCTGTTTAAGAGAACCTCTGGTGTGACGCCTCATGTACCAGCATGAGTAGAAATGTTATATTCAAGGCTCATTTAACCCTTTGCCATGTTAACAGCTCTAAAGCTACGTGAGGGATATTGATCAAACACATGGACCTTTTGTGGCATTTTACAAACCCAGTGTTCTCTTATTATTAAAAAAACTGTTTAAATGTACCCAAATATTTCACAAAAGAATACAATTATCCCTCGTGCAAAGCAGTCATATTCAAACTGCTGAGCACTGGGTTTAAATTTGGGTTTACAATGTAATTTCATGCTTTCATGTGACTTTAAACCTGTATGAAAAAGTGGCTTTTATAGAGGTAGCTGTGAAACTGCTCATTACTGCAGCATTTGTGTAATGCAGTTAGCATATAGCGACACAAGAGAGAGGAGCAAAATGCACAGGCACACATTTTACAGAGTGCCAGGAGTAGGAAATATGATGTTATAAAAAAGAATTCATGCTGCTAATATGCTGACTCATTTTATAATCAATTCCTAAAGGAATGCAAATAATAAATTTTCTTTTTAAACAGCTCAAGGGAACTTTTCAAAAGTAAAAATGATCTATGTCCATCTTTGTCGTGACTTTTCATTTGTAATAAAACAATTACATGTACATATAATGACCAACAAACTGATAACAAGTCGGAATGATTAATGAAGGAGGAAAGGATTTAATTCAACCATGTCCTCCTTTATTGACCATGGGCCCATCGGCGGGCCCATTTTACAGGTAAATATGAAGGGTTGGTCAATAAAGGGTTAAACAGCAAAAACTTTACACATTCTGTAAATCAAATAAGCCTCTCATTGAAAGAGAGGATATTATTCTTAACGCAAGAGTTTCTTATTGATTTGCAGCTAAAAAAAGAAGAAAAAAAACAGCAACACAAACCTCTAGCCTGCTTAATGAGGTGATAACTGCTGCAAGCATAATCACAAAAACTGTTTTTTTTAGTGCTATGCTGTTTACGGACTATTTTAACACAGCCTTGATTCAATTTACTCTGTGTAACACTTGGAAAACTGTCAGTTTGTTTTTTTTTATATAGGGCAAATTTGCAAGCGAATCTGTGGAAAACAAGCAGAAATCAACTACAGCCACAGGTGTTTGATAGGGTCGCCACCCTTCACCTGAATACACCCTTAAATCAAGTTAAACAAACATGTTCACCCTTGGTGACACCTGGATTACAGCCTCAGTCCGTACTCTATCAGCAGCCAGGTGCAGTGATTTGTCTGATGTTGGTGATGGGGTTTTAGAGGAAGAGAGAGAGAGAGAGAGATGTGGGACGTGGTGCAGATTGCTTCGAGTGGGGTCAGCATGATGGCAATGGCATGGGACACCCTGAATCTGCAGAGTGACAAGAGGCAGAGAGAAAAGAGACAAATATTGGAAGGCAGTTGTATCTTCATGGGTGATGATATGTGTGTGTGTAGCTGTGTATGTTATAATAGGGACAGTGGCTGCTTTTTGTGTTTGTGTGCAGCTACAGACAGAGAATCTCACGTGCAGACAGATGGAGGCAAGGTAATTGTGTTTCACCCTGCCTTGTCTCTTCTGTGATGAGTTACTGCACACGGCGCCTGACCAGCAGGTGGGTGGAGGGGAACCACAGGAATTAGAGAAATAGCAGGACACCATTTAAACAACACAGTGTGTCTGGACAGGACTGCATGGTTTACGCCTCCTGTTGTTTGTGTGGATTGCAAGTTCTGATTTTGCTATTTTCTGGACACAGCATGTGTTTTTCCTTTGTGTACACACAAATGCATATTTTTCATCAATAATAATTGCTATGCGTGCACAAAGCTCTACTCTTTCTGTTTCATTTGAGCATTGGCATTAGCCGTCTGTGAGAACCCCAAAGATCTTCAGCTAGGAGCTTTGCTATGCAGATACCAAACCACACTTATAATTTAATTATGATTGAAAGTAATTCTGTTGTTACCACTGACAGATAAGCCTTTTGTTATTCAATTCTATTTTTTTTTCCTTCAGAAAAATTGCAATGTCTGTTTTTTAGACAGCAGTTGACACTAATGGGGGAGTTTATACAGGGGCAGCTGTGCCCTGACAACCATGGCAGCCACATCATTTTAGCTCAGTATTCACTCAGTGTTAATATGAGAGGCACAGTGCCGTAGGCCGCAGGACTGATCAATAGCAAGGAGGCTGTGGAAGAGATTAACAAACAGAGACACGCACACACATGCACATATGAAAAGACCTTTTTACACAACACACAACTCTTCTAGAGTTCTTGGAGAAGGTAATGGAATTATAGATCAATAGAGAATTGTAAAGACTGAAATAACCCTCTGATCTAACAAAGGGAGCATTTCCTAGATTGTGACACAGCTAATATTTTTGGTTACTTCCACCAGCGAGGTGTGATACAAGGTCTGTATTAATCATGAAATGCTAATTATACTATTTTCCCTTCAGAGAAGGCACTTTGATAATCAGGTATTCACTTAATGTCTGTGCAGACTCAAGACAAAACTGTACACATGAGTCCGCTTGCATGCATGGAAAGCTGCAGTTTTATGCCATGCATGCTTATATGAATGCACATCTGCACACAATGCAATTATCTTTTTGCGAGCTGCAGCTCAGAAAACAGCATTGCTTTTTGGGGTTTATGAAATGTAATAAGTAGCTGTATTCCAGTCTCACTTTAATCAGGCACAAAGTCACAGAACACAGCATTTGAAGTGGCTGGCAAACAAGCAAGGCACAGACAGACCAAGAGATGCACTATTCAGCTAGATTAGCCAGACATGCCGACACAGAGATATGGGCTGAAAGCTCCACATCAGCTTAACTTCCCCTGATGATGTCAGGGACACAAGGGACACCAATTTAACTTACATGATTGCTATATCCAGAATTAATTTCTATTATGTTTTTATTAGTTTGTTTTCTTTATGATCAGAAGTAAAGACGTGTCATTTCCACCTTTACTGACAACCAGGGGAGGTGTTAAGTCTGCCTGGCTTGCTCTGCATAATATCAACAACATGCGACATACAAATGAGGACTGAAAACTCATCCCACAAATGTCACCAATCCAAATCTTTTCGTGTGGTTGTGGAAGCTGCACTAAAAGCCTCTGAGCAGCTCATCAGCAGAGAAGAAATTATTAAATTATTTTCAAAAATTCAATAAACTGAAAAAAATGACCATGATCTTCATGCAAACTGGCATTTACACCTTTAACTGTATATATGAAATAAATACAGTTAATGTTTGCACTTTAACATCTGTAATAATTTCTTATGAAAGTATGAAAGGAGCAAGACAAACACACCGTGAAGCCCAGAACGCAAAAACAATTAAGCTAAAAAATAAATTCAGAATTAAAAAAAATCAGAAATAAAAAATGCAAATAAAATAGCACTACAGGCAAGAATGTAACGATAAACCAAAGTTACAGTAATAATAAGGTAAGATTAAGGCTGCCTAAATTCTCTTGGTATGGATACTGGAGCGCTGCGCAGTCACGTGACTCAAAGCGTCTCAGCCTCAATCAGGCCCCGTGGCTGCTAAAGCGAGCTAAAAGCATGGCGCTTGTTTTTCTGATATAAGGTGCTCAGAAGCACTAGAGTAGCATAGAAAATAGAATCAAGTATAAAAAGTTTTCTTCTAGTTTTTTCTCTCTTCGTCTGGAAACATGAGGCACCACCAGCTTACGTCACTGGTAAAAACAACAACAAAACAAAACACTGCTCTGTTGTCTATGTGCTTCTTTTGCAGTTGCACGTATGAGCTACCTGTCATGGTACTTGTTTCTGTTACATTGAGAATCCCCTGCCGTGCCCATACTTTTGCCATACTCATGTTGGTGACTTGTGGCTTTAGCTAATACCTCCTAAATCGTCATGTCTTGGTTGCTAGGAATCATCCTTAACTTCTTGATTAAATGTTTTCTTTTTCGTCTACAAACATAACACAGTCAATGAGCACTTTAAGTACACCATATCAAAGCAGGGATGGTGTGGAAATTCTGCCTGGTTTGATGAGTTTCAGTTCCTGCTGGGACATTTGTTAGGGTCATCAGCATGAAAGTATGGATGTGCCTTATATCAGCTGTTCAGGTGGTGTGATAGAGTGGGAGATATCGTTTGGCACACTTTCCCTTAGTAGCAACTGAGCATCATTAAATGCCTTGTCCATCCCTTTATCTCCACAGTGTAACTTTTTTTCTGATTGCTGCTGACAATGAGTTCACTGTACTCAAATGCCCTGTGATATCAGGCCATTAGAGCATCTTTGGGGTATGGTGGAACAGGAGGTTCAAATCACAGATGCTCAGCCAACAAATCTGCAGCAATTATGTGCTGTTGTGTCAAAATGTACTACAATCTAGGAGGAATGTTTTCAGCACCTTGTTGAATCTATGCCATTAAGAACTGAGGCAGTTCTGAAAGTAAA
This sequence comes from Perissodus microlepis, assembly GCF_051167445.1. Lineage (NCBI taxonomy): Eukaryota > Metazoa > Chordata > Actinopteri > Cichliformes > Cichlidae > Perissodus > Perissodus microlepis. The sequence continues at coordinate 13,233,754 of NC_140479.1, read as the reverse complement.
AAGGGGGGCCAGCCCAGTACTAGCAAGTAGGACCTAATATTGTGTCCAGTGAGTTTAGGCTTTATGGGTGTGGTGTGTGTTCGATTCACATGTGTAGTGGTTTATGTGTTATATATGTATTTGTATCAGCCAGACGGTTCAGGAGAGGGAGACAGAGAAGGCAATAGCACTAAGGCATAGAAGCATTAAATTGTGTTTTGGCATGCATCCATCCATCCATCCATCCAAATATCTGTTGACTTTCATGTGGACTTGACTTGTTGATTGCAGGAAAAATGTAGAAAATGCTGGCTTATATATGAATTATAAAGATCTATTTGACACCCCCAGTGAATTTTCAGGTTATGGAATGACAGCAGGAATACGCATCAGTTTTTGAATCTTTTCCTCCTAAAGGTAATACACCTCGTTTCTGACGAAGGCACAGACAAAGCACAAAACTCTTCCTTTTACAGCTGTGTTGGATAAGATGCTATTGTGTATACTCATCGGTATACCACAACACCACACCCTACCCTGAGTGTAATCGCTGACCATGCCAGTCCCTTTATGACCACTGCGTACCCATCTTCTGATGACTGTTTCAGCAGGATAAGGCGTCATTTCACAAAGCCGAGATCACCTGAAACTGTTTCTGGAACATGACACTTGTCACATGCCATGTTCAGTCACCTCACCGTCACTTGATCTCAATTTAGTAGAGCACCTTCAGCATTTGGTGGTCATGCTATAATGTAAATATGTGCAAAAATCTTCCGCGCCACGAAGAATTAAGGTGTTCTGAAGAGACATCACGTCAGTATTAGCGAGATTCACCTAATAAAGTGGCTGGTAAGTAAAAACACACAGGTCAAGGCTGAGCATGTGCTCTGTGTCTGTATAAACACAGAGTGACACTTGTCTTTGTGCTGGTTCAAATTTCATAAGATGTTGTTATTATATTATGTCAATTAGTTTAGAAGATAATTGCCAGAGGCTGCTTTTTTATTAAATTTAATTTGAAATTTATACTTTAAAATTGGGGGAATTCTCCTCTAAATGTTTTCCTCATGGAAGCATTTTTACACTTTAGGGACAGATAATAGTTGTGAGCTTAACTACAGGTCTTGCGTAGTGTTAATTGTGCCCTAGATTGACTTTTTTTTTCCAAACTAAAAGATTGCTGTAATTTCTGCCCTGACTAGCTTTTCCCCACTGTACACTCTGTTCTTTCACTGCCCTCTGTCTCATCTGCTCTAGCACGGTATACCTAACAAAATGAGCAGCTCACTTCACTGTTTAGTTCAAGCTAAAGATATAGTGAGAGCTAGTTACCATAGATATTACTGTCCTTGGATGCTCAGATGAAGGCCACAAGCGAAAAATGTTACCATATTGGTGAAACTAAACTTTGTCAACATTTTCCTGAAATTCTGCTCAAGATTTACGGTATGTGTTTGTCTGTGAGCATTCAGTGTAAACTGTGAAAGTGCATTATTTTTAGAGACTGACTTTTTCAAACATGTCTTTGGGCTTTTCAATTCAATTCAATTTTATTTATATAGCGCCAAATCACAACAAAAGTCGCCTCAAGGCGCTTCTTTTGGCCTGTTGTTTCACCTTCACAAACATTAGCATTACCTGTCACAGGATTAACATTTTTAATGTTAACCACTTGCACTCCTGGTCCTACTAGTGGCTGGTGCATATAGTTTTTCTGAGCGATTTTCTCTTCAATTGATGTAGATTTACATTTTAGCTACCAACCCGTTTTTAATGCCTTTAAGTTCCCGTCTTTGAAGACTGTCTGTGTGTGCCACAAAGATTTTGTGAAGTAGAGGGCACTTAAGTCTTGTAGAGAGAGAGATGGAGAGAGAGCATGCCGTGGTTGTGTAGGTCAGATGTCAGCCCACCTCTGCAGCACTTCTGGACAGTCATTCTACACCAGTGAAAACATTAGGCTGAACATTATTAGATCCGTGTAATTGTGTTTGGGAATTTCCCGTATTATAGGGCTAGATTTGCGGGAATGTTTTAAATTGTGTACAATACCTGCAATCCTGCACTCCAAGCCCTGATTTAAGTTTTGCATGCTGCTAACTAAATATAGAACTTATTGGAGTTGAAGATCTTAGTTGGTGTTTTGAAGTCCTGCCCACAAATATCACATATCACAAAAACAGTTTCCAAAAATGTCTTTCAAACATGCAAATACGGCGACATGCAAATTTGCAAAAGGATCCATTAACATCAGAGTATGTCAACAACAAACACACATATTCTCCCACACAATCACATTTGCTGTGTCTCCCAAATCCCTTCAGTTGCTTTAGCAGAACCTCTTCTCCCCTGACAGACGTCAGACATACTCCCCACTCAGAACAGCAAGAATGCAGCACAAACCAGACCAAATGACAGACCCAGACCGTGAGAATGTCACCATGTGAAACGAATGTTTGCATTAATATTTGATACAGAGTGAAGGCATGCTGCAAGTTTAAACAGGTGCAGCAACAGAGCAGTCACACTGTGAAAAGAATAAGAGAGACTCTAGAGAGACTGCCCCAACGGTCAACCTACCTATTAAATGATTGCACTAACTCAAAAACTCTCCATTAAATATCACTTACATGCTGTAAGGAAGTGTACTGTACCACTTCCTGCTATTCTACGTTATGCTGCCTGTTATAGTATGAGATAAACCACGATGTAGGGCTTGCAGCTGCATAATGTACATTAAACAAATAAACACAAAATACGAATAGAATGTGGATTTGCTGCATAAATTCAGTAGCAAGCAAAGGCCGTTGTGAGCCTGCAGTCAGTTCAAATGACTATATGGATCATAAATGCATTACTCACACAAGCTTTGTATTTAACCCTCTCAAGGCAGGCGTTGCAGATTTGCAACAGTTAAAAACTAACAACCTGATTACTCCACATACATATTTTATGAGTGTTTTTTTACTCAGAAGTACCACTGCAGGACTTGGTTGTGCATTAGCAACAAAAAGTTTAATTTGAGCCTGAGAGGGTTAAAAGAAATGCCATTGCTAATTATTCCATTTAGTATTGTGTAAATACACCACTACTCAAAAGTTTGGCATCTCTTTGAAATGTCCGTGTTTTTTTTAAAGGAGAGTACATTTGTTTTAGATTAAAATATTTCCAGTAAAAGATTGATTAGAGCAGTTTCAATTAATTCTCTCCAAATAATTCATAAATTTTGATTCAATATCTTTGCAGATCTCCAGAGGCTCATTCTCACTTTTCATATTAAAAGGCTAATTTATCATTAGAAAAAAAACTTACCAGTCATTTAAGCACAGCTAAAATATTTGTGCTAATTAAGTAATTAATGTAAAGACTTGTTGAGTGTCTGGAATGTTTGATTAAAGTCACAAATTGACCTCCTGAAAATAACTTTCTTTTGATTTTCGTACTTCTTAGAAATGACTGAATTTATTTTTATACAAGTATACATTACTGTTTTTTCAAAACAATATTAACTGGCAAGGAGAACAAAGAAAGGTGGGAGGCCCCAGTGGTAAACAGAGCAAAAAGATGGGTACATCAGCAATCTTGTTTGTTAAACAGAACCCTTAGAGCCCCTCTGCTGGCAACTTCATTATATCACTCCTGAAACATAGCTGAAGAGGCAACTGCAGGGTGTACGCCTTCTAGGCAAAGTCGGAAAGAAAAACGCATATTCTTCTCTACCTGTTTGTACTGTTTTGCTTCAGGATACATGTAATTGACAGTAATCAGCTGCCTCTCCAGGAACTTTCTCATCCTGTGTTTGGATAATTCTGCAGCTGGTGACTGTCGTCGCAGTTCTGAAGCCTCGGTGAGTTCAGTATTTTAGCAGCAGTAGCTCTCCACCTGTTGCAGCTTTTGGTTAGAGTGCCTGTCAAGTTTGCAGCTCATCTCCAATATAGAACAAGCATCATCATTGCCAGTTGTAGTTCAACAACTGGAGATGGCTGATATAGAGGACTGAAACAAAAGTAAACTGACCAGCTTGCCAATAGTGAAATGGCAGTCAGAAAGACCAGAGCTAGATTTAAACTTATACAGAGGCCATTGGCTCATATTATTGCCATATTCTCTCGGATGGTTAAAAAAAATAAAAATGAATCACAAAATATACGTGGGCAGCCATCCCATCATAATACCAGGATGGCCCACCCAGTTAGTCTATATGTAGAAAATGTTCCTTCGCTTATCTTAACCTTTTCAGTCTTGTATCCTAATTTAACTGATCACTATTTTTATTTTAAAAATGGACATGTGATCACAAATATGCCCTTTGTGATATAAGTTGCTATGAGTGGGAGAGTACCTTATAAAACACACAGTTGAACTTCGTTGCTAATGCTAATGGATTCAGAGTTTGAACTCAAATTGTGGAGCAAACAGACTAATTGTTGGGGCTGTCTTTTTATCAGTTGTTACATGTAGTATATTGCACTGAAAACTGTAGTAGTCTACACTATCAGTGCGACTCAGCATGCAAATATTGCAAAAGGGCTGGATGGTTTCTTTGAAAAAGGTTAATGTGTTTTAAAGGTGGGAAACAAGACTCAGGACAGAGTAAGCATGTTTTAAAGTGGTTAGAAGGGTGTGTGGGACACCTACTTAGACAAAGGTCCACTGAAGAAATGTCAAGGTGACAAACTGTTCAGAGACAGCAGAGATGATTTACTGGTTGTAGCTGTCCTGTAGTGGTGGAGAGTCGGTCAGCGTAAAGAGCAGGTAAGAGTCAGATTTCATGTAGAAAGTGAGAGACTGCTGGTGTTAAGAGGAAGCTGAAAAAAGTGAGATGGTATATGTGGGTGCATGTGAGTTTGGGTAAAAGAAAGGACAAACAAAAACTGGTTAAAACGTGAGAAGGTTAAGAGTTCGACCAAATTTATTGAGTCCTGTCTCAGTTTTTAAAAGCCTGCCCGCAATACATTAGCTCCAGTGATTATGGGGGTAGTGGGGAGGTGCTGTGGTAAATCATGTCCACTTTTATACAGTGGCTGCTCTTGATGGAATGTGTTTGTTAGTGGAGCCTTGTGTTGAATGCACTTGAAATAGTCAAGATATTGCAAAATTTCAGTGGGTAAAAAGAGATGGACTGTATGTCTGTTGTAATTGTGTGGCAGGATTTGATTTGCAGCTTCACACTGCTGCAGTTAGAGGCACTGCTAATGTCTGGCCAGTCAGCTGAGGGATTAAAAAAATCTCTTTTTTGTTTGTTTTTTCCACTTGATGCATAGCTTGCAGTATAGAGTTTGACAGTCTTGCTTGGCAGCACATTATTTTTTTTTTTTAATTTACTATAATTGAGTTTTATTGACACAATATGTCGTAAAGTATGAAAATATTTTGTGACTAAAAATATGCAGGAATGTCAGATTAAATATCTCAATTATTGGGATAACACGGGAGCTGTTTCAAGGAGGGAGTTTAAAAGTGTAGCATATTATCTTTTCATCATAGATACTTCCTTATCTCATTTGTTTTGTGACAACAGAGAGCTCCAATACTTGAGTTTCAGCATCTTTATGTACAAAGAAAAGTTTAAACTTTTAAACTTTTACATAATCAAAGTAATACTCAATTATTTTGAGGTCTTGTTAGACTAGTGTAGCAGTAGGACCTTGCATTAATTAAAATTGCAGGTATTTTTGTATGCCTCCATTACACCAAGTATTAGAAATTAGAGGTATGAATTTTCCAGTTTATTGTCAATCAGTGTCAAATTCTGCTGCTGGCATTGCACACAAAGTGTGTTGGTGCACTAGCAGTGGTAGTTCAGAGGAGCCTCAGAAATACCCTCATGTTAACAGCTTTGACAAAATGGCACTATAATAAAGACAAGTTCATATTTCCCAGCATGTACCTTCAGCCATATAATGTTTATAGCTTCTGCTGTATTTCCCACTGGAACTTGCTGTTAAAATGAAATTAGTCTGTCAGCTCATTTCAGTTCGCAAAACGTTGCTCTGATCCTCCTTATGCCTGCTATCATGTTGGACACATGTAAATGTTTGGTAAATTATGTGAAAGTCTGATGAAATCAGTGATCACCTAAAAGGATTGGCAGTTGTTCATTGGGTGATTTCACATTTTTAAACCGGTAACTCACAAAACTAAAGAAAAGATAACCCTTACAGAAATGCCAACAATTTATCGGGAATTTCATTGAAACTGGGGAAAGGAAAGAAAAAAAATTGCTCCCCGATTATCAAGTATGTCAGCTGCAGCACAAATCAAATGTGTCATGACAAGTTAATGCCATAAATAATTTACCAAAATGAAAATTATAATATGCGGTTGCTGCGTTTCAATTAGTTGCCACTGGTTCAATGTCCCAGATGGACTAACAGAGTTGCACCCACATGTTATTGAGTCAGTGCTGCTATGATTATGGTCTAACACAGTGCCAGTACTACTGTTATACCCGACAGAAAAACATGAGAGATGCTGTTTTTCCCATGTTTCCTTACCTCCCTGTTGTGACACTATTTCTTAGTTGCAAAACAAAAGACAGGAGAGCTATTAAAATCCCTCCTAGTTTTAATAATGTTGGAGACTATAAATAAGAACGCTCCAGGATAAAGATAATTATAAATGTGTGGAATGAAATGGCATGTTTTTGGAAAAAGCAGAAGCCCTTAAAAGATACTTCTCATCTTCTCATATACCAGGCTTAAAGATATACAGAGGAATCACACTGGCCATTTTAAATCAGTATATGTGGTCATTTCCCATGTCTGGTGTTTAGTGTGATAAATGTATATTATAATGCAGTAGAGCAACTGTTTTTATATATGAATCCGCTGAATTAAATTTTTAACAACTGTGAATTTAATTTATTTAGAGTACTGTGAAAAAGTTTTTGCTGCTTCGAGATTGCTTTGTTTTGCATATTTGTTATACTCATCAAGCTGATTTTAATGTTAGGCAAAGAAAACTAGAGTAACTACACAATGCAGTTTTAAAATAATGCTGTACGCCAGATGTAACAGGACGCAAACCTTGCAAAAAGTTAAACTTCTGTCTTGTCAGTCCACAGAGTATTTTCTCAAAAGTTTTGGTGAACATCAAGATTTTTTTTTGGCAAATGTAAAATTAGCCTTTGTGTTGTTTTTGGTCAGCAGTGGTTTTCTCTTTAGAACTGTCCGATGGACACCATTTTTGCCCTTTTTCTATATTATTGTTGTCAGAAACAGTGACCTTAACTGAGGCAAGTAAGGCCTGCAGTTCTTTAGATGTTTTTCTGGGTTTTCTTGTGACCTCCTGGATGACTCGTTGATGCAGTCTTGAGATAATTTTGGTGGGAAGGTTCACCACAGTTGGACGTTTTCTCCATTTGTGGATAATGGCTCGCACTGTGGTTTGATGGAGTCTCAAAGCATTAGAAAAGGCTTTGTAACCCTTTCTAAGCTGTTTCCTAAGATTGCGGCATGATGTGTTTTTGAGATCTTTCAGTCTTTGCCAAGTTGTTTTTAAGTGATTTCTTGATTCACAGCTCTGGCAGTAATCAGGACTGGGTGCGGCTAGTGATTGAAATTGAATTGAGTAAATGAAGCTATCGTTTAAAGATTGCCTTCTCTATTTACTCTGGTTATGATGATGATCTGAAACATTTAAGTGTGACAGATATGCAAAAAAATAAGAAATCAAAGAGGGAGCAAATACTTTTTCACAACAATGTACATTCAAAAAATATGATAACTAGTTCTGAGCAAAGTGGCCTAAAAGCAGTTATTGTTCTTTATAAATGCTTGTTTTACTCTAATGCATCCCATCCCATAAGTGATTTGGTGATTTGAGTAGTCCCTGCAATGTGGACTTGAGTTAAAACATTCTAGTTTATATGCAGTCGTAGTTTCTATAGGGGGAAAATAGAAAGAAAAATAAAAAGCAGAAATGTGTGAGTTCCAACCCAGTTAAATTTAACAAAACAGCTTTTATACAAACCAGGTGTCAAAGAGCTGTTAAATGAAAATCAGTTATGGCATGATTTGGCTTATGTACTATGGTCTGTTTCTATAGATATTTTCTACTCTCTAATAAAGCTAAACTGCCAATGAAGCTGCTCTGATTTTAATGTTTCTGTTTTCTCAAAAATGAAACAAGTAAGAAGTATTGACTGAAATAAAAGAACAATCCAGTGATCATTTTCAACCCACTTATGAACTGCTGGTCTGTAGTAGTGTTAAATTCCTCTTTCCTAATCACAATCCAGGATGTGCGCGTAAAGCAGGATGTTGTGCTTGCATTATAGTAGTGCTGAAAGTATCATGAAAGTAGCTAACGGGGTTGTTCAGAAGGTTGCTAGATTTGTTGTTAATTACTTTTTGAAACAAAATTGCTACAGTGGGACTGAGTACTAAGATACTGCACAGTGTGTGATGTGCAGTGATTAGGGTACTTTTACATGGTATACTGTATTATATCATAATATATTCTGCCATACATTTTACTTTTGTAGGTAGTAATTGTTTTAGAGATTTGGTCAATGTCTTAACAGGATTTTTTTCCTGCACACAAAGGTCTTTGCTTTCCATTATAAAGGAAAATTAAAATGAAAGAAAAGAATTAGAATGAGAAGAACAGAATTTGAATGAAAACAACAGAATTTGAATAAAAAGAGTAGAATTAGAATGAAAACAACAGAATTTGAATAAAAAGAGTCGAATTAGAATGAGAAGAACAGCATTTGAATAAAAACAACAGAATTTGAATAAAAAGTAGAATTAGAATGAAAAGAACAGCATTTGATTGAAAACAACAGAATTTAAATAAAAAGAGTAGAATTAGAATGAGAAGAACAGCATTTGAATAAAAACAACAGAATTAGAATGAAAAGAACAGAATTAGAATGAAAACAACGGAATTTGAATGAAAAGAACGTAATTAGAATGAGAAGAATCGAATTTGAGTGAAATGAACAGAATTTGAATAAAAGCAACAGAATTTGAATGAAAACAACGGAATTAGAATGAAAACAACGGAATTTGAATGAAAAGAACGGAATTTGAATGAAAACAAAAAAAATAGAATGAAAACAACGGAATTAAAATGAAAAGAACAGAATTAGAATGAGAAGAATCGAATTTGAGTGAAATGAACAGAATTTGAATAAAAGCAACAGAATTTGAATGAAAACAACGGAATTAGAATGAAAACAACGGAATTAGAATGAAAAGAACGTAATTTGAATGAAAACAAAAAAAATAGAATGAAAGCACCGGAATTTGAATGAAAACAACGTAATTAAAATGAAAAGAACAGAATTAGAATGAGAAGAATCGAATTTGAATGAAAACAACGGAATGTGAATGAAAAGAACAGATTTTGAATGAAAACAAAAGAATTAGAATGAAAAGAACAGAATTTGAATGAAAGCAACAGAATTTAAAGGAATTTGTAACCATTTTTAAACCATTATTTGCATCAAAATAAAATTTGGTCCACCTGAATTCACAGGATCTGCAATGAATGCACCAAAATCTAACACAAAATTAAAACAATAGGGGCCTGCTTTAATGTAAAGGTCTTTGAGTGCTACAGTAGAGTAGAAAAGCGCTATGTAAGAACCAGTCCATTTACCATTTACTGTGTTTATATTGTGCTACATTTCTGTTAATTAACACTTCTTTGCAGACAAATGATGTGTTTATTCACCTGACCCAAGTGCATCTCTTGGAAGCGAAATATAGTCTTTCATTCCATTCATTGTACCTGCATGATGGATGTGAATTAAACTGGAAGCACGATACTTGACAGCTGTGAGATCCCTCGCCAGTTTCTCCTGTGTGCTTTTGCATACTTTGATGGTATTGCCACTTTAGAAAAACTGCATAAAGGGATAACATATCTTTAGTCTGTTATTCATATAGTTTTTTTGAATCCTTCATTACTCACTGTGTTTACTGCATGCATATCTTTGGCCAAACAGAAAGCAGTTGCGCCCTTGTGAGCTGGATGGATATGTAGACCCGCTGTGCAGCAGCACGTCTAAGATGATATTGGATGAGTCACATTAGCAACCACTGCATTGTTTTTCTTGGCCTTCATGCATTAATTATACTGCAGTTTGGGGTATTTTTAAGCGGTTGAATAAGTTAGTTGCAACACAGACACAACTCTACAGCGCTCTGCCCATGAGTCGTTATTGGTTAACATCACTTGTCTTAAATTCAAAGTACTTCAAAACAGCGAATGATGATCCGCTACAAGGGACAAGGGCTTCACCTTTTCATGTGCCAGACATTTGATTCATGTTTCATACCGGCCTTTTAATGTAGTGTTACCATCCATACTACATCCAGGAAACTTCAAACTGAAGGGTGAAGAGAACAGCAATGACTGGCACATGTGGGCAAATGATCAGTCGTTGATTTAGGGAGTGCTTGATTAGCTTTTGCTTTGCATTCTGTTCGGTGGAGGATGTGATTTTAATAGTGTTTGATCATGCTCATTTAGTTGTAGGATTAGGGCAAGACTTTTTTCTTAGAATTCTGGAAAAGGGACACAAAAAAAAGATGTGCCCACCTTTTTTTCCAGTGGCCCTAATCCTCTTCCATAGTACCAAAGTGTGATCGTGATTAAAATTTGATTAATTGTGTGGCTCTAAACAGTTGTTAAGTAAGGTTAACACAGACTTGTTGCCTTAACTACATATTTACCTTTATCCCCCACAAAGGCCATTTTCAGCTTAAGAGGTTAATGAGATAAAGATGTGATATTTTTGTTACGATCAGAAGGATTCATTACCACGATAAATGTTTAACACTGATTGGTGACTGTGACTATTGTTTAATGTAGTTTCACATTTAAAACATTGCCTGTCAACTGTTTGCAGTAGCAGACTTCTCCACAGAGAGGAAAAGAGAGTTGTCTCCATATATGTTAACGGTTAGGGAGAATATGTAGAACGTATTTCAGTTTAGCGTTCTTGGCCATATTTTGTTTGTGGCTGTGTTTGTGTGTCAGCCTGTGTTTTTTACATAGTTCATCCCTACATTTGGCTGCTGGGAGATTTGCTGAAAACCCTTTGTAGTGAAGAATGAGAGCCACTGTGGGCTAGCTCAGATACAACAGGAGAGCACTGTGCATTGTTCTCTTGTTCTGTTAAAGTACTTCAGTGTGCATAAAGCACTAGCTAAAAGTAAAAATTTCCACGTCCTGTGCTAATTTTAACTTTATATTGTTTTTTCACGAGGGTCTCTGATCTTGTGCCCTACAAAGTGGTAATCAGCTCAGTCAGTGCAATCCATGGGAAACTACAGTAATTTCTGCTTTATGATAATCACATCTCGTTCAGAGTGGGCTTTGAAACCTGCTCTTTGATGAATGATTCATATGCACACGAAATACCAAACTAGCAATTTCATTATAATCATACAGCTCAACATGTTAGTTGTCTGCAAGAGAGAAGCCACAAACTAATCAATGTGTCACTCAATAAGAACAACTCAGATCTTGCTTTCTGGGTGCTTTGATGATGTAACAAAATAGGAACCCTGACATCATGGTAAAACACTCAAAGGTATTATACAGGCTGGAGCTGGAAGGATGTGAGAGGCAGGTTACATGCTGGACGTGGAAATGGACTGGCACTTGTATAGTGTTTTTCTGGTCTTATTTACCACTCAAAGTGCTACCAAAACCACAAGGCACAAATCACCATGCAATCATACAGCATTTTATGCACTTTATCTACCTTCAACTAAGGCCTTTATCCATTAGCCTAATGCCTTTGGACTGTGGGAGGCAGCACAGGGAGGCACAGTGGTATACATGAAGGTTCCGGTCTTGCTGTGAGGGAACAATGCTAACCAGTGCAATATCATGCTTCCCATGGTGCAGGTGGTATCCCAGGGCTAACACCGAGAGGCATACAATCTCGCACTCACACTTCTCCACCTGTGTCCAGTTTATCATTGCCAGTAAACCTAACGGACTTGGGTTTGGACTGTGGGAGAAGAGTACTCTGAGGAGGAAACAGCTATCAGTCTGAGCTAAATAAAAGGCAGTTTTGATTATTTTTATTTTTTATGCCTACTATCAATACTGCAACTATGTTGACAAGGTCTTAGAGCCCATCTGTGACCACTACAGGGTCAGAAGTGCACTAGCCTCCTCGTGCAGAAGGACTAAGGACGCTAGTGCTTGCAGAATCAGAAACTCTCACATTTGGAAACTTTTGGTAATTTCTGATTGCTTCCTCGAGACAACAGTCCCAGCTATCAAACTCTGGTTGAAAGGATGCCCGTAGCTTCAGTATCCATTGTGGCAGCAGAAATTGGCTTCAGCCTTAAGAATAAAATGAGATCTGATTTGAAAAGTTGTCTGTCAGCAGAACAAATGTTGCCTCTGCAGCAACCTCCCTCGGTACATTTAATTATGCTCAAGCAAGCTATCCCGTTAAGTCCACTGAGTTCACATTCGCCTGTTTAGGTACAATGGCTGCAGTGTTTTAGTGCCTCGGATGTAACTGTAGGAAAAAAAATTCTTTTATCTGCTTTTTTGGGTTTTGAGAAGTAAGCTTTAGAATTTCTGTTTATCTTTTCCCTCCATGCCCTGATAAATGAAAATTCTGTTCACATTTTGATCAAGTTGTTCTTGAAATTATAACCCTGTTAAATCTGTCTTGTTACATAAAAAAATGAAAATTAGAATGACAGATATAAATGACACTGAATTTTTATGAATAATAAAGTAAAAAAAAGGATAACGCATCATCAGGTGCTAACCACTGCACCACTATAAGCAGCCAAATTAGCAGGCTAAACTACAATAATAAACCTAATGTTGTTTTACAAATTCTGCCATGCACACAGGATAATGTCATTAACATTTCTCTTAGAAGCTTCTGTTCTAAACAATTATTAATGCACTGGAACACCTCCTCACATTGGCATATTTACTCACTACTTGAGCTATACCAACAAAGAAGAAAAGCCCTCGTGGGATGTGTGAAAGAAATCATTCTCAGAATAAGGTTGAGATGTCTCTGAGTGTCACCAGATGTCTCAAATTGATGTTGAAAATCAACAGCTGGCATTTTTTTTACTTCTTCAATGCAAAACGCTACATGTACAGTAAAATGTGCATAAAGGAAAGAGGTCTATATAATTAAACTTGTGCTTTTCATCATTGAATTACTCATCTCATGGCCACAAACTGTTCCAGCATAGCAAATGAGAGGGGAGAACTTTTTCTCCAACTTGAGATACCACTCTGTGACTGAACAAACCATTTTCATGCATTATTTGTGAATACTGGGCTGCCTGTTCAGAGGTGTTGCTGTATGTTTGACTAGTGTAGCAAAGCTTCAAAGAAAAAAAGGGGCTCAGTGTACAACAGCAAAATCACTTTCTTTAATGAGCATCAGGGAAGCCCAGTTGACACCTTCATTGTCATTGAGCAGCTCTTTAGTCCCTGGGATAATGGTTTCACGCTGAAGGCTTGTGATCCATTTCTTTGATAAAATCTTTTAAAGTTCACGTTGAGAGACAAAACAGTGCTTTACCTTACTCGCAATTCACGGTATACATGTCAAGTGAGTGGAGCATCTTCATCAGAAGGCATCCCTCTGATGGTACATCAGTGTTTGGCGTCTGGCATTGCTAGTATCTCGTCACATATTGTGAAAGCGTCTCAGCTCAATGCTAAGTTTGTTACACGAACAAAGCAAGTATTTAATGGAGATAACCTTTGATATTTCTGTAGTGACATGATCTCAGTCAGCTAGACTAAGAAAAATCTGTTAAACTGCTCAGTTTCAAATGCATTATGTCAGTCGTTTCTGCTCTGCAGGTAATAATTCATGCTGATGTTTGGCTTTTGAAAAATCAGTAATAGCTGACGAGAGGGAGAAGTGAGTTGATTTAGATTGGATCTCTCTCCAGAGAAGAGGTTGTATTTTTGGAGGTCTTAAGGGTCGGTTTCATGGGCAGCACTTTAAGTTAATAAGCTGGATCAAACAGTTGAACCAAAATCCTTGCTTGTTTACAAGACAGGGTTTATGCAAAAACATATTAATGTACCAGCATCTTATGACAAATGCAAAAAGCCTCTTAGAAACAACTCATCTCCCACTTAAAGCTTACAGCAAGCAGGGTGGGTGGCATTTTCACAAGAACACTTAGCTGTCTCTCCTTTTTTTAACCCTGTTTAACCTTGGTCGCTCGTTGTTAGAATGAGACTTAAGCCTTAGGAAAACATGACACCTGTATTAATGTAGCTGAAACATTTGAGAATAATTAAGTGTCGCCATACTCCTGTTTAAAGACCGTTTAATTAGGGATGTAGTATTTGCCTTGCCTCTGTTGGTAGAGGTCTGTGAATGACTGTGTATATACACACAGCGTTTTGGGATTGGTGAGAAACGTGTGTGGAATTTGGTGAAGGTCTTAATGAAAGTCAGAGTGCTTAGTGGACATGAGGGCTCCTCTGATGGAAATCAATGTGGTCTTTTGTAGCAGGGAGAGCAGCCAATTCCAGGCCTCAGCTGCCTGATGTGGTGTTGGCAGACTTTGACGAACATTTAATGACGCGTCACTGGGCTGGACAGGTAATTGATTTATTTAGGCAGTAATGTATGTATCCCTAGGTAAATCTTTAATTAATGGGCAAAAAGATGAGGACAATTGTGGTGCAGAAGGCCAAAGAGCATGAAATTCCAACAAGGTAGAAGGGTGGCTTTCTCATTTCCCTTTCAATTAGCTGTTAGTGCTTCATACTCCAGCTGTTTTGCATTACGTTTAGATATGTCTTTGTTTAGCTTGATCTTCTCTAGACAAGATCTTCCATGGCCAGGAGTTTAACTGCTATTGTTTTTGTTTTGCAGTTAAAAGATAGGCATAAAATCCTTTACGCAACTTATTTCAGAGTATTAAAATTCTATATTCGTATATTCTGATGTGGAAAAAAAAAGAAGTGGCTTGATCGCCAGTGCAAAAAAAAGTTGGCAACATGAACTTTCTGCTTATTAATAATCTGTGGAGGAATGTTTTAACTGGTATGTGAAAGGGGTGTGTCTGATTTATGTGTCTTCAGTGCCTGCTGGGTGCATAATAGCCTTCACTGTTCAAACTAACTTTGCTATAGTGGTGAGAAGCAGAGAGCTACACAATTTTAGTGTTTAATGTTTAAATGGTCTCTTCTTGTATGTAGTAAAAGAAGACATGAAGGGGGTTTGTGTGACAGAGGAGGATGCTAGGCATAGGACGGCCTCTAAAGTGAGCAGCTGAAAGAACAAGAAGATTGTAGAAGTTCCTAATTACCAAACATTCGGACAATTGCATTGAAACTTGGGATGATTAAGACATAGTTACACTAATCACACTGGACTGAACCACCAGCAGCACTGCCACTACGCCCAAAGACCACATTAGCCCTCTAAAACCTTGTGTGACTGACGTATTGGAAATGTCAATTTTTTCTGAGTGCAAACATTTCACAACCATGATGATTTTAGTGAAGGCCACACCAATTTGCAGGTCTGGCTGAGCCAAAGATCTACTGTCTGTATGCTTATCCTGCTTCCACTTTTCATGGGTAATTGGCTGCCTTTATGGACCCGTGCACTCCTCTGAAACAAAGGCCACAAGCACCACATACCTCATGTACAGGACTGTTCACTCAAAACAGTTTGCTGTTCCATATGTTTTAGTTCCCCATCATTAATGGATTTTGAAGGTATTTCAAAATCTCCACTTTAATCTCATTAAAACAAAAGTTGTGGTTCTGGATATTTGCAATTTTAATAGTAAAAGAAATAACATGGGTGTACACAACTAAGAGAGATGTGTGTTTATGCATAGGCATGTCTCCCTGACAGCTTGAGTCAAGCCTCATTGATAAATCCACTAAGCATTTAAAGGATTTTAGAGTGTGGGTGGGATAGAGTTAGATTGCTCACTGAGCTGAGATCTCTCTTCTCTGTTCTGTTCTCCAACTGTGTGCACAGCAGTTCATGTGTTTGTTATGCACCTAATTTTGTGGGTTCCCAAAAATAATTTTCTCTGGGAATTTGGAATAGTATTGTTACAGTCATTTTAATTTATTTTAATTGAAATGGACCAAACAGATTTATAAAACTGATATATTATTTAAAGATGTACAAAAAATCATAAAAAGAGCATAGACTCACTCAGCTGCCAGACATTCAGTTGTACCCTTGTTCTGACTAACGTATGAAACTTTCAGAATGCTTCAGCAAGCTCTGATTTTTTTTTACTTAATGAGATTCTGTTGGAAATTGAGAGTATGACACTGTTCATTTACAGTGAGTTCAAAATGTATTCTGACCCCTTATTTCTTATGTATGAGGTTTTATTTCACAGAGCCTTCAGCTGTAAAAGAACATTTCTGAGCTTTGCTGGTAGAAAAATTAATTGCTTGAACATAGTTTAGAAAGCATGCACATTTGTTCTTCATGTCTGTGTAGATCTCAATAACAATTTGGCCAAAAGATCATTTTAGAACTGACTTTATATTACAGCCAGTGCTAATTATATTATATCAGTATCCCTGTTACTTCATTACATCTATACCATGATGCTACTGTAGCTACTTAACTAGTTAGCTCTGGAAACAAAAATCAATCGACAGTCAATATGACAATAGCGAGGGTGAATTTATTGAGAGCAGAAATGTCTTTGCGCTTAGAAGTACAACCAAGGACTTGCTTTGACAAAAGGACAAAGACTACATGCATAGAGGAAAAAGAGGATATATAGCCTAGGAATAGTGTTACAAGAAGGGGAAAAAGGGAAATTATGCATCTTTGGTGGCTCTGTGGATGATAAAAAGAAAAAAAACAGAATTGCGGAAGTCAGCACCTGCTGAATTGTTTGAGGTTAAGCTGGAAGCAGAGGCATGTAATCAAAGGACAGAGCGAGGAAGGAAAAAAACAACATCTACTGCTCATAAAGCATAGGTAAGGCATTATAGCAGCTGAGTTATGTGACTGGACACGGGTGTTCCATGCACAGTTACACAATCTTTTGAAAGAGAAAATCCCCTTTCATAAAATGTACTAGAGTGAGTCGTGGTTCTACATGCTGACTGCAATAAAGAATAAACACAGGGCATGTTTGCAAGTGAAAATTAACTTGAGCTCCACTGGAAATAAATTGTTGCCTTCTTGCAGTACAATTGTTACTGTATATTGATTTTTGAAAAGTTGTTGTTGAAAGTTCAGCAATAATCATTTCCATTTCATGTTTTAAGGTATATTCATATAGTTTTGAGCGATAAACCCATACTTCAGAAGTCCTCTGCACAGTGGGGAGTCATGCTAGAAGGATCACTTAAGCATCACTTCAATTATCAGGCCTCTGTTACATGGCTAGATAGAAGACACTTTTGAATAAAAAGCAAACAAAAACTCACATGGAATGAACCAATAAATGCTAAAAGAACATTGAGCCCACAATGACAGCAACTTTATGTTCTGATGAGAAAGATATTGACGTCTCTGATCAAAATTCTGAACGCTGTGTAGTGTGAACAACAGAGTCTGTAAATCATCTCTGATCATTGTCCTTGCAATGAAGCATAGTGGTGGCAGCTACTAAACTTACAGTAATTGTTCTCTGTAGCAGAGGTGTGTTGACTAGTCAGAATTAAGGGTGAACTGCAGCCAAATACAGAGATACTTGGAGAAAAAAATTTGAGTTTGTAGTTTACCACTCATCACTGCAGTTACCCAAAGCATACAGCTTAAGTGGCAAGCAATTTTGGGACAAGTCCCTGACTTCAGTTGTGTTGAATAATGCTCCAAGAAACTCCAAGAACCAAGAACTACAGTACATAATGACCATAATGCACAGGGCCACATTTGGTGAAAATCAAACAGCAGCATATGAGCAAAAATATGGAAACAGTAAGTGGACTGGTGCTTATATTGTGTATGTCTACTGACTTTGAGCACTCAGTGTGTTCTATTACAAGTCTCATTCACCTTCATGTACCTAAGCATTTTTTCACCAACCTTCCATACTCTCCCTCTTTTGCGGTCTCTGCATCACCTGAGCCACAGGCGCCCCTATGCCTCATATCAATAGTTAAGCATGGTGGAGGAAAGGTGATGATTTAGGTTTTGCATGACGTGGGTGACTTGCAGTCAGGAAATCACCCATAAACCTTTCTGTGTATTCTGCCACCTAAAGCTTGGCTGAAACTGGTTCATGCAACAGCACGATGATCCCAAGGATACCCGCAAATCTGCAGTAGAATGGCTGAAAAAGAGTTAAGGACATTTATGTTTAAGACCTTACATGGTGAGGCATCTGAAATATATGTGTTATTGGTGAAGACTATGGGCTCAAAATGTGGTCATAAATATTTTGTACTTGTAAAAAAGATTTGTATGTGTAAAAAAGATTTGTGTGTGCGTAAAAAAGATTTGTGTGCGTAAAAAAGATTTGTATGTGTAAAAAAGATTTGTGTGTGCGAAAAAAGATTTGTGTGTGCGTAAAAAAGATTTGTGTGTGCGTAAAAAAGATTTGTATGTGTAAAAAAGATTTGTGTGTGTGTAAAAAAGATTTGTGTGTGCGTAAAAAAGATTTGTATGTGTAAAAAGAATTTGTGTGTGCGTAAAAAAGATTTGTGTGTGTGTAAAAAAGATTTGTATGTGTAAAAAAGATTTGTGTGTGCGTAAAAAAGATTTGTGTGTGGACTTAGAAAAAAAACCCCTGCAAGTTACAAGTACGAATTTTGACCCTATTTTTCTTCCTTTCATCTGATTGGTCAATGTCATGTCAATCACAAATGTAACAATCCAATCAGAGAACAGATGGGTTTGGCTGTCGGAGGGGCGCTTTTTTTGAACTGCAGGTCTTTGAAGGGAATAAATGCCTTTTTACATGCCAACCCAGCATTTTTCTTCATCACCACGAAGGAAAACAGTCTGTGGTCGTCCGAGTTTGGTGATTTTTGTGTCACAGGTCTACGTGTTTAATATAGGGACTTCCACAGCCTTTTCAACAGCGCTGCGGACTGCGGGGTGGGGGCGGGCAGTGTTTTGGAAATGACAGTCTTCATTACAAAGCTTTCTTCGTTATGAATTAGCATACATGTTTTTATTGAACATTTGAAGAACCAGCAAAAAAAACAGAAACTCTTGTAGAGGACATAAAGTCAGAGATAGAAAAGACAAGGAGCAGGTGCATCTAGTACAGGTAGAGCTGCTGCAAAAACCCACAGAGCCCAGCAGCCAGCGCAACAAATTCTGGATCCTTTGCTTTTAGTTAGCAGTTAGCATTAGCAGCACATCCTGCGTCTGATGTGAAAGGACTTTTATGCTGCCCACTGTGACTCACAGCAATAGTCCTGGGTCAGCCCTGACTTTGTGTTAAACTAATCCTAAAGTAATAATGGTATTTCTAACCACTGATATACCACAACTTTTTCCTTTCAACAGCTACTGAAAGTTAGGGGACCTAGCTGCTATCGGATATTTATATAGAGATCCTCCAGCTTCAAACTGTATCACCCTTCAAGGACCTGCAGTTCAAAAAAGCGCCCCTCCGACAGCCAAACCCATCTGTTCTCTGATTGGATTGTTACATTTGTGATTGACATGACATTGACCAATCAGATGAAAGGAAGAAAAATAGGGTCAAAATTCATACTTGTAACTTGCAGGGGGTTTTTTTCTAAGTCCACACACAAATCTTTTTTACGCACACACAAATCTTTTTTACGCACACACAAATCTTTTTTACGCACACACAAATCTTTTTTACACATACAAATCTTTTTTACGCACACACAAATCTTTTTTACACATACAAATCTTTTTTACAAGTACAAAATATTTATGACCACATTTTGAGCCCATAGAAGACCCTCAAAAAATCTAAACAATAGTCATATTAATGCAGTCTGCTTTAAATGTTAGTAGAAATCTTTCTGAGTAAGAAAACATGTTTAATATTATCCTGGTCTCATTTTGGCTGAAGCCAACTGTAAACTGTTTAGTGCAATGAAAGTCAGCATATACAATCAATCGCTCTTTAAGGCTCATTTGAAATGACTGCAGGATTTATGCAGGGGTCTCCTTTTTAGGCAGCAGTGTATTGGTCTGTGACTTTGTAGTAATTATCCATGGACTAAGGACAAAGTGAAAGAGGGAGAGCGTACGTGTGTGTGTGTTCGTGAGTGTGATGGCATGGTTGGAAGACATATAAGTGGGGGAGAAAGTTTTTGCATCTACTTTACAGTATCACGCTTCTATTCGATCTTGCAATAATTAGTCTTTGAGTTTAGAAGGTGAAGACAGAGTCAAACAAAATTAGACAAATCTGCCTACAGGTAATTATGCAGTCTATTGATATCCAATAACCAATTCATATGGCTCCTTGGACTTTCATACTATCACTCCAGTTCACTCTGTACCAAAACTGCAGATGCTTTGTTGACATAAAAATGGTGAAGTTTACAATGGTTATTTATTTAGTGAAATGCCTCAGTGTACTTTATTATTGCTGCAGAAACTCCAGTAATAGTTGGTGATTCAGCTATAAGACTTTCACTTTCCTTTTCAGCTTGTCTGCTAGATAAAAAAGACTCAGCCTGTACAAACGGTTCATCAAAATACTTTTTAGTTTAAAAAGGCAAGATCATACAGCGTTTACAAATTTTAATGGAGGAAGCAGACTTATGACTAAGCTGGACTAATAAATAAAAGGGAGTGCAACGTGGATGCTAAATCTGTGCCAGAAATTAAATAAACAAAGCAATGAACTGTATTTTACTGAATTTCTTAACATAGTCATTCTTTGCAACATGTACTCTGAAAGTAAAATGAGGATTTGCTATTTTTGCAGGTGAGCCACTGAATGGTAGGACTGCTCCTGGGATTCCTAAAGGATACTGGAGCTTCTCCTGGATAGCTGAGGACAACCTCAGTTTTCCCAGTGACTCAGTTCCTATTTCAGGTAAGTGAGGTTTTGTCAGCCCTCCTCAAACAGACCACAGATCTCTGTTCCCAGTTGTCCTCAACACCTGGCGTCAGCTTTCCCTCAGCACACATTAAATCTCTGTCTTGTCTGCTCTCTACAAGGCACAAAATTGAGATTTTGTTGAAGATAAACACGTATTTACTCTTGAATTCACACACTCACACACACACGCATCATCTGTGAGGTGTTACATTTCTTACAGGTGAAATTACAGCAGAGATGAAATGAAACAATGCATATAAAAAAAATACAGTTCTACATAAGCAGTTTAATTAAGACATTTAACACAAGTTCAAAACCTAGAAAAAGCTGGAAAGAGGTTTTTTTTATTTGAGATGTGCTAATTTCAGTTGGCTGATACAATATCTTGGTTTGTTTTTTCTAAGTGTGACCTACAGATTCAAATTTTTTGCCAGTTCTTATTGTCTTTCTAACAACTATATCTTATAGTATATACGAGCAAAAGTAAACTTTTTTGTCAAAAGCACACTAGAAATAAGTTAATTCCAGACCCTGGCTGGTTAATCAGTGTGTCTCTAGTAAAAATGTACATGTAGCCAGGTTGTTTTCTGGTATAAAATAAAATGTAAAATTCTCTTCCATATAAATGTAATGGAAGAGAAATGGGACTAAAATATCTAGCATGAGTCTTTGAAGAAGGCTTAATTTTAAATAATCAACCCATAAAATGGCCAAAAAGTGTTTTTATTAATAAGTGAACTCCATGTGTAGAAATCAATTAGAACTTTGCTGTTTTATATTCAGAGCAAACTTTTTCAATGTCAAATAATGAAAATCAATTTCTTTCTCTTTGAATCCTGAAAGCAGCAAGGCGTAAAGAATTATTTTTTTCAGGTTTATTTAAAATGACAATCTTGTCATAGACATCACTAAGCCTTAAAGCTGTGTTAGTAACAGATCTGCTGTCTGTTTAAAAAAAAAAAAAAAAAAAAAAAAGAGTTTTCACAGGGCAGTTTGGACTTAAGTATACACTTACTGCCTCCATAGAACCTTAGAGGGTAAGTAATAGCCATGTGTTGATAATCACATGAACTTCACTAACTCGTCATCAGAAAGTGTGGCCACCTGAGACGTTAAAACAATGAACTGCAAAGCAAACAATTTGCACAGGAGTGCACCAGCCTGCAAATTCACGCAAAGATCAAACCATTCTGTTTGGGATCAATTAGCATGTTAATTGTTAAAGTTTATAACAGTACCATAAGAAAAGACTAAACAAGTATGGTTCATTTGGAAGGGTAGAAAGCTTCTTTCTAAAAAGAACATGACTGCATGGCTTCATTTTGCATGCTTGCATCAGAACAAATCAGAGATTTTTGGAAAAAATGTGAGATGAGACCAAAATGGAGATGTTTGATGCAGAGGAACATGTGTGGTAAAACCACAACACAGCATATCAACAAAAACACCTCCCAGCAACTGTCAGGCACAGTAGAATCAGGTGCTGTAATAGTGTGCATAAATGCAAACCTACGAACCTCAATAAACTGAAACAACGCTTTAAAGAAGAGCGTGCCAATTCCTCCGCAATGATGTGAAGTCCTACAGAAAACCATTCTTCAAATTATTGAGAAGGTTGCTCTACAATCTACTTGATCACAGAGTATACTCTGTGTATTCTATACTAGTTTTAAGGTGAAAACATGCCTTTTCACATCATTGTACTTGCATATGAAGCAGTTTACTGCTTTGCTGCGGGATTGGATATACTCAGAGATGATAATTTGAAATTGATTTCACAGACACAATTGCAATCACTATTTTGTAACTCCTGACACACATTTTAAAATCATCTCAAATGTAATGTCATGTAAATCTGCTTAAGGGCCATAATTGATTAACCATTCCTTTATTTGTACAAATTCTGTGTGTGACAAAGGCTAAGAGGTTTATCTACTCCACTATTCGTTCTCAAAGATCCTTCAGGACCCTTGTTAATGACTTTAATTAGTCATGTTTTGTAAACAAGAAGAAATTAAGTGGGTTGATTTTGGCATTATGTTTAAAATTAGCTAATCATAGTTCAAAAGCAAGCTTTTAGTGGGCCAATCAAATCTGAAGAGATGGCAAGAGAGGAAGAAGAAAAGAGTCATTTTTTTAAGACCATGTCAATGACACTGGCCTCAAAGGTCGGTTTTCTGTGCTGAAGCCGTTCTAAATGTAAAATGTTTGAATGAATAAAAACACAGTTTCTTGCAGCTGTTGTCTTAGAGCATCAGTCAAAGCTGATGCTGAGACAGCAAAACCAAAAGTGACTTTGAAAAGTGATCTAAAGATGTCAGAGTTCAGTATTACATCACTTGGTGTGAGCATCTGTGTAACCCTTTAGGTGCTTGTGTGCATCTTTGTCACATCAACCCATTCGCATCACTCGGAGGTGACGGCTCCAGAAAGATTTTTTTTTTGCCCATTTCCAGCCATCCTGGAGGGTTGGAGGTCATCCTGTAAGTGATGATTCAAACTCCCAATAGCACCAAACTGTCACCCAGCTGTTTATGAAACACATCTTTGACAGTGGATCTCTGGGACCATGCTTCAGCTGCTCATGGCTCTGACAGTCCACAGTGAACCTGACTGAACTGGTGTCAGTTACACAACAGATTGCCATACTGTTTTTGAATCAATCAGCCTGTCATGGACACAGCCAACTACATTTTTCTGCTATTTCATGCAATGACAGCTCTGACCTATTGTCTCTAGTATGTTAACAAGCCCAGAGAGGGTTTATTTTTATTTTTCTGTATGTGAGTTCTGAAGTGAGTTTGGCTGGAGCAGGAAGGCTTACATCTGGACAGTAAAAGCTTGATGATTACAAATGCTGATGTAGAGTAATGGTGAGCTTCAGTGAAACAAATTAAATGTTGATTGAACAGACAAGAACAAATATACACTTTTACTAGTACTCGTTATAATGCATTGTATTCTGTCAGTATATGGGCATTCTTTCCTTCCTATTTGTTCTTTGTATTTCATTTCTTGGAGAGATTACATTTTTAAAAGCCAAAAGGAGTCATGACTCTTTGGTTCTTCTGATAAATCTCCAAGGGACTTTTAAAGATTGGCTGGTTTTATATTGTGTAACATAGCATCAGAGGGTGCTGAGAAAAGGTTTGAGAGAGGACAAGTCACAACAACATGGCACGGTGAACTTGGCTGTAGGCTGCAGCGATAGATCTCTGCTCTCCCTACAGCATCTGCTGTCCGCTGGCATTTATTACCTACCACAAAAGCCAAAAGCACAGACCGACTGGACCTACGCCACCATACTCTCCCTCTCTCGCTCTCTCTGCATCGCTGCTTCGATTAGCAGCTTTAGCTGCAAAGATACAGGGCAACTCATCTTCCTTGTTTGAATTTCAGTGCTGGTAAACTGATTTTATTGTCCCACTGTGTCAGTGATGTCAATAACGTCACAGCCCTCGGTCTTGAAGTCTTTCCTGCTTCCCATCAACATTTATGTCCTTCTTTGAAAAATGGCAGCAGGAACTGACCAGAGCCATATTCTCTTTTGCTAAAACCTTCCCATATGCCGTCTTTATCACTTTAGACCTGTTCTCTTCATGGAGATGGATTGTCCTGCATCAGCTGTGCCTGCCAGCTGTAACACAGGCATTCAGATGGATGCTAGCCACTTGAGGAGTTGCTGTGCTCCACAATGGAACATCTGCCTCACTCAGCTGGTAGTGCTGTTCTTGTGTAATGAGACACAGCGCTGGAATAAAACACATTTGCAAAGGCAGAGGGTTATAAAGGATAGAGCACTGGAGCAGGTGCTTAAATGTGGCTGCCTCTTGGAGTCATATCATTTAGCCTTTCCAACCCCTACTAGTTGGTGCACTGTTTTATTTCCACAGCTATTTAAAGTGGTGAAGTGCATGGAGTTAGGCTCCCCTGAACATTCATTTAAGTGTAGTCATTCAAACAAATTAAAAAAAAAAGTTCCTCCAGTGTTCATGCAAGGGATATCTAGATACATTGTAGATTCCAGGATGAGGCAAAACTATAGTTTAGTATCACATTCAAGACCCATTAGAAAATTTTTTATTGAGGTAACACAAAAATCACATCAAATCTTTAACACCAGCTCTTAGTATCTCGCTCCTCACGAGACTAAAACCTCATTAGTCTCACACACACTGTTTTCTGAACACTTTCCTCCCTCTTTTTAAGCCCAGACTCAAAACTCACCTATTCACATTAGCCTATTCCACATAAATTTTTCCATCCTGCTACTTTAATTTATTTTTTTTCTTTGCTCAACGTTTTATCCTTATTATTTTGTAAATGGTTATGTTTGTTGTTGTTATTGCTTGTGTACAGTGTCCATGAGTGTTTTGAAAGGCGGTTTCTTAAATAAAATGTATTATTATTATTATTATTATTATTATTATTATTAAAGTGGATATTGTGTCTAATAGCTAGGAAGTAGTGAACCTAACAGGATGTTGTTTATATTAGAGCCAGAAAACCATTTAATATTGTGGCTGCACCTTCAGACTCATGAGAGGGAAAAGTGTCCCCTTCTCACCTCATCTCCTGAACAAAAGTCACACAAAAACACAAACATGCTCATTTATTCTCAATATTTTTACAATTACTTTTATGTCATCAGATTAGAAATGTGACCCTCCCATATCCGGATAGCTAACAAGAGCCAGCTAAACAACATTGGTTATACGTTAACCTTATGCTAGCTAATGTTATGCATGAGTATTGTAAAAACCATACTTTCCCTGTGGCGAACAGTTTGATATTAAGCTCTGTTTACAAGCTCTGTTTTGTAATTTTAACTTATTTTATGTATTTTATGACTACTGTTCCTTTTATTAATTTTGTTTTTTGTAAGGTGACCTTGGGTTTCTGAAAGGCGCCCTCAAATAAAATGCATTATTATTATTATTATATTGCACAATGGTTAATTAATATGTCACATATGAGCTATTACATCTTTATTTACTCAGCATCAAAGACCAGAAGCAATAAATACACTTATAAAAACATTTCACTTATGCCAGTGAATAGAAGCTAACAGAGGCTAACAGTAGTTAACAGCGGCAAAAACAGCGGCGCCACTGTTAGTTCAGCATATGATGAACAACCTGCCTCAGTATGGCACTGAGCCATATTGGACTCCGTTCACACAGGTTTACAGCCTCTTCCGAAGTAAATAAAGGCTGATGGGTTAGGGTTAGGGTCTTCTCACCCAGGATTAATAGCTGAGGTAAAGATAGCAGCCACCATAGCTGGGATTAGGCACTTGAATAGTGAGGGATAATAAAACAGAACTCAGTTCACTGGAATCTACTGACTTTAGTGGTGAAAATTTCGAACACTTTAACTTTAAGTGGGTAAAAGGATTGTCAAATTATTTATCCTCATGGTCTGTGGTGCTGCCTTCTCTAGAATGTTTTAGTGTGATTTATTATTTGATTCATTTATTATGTGATATTAAACTGGTACATAGCTTGTGGTAAAAAAACAAACAAAACAAAAAAACATTTGAAGCACTACTGTTTTTTTATGTATTAGCTATACTGAAAAAAAAAATCAATTTTATGTGGGGAATATTTTTTTTCTAAAAAAAACACACCCACCAACTAAGACAGTATGCTGCTGGTTACATCCACTTAAAGACTGTCACTCTTTATGCAGCCTTTTACCTGACTTGATTTCTAAATGCTTTGTGGCAGAAAGACTTTTCAGCATCTGTTGTGTAGAAACCAGCAAATATGCAAATGGTTACTACGGTATTGTTTTTGGGAGTCAGTGGCAATTGACTTGTTGTGTCTCTGAAGGATGAGTATGTGTAGCTATAAATTGTATTTCACATCTGGCATCTGACTGCAGTCTATGCTTCTATTGCAGCTTTTTTTTTGGTTGGTCATTTGTGGGCTGCTCTAAATAATGGGACCAATTTTAAAATTGGAATGGATAAAAACAAGGGGTCTGTCATGGGTGGAAATTCAATGACCAAATTAACAGGGTTTGCTGGCGGATGTGCTGCTGTTGTTTACAATTGCTTTGGCTTGCTATTGAATTATGAGAAACTCACAAACTGTTATGATTTTAAAAATCTACTGTAAAGCAAAGAGTTTTTTATGGGTTTGGGTTTTGCTATTTTTTCTCTATCTGCAGAGAGTTTATTGTGAAGAACCTCTCTTGACCCCCTGCCAGCTTGTCACCTTTGTAGTTTTGAAAAGTGGATGCTATGGATGAAGCAAGGGAATAAGTTCACAAGGAATGGGTTTTATGACATTTGACTTTGATCCCTTCTAATCCGGGATCAGTAACTGTCGCATGCAGTTGAGCGAAGAAATACAGATGAGTTAACCACTTTTACCTTCATATTTCTAGATGTTCTCTCTTCTGTTTGCTTACTGTAAATAAGCAAGTCACATCAAAAATGTTACTGTTAAAAAAAGAACTTTGAAAAGTACTCATTTATTTTGGGACCAGCACTTGTTGTTTTCAAGTCAGATTAGGAAATAGAAAAAAAAACAACCAATATGGGTTACAGATTTTTAATTTATTTCTAATCCCTGTTGCACCTTCTGTTTGTCAAAAATCACTTGCCACACATCCATTCATATGTATATATTTTACAAAAGGCTCCTGCTTGCTTGATAGGAACTTAATTTGCTTCAAATGCAGATGCCATTAAACAGTCAAATGGATACATAAATAAGCTCAGCTGGACAGAATCTCATTGTAATCAGGAAATAAACATATCCATCATGTCAATTAAAGGGTTTCATGGGGAAATTTGTCAGCACAGTTACAGCTCTCTAGACACAAAGAGACATCCATTGTTAGATGTAATTTGCTTGATGTCTGCACTTCTGTGCAAATCCAGCATCTCATATTTTTTTCCTAGTATTTGATCAAATAGCGCTGCGCTGCTGGGAATTCAGTAGTTAATCTATATAGAAAATTAAGAAGGCCGGAGTTGGCTCACATCTCTCTGACCTTGAGCTGTGTACCACAAAGCATCACTGAATCCATGCTTTGTTTGATAAGTAAGGTCAGGGTCATAATGTTGTGACAGGCTCATTAAGCCGTCACACAACATTGTTAACAGATTCAGTACTGCTGGCAACTCTGGGAATGCTCTGCTTGATTACCAGTAGCCCTAAGATTCACTCTTGTCTGTTTAGATTTTTTTTTTAAATTAATTAAATATCTTTAGTACATTCAAGCACACACATATTAAATTCATTAAGATCAATTTCTGGCCTTGTTTACAATGATCTCCTAACTTTGACTAAACCTAGCATGACTAAACCACCTAGCATAATTTGCTCTGATAACCTCAACCTCCTTTACAGGCTAAATAAATTACAGGAAGTAATATTGATTCTGTTGACACTGTCAAGCCATCATTGCGTAAAAGATTGAACTTTCTCATAGGTAAATTTACAATGGGTAACTAGTGACTTACAAGAGTCATTCATCAGCATCTCATTTTTTTACATTTATCATTCAAAGGTGCAAGTTCATATATTCAATGATTAAACAGGAGGAAAAAAATTAGACTCCCCTTTGTACTGTGTAAAACCGAAACCACTGTTCCAGGTTAATAACATTTTAATGCAAATGTCTTGTGTGTATTTAGAAGCTATTTAAAATTAATCATCAGTTGATTAATCAACAGATCATGTTTTCAGGTCTGCATGGTGATTGACATTTTAAAGGCAAATTAGTTTGCTGAGTGTGGTTAACGTTGGCAGTGCTACCAAAAAGCATGTGGAAAAAAGTTTGGGCCACACCGCATAATTGTAAAATAAAATAAAAGTGTATAAAATCTAGCACCGAGCCATGCAGTCTGCCTTTACAAATATTTGTAAAAGAGTGACCTGTTCTAAAAAGCATGATTTGTGAAATTTCTTTTATACTTGAAATTGTGATATCATTGCAAAGTGAAGATGTTTATGAACCATAGCAATTCAGCCATGAAGTGGCAGACCAAGGCCATGTCCACACTAATATTTTTTGTTTGAAAACGCGTCTTTTTCTCTTTGTTTTGGCCTTCTGTCTACAAGGAGACGCCGTTTTTGGTCAAGGAAAATGCAGCGTTCTGAAAACACTCTTCAAAGCGGAGACATTTGAAAACGCCGTTTTCGCATCGCAGTGTGGACAGTGAACCCGGAGCCTTTTCGAAAACGATGACATATTTTAGTCATGTGATGCAGTCATGTGACCAATTAAACTAAGATAGCGGAGGGCATTACACAGCAGTTTTTTGTTTGCTCTCAATCTATCAATGATTAATATCAGTCTGTACATGCTCCAGATAACTTTTCTTCAAATTCTTTAATTCTCACTCGCTTTTGCAACTTTGTACTTGTGTGTTACTCGCAGCAACAACTCCACCTCATTGTTAGTCCATTTAAAAAACTCGGTGCGTTTCCTCTACATTTTGCTGCGATGTTTCATAGAGACGGAAAGTAAATAAATGGCAGACAGAAATGAGGTAGTTTGAATCGTCTTGCGTTTCACGCATGCGCAGTAAGCGTTTTCGGCTGTTTCAATTTGGATGCACAACTGTGTGAAAACGGCTGAAAATGATAGTGTGGACGCGGCGCGTTTTCAGACGAAAACACAGTTTTTAAATTTATCCGGCTAGTGTTGACGTGGCCCAAGTAAAGTTACAGAGCAGGCTCACCAAATGCTGAGACATCTAATGTAAAAGTCACCAATGCTCTGCTGACTCCTCACTGCACTTACAATAGATTTATATGCATTAAACGCACAAGTTTCCACAAACTAATTGCAGCGTGGTACGTCCCCCCCGCTTTTGTTTTTGGCATGGCAGTCGGTGGTTTCAAGGATTTCAAGGTTATCAAGGTTAGTTTGGTTCTGCCTTTGAATGAACTTGATAATCTTTCTTAAAAAGAAGTGGGATGCAAGAAGCACTAATTGGTCATTTAGGCATCACAGATTTACGGTCTTTAAACATTCTCTGTAGATTTACATCTGTAAAGCCCACGATGCTTTATCGCTTCACGCTGTTGTATCCAAAGCATCCCCCCATAATCTCGGGGGTGTTGCTATTCATAGATTGTCTTTAATTATCAACAAAGCCTGTTTGTTCCTGAGCCCTTCCTGACCTTCAAAGTACAAGGTTTGAGTAACCAAGAACAAAAAAGACAATAATGTTGTGATTGTGACTGGGATACATGACCGATTTAATTACATTCAGTTAAGTTGAAATTAATGGAGTGTAGATCAGAGAGAATAGAAATTAAACCTTTTGAAATGGAATAACTGTGGTGGCACATGGGAGCTGTTTTGATTGAACTTCCATTCTACTTCAAAACAAGCTGAACTATTGGATTACTTAATCATGCCATAAAGCACTACGGGTATTTTCACTGACAAGTCACTACATACAACAGCTAGAATGAATTCATTCTTTAATTGTTCTATAACAAATATTTGTAAATGCTTTACAGATTCCTTGATCACGCTGAATAATCACTTATAAAGATGGTTAATTCTGTTTGTTTTAAGCACTTATAGATGTGCAAGATGACTTTTATTGAAAATGGGCTCCAAAATAGGTCCAGATTTTATTTTGTTTTATTTTTTTATTTTTGCCTGTCCCGTTTGGTTCTTTAGCTATCAGAATTATTGTCCGAGGGCCAAGAAAGATGCCCAACGGATTTACTTTACCGAGTGGATCATCACAGCCTTGCCATATTGGGCCATTTGATTGACCTTTGTTATTATTATTATTTATTTTTATATTTTAAGGATAGCGAGCCTTTATGATGCATCCACTCTTCTACCACATGTCTGTGATCTTCAGAAATAGAGGTACATTTCACCTGAGTTATTTAAAACCTGTGCCTCTTTGAAGTCATGACTGAGAAGCTGTTATTTTCCTTTTTCTTTTTTTTTCCCAAAATGGAAATACTGATTAAGCACATAAATTCTTGAGATAAATTCTGAGAAATTACTGTTTAATATTGAACACCTAATTCAAATTCAGTCCGCACTTCTAGCAATTATGCTGTGCTCTGGGACAAACGAAGTATTAAAATGAACTTTTTAACACAAAGATTTTTCGTCACAAATCTGCTCCTAAGTAACCATAGATATTTTTTTCTGGGAGAAAGGAGGAAAGGGGATTTTGTGAATGATGCTTAGCTTTTCTATAAATAGCTCTTGTTTTATAATAACCTTTGCTGTAACTTCAAATAGTTACGGGCGGGTTGGTTGGTTAAACCAAAGAATGAGTGAACCATTAATGCCACGTCCACAGTGATTTGGCAAGTCATCGGTTCTTAATCACTTTGCTCATGCAGGAGGTGGGCGGAATTGGATGACAAGTCCAGATCTTGCTCACCACAGGTGAATCAAATCTTTCATCCCCAATTGGCAGCACACGTTGCTTGGCTTGTCAATGTGCCAAGCGTATTTCTGCATACATGAATATTAGTATGATATCCAATGGTCAAAAAATATGAGCAGACAGCTCTGAAACTTTGAGTGTTCAAAATATGCAAATGTTTTCCTGAAAAGGTTTTTTTTATTTTATTTTGATTTTTATATATATTTTATGTAAGCCTGAATATATTTCAATATTTTTCATCAGAACATACTGCAGTTTCATAGTGCATTTCCAATGTACAATCCAGTATTTATAAAAAAGCTACAGACACCATTATTAATAGTATTTTGACCTATATTTCAAATCACAAAAATAAGCAATATGAGTTCTTCAAGTTGTGTGTGTCCACATTGATTAGGTTGTACTCAAAATATTACACAAAAACACATTTTTATACCCTATGTTCTTTTGACTCCTTACGCCTTATGAGCTTGAAATAAGAATTAAAGGGACTGCTCAACCAAAATAAGTGAGGACTTTAAAAAAATGCAAATTTAAAAAAATTTCAGTTATACCCACAATCATTAAGTGTCCCTATTGGTTTAATTCTGTGCATTACTGAGTCATACTGCATAGCAGATGATATGTTTAATATATTGCATGAAGCATGAACTTACAGAAGGATGACTGTTATATAAATAGACTGCGATTTACTGTCTGTTGCCACAGTACGCGTATTTGAGAGAATGTAGTTATGGACCAGCTAAAAAGAAAGCTCACTTTTAAAATTCTAATGATTTACCCTTATTTGCCATTCAGATAATCCATAATCCAAAAGTGGACTTGGTGTTCTATTCAGTATGAATGTTTTTGCAAATGTTTGTCCCCAGAATCAGGACAGTTAGGAAAAAAGGCTTTTGCATATGCTGCCAGTTTTCCTGGAATAATTTCCAAAAGGCTCTGAAATGTTCTGAACTAGTTATTATGAGAGTGTTTTAGTCACTCTTGAAAAAGAGGAGCTGCCTTTGCAGCTATGAGTATGTGTTTAGTTTTTTTTTAAGAGTTGCGGTATTGTTATTTCTTTTATCAGTGCTCTTAGATGTGTGCAACTAGTGATCCAAATATACATAAAGGTAAAAGGTTACACTGTGTAAATGTCCCATCTTCTTTTGGCCCAGTGGCAGCAGTCACATGCTGAAAGTAATGTGCTGCTCTTGTACTTTCTGAACCTCACCTTCGTCACACTGGCATTTGCAGATTTGTATATTCTGATAATCATTTTGTCAAACTCTAGAGAATGGCCCAATCACTGAATTTTAAGTTTGGATCCATGTGAGTCACAACAACTGTGCTGATCAGTGTGAAGCCCGGTACTACTGATCACATTGCATCACTCCACTCTAGCACTGAGACATTTATTGAAGAAAAGGAAATTAGTTTTCACTACAACCTTGAAGTTATCCGTTTCTCCACATCTCATCAGGCCTTAAGGTCGCTAGTGGTAGTGAGGTACAAAAATCAAAGTTTAGTTGTTTTTTTTTTTTGCCAAATTATACATTTTAAGTATGGGAGCAGTTACCCTTTCTGGCATTAAGTGGTTGGGAAGGACTGCTGCCACGATTTCTCTACAGGCAACTGCCCTTTTAATTGACAGCATTGACCAGCCTAATGCAGCCACCTCAGCTTACCTAATGAATTGATATCAGTTCATTAGGTAAAACTCCTTTTAGGTGCTCAGTCTAAGATTTCAAGGTAGGGCTGTGCACAGGCTGTGAAATCGCATGCAGTATGACCAAAATCTCATATCCCGATATAAAACATCTATCATCCGATAACGATATAAATCACAAAAAATTTAATATTTTCTGTAAATTCTGTGAATCTCGGCTAGGTGAAGTGTTTCCAGCTGCGCGTCATGTACCTGGAGTTGTGTGTTTTAACCGATGCATGAAACTACACATTTTTAGACATAGGTTGTAACGGCCGCCGTTTTCTTTGAGTATTCATTACACGGTGTGCTGTGGGGAAAGCCTGTTCTAACGTTTGAGTCTAAGGTTTATTTTTTAGCACCTGACGACTCTTTTTTTGCTTCTCATCCGTCAATAATACTTTTTCACGTGATTCCGTTTATTTTGAAGAGTCTCAACAAGATCTTGAGCTTTATTGTGAAAGGTTTATGTGGAAAATAAACAAGCGGACATGCGATGGTTTTACCGTCGTTGTTGCTAACGACAACCCATAAAAACAGGCGCTTGTCCGTCCGTAGTGTGGTTATATAAAATATAAGAGAAAAAGAGAACTTTAAGAAATTAATATAGCCACTACAGTGACCATCAAAACGATGAAAAAAATATTGCCGTAAACAGTTTATTTTGTGACACCATGAAACAAACAATAGCGTAAAATGAAACGATAGGCGTTTTTATATCGTCATCCGATATATATCGTTATATCGAACAGCCCTATTTCAAGGCTTTTTTAACTTGTTCCAATTGTGTTCTGAATGTTAGGATTGTAGATTAAAACATGTAAAGAGTGAGATATGAAGAGATATACAAGTAGACTCGCATTGGATATTGAACAAAATGTAAATATTGGCACCAACCTCTTCATTCTGTATGGTTTTCATTATCAAGGTCCAAAATCATTCCACTTTGGTAACATTTTCTCATATCTGCATCATATCTCATGATATTTCTTCTATAACTACATTTAATAAGGGAGGTGTTGTTTTCTCGGATATCTCAGTTATAAAAGTGGTTTCCCAACACTTTTCTTCTCGTTTAAATAGAAATAATAACACTGTCACACCTAGGTTGACTTGTCCAAGAGGAGGAATATTAAGAGAATTTCAAAACCACCACAATTTAACATAGAAAATTTTCTCATAGCTAATATCTGTTTGTGCATTTGTTTCTGCTGTTTGAGTTTTTCATCCTGCTATCTTCAGACAGATGGCTGAAAGAAGCACAGTTCACACACTGTTTAGTTGTGCTTTATAGCTTTATAGCTCAGCCTAGCCTAGTCAGTTTTCCCATTGTAAATTACATAAACAGCATTAGGTCCATGTAGAGGCATGCCTTTGCTATTCAAGTGTGCCACGGAGTGCCACATTCATTTTTTGCATTAAAGTGATGTCCACAAAGTAAATGATCCAGCCATCTATGCATCCATCCACCTACTAGCTTAACCCACTATCCAGGGTCACAAAGGGTGGGTCATTCAAGGTGAATCATGACCACTGAAGGCAACTATTCACTTTCACCCCTACAGCCTATTTCAATTCAGGATTTAACCTAACATGCCTATCTTTGGACTGTGGCAAGAAACCGGAGCATCTAGAGAAACACAGAAAATGCCTCAGGCAGTTACAACAAATTCACTGCATACACATAACATTTAGACCTTACAGTATAAACATTCATGTGAGAAGAGAGCTTTCACAGGACTCTATGAACCCTAGTGGAAAAAAGCACACCATTACTGATTAATAGGAATTCAGATAAGTAGTAGCCAGGCACATTTGGCTAGCAGAAATTTTAGCTGTTTGCTGGTCTAGAGCATTCAGGGGTGTAATAACACAATGTCAGAGTCTTCTCAGCAGCATATGTCCCAGAACATTCGATCCAAGGTTAGAGGTTGGCTATGCAATGCAGAAAACCTTGGCTCGGGTTTCAGGTAGCATTGAACAAGAAGGCAGCAAGGTTTACAGAGTTGTCTAAAGGAATTCAGGAACATTGCCCTTTGGACAAGACAAAACCTACCTTATTCATTTATTTTCAGGAACGAGACCTGGGAACTTTGTGGTTATTGAGTTGAATATGAACTCCTCTATATACCAAAGGGTTTGAGAATCAAATGTGAGGCCATTTGTCCGACAGCTATAGCTTGGCTGAAATTGGGTCTTGCAACAGGACAATGATCCCAAACACAGCAGCAAATCTACAAC
This sequence comes from Perissodus microlepis, assembly GCF_051167445.1. NCBI lineage: Eukaryota > Metazoa > Chordata > Actinopteri > Cichliformes > Cichlidae > Perissodus > Perissodus microlepis. Next base: position 13,198,491 of record NC_140479.1, on the reverse strand, counting down.
AGAACGGATAGAAAAGAAGAGAAAAAAAAATCAAAGTGTTGCAATTATCCAGTCAAACTACAGACCTTAACCCAAACAAAATGCTGTGGCAGGACCTTTAGAGAGCTGTGCATAAATGAATGCCAGCAAACCTCAGTGAACAGAAGTGGACACAATTCCTCTCGAACAATGTCTCAGAAAAATGATTACTGCAAGTTATTACTGCTTCTATAAGCTGCTTAAACATGAGATGTACTTCATGTTTCACAGGGCTGCATAGAGTCCTGTGGAAACTCTTTTTCACATGACTGTGGAAGAAAATGAGCAGATCAGTCATTTTAATCATTGTTGATTATTTGTACAAATAATCGACAATGAGCAGATCAGTCATTTTAATCATTGTTGATTATTTGTACAAATAATCGACAATGAGCAGATCAGTCATTTTAATCATTGTTGATTATTTGTACAAATAATCGATAGAATGACACCAGAAATAATTCTGCTTTATTGTTTTGTTATGGTTTGGAAAAAAAAAACAGATGTCATTGAAATGTATTTTTGTTGGTAAGGTATTTATGATCTTGACCACAGAAAAACATCAGCATTGTTAAAAGTCGTTGCTGAAAGTCAAACTGCGTGTTGAGTCCTGCACTAGCCACTCAACCACCATTAACTGTTTCTGTACTGTGTTGAGCATTTTGACTTTCTATTGTGTAGTTTCACTCTGTTGTTGAAGTATTTTTTTCTGCCATTTGGATTTTTTTAACCTTCCCTTTACATCCAGAGTCATATATACAGTCAGTATTTCACATCACTTATCACAGTGCATATAACGCTGTATAAAACCAAATGAAAATGTGTTTACAGAGAAGCTCGGAAGAGCTATTCAGCATTGTTTCCAGGTATGTGGATTGTCAGCAGTTTTAAAATGCTCTCCACTGAGCATGACTGGCTGGCTTACAAAGACTGAGTATGCTTGTTGGGTTTTCATTAAAGAAAAGGCCACCACCAACCTACCTACTGCAGATGCAGAAACGTTAGAAGTGCTTTAGTTTCATTTGTATATGTATAACTAAAATAACAAATACAGCTGATCTGTGTGACACAGACTCTGTTAGGCTTGGACAGAAAGTAGCAGTGATGATAACACCGAGGCTTTGCTGTGAAAGAGGTGGAATCTAAGTTTTATTAGCTGAAGTAAATGTTCTTGCTCTGGGGTCAATGTGTAGTATACCTTATATCTGACAGATAGGCATAAAATGGGAAAGTTTCCAACATATCAGCACAGTAAGGCTACAAAAAGTACACTAACTTTGGAAAAGTAAGTGTTTTCACTTGTGCTTGTCTTCATTGTAGGTGTGTAACTGCATCTCTGAACAACCTTGTAGTTAGAGCCGCTCAAGTGACCTCAGCATGACATCATCATGCTCAGTTCAGTCAGTTTGCAAATAGAAAAAAATAGCCCAAAGCAAAATATAAAATTGCAATCATGACAATGTTACAAAAATATAGAAGTTAAAAGGGATTGTGTCATTTTAATTCGACTGCATTTTTTCTTTAACAAGTCAAGTATTTTAATTTTCATTTAGTTTTTTTTCTATTTTATTTTATTATTTTTTGTGCAGCTTTTTACTGATAGAGTGGATAAAAAATACCAGTCTTGGATTTGCTCCAGACCTCAAAATTGGAAAGTGTTACTAGTGTTCTCTAGTGTTACTTTATTTTATAGTGGACTAAGTGTTACAGATTTTATCATTTGTCCTTTATTGTGGAGTGCAGATGATACAGAAGTACAACATGAAACAGACCTCCATAACTTCCTATTTATACCAACTTATATTTTAGAGCAGGATTCATAATTCTCTGGTTTTGAATGAACTAGCTATCACACTACTTGTCATTTTGCTTGTTTAGGGAATATTGTTTGTCATGTTGATGTTGTTTACACAGTAGATGACCTCCTATAGAGCATCTTGGTTCAATCCCTGGCTGCTTCAGTTTGCATGCCAAAGTACCCTTGGGCAAGATACAGAATGTCGAGTTGCTCTTAATGTGTTCTTCAGAGTGTGGCTGTTAGATAGGAAGAACTTAGGCATAGAAATAAGTGTATGTGTGAATCAGGCTTGTAGTATAAAGTGCTTTGAGTCCTCAAGTAGAATAGAAAAGTGTCGTAAAAGAACTAATCCATTTGATGCATGTGAGTTCCATACTGTTTCAGATTTTACGGTATAAGTAATCACTTGATTGCTGGATTGAGTGTCAAAGATCACATGACTTTTAGTGTAAAAAAGAAAGAAAAGGAGTGTAGGGATTTATGCATATTTCATCCCTGACAGGCAAAGCTGATGACCAATTAAAAATATATATTTGGTAGAAATTGACCATGAACTCTTTGCTCCTTTCTTGACTTTTTTTAAAGCTTCCCTTAATAAAAAATGACTTTCTAAAACATTCTAAGACAACAGCTCTGAATCCATATCAAATAAATCTATGTACTGTGTTACAGAGTACTTTCTAATGAAGCTGAAATAAAGCCAAATTGCATAATGCCGCTTTCAATCACGAATTGTAGCAAGTCAATGTAGCATGCAGTCTGCACTCAGTGACATGAGACATTCCAAGGTAACTCGAGCTGGTGTGAACATTTGTGCAGAATTCATGTTATAAACAACTTAGTCAACCTACTATTTTGACAGAAGAGCACAGAATATGGTTTTAACTTGATTTTGAATGTCAGAAGCAAGTGGAGACTTCACAAAAACCTTCTGGTGAAGTGCTGCCACTTTGTAGTGAAAGGTTGTATTTTTTTTTTTTTTTTTTTATTACCAAAATTACCTTTAAAGGGTGAAACTAATATTTTTAACTTAAACCACAAATGCTCTAACCTGCTGTAGGACTCAGGCACTAAAACTACACCGTTAACAAATGTATTTTGTCATTTAGTCAGTTAATTTAGATAGTTCACTACACATGACAGAGCCCCTGCTCTCTGCTCACTCCTCATTTATTTTTTTGCCTTTTTCTCATTGTTATGGAAATGAAGATGACACCAGGTTTGCCCTTGTGCAGAAATAATTTTTCAAGAGATGCAGATGTATGCTATGAAATTGAGATAAATGCATTATGAAATATTACCTGATGTCAAGAAGAACAAGTGAGTATATGTTACAGCAGGCATGGACATATATCATATATCTTCCTCTACGTCTGCACTCCAGATAAGGAAACAGTATGTTTTTTGTGTTGTCAACAAGCAATAGGCTCTACTTAAGCCTTCTTGTAGAGCCAAAACAAACAGCACCAGAAACATGACAGCTCATTATGCTCCAGGTTCTAACAGGATTGACCTTTTCCAGACCTCCCCAAAATGGTAGAACCTCACCAAATAAGTGGGTTAGCTCCAAAAATCCATTACAGCCACTGTCCTTCTCATCACCCACAAGCTCCCTAAATGAAGCCATTTTCTTAGCACACCTTGTCAGCTACCCAAGGTGTTTTTTTGTTTAGGTTTTTTTGCAATTCTCTGCACCATAGTTTTTCTCTCCTCTTTCTATTTGTGTTTTGGTAAAAAGCTCTAGATGTCTTAAACAAGCACAAGATATTCTGAGGATTGATGTGATTGTTATAAAAATTTATGAATTTCATGTACTAACTGACTCAATCTTCCACTCTTATGTTTTTGTGTTATTTTTTTTTTTAAAGCAAATATGGTAGAAACGTGTAGGAATAATAATAATAAAAAACCAACATCAAAAACGGTTATGCAACACTTTACCTCCCATCTCCTAGTACTGTGTATGAAAAGTCATCTGAATGTGATCAAGTCCTCTGAAAAAGTGATTTTCGAAACCACGGGGATGAGCCCGCATGTGGTCTGTCCACAGGCAGTGAAGGACAGATAGAGACAGAGGAAAGATGAGTGGGAGAGGAGCTGACCCTTAATATTCTATGTGAGTAATTTCTTTAAGAAGACTTCTGTGATATTACAACAATAGCATCTTAAGTACTACTACACTCAACTCTATGCCAGACAAAGGCGATTTACACCAAAAGAGAGGCTGTCATTGAGGGTGTTACTTTTTGGTTTGAAAAAAATAAATAAAGATTTGCTCATTTATTACAAAAAAATCTCTATCTTACCTAGAAACCTTAAACCTTAACAAAACTGGTTTAAAAGTGGTTTTACAGGGCGAAGGGTGAGGGTTAGAAGTTATGCACGAGTTACTGTAAAGCAGCAGCACCGTGGTTTTAAGAACTGTGCATATTTTAAATCAGAAAAGAACAAATATAGTCGAGGAACATTCTGTTTATATCATTGAAAGGTTTTTTTCCCCTGGCGGTTTGTGTAATTAAATATTCCATTTGCTTATCGGACTAAACAAGGTGTTTTGATGTGTTTTATATTCCTAACCACTCATTATTTGAGCACTCGCACAAATATTTTTGCTGGGTCCATCAGTTTCCTTTCCTTGAGAGTTTAGATTAATAACATTACATTAGAGTGGGCATCAAGATTCGCCATTAGCATGAATGTTTTCATATCTATTTTGTAGATATTAACAATGACACAGGTTACTAGGGCCAATATGTTAATGTGAATGTCTCTTATTTCAGCAGATCGCCAGTGCTCTGGCCATAGCAAAGCATGTGACCAGCACTTGGAGGCTATCCCAGAGTTTACGTGGAGTATTGTGGCTGCAGGGGACCTGCGTGACGAGAGAAATGAGAAAAGTGTTAAGAAGTCAGGAAGTCCCCAGGGTTGGGAGGAAGGTAAGAATGAAGGTATCACCTTCCCCCGTTGCAGGGGAATTTCATTTTTCAACAAACTTTATCTAGCTGTCTACTTTTGGCTCATGTTTAACATCATAAACAACATGTAATTATCCACCTTTAATTATGGGTTTTGTTTGTAATGAATGACATGTATCCTTAGATTTTTACCTGAATCTTCCTTTAAATGGGTACCTAAACGATCTCACTTTGAATCTTATATTTTAAACCCAACAAATAAGTGGTGTAAAAAGCAGAGTACACTTCACTGAGCCTGTATTCAGCGACATCTTGTAGGCCCTTGCCTTCAAATCTTCCATATCCTCTGGCATCATTCATTTTCATACCGTGGAAGATGAGAAAACAGTTTCTTTCATCTTATCTCCTGAGGTGATGGTGAAATGGAGGGAGGCAGAAGTGTCTATTTATTTCCTTAAATGTTTTTTTTTTCTATGATGAGCTACAAGTCTGAGACCAGATGGGTGGACCGTTGGATGAAATTGGAAAAGTGAAATGTATTGACTCATAAAAGGAAGCAGTAAGAGTGAGTGGACTATAGAAATGATTGATGTCTGTCTTGTACATCTAGCTTAAGCTGTAAATGAAGGCAGAGGGTGCATGAGCGCATGTGTTGGTTAAAGCTAGAGTTGGTATAGTAGAAACGGGACAATGACGGTGAATAAAAATAACACTGGGTTCTTTGATATCTGTTACCGGTAAACCAGGACTAATTACTGTGTATCATTTGCCAAATAAATCATTAATACTGTCAGTGGTTTGATGCATATTTATCCAGATGCATGCCTGAGTTACAGTTTTTTGCACAGGTTAATGGAGCAATACTAATTAATTAATTACTAATACTGTAAAAACCAGCAACCGGCTCTGCAAATCCTTTTCACCTTACTCAACTAATCAGAAGACACTTAAACAAAGTTTGTCAAATGAGAGTAGGATATAGTTTATTAACGTACATATTACTTTACTATTTTTATTTCTTTGACATTACAAAAATTATATATTCATATATCATTACTGAATGCATATAAACAGGGTTTAGAATTTTGCTTTTCGAGTGTTTGAAAACATTCAATGCTTTTAAAGGGATAGTGATGTTGTGAGATGATGGTCACATCATTTTTATTCACATTAATAACGCATGTAAAAAATGATGGTAATTTCAATAATTGGATTTTTGATTTCATATTTTTAGAATTACAAACTTATTTCCAGATAAAATATAGAATATAGAAACTGTGATTTTTAGGTTAAATAAACTTTTCTAAAATATTTATTTACTCAGCTTTGAAATATATATTTGACCAACATACAAACTGAAAGTAAAGAAAGAAGGAATCAAAACTAAATTTACACACATAATTTAGGAATTCCAGTTTTTCAGTTCAAAATGTGTGCTGTCACTGTGATACTAATTTACTGTTTATTTTTGATACTTGCAATACAGCAGGTGAAGCCCTGTTAACGTTCACCAACCAGGATTTTCTTTAATAGATTTTTAATAGGTCTAGATTATAAAACATATCACCAAAACATGGTTTTCATCCTTCCTGGAATGATTCTTTTTAAGTTAACTTTAAAGATGCTGGATCCCTAACACCAGTGGGATTAAATTAAAAACGTATATGATACGCCTCAGTATAATTAATGGGACATCAGATCTTTGTAGCGGTCTTCATGACCCATTTAGTATCCAAAGCTAAGTTGTGCATGTACCAAAAGAAAACAGTAAACAAAGCTGATCGTGATTGAAGGAAGGAAATGCAGAGTACAAAGGAAATATATGTGCATAATCATGTTCAACCCCTCAGTTAGCCACAATGCAGTTGGCGTATTGTGAATAATTGAGCTGGGTGAGCTGCTGTCTCCACATATTTCACTGGCACTTTTTAAAAGAGATGGAAATAAGGGATGAATACTTAATGGCTATGATCTGTGGAATTGCAAGAGCTGTTTTCTACAGTACCTCATTCATCCACTGTAAGATGTTAAACTTCGAAGCTTGTAAACGCACAGCCTTTTATCCAGTGATGCTAGTATTTAGCTTTAAGTTGTTAAGAGACGAGATGAGGAAACACTGAGGTTATAAGCAGCCAAGGCCAGCAACCCTGAAAATATGGTTAATAATACTTTTCTATGTATATTCCAATGTGCTGTATACAGTGATAAATAATTAATGTTGTTTGTTGTGCAAAGAATAAAAAAAAAAAAAAAAAAATGATAATACTGCTAGAACGTTCCTACTGTGACTGCAGACTTCACTTTACATCACATTGTTACAGAATGCCCACATGGAGGATGAAATGAGCCTTTCCTACATCTTGCACATTTGTTTAGCCAAACTATCAAGTGAATTTTATATATACCTACATATTTAAAACTGACTCCAATATCAATGTAAAGTACATTTTTGAACCTGGCCTATACGTTATTTTCTTAAGCACTTATCCAATTTAGGGTTTAGGAGGGGAGTGTTGGGGTTTGAGCCTATCCCAGCTGTCATGGGGTGAGAGGTGGGGTACACCCTGAGCACGTCGCCAGTCCATGACATTACTAACACAGAGAAACGGATGTCCACTCACACTCACATGATGCTTTCTGTCAATTTAAAATGACAAATTAACCCAATTCCAATTTGGAATGTGGAAGGATACTTGAATAGCCAGAGGGTAACCCTGTGCAGGATACGCTCCGTGCAACTAAAGGCCACATCTGGCCAGGGTGTCCAGTTGGGAATTTTCTTGCTGTAAGGCATTGATGCTAACCACCACACCACTGTGAAACTGACCATTAAAGGCTAACTGATGAGTTAGCCTTTGAGGCTAACTAACTAGAATTCTTTGTTTATGTGACAATGCAGATACATTTAATTTACCTCCCAAAAAACAGAATTATTGACACATTCAGTTCAGAATACATAGATCTGTCTGCACTTTTTTTTTTTTTTATTCTGGTGACAGTTTAAAGGTAAAATTGTTCACAAGATAGTATTGGAAAACATTGATGGTGTGTTGCTCTGACAGGAACATCTCTGGCTTTTAGTTATAGAAATACTCTGGTGGGCGTTGTGTAAATGGCAAGTGCCCAAAACTTGTGGTTTGTTCACATGTCTTTCTTTTTCTGCTTTTGAGAGGTGATCTAAATATTTTTGACTTGAAACAAATGAAAAACTGACAGCTCTTTGTCTCAGTTCTGTGGAGAGGCCAGTATGATGGAAGGGTGTCTGAATCTTGCTTTGCATTGTAGTTTGTGCTGGGCTTTGGTGGAGAGTGGCCCCTTTTTCCATTTTGGTAAATTTGTGAAACGAAACGTGGCTTAAATGCGCAAATAGTCATTATCATTGTGTTACTCACCATCAGTGGGATGTGAGTCAAGAACACAGTGCACCCTGCTCCTCCCCTGAGGCGTCAGTGTGGGCCACATAACAGCATTATGAGGCAATAGTACACTTGGCAGGGCAGTCGAGATAAAAGATAATCCTTCAAATACAGATCAAGAAAAATCTGCACTAATCATGGATTGGTTTGACACATTAGCTCTTTCTGTTGTGAGAAGGCAAAGGAAAGTGTTTTTGCACAGTGGATGGTTAACAAGTCCTGACATGCAGCAGCAACTGTGGAAAGAGGTAAAGCCACAGGTATTTACATCCACTCAGTCAAACCATACAAAATTCTCTCCACCAAATGCTTCTTCTGTGACGCTAATTGGGTTGATTGAAAATGAGTCACCTCTGTAGCGCACTATACAGATTTTAAATCAAGACCCTTTTAGAAGAGGCGAAACGAAGACAAAAATGATTTGAATGCCTCCCCTTTCTGTGCAGAGTGGGTCGTCTCAATTCCATGTCTGCCCCCAATGTCTCCTGCCAAAGAAAGTGTGAATATGATTACACATTGATTTCTCGCTCTCTCACACAGAATAGAGAAACATGAGTTGGAGCTGCGAGCTGACTGGCAGGAGGAAATATCTGGTAGGACGCTGTTTGCTGGAGCAGTTGATTTGTTTGTTTGTAATAGAGTGGCCCTGAGGCTGTCTGTCATTTGCCAACTCTAGAAGTCATCTGAATTTCCTTAGCTGGGCTCGGCATTATAAGGTTCTGGATAAATGGGCAAAAATGTAGTGGGAGCTTGGCTCTGGCTTAGAGAAGCCAATGTCCTAATCTTATATAAAGGTAAAGGGAAACGCTGTCAGTGTACACTGATCACCCACAACACTAAAACCACCTACAGGTGAAGTGAATAACATTGATTATTATTTGACAATGGCAGCTGTCAAGAGGTGGGAAGAAAGTGTCGTGCTTTGACGTCAGTGTGTTGGAAGCAGTCATATCCTTAAGCTTGCCTATTTTCCCTGACTTTGACAAGGGCAAAATTTCCACGGTTAGATGACTTGGCAACTCCAAAATGGCAGGTGTATGTGATGTGTTCTTGGTAGTGAGCAGTTAATAGTAGTAGTGGGGCTTTGTTGCGTCTTACCTGTCAGCGTACCCACACTGACCTCTGTCCACAATAGTTTCTAGTAATCATCAAAGCTGTGCCATAGAGGAATAAAAGAATATTTCCTACCACCTTTGACCACCCTCAAGCAACTTTATTATAAAGTTCAAATGAGGGTTTTTTGCTTTTCTCATTTTAGTGCTTGGTGTTCAGCTGCCACGCTTCATTTGCATTACACTGAAACTCTTAATGATTTTGAAATACGAGCTTTCAAGCAGCAACCCCTCCATATCAAACTGTCTGGAAAACTCTCTTAGTGAATGCCATTGTTGTGTTTTGTCCTTTAATACAATTAATCACAAAAGATTTTTCTGAATACTGTTAAAACCATGTTTTTAAAAGTAGTTAAGAGTAATTTACTAAAACTGTTGTTAATACATCTCCAAACTATAACTTAAAAATATGCAGAAGTAATTTTACTTAATGGATGGACAAGCCAGAATATGCCTGTTTAGTTTATTTAGGTCTGCTCAGTCAGAGAAACACTTTTCAGCTTGAAAACTCCATCATCAGAATATCAGTCTTTTTTTTTTTTATCTTGGGGTAACTGTGAGAGCATGTACTCCTTCCTTGAAACAAATTGAAGGTTTCAACAGAAGCAACAAAAACTGAATGTCAAGTAGGAAACCCTTACATTTATGGAGTTCACATAGTAGTATAGACTGCATTCTTTGGTAGTCCTCTAATGTCCAGTTTTGATGAAGACAACACGAGTTTGCTTCTGTTTGCTTGGTCCTGTATTACATTTCTAAAGCCCAAACAGCTGATAAGTTACACACCCACCCACATCTATCAAGTTAACACTGGCGGGTTAACTTAAATTAAAAAAGAGCTTGAAAAAACATTCCCCTCTAAGGTACGAGGATGGGACTGAAAATGACGTAAAAAGCAGCCAAAGAACAACTTGAAATACCTTCATAAAGCCTGAAAAACACTTAGAATAAAAACTAGGTGAAAGTCTGGCCTATCTTATGTAAAATATAGAGAAATTATGGGTCGCTCAAGACTTTTGCACAATTTAAGACTTCTAAGATTTAAGAAATCTAAAGAATAAATCAAAACATTCGGTTGGAAACTAACAGAAAAAATGAAGAACACGCTCATAATTCAAACAGAGGTCTGAAGAAGTAACAACGTAGCAAACAGCAAAAACATGAAGTTCTGCCCATCTCAGAAATAACCTCCACAGTGGGTGTAGGATCTTTAAGGAAGCTTGTGTGCAAGAATATTGTTTTTCTGTATTTCATTTTCCTTAAAATTGTGTCTGTTTATTACATTAGATTGAAATGGATGAATGAAGTACTGGAAATAGTTTTGGTGATTTGCAGTGCAAAACGTCTGAATGGTAAAACTGACTGTAAAGTTTTATCCATTTCATTTATGTTTTCAAAGCTTACCTATAAGTTTTTTAATTTTAATGGCTAAAGAGGTGTACAATGAAAGCTATGAAAAGAATGTGAAATTCAATTCAGTTATATTTGTATAGCACCAAATTAAATCAGTGGCCTTAATGTGCTTTATATTATAAGGTAAAGACCTCACAATAAAACTGAGAACTAATACTGGCTGACCTTTGGGTGAAAGCGGCAATTTTGAGTGGCTGTATCTTTATAGTGGCTAAAATCTTGGTGCCTGACACCACAAGGCAACTCCATAGACATGAGAAGGGGAAACATAAGTAGCAATATACCTTTTCTTTTTACAATAAGATTGAAATCCTTCTGTATTGCTGCCTAGTTGAAGTTTTGTTTTGGTGATCCCAATGGTTGGCTTGCAATTGAGTCCTTATTCACATTTTAGCAACAAGCTCTTTTGGCTTAGTTGCTAAATGTCTGTAAGCGATGTGGCAAAGGAAAGACAGCAGCTTGAGGACATTTGAACATAACTGACCGCAAACTTTAAAGTGCTTTTTGCAATGACTCAGTGAGGCCTACTGGGAATACCTTCCTGAGCCTCTTCATAAAGACCGAAAGCTCTGGGTTGACTCTGCTCCTTGCACAGTCTACCAGATAAGAAATAGTAAAGAATGGTGTGTGTGATCTTTTTTATTAGAAACTCCATATAAACTTTCTTAAAGTTTGATTTAAATTGAGCCAGAAAAAAACATGTTATTGCACAGTTGCTTTCACCTCTACCCAGTGAGATTGCATCTATACACATCAATGGTCCACTTGCCAGGCACATAGGAAAGCCACCGAATGCCTTTTTTCTGCACCCAGAACCCTTCTTTTCTGAGCAAATAATTATGAACCATTACTTTGGATGAGAGGCAATTTGTTCTACTTATCCATTTTGTAGCTGAAATGTAATAGCCCTGGCATTTGAAGCAAGACTGTGCTTTGGGTTTGGCCCCTCCATCTGCAGCTTGACCTGTTAAGTATAGAAAAACCAGGGCACATGAAAAAATGTCTGCCTCTGTGACGAGACACTTGGTCTATCAGACTTTTGTGTGGCTCTATCTAAAATTAAAGAAGAGCTTGGTGTTAAGAATTTAACGGTTTTCTTGCCAGTAAAAGTTTGCGTGACCAGGAAACTTAGATCACATAGTTTGCAGATTAAATCAATAGTGGGAATACTGTTTGTTAGACACTGACATTTCTGACCCATGACCTTCTGTTCTTAATAAACCCTCCTTTAATGCATGTATGAAAAGACACATCCTGCCTTCTGAAAGTCAAAGAAGTGCAGAAAGGATGTGTCTGGGTTTTGTGTAGTACCATGGAAATGATCTTGACCTGTGCTCTGATTCGTAACACAATGGCAATCTCTTGGCTCTTAAATTCATCTGGAATATACACACCTCAAACTGGTGGACGGTTTATTGTTGCATTTCAAACCTGAGGTAGTAACTATAAGAACTTTAAATACATTTTTGCAGGAGCATAGAAAGGAAACTACATTTTTTCCCTTTCTATGGCTCTTTATCTTTCGACATCTAGTTTAGTTTTGGAATGGTATTCATTAATTTTAATAAAAACTTCATTAAAGAGAGCTTTTTTTTCTCCAAGTTCCAAACTCCCACTAATCTCACAAAATCAGGGCATGCTATTTAAAATGCAACTAACACCTGGGGAGCCAAGAGCATCTATAGATATAAACAGTTTAAGTTAAAAGTAATACAAGGCCACTTACTCATTTCCAGAGGGACCTTGGTGACATCAAATGAAATATATGAACCCAGCTTGCTTTGTTCTTTAGACTCTATGCTTCATGTTGTGCACATAAACATTAATGAATAAATGGAGACTAAATAGGCAGTCAAAAAAGAGCACAAAGCACACTGTAGCAGGCTAATGTCAGAAGGAGCAGATTACCTTTTCTTATTTATAAATGTATAAAGTGAAAGGGAGAGTCAGACAGTGTGTGTATATATACAGAGAGAGAGAGTTAATGTATGTTAATGCTTCTTTTGTATTTGATATGAGATAATGAAGACACTCAACACTCTTCTCTGTATTCACACCTCACCTGTCACGAAAGCAGATGCATGTTTTAAGATTTAAATACAATTTTCTAAGGTGACTGGAACAGTAGAAAACCACTTTAAAGTGTGATAAATGGTAGAATGTTGAATAATGGATGTTTTATCTTTAGCAGCAGTACACTTCCAGGGTTTTGTACAGGTAACTTTCACTGCCTAATAACTGAATCTGGATCGTTTGGTATAAACATACCAAACATAATAGACATGCTGGTCTAAACTTGGAGAGAGCCGATAACAGCATGAAGATCCAAGTGTGAAAACACTATCAACTGTGAGGTACAGGCAGGACTGTGCTGTTGGTTCAGTTGTTCATTACTCATTGTGCTCAGGAGTACAGGCTAGATGGCTAACTGAGCAAAACAAGAAAGGCAATGTGTGAAATGTAGAAGGCTTTTTTGGATATAAGAGGGTAAACACAATGAAACATATAATAAGTGTGAGATACTGGCTCTGTATGTGCGTGCAAAATGGGAATCTGCCAAATCAAAGATGTGGAGCCATCTGCTGCGAAAATGGAAGCAGCTGAAAGAAGTTTCGTTTGTATTGTCATTATATGTCTGTATTTTGTTTTTCCACTTTGCCGTGATGTCACAGTCCTTAGGATTGGCTAGAGAACTCTGTTAAGTTGGAGAGAGGTCTTCCTCCCAGCCCCTCCAGTCCCTTCTGCCTGCTTCATTTTTAACCACCATGTTTTTCTATTTGATAACTCACTGCTAATGAGCTGCTAAAGATTAGACAAGGTTGTGTTTCCATTTTCATCAATGAGTACACCTTGAGGGCTTTTATGGACCTAGAATTTACTGCGTCATCAAGCCCAGAGAGGCATTGAAATACCACTTTTTAAGTGTTAACCTTGAAGTCCTGGTTCACTGAGTATGCCGTTTCCCTTCTATCTTTACGTTCAAATATGTCCAACCCAACAATCATTCCAGTCATTGTCAATATGCCAGCAAATGACCCACCTTCGACCCTGCTTCTATAATGAACTGCCCTGCTCTATAAAAGCAAGGTCAACAGAGTGTATCGGTGCTAGATTAAGCTCACCAATTTTTTTACTTGACATGTTGTTTCAATAGAATATTCTTGCTCTGGCCAAGTTAATTACCTTGGCCCACTATAACATCAAAATTACCTCATCACCTCTTCATGGCTTTGAAATTGCTTGGCTGCCATGTGGGAAGCTGATATTTTTTGCAAAACGATTTGTAGAGTAATAGGCCTTATTACGTGTTAGTACTGTGAGGCAGAAAAAGGAAAAGAAACCTTAAACGTTGAAACATTCAAGCATTCTTTGTTGACTTCTGTTGACTTCATCAGCTCCTCACTTAATCATAGGCTGGCACTCCTGGCAAACTATCTCCCTGGATAATAATTACCTGCATAAGCTAAGAAGATGCTGCCATTCTCTATTCTTTCACTCCTGCACGTTTAATGAACTACAGTTAAAAGACAAATAAAACACAAGAAAGCAATTACAAGTACAGCGTACCTTTCAAAGACAAAAAAAAAAGTCTCATTATCTCAGCATTCATTTTTATGTAATTAGGATACAGTCCGTGGACTATCCAATTAGCATACTTATGCTGTGTGGCTGACATCCTGATGTGTGTTGTGTACGTATTTATAGGTATATTGTTTTGTAACTGAGCCTGTCTCCTGTGATTCTTATTATAAATGCCTTAAGGGACCAGAAGCCTCAAATTATCCAGCCAATCTATCTTTACTGCCCCTTGTGATACGCATTATAAACTTGTGATAATATGGTTGCTTTGACCGTTAAGTCAGTACATGCCGGCAGTTATTTTAATACCACAACATTCAGAACACTGTGATTAATGGTAGCATGTTTAATGAGCATTAGAGAACCCCCCATTTTTCCAGTAGAAGTAAAAATCAGAGCCCCGTTAAATCAGTCCTCTATTTATTTGCTATAAAGTCAGAGAGGTTATATGATATTAGGCTGACTTATTTTAACTGGCAGATGCTCCTCATTTACTATTGAGTAGATCATCGATTCTTAAAAGTCAGATTGATTGGTTTCTTGAAGGCCGATGTCTTCCATACTCGATCCCATACCCATATCCTGCCTGCTGCCAAGATATCTGCGCTTACTCAATCAGTCTGGTTATTGATCCTGACCTGAACACGGGGAAAGCTGGCTCAGGCTCTCATTCATCCATTGAATTACCTGGACTTACATAAAATGTGCACTAGAGCTTTGCCAGTTTATACTATTGAGGTAAACTGTGTGAGCAGCAGATGAGAAAACTTCCTGGAGGTCTGTGGTGAAATCATGTTGGGGTGTTAGATGGCTGTAGGGTTATTGCCTGAATTAATTTAGTCTTCCACCTGCACCGCAGCTGTATTACCTTTGATTAATTGAGCTTTCTTGATGGTGACTCCCCGAAGGCTTCACAGGTGTCTCGCTGAACAGTGTTCTAACTTTGCTCTAGTTCTCCTGCTGTTTCTTTTGAAGCATCTCACATCAGAGACCTTTCTACGTTTCCAAACTTGCTTGCAGGTTTCGTGCTTTTCACATATTTTCCCATCTCATTTCGAAGCAAAGATTAAGACACATAAGCTCAGTGACAAATGTTACCCCTTGGCCTAGCTTATTCATCCCTGGTTTACTATCTTCAACAGCAAAATGTTGCACTCGTCTTACTCTAAAAATCACAATAAAGCTTTAAAAAAAATTTATAAACTAGAGTGAAAATCCAATGAAAATTAAATATCTCTACTTGTGTGTCACAAACTGTATGTAGAAAAACGGGAAAAGAAGAAAAGATGCTGCCTTGTTTGCATGTCATCGTTTCATGATATTACAATCTGGTCCAAAGGTTTGTTTTTTTTTTTCACATACTGAATGTGCCGATAAATTATGGTCTGTTTTTAGGCAGCACGGCAGTGTGATTTGAAACTGTTTGAATTCACTGACTTTTCTCTTTCCCTTCGCGGTGCAGAAAACAGTGTAATAACACCACTGATAAGGAATGCAGGGGAAGAGAGATAACAGCCCCACAGACAAATGTTTCAAAACTAAGAGCAGATTTCATAAGGGATTAAGCTTGTAAAGAAGGTAAGATTAAATGCAAAGACTGGAAAAATGAAAGAAAATGATTTTGACTACTGTTGAGAGTCTATCACATATACGAATCAGTCCAGAAGCGAAGAAATAAATGTGCTGGTGAAGTGACCCGTAGATGGAATAATTAAACATTATACTATCAGTTTCAGCATAACGAATGCCTTTGTGACACCAGCTGGGCAGAAAGTAATTATTTTAATAAAAAATTGAAAAAAAATCTGTTGTTTAAAGGGCTCCAGTTTTAACATTTCAAATGTTTTTGTCATTAACAAGATTTAGTCCTTTGCCATGGTTCTGTAAGGCTGTGCTAAGGTTTTTCTTCTTATTAAACCCTGAAGAGCATCAGAATGAAGTGTGGCTTATCGTCAGAGTAATATGATATTTTTCACAGTTTGTTATATGTTTAGCTCTGATAATTGTCTTGGATATTGGTGGATTTTGATGGCAACACATCTGCACATGAAGAAGCACCTAAGGCCACCTAAGGCTGCGAAAGCAGAAACTATCAGAGATCCTTTTTTGTCATACTAAAACTATCATGATATCGTCTAAAGAAACTACAAACCAGCGTCAGCGCAGTACTGAAAATGAAGCCGGTGCAGAAGTGTAAAGATTGCAGTTCAGTGAATGGCCACTTGAGGCTCCGAAAGCAAAACTAACACCCATACACACCCTTGTTAAAAGATCAAAATAGGCAAGGTTACAGCCAGGTTTCTTTGAGAAATAACCACCCTCATAACAACTGCAGTTGGATGGTCTTTTATACTAACTTATAATTTTTATAATTAGGATTCTTGTGACTAACAGGTGGTTGGCAAAACAGGTTGAAGCAGCTGCCTCTGAGATTAAGACCTAATGTCTTATCTCATCTAATTGCGGTCACAAACATGGACTTGTTGGTTATGTTTTTGTCTTTTGGAGGATTTTTGTTTTCAGGAATTATCTGACGAATGGTTGCTGTGTGGTCAGTTGCACTGTGCTCCAGTTTAGATGAGTAAAATTGCACAGCAGCATTTTGTTTGTATGCTATTCATTTTTTAACTACTTAGCACTCAACCCGCTCAGCTAAATATGGCCCTTTCTGGCTCCACAGACTATGAACTGCAACTCATAATGATTTTAATTTCCTAGTGTACAATGACTAGTTTCTTTATTTGATTCTTCAGTTACTATTTCTTGCTTGTTTTTAAAAGGTATTATATTTGTGTGAATCAGAGTCACCGTTATAATGGATTTTTTTTTTTTTTTACTTGGGGATTAAAATTAGTTAACAGACAAAAGAACAACTCTTGACTTTAAAAATGCATTAAAACTGTGCTTCCCTCCTCTGACGAATTACTTTGTCATGGTTGAATTAATTAAAATCACGAGTTTGTGTGCATGCGCCTTTGTTTGTGTATGCGTACTGAAACGCATCTCATTTGTTATACTTCACTGGTTTGTTATTTACTGTCATCAACTTCGCTAGAAAAAGTCAAATGCTGCTCAGAGACAGCTTTCCCAGCCTCTGAGCTCCTCTGCAGATTATGTATTAAACACCTAAATCAAAGCAAACTATGACGCATTGTTTGTGTTAAAGGGGCCATTCTCTGCAGTCACAAGCTCAGAGGAACACTATTTGTAAAGTATACTGAAGTCGAGCTTGATAAGTTCTCTAGTTTTTCTGTGTTCACTGATCAGTCTCTTAGAAGTTATAATAATCCCACCTGCAGCAAAACCTTGTTAATTTACACACTCAACCGATGATTTAAAGCACATGCCGCATTCTTTAACCCTTTAGAGCCGGTCGGAGCGGGCACGCTCTGTAACTATTTTTAAATCCCGGTAGCTCTGCAACCACGTAAGCTAGCGCAATAATTTTTTTTGCATATGAAACCGGAGGAGTTGTACTTACATCTTATGCCATCAGCTTGTCCTAGGTCACAGTTTCCTTCCACATATAGCTTTGCAAAAACTGCATAAAAAGCGCTTGCAGCAACAAAAACATAATATTCCAGAAACAGGCTTTGCCGATCCGATCAGCTGTTCATAACACTTCCTACGTTGGAATAGACGTCAGCACGAACTTTTGCATGTCCGCCATTACCTGCCCGAAACCAGAAGTGACGTCATTTTCGCGGAAATGTAGGGGTTTTTTTACCATCAGGGCCACAGGGCCTATACTGTTTTTAAAAGTTATCTTTGACTTTATGACTTTCTGTGTCGTTTCTGGGATGCTTAGGACTCATATTGCACTGCTGGAAATAGTTTATTTTGATGCATATGCTGTTTTTTTGCAAATTTGCAGTATAATATTTATTTTTGTTTTTCCTACAGTGTATAAAAATTGGTGTATTTCAAAAATACAACTATGAAGACACTCAAAATAAATTTCCTGTGGTAGGAAACTATTTTGTGCAACTTTTTTGTATTTACAGTTTTGAGGGATAAGCCTCTTAAATTTCTCTAACTAGAAATATATGTTAAAAAAGCAAAAATGATTTTCAATTTTTTTTGTAGTTTATTGCACTTTTTTGCAATTTATGTAATTACTATGCACTTAATGAATACATATTATTAAAATCTGGGCTATAATTGTTGTATTGATGTATAGCAACTTGAAATGCTCCCAAAACTGGCACCACACCATGTAAAAATATAATATAAGCTCTGGCGGACTTGGTTCTATGGTAGGTCTTAAAGGGTTAAAGGGGCCTTCTGGTTTATTTGACTGTGGTGTATTTTCAGTTAATGTTGCTTATATAGAAGATAGAAGGTGTTCACAATTTGCCTTGAAAAGCCTCTCTCGTCTCTCTTGCTACTTTTGGATCTGCAAGACTTGTTCTGCTGCTTAAAGGCAAAGTGATGCAGGTTGCAGGGAGCCAAATCTAGCAAGTAGGACATGCAGTGGTAAGCAACGGTTATATTGGTGTCTACTGCCTTTTCGGTGTCCTGTGGAAAAAGACACACAATGCAAAGCTGGCACAAGCCATAGTTAATATCCTTTGCACCAAGTGTTCCTCCTATGATGCCTCAGGACATTCCAGTGGAACCGGAGTTCATAGTATTTACTGTGCGCAGTCCTATGAATGTCAAAAAAGGATGAGCTTGCTACTGGCCACAGTCCTGACCTGATGCATGCCTTAGGGCTTGGGCGCTGTGGCCTTTTCCACTGTTCTTATCACTAGTGATGATCTTTGACATTAGTGTCTGGGGAGTTTTACACAGATGTTGCCCAAGTTTGAGGTCAGTGGTGAAATTGCAAATACTCACAAACAAGTGCTCAGAACTAAACTTCTAAGGATCTAAAGGCAGTAAGGGGAGACTGGTCAAACAGAAACTGGGTATTTTAAGATCCATAGTTGATACGTTATTCTGAAATATGAAACTCTGAAATAAACTCATGAAAAAAAAATTGAAAGAGAAGACCCTGTTCTTTGCCAGTCAGTAGTGACAGTAAAATAGTCTAAGGACACTGTACAGGGAGTGCAGAATTATTAGGCAAATGAGTATTTTGTCCACATCATCCTCTTCATGCATGTTGTCTTACTCCAAGCTGTATAGGCTCGAAAGCCTATTAGGTGATGTGCATCTCTGTAATGAGAAGGGGTGTGGTCTAATGACATCAACACCCTATATCAGGTGTGCATAATTATTAGGCAACTTCCTTTCCTTTGGCAAAATGGGTCAAAAGAAGGACTTGACAGGCTCAGAAAAGTCAAAAATAGTGAGATATCTTGCAGAGGGATGCAGCAGTCTCAAAATTGCAAAGCTTCTGAAGCGTGATCATCGAACAATCAAGCGTTTCATTCAAAATAGTCAACAGGGTCGCAAGAAGCGTGTGGAAAAACCAAGGCGCAAAATAACTGCCCATGAACTGAGAAAAGTCAAGCGTGCAGCTGCCAAGATGCCACTTGCCACCAGTTTGGCCATATTTCAGAGCTGCAACATCACTGGAGTGCCCAAAAGCACAAGGTGTGCAATACTCAGAGACATGGCCAAGGTAAGAAAGGCTGAAAGACGACCACCACTGAACAAGACACACAAGCTGAAACGTCAAGACTGGGCCAAGAAATATCTCAAGACTGATTTTTCTAAGGTTTTATGGACTGATGAAATGAGAGTGAGTCTTGATGGGCCAGATGGATGGGCCCGTGGCTGGATTGGTAAAGGGCAGAGAGCTCCAGTCCGACTCAGACGCCAGCAAGGTGGAGTACTGGTTTGGGCTGGTATCATCAAAGATGAGCTTGTGGGGCCTTTTCGGGTTGAGGATGGAGTCAAGCTCAACTCCCAGTCCTACTGCCAGTTTCTGGAAGACACCTTCTTCAAGCAGTGGTACAGGAAGAAGTCTGCATCCTTCAAGAAAAACATGATTTTCATGCAGGACAATGCTCCATCACACGCGTCCAAGTACTCCACAGCGTGGCTGGCAAGAAAGGGTATAAAAGAAGAAAAACTAATGACATGGCCTCCTTGTTCACCTGATCTGAACCCCATTGAGAACCTGTGGTCCATCATCAAATGTGAGATTTACAAGGAGGGACAACAGTACACCTCTCTGAACAGTGTCTGGGAGGCTGTGGTTGCTGCTGCACGCAATGTTGATGGTGAACAGATCAAAACACTGACAGAATCCATGGATGGCAGGCTTTTGAGTGTCCTTGCAAAGAAAGGTGGCTATATTGGTCGCTGATTTGTTTTTGTTTTGTTTTTGAATGTCAGGAATGTATATTTGTGAATGTGGAGATGTTATATTGGTTTCACTGGTAAAAATAAATAATTGAAATGGGTATATATTTGTTTTTTGTTAAGTTGCCTAATAATAATAATAATAACATCCCGGCTGAGATAAAGAGGAGCTACAGAGGCTGCAAAGCTGGAGCGAGGAGAGCGGATCACCGGAGGCGATTCAAACCATCAATCCCGACAGTGATAATGGGCAACGTGAACTCGCTACCGAATAAAATGGACGAACTGTGTGCTCTGAACAACCACCGACTATACCGTGAGTGCAGTTTGTTTATCTTCACGGAGACGTGGCTAACCGAGCTAACGCCACAGGCTAACGTAGACCTATGCGGTTTCACATCCGTGAGAGCCGATAGGGACACGCAGGCCAGCGGAAAAAGCAGGGGTGGGGGACTCATTGTCTACGTTAACAACAGATACTGCAACCCCGGCCACGTCTCCGTTAAAGTTTCGGTATGCCGTCCGGACCTGGAGCTGCTAGCTGTTAGCTTGCGGCCATATTATCTACCTCGGGAGTTCAGTCACGCGATCTGTGTGTGTGTTTACATCCCTCCGAGGGCCGACGCAACAGCTGCCTGTGAGCAAATACACACAGTTACAGCAAGACTTCAGACACAAAACCCAGAGGCTTTCATCATTATATCTGGAGACTTTAATCATGCCACACTGGATTCTACTCTGGCTGCTTTTCACCAGTTTGTGAATTGTCCCACAAGGAGCAACAGGACAATTGACCTACTGTATGCCAATGTGAGAGATGCATACAGAGCCACCCCCCTCCCCCCACTAGGGAAGTCAGACCACAACCTGGTTTACCTACAGCCACAATACACACCCCTCGTCCAAAGGCAGCCTGTCACAACACGCTCCATCAGGAGATGGACCCCAGAAAAGGAGGATGCTCTGAGAGACTGCTATGACACCACAGACTGGGATGTGCTTCTGAGCCCACATGGTGAGGACATAGAGGGGGCGACACACTGTCTTACAGACTACCTCAACTTTTGTGTGGACACGGTCGCCCCTGCTAAGACGGTACGGTGTTACCCTAATAACAAACCGTGGGTAACACAGGAAGTCAAAGCTGTCCTCAACATGAAGAAGAAGGCTTTCAGGAGCAAAGTGAAGGAGGAGATGAAAGCAGCACAGCGGGAGGTGAAACGCTGCCTGAGGGAAGCAAAGGACACCTACAGGAGGAAGGTGGAGCAGAAGTTGGAGAGGAACAATATGAGGGAGGTCTGGAATGGTGTGAAAACCATCACAGGCCACAACACCAAGAAAAGCACAGTGGGGGGGACTGTGGAGAAGGCAAACGAACTCAACAACTTCTTCAACAGGTTTGACCAGCCCACAACCCCCCCACCCTCACCCTCACCTTTACTACAGAGCCCTCTCCCCACTCTCCTTCCTCCCTCGCTCCCCCCCCTTCCTGACACTATGATGACACCCCCCTCCTCCAATCCCTCTCTCAACAGCAAGACATCTCCCCCCCCCCTCCTTCCAATCATCTCCCAGTGTCACAGTGGATCAGGTCAGGAGACAACTGAGGAAGCTTCGCCCCAGAAAGGCAGCAGGTCCAGACAAGGTGTGTCCGAGGATGCTAAAGGCGTGTGCTGCTGAACTTGGGGAGCCGCTACAACGAGTCTTCAATCTCAGTCTGCGACTGGGGAGAGTGCCCGCCCTATGGAAGACATCCTGCATCGTCCCGGTCCCCAAAAGGAACCGGCCCAATGAGCTGAATGACTTCCGACCGGTGGCACTGACGTCACATCTTATGAAGACTCTAGAGCGGCTCTTCCTCAACCTCCTCCGACCACAGGTACAACATGCCCAGGACCCACTACAGTTCGCCTACAAGGCGGGTGTCGGAGTGGAGGATGCCATCCTGTACCTCCTGCATAGAGCCCACTCACACCTGGATGGGGGAAAAGGCACGGTCAGGATCCTGTTTCTTGACTTTTCCAGTGCCTTTAATACCATCCGGCCCTGTCTGCTTCAGGAAAAACTGAACAGGATGGAGGTGGACCCCTGCCTGGTCGCTTGGATCTCCGACTACCTCACCGACAGGCCACAGTACGTCAGGCTGAAGGACATCACGTCTGACACTTTGGTCAGCAGCACAGGAGCACCACAGGGAACTGTGCTGTCCCCACTTCTCTTCACCCTGTACACCTCTGACTTCTGCTACAACTCTGAATTATGCCACATTCAGAAGTTTGCAGACGACACAGCCATCATGGGGTGTATCTGGGATGATCAGGAAGAGGAGTACAGAAGTCTGGTGAGGAACTTTGTCGCATGGAGTCACACAAACCACCTGCAACTCAACACCTCAAAGACTAAGGAACTGGTTGTGGACTTTGGGAGGTCCAGAGCAGGTCCACTGCCGGTTCAGATAGAGGGGGAGGAGGTGGAGGTGGTCAACAAGTACAAGTACCTCGGGCTGTGGGTGGACAACAAACTGGACTGGTCATGCAACACAGAGCACCTGTATAAAAAAGCCCAAAGCCGACTGTACTTCCTCAGGAGGCTGAGGTCTTTTAACATCTGCAGGAAGCTCCTGAGGATGTTTTACCAGTCGGTGGTTGCTGGAGTACTTTTCTATGCTGTGGTGTGCTGGGGGAGCAGCACAGCAAAGAAGGACTCATCCAGGCTGGAAAAACTGATCAGGAAGGCTGGCTCTGTGGTCGGCATGAAGCTGGACACTCTGGTGACAGTGGCAGAGAAAAGGACACTAAAGAAACTGCTGGACATTATGGACAATGCTGGGCATCCTCTGCACACGGCCATAAACAACCAGAAGAGCCTGTTCAGTGACAGGTTGCTTCTCCCCAAGACAAGAACCAACAGACTTAAAAACTCCTTTGTCCCACACGCCATCAGACTGTTTAACTCCTCTCTGGAGGGGAGAGGGAGGGGAAACAGGAGGACAAAGGAGGGGGGAACAACTAAGCTGTAGTGCCTCTTCACCTCACTGTGCAATTACCTTTGTGCAATACTTTTTGTTAATAGTCAACGGTGCAATAGACTCCATACTTGAAATGTGCAATCCACTTGTATTTTTATTTTTATTTTATTCCTATTTATTCTATTTATCCCCTTTGTATATTTTTATCTATATATGTCTTTGTATTTATATATGTGTGTGTATGTATATATATATATATATATATATATATATATATATATATAATATTCTGTAACTCTATAACTTCTGTCGGTGCTGTGCTTATTTGGAACCGAATTTCCCAGAGGAACCCACCCGAGGGATTAATAAAGTTTTATCTTATCTTATCTTATCTTAATTATGCACAGTAATAGTCACCTGCACACACAGATATCCCCCTAAAATAGCTAAAACTAAAAACAAACTAAAAACTACTTCCAAAAACATTCAGCTTTGATATTAATGAGTTTTTTGGGTTCATTGAGAACATGGTTGTTGTTCAATAATAAAATTATTCCTCAAAAATACAACTTGCCTAATAATTCTGCACTCCCTGTAGTTCGATACATCATAGACGAGCTTGCCACCTCATGACTGAGTGCCTTTCCCTCTCTTGAGATTTTCGAACAAGGCCATGTTTCTGATGCTTCACAAGCTTGACAAACACATTAGAGAGGTGGAGAAAGAAGATTCTAATTTAATCACATCTATACAAAAGGCTTAGTGTTAACACAGCAACAGGAGCACCTTGAGCTCCTTCTGTCTAGAAACAGGAGGTACTCGGGTGCAGTATTGAGGTGTAGGTTGAACCACACAATCACTGTACTTTAATGCTTAAAATGCAGGGAAATAGAATGTATTAAAAAGAGAGCTTTAGGTCATGGCTTTGACAGTGCAGTAAAAGTAAAACATAATTCCTCTTACAACCAAGTAAAAGCCGTACAAGATGGCATTACTCAAGTGCCTCAAAATTACGCTAATAGATGATAAACGAATCCAGCAATTGATGTTTGTATAGTAACATAAATAAGTAGTAAAATATTTGGATATAGAATATCTGGAGCAGGGTTAAAGGTACTATTTTGAATACCTTTGTTTTGGGTGGGGCTCCGAAATTTGGTCGTATTTGGTAGCAGCAAATATTCAAGGCTTCAAGTGAACGATCGAATATTAGGCCACTGCACTATATTGTAAACTGTGCCTGTTTTACTGCAGACCTCTAATGATCTATACCTCAAACCAAGGTTCCCAACTGGAGCACAGTGGTACTCTGTACACTGTACTGACTGTAAATGTGTGCTGCTAATCACACTAACCTGCACCCCACTGTACAATGATTACAGGCACCCCTGTAAGAAAGATGCCACTGGCATTTCAGCACTAGTGGAAGGTTACATTTTGAAGGGAACTCCAGCTCTAACACTTGTCCACTCTCAGTATGGTCTCCCTTGCAGCCTCTGTGCTGTGCAAGTTTCACAATCCATTTATAATTTTTTGTACTTTGAACGCTTATTCTACTGTATGGAAGACAACAGGGCTCCATTGCCTGTGGCTATAATTGAGCCCAGGCTCATGGGCTTTTTGTCTTTTGCTGCACTTCAGGGTTAAAGCATTCATCTGTGGATATGTAATCCTTTGCTTTCCTCGTTAGCTTTAAAAAGGGGGTTTTAAACACTTCCTTATAGAGTGCTGACACTAAATAAAACCTTTTAAACAAATAATTAAATTCAAACTAGGCTGACACTCACTACTCAGTCATCACGCTGCAATCCTCTAACTACAAAACTATATATATATATATTTAAAAAAAAAACTTGTCAGTATTAGATAATATCTATATCTAGCTAGAAGAGTGGAGAGAGTTTTATTAATTTTATACTAAACTCTTAAAAATGAAACTAAAATAAGGAAACTGGACTGTCTAATTTTGGACTTTGTAAAGTTATTTTAGTCTCCATTTATTAAATGTTGAGTTTTAGGGTGCTTTACAGTGAGTTTGTAGGCTGCACGTATCTTTCCAGGAAGGGGAGGAAATCATATATTACGCATTTCAAAAACTATTATATTTTTATTAGCTGTCAGGAATCTTTAGCTAAGCGATGATTGAATTTGGAATCAATTCTCAGTTATTCATGATCAGTAATTACAAACATGGCCACTATGTCTTTCACTTTCTCCCAAACCACCGACTCCAGTTTTTTTTGTCCACTGCAATGAAAATGAAACAACTCACTGTCAGCTGGTTTTACTGATGGTTATCACATGACTAACAGGGAAAAGAGCTGAAAAAAAATCTCTGGAAACTTAACTACATTAATTCAGAAGCATTTTAATCTTCCTGCATGATAATTATGATTGGCCTTAATTTACTGGAACTGTGAGCCACTATGTTATTGCTAATTGTTTAAGCCACTCTGCAGTGATGGTGTTACAGGAAATTATTTAGAAAAAATGCTTTTTTTCCAAGCCTTTTTTGAAGATGAGCTGCAAACTGTGGCATGAGCTCGCTATATGCTGTTCTGTTTCTGCACTGGGATTCTCAAGGGAAGTTTTTACTTTCTTTCCATTCAGCACTGTTATTACAAAAATCTTTTTTTTTTCATCAGTATTGATTGAAATTCATAGTTCCTTTTTTCCCTGTACTATCACTAAGATAAGATTCTTAACAATCCCCCACAATGTAGCAGAATTACAATCATGTTTCCGTGGTATGTAGGGTCTGATCAGGTCAGCTTTTAATTGCAGTCTTAACAGATTTTTTTTCCTCACTTCTAAAGGAGACAAAGAGAGACAACCGAGCTGATAATGAAAAGTAAAGTGATCCAAATGGTTTAATCATCCAATTTGATGCGATGATTGTGGCATGAAGTGATTAATAAGATCAGTTGACAGTGAAATAAATCCCTGCTAACCCTAACCCACAGTAGGAAGTACATTCAGTATTTAGCCTCTTTGTTTCCATTGTTGTTATCTTTTAGTGAAAGAGGGAGCCTTGTAATATACACATCATTTGATGTATTAAATCATGTTATTTAATGGCAGAGATTAATCAGATATTTGGATAAAGAAATCATATAAATACTTTCTTTGTGACTTTATGTCAAAATGGTCATAACAGTGAGGGATACTTCACATAGTGATTACATGATTCTTATATTTTTTGAGTGGTGAGTGAAGCAGCCTGAAACACTATAATATAAAGCAGATGGAAGATAACAATTGTGTTGCTCGATTGTGATGTTGTAAACACAAATTGCATCCAAATGTACAATAATTTTTGTCATTATTAAACAGTATTTGTAGCTTGGCTGCTGGAGTCATGTTTGGTGTTCTTCCTTAAGCACATTTGAAAATGCTACAGGCTCAGTAATCACTCTGCTGGTACAAAAAAGGAAATGTGTGTTTTGGTCTGAACATGCTTGAACATCATGTTCCTTTGATATAATGATTACATCCCCAATAGACTTGTGCTTCGTCTTCATTGTATTTAACTATCCAGCATTTTGTCTGCGAGAGAAAGGCCAGCAGACGCAGAGATGGAGGCTCCCACAATAAGTAAAAAAGAAGATACTGAAATGGATATGGGCCATTTAGTTCAGTCAGAGGCATTCAAGGATGAAAAATCTATTGAAGGACACAGAACTGAAAGGGAGGTCTTGTGAAAGGACATGAAGGCCAGCCGTAGATTGCTGTACTCACATCCTTATAGCACAGTACCCTGAACAAGTATTTACGCCCTCTCTGATCTTTTAGGTTTTTGCGCATTTGTCACACTTAATTGTTTCAGATCATCAATCAAACCTGATTATAAGAAGAAGACAACTCAAGTAAGTACAAAATTCAGTTTTCAAAAAAAAGTTATCCAAATGTTGCTGGTTCTGTGTGAAAAAGTAATTCGATCCTCTGCCTAAATCTTGAATTAATTGTGATCAATCACATATTTTCGAAAGCTGAATTGAGTTTAACTAGACACACCCAGGACTGATTACTGAACCTGCCTGACAAAGTGAAATCAGCTGAAAGATATTAAAAAGCAACACTTTATGATTCCATCTAAAGAAACTGCTTTGATTGACATTCATGAGTCTGGAAAGGGTTAAAAACTAATTTCTAAGATTTTGCGGCTCCAGCGAACTACGGTGATCGGTGTTCAGAAATGGAGAAAACTTGGAACATTGGTAGCCAGTCTATTAGAACTACTCCAAGAGCACATTAATGGCTCATCCTGGAGGTCACATATGAACCTAGAATACAATCTGAAGAACTGCAGGGCTCACTTGCCTCATTTAAGGTCAGAGTTCATGATTCAGCAGTGGCATCTGTGAGAGAGTTCCAAGAAGAGAAAACCACTGCTGATCAGTGGGATCATCTCACATTAACCCAGACCTTCCCAAAGTGTGGGGCCCGCCCCCTAGGGGGGGGGCGCAGAGCCATTGCAGGGGGGGTGCCGAATGAAAAGGGGGGGGGGCAAAACGCTTGGACACTGCTAGCACGGGGCGCCCACAGAAACGCAAAGCAGGAGATGAAGCATCGCTGAATATGTTTCCAAACCAACTTCATTCTAAGCCAAAGACTAGAAAATATGGTGAAGCATATCTTCCCTTTGGTTTCACCTGCACAAGTGCCGAGGTAGGTCTCCCCTGCAGAATTGGTTTTCCCTGTGTCGGGAGCAGCGCTGGGCTGTTTAAATCACAGACAAACAGTATCCCACAGTTGTTGTTAAACCCATTTTGCACAGAGAGGCATTTTTTAAAAAAATGTATTGATAGAAATGTTGAATATTATTACACATGAAAAAAAAAAACTACACGTAAAATAATCACACCGTGACGCCTCTGCCTTTGTAAATGGAGGGACAGTAACTGCGTGTGTATGTAAGCGTGTAAAACCTGCAGAGAGTCAGATTAACAGTATTTTGTCTCTATCTGCCATTCTGCAATTCATCTCATGTAAACAATAACGTGGCGCACAGCGTGACGTGAAAAAAGGCACATACCTTTGACGTTGCGTGACGAACTCTGTATTCCTCGTCCACACGTAAACGCAAAAAAGGAGTTTAAAAAAATCTCAGTTTTCGGTGATTCGAAACGCCGTTTACGTGTGGACGAAACAGCTGCTTTTTCAAAAATACCCGTGTAGGTGTGGACGTAGCGTAACAGAGATAGTAGTTTATTTTATTACTACCTGTCATTTATTGCAGATTACTTGTATTTGCTTAATTGTTTACTAAATGTTTGCGGTGTGAAATAAACCACAATGGAGCAAAATATGGGTGTGTGTGGTTGGAGGATGTGTTTGTGCGTGTGCGTGCGCGCGTGGGGGGGCGCGAACATTTTTCTTGTAAAACAAGGGGGGCCCAGCAAAGAAAGTTTGGGAAGCACTGCATTAACCTAAGAAACATGTTAATGATCCCCAAGATCTGTAGACTGATGAGACAAAAGTAGAACCCTTTTGAAGGTTTCTGTCTTGTTATATCTGGCGTCTAACTAACCCAACATTTCATACAAAGAGCATCGTACCGACAGTCAAACATAGTGTTGGTATGATAGGAAACCATGAATTCTGCTCCAGAGAAAGTCCAGTTATCTGTTCATGCCTGAAAAGCAAAATTAGGTTATCCAACAGGGCAATGACCCAAAACGCACCAGCTAGTCCACCTCTGAATGGCTCAAAAAAAAATAAGTTTTTGGAGTGGCCTAGTCAGTTTAAATCTAGGTTTTAAATTGTATTACTATACTTTGAAAAAATCTTAAACAGGCCAGTCATGTTTGAAAAACCATTCAGCAATTTGGCTGAAATAAAACAGTTCTGTAAAGAAGAGACGGCCATAATGACTCCACAGCGATGTGAAAGACTCACTGTCTTTCACATCGCTGTTCTTGTTACCAGGGTTGGCGCAACCACTTACTAGGTTTAAGGGGCAATTACTTTTTCACATAGGGTCATGTAAGCTTGGATAACTCTTTTATTGACTTAATAAATGAAATCATGAACTCAAAGTGTGTTTAACAACAGAAATCTAAATTAGATCCATGTAAACTGTCAATTCTTGTCAGCTGAGTTCTTTAACATTACAACTTTTTCAATTAATTAATTTTGACTAGGAGGTTTTATTTTTTTATACTGCTCTGATTGAGACCCAGCATAGATGCATTGTCAGTACACAATTCAGATTTAAAACTAAATAAAATTATGTGGATTTTCAATAACACCGGTAGTAATTTTACTACCAGGAACAACAAACTCTTACAGGGATGGATCTTATGCGTTTTGTTTTCTAAAGATTATACTGTGTTAATGTTCTTTCGTGAACTGCGTTACATTATTCATCAGGATTGTGTCAGCTGCTGTCAATGCAATCCTTTGAATTGATTCTAAAAACCTGATGAGAGCGTGTTTAGAGACCACGGCAGCATGGATCAGACAGGATTCGTTAAGATCACAGCTAATCTGGGTGGAACAGACCACGGTCCACAGTGACAGGGAGTGTGAACATTCTGACTCCCCCTGCCAAGCTTACACACACACAAATGCACAGAAAAACATGACTACATGTTTGCATTTGGGATTCTAACGCTAATACATGAAACCATTGAACAACATTTTTTTTTTGGTTGCTCATTTTGAGCATCTGTCATAATCTGCTTTTGATAATGACAAATATTCACAGTTTCATCCAGATTTCCATTTACATCCACCGGGAAAAGTAAAATATGTAAAGAAACACAAAACAAGTTACTCAAAAAACATTTTTTTCATGTATCACAACGTGACTACATACAGTACTGTGGAAAAATCCTAAAACATGTCTCATATATTTTTTCTTTGTTACTTAAATTTCAAATAGATGCACTGATTTATTAAAAATATGCAAACATACATGGAAATACTGTTTATAAGGCAAACACAAAGTTTGTATAATTCCAGTGACACTATTTGACATGACCACCTGAACTCTTTGAGAAGCTTTCTTGACCGTCACATTGTCCAGGTGTGCTTTTATTACATTGGCAATGTGCTTGGGATCGTTATCATACATAAAAAATGAAGCAGTTGTCAGTCAGATGCTTTCCAGATACTATCGCAAGGTGGCTTTTTTTATGTTTGTAATTCCATAAATTTTGACAGCCTGTCAAACAACCACTGGCTGAAATGCAGCTCCAAACCATGACAGAGCCTCCACTCTGTTTTAAAGATGGCTGTTGTGCTGCGAATTTCAGATTTGGCTTCATCAGTCCATAATCTCTGTTATCGCTGATGCATTTTTTTCCCAGTCCTGTTCTTGTGTAATGTGGCATACCTCCTTAAGAGTGACTTCTTGACAGCCACCCTTCCACTGAGACTCATTTCCGATGAGTCTTCAGTCTTTTTCGACCTCCACTCATCCATTTTCCTCAATTATTATAGGAACACATTGTACAGCATGCTGAGTTTCCAACTAATAGTTCTTTGGGAATCACCTTGTTGTTACCAAACCACTAATAAAGTGACTTAAAATTGTTTTTTTGTTAGGTTTTCTGTAATGTGTAGATGTAAAATTGGTTCATCCCTTGAGTTAGATCCCTTTTTATGCTTGAATGATTCATAGGTCAGTGTGAATAACTCATTAAGAAAAACCCTGAAAAAGTCTGGATCCTTGGAAGCAAAAACTAAAGAAGATTCAAGACTTTTGCACAGTGTATGTATAACATTTGTTAAGCAAACTGTAAAGACAGCACTGTGTTATTTTGCTTCACAGATTATTATTTCTGCACATTTCATAAACATAATGTGGAAGTAAATTAAATCCTTCCAAAAAGTCCCGCAATACAGAAAAAAAGCTCCACAAAACTTTGAAGACCAAAGATCGGTATCGTAGTATCAGTCTTACTGTGATGTATTTGTATTTGTTCTAAATATACTCCCACTGCAGACAGACTGTAGTAGGAAGACACAAGCTGGGAGTGATAACTGGGAAATACTTTATGTGCATCCACACAAATATAATCACAGATATAACCAGTTAAAATATCCATGCAGTGAAGTCATATCAGATTTAATGTATTTTTATTACTATAACCAAGCATTATCTTTATTAATGTTCGAATAAATGTACATCTACATGCCTACAAGTCTCTGTAGTCACTGAGAGGAAATTCCATGCCAACTGAGGGAGCTGACTCAGCTCAAAATCAGGGTCTTTTTCAGTGCTAAGATTTTTCCCCATTATTCATGATAGCACTGCCAGCATAGCGATGGAAAATGATGGATCAGTAAAGGGCACCAAGAATGTAGCGGAGGAGCAAGAATGCTAAAAAGATAATAAAATAATATTAAAATAAGAGAGACACTGTCAAAGACTGAGTGAGATAAGTCTGGAAGAAGGATTAGGGATAGAGTAGGGAGTAGTCGAGGAAAGAGATATGACAGGCCTGAGTTGCTTCAGAGGACCACATAGAGCAGATGGGAAGCAGAAGAGAAATAGACTGAAGAAATGACAAAAAAATGTGGCTGGGATTTAATAAGTCTCATTTATATCCTGGTAATTCAGTTCTACTTCCTGCTTTTGCACCAACAGGAAGAAGTCAACCTGTTACAGGCTTATCGACCAGCTCCACACCTGTCTCGCAGGTCTAAACCTAGTTAAACGCAATGGCTTTGCTCAGCACCATCCTACTCCAAAACAAGCTGCTGACCTAACAAAACAAGTGGACTGAAACATCACTCATATTGCTGAGTCCTCATTCTGAGGACTTTAGTTTGTCTTCATTTGTTCACAGTGTTCCTTCAGTGTTGAGAGAGAAAGAGGTGGGATACATCTGTTACTCAGAAAGTCATTAGCAGCTTCAGGCTGTGCAGAAGAGCCTCATTCACATATCCTTGTCTGTGAAGATGCATATGTGGAAGAGATGAGGAAATCTAACTAAGATGCTTGGAATGAAATAATGAAAAAAGATGGATATGGAGGCTTTTTTCCCCTTCCTATGTGAGCTTAATGGCATTTTTTCTGCTTTTCCTTATACAACCTAATGTAACTTTCTGTTCTCTAGATGGAAATCCCAAGCTCAAAAAAAATGCTGTTAAGACAGAGGGATTGGGACAGGACTTGCAAATTGCATGTATTTTGTTAGAGAATAAAGGAAGCACAAGCTCTGCAGTTAACGCCATTGCTTTAGAGTGATGCAAAAAAAATAAATTAGTTTGCAGTTGTTCTTTGAGGAGGCAGATTTTGGGTGCTTTGTTTACATGTTTACTGAAACAACCATGTATCATTTGACAGAGAGATAAAGAGACTGTGGCGCACAGTTTTTTGGTAGTTCAGTCAGTCTTTAGATTGGCTGGAAGAACGAATGCTTCCCAAAGATATGTGTGAAAGGTTACTGAGTTAATGAGGCCTTTGCAAACACAAGCAGTTTGCCTTCCAATCTTCTAACTGAAAGCAGTGCCTGTCAAACTATAAAGTTAATAGATATTAAGTGTTGTCAAAAAGTTGTCTTTTCTTAAATCGGGCTAATAATAATGGTTCTCTATTGTTTTCTTAAACCTCAGCAACAAATACTACCCATCTTAAGCACAGTCAGGTTTGTTAGTAATGTAACTCTGATTAGTGATTGTCTCCTCAAAACGCTCTTTGTACCCAGGAGTGAGACAATCATATGTAGACTTGAGCGAGATACACGGTCCCATTCATTTGAGCTTGAATTATAAAAAAGTCTATTTGCATCGTCCCTCTCAGGGCGGATGCTTCCCTACAGCTTACCTGTCCAGTGATTAAACATTAATAAGCCCATAATTAAAAAGTCTAAATTGCCACAGGCAGACAGTGACACTAGCAGTCAGGGTTCAAATTCTTCTTGCTCTGCCAGTGATTTCTCTCAGTTCTGGAGGTGGTCCAAATAAAGGAGGAACCTAAGGGGAATCTTATGGGTGAATACAAATCTTCTTGCTGCTGCTTTCAACTTGAACAGCAATCCTGTGGATCTTTCAGGGATTTACATGGTGAAAATTGTAATAAGTTTCAGTCTTGGGCTAAATCTCTTCAGGGAGATGGAAATTTCAGCGCTTGAACCTTTCTGCTTTTCTTTTCAGGCAAGGATGTGTGCATATTTATATCTGTAAGTCACTGTTGGTACAGTGGTTATGGAAATGAGAAGTACCATATTTCAGTTTTATCATAATCAACATGATGATTTACATTTACAAGAATGACCAGTGAGGCTGTACAATGGTGTGAAATAGTGTTTGCCCCTGTTTTGTTGTGTTTTTCACACTTAAATGTTTTAGATCATCAAACAAATGCAAATGATAGACAAAGATAATACAAGTAAACACAAAATGCAGTTTTTATATGAAGGGTTTTATTATTAAAGGGACAAAATCTAAAGCTACATGGCCCTGTGTGAAAAAGTGGTTGGCCCCCTAAACCTAATAACTATTTGGGTCACCCTTAGCAGCAACAAGGAGGAATTTGGCCACTCATCTTTGCAGAATTGTCGTAATTCAACCACACTGGTGGGTTTTCGAGCATGAAACACCTTTTTAAGGTCACGCCACAGCATCTTACTCGATTTCAGGTCAGGACTTTGACTAGGCCACTCCAAAGTCTTCATTTTGTTTTTCAGAGGCGGACTTGCTGGTGTGTTTTGGATCATTGTCCTGTTGCAGAACCCAAGTGCGCTTCAGCTTGATGTCACAAGCAGATATCTGAACATTGTCCAGATCATCACTCTGCCACCACCATATTTTTACTGATTGTATGATGTTCCTTTTCTGAATTGCTGTTTTAGTTTTATCCCAAATGTAACGGGACTCAAACCTTCCAAATTTTTCAGCTTTTGTTTCTTCAGCTCAGTGTTTTCCCAAAAGTCTTGAGGATCATTAAGATGTTTCTCGGCCAATGTGAGACAAACCTTTTTTGTCGTAATGGTTTGCTCCTTGAACTCTCCAATGGATGTCATTTTTGCCCAATCTCTTTCTTTGTTGAATCATAAACTCTGACCTTAACTGAGACATGTGAAGCCTGTGGTTCTTTAATTTTGTTCTGTGTTCATTTGTGACCTCCTGGATGAGTATTCGATGTACTCTTGAAGTAATTTTGGTCATCCAGTCGCTCCTGGGATGGTTTACCACTGTTCCATGTTTTCTCCATTTGTGAATAATGGCTCTCACTGTGGTTCACTCGAGTCCCAAAGTCCTTTAGCCTGCTTCACTTTGTCAGACAGGGTCTATTTAAGTGATTCAATAGGTCTGCGAGTTATCAGGCCTGACTGTGTTAAGTGAAACTGAACTCAGCTTTCCAAAAAATGTGCTTAATCATAGTTAATTCATGATTTAACAAGAGGGGCAATTATTTTTTCATACAGGACAAGGCTTGGAAAACGTTTCTCCTTTAATCAATGAAATCATCATTTAAAAACTGCATTTTGTATTTTATCATGTTTAGTCTTTACTCTTTGTCTGATATTAAAATGTGTTTGATGATCTGAAAATCTTAATTGTGACAAATATGCAAAACACTAGGAAATCAGGAAAAGGACAAACACTTTTTCTCACCACTGTATGTAGCCTGGGTAAACGTGTAGAAGACATGAATCTGGACCCCTGATTGTTACTTTTCTATACTTTTCTAATATTTTGTCTTTGGTTTGCAATATTTTTTAAACTTTAAAACTTATGCAGAAGAACTGCAGTGGCACTGAAGTAATATTAAGAGTCCCCAGAGCTGTGTTTGTTTGAAATTCTGCTGCTGTGATTCAGCCTTCAACTGTAGAACCAGGGCCCTTCCTTGGCCTTGGCTAGCAGCAGCACTTTTCCTTCCCTTTGACAACCGCTAATGCGCTTTGCTTGTACAAGGTCACACTGTCCCAGAATGACAGAGTTGGCCTGAACACAGAGCTCAGTCCAAACGTCTGCTCTCCTCAGAACACGTTCCAATGCCTGTCTGCTGTAATCAGTGTTCGAGGCAGGTCATCCGTTTGTTGCTGGAAATTGCAACACTCAATTTGACCTATCAGCTTTGCCATCAGTAACATGAATCTGCAAGTGTATTTGGCTTGACTTATAATGGCATTGGCACAGGGGCCTGTGGAACATCTGGGCTTCCCAGGCAGAGGTTGAGTCATGTTGATTGTTAAACGCAAGCATTGCTGGGATGTCGCTCTCGCTCTCTCCTTTCATTGCACATGCATCCTCAGTAACTCCTTCCTCCCCTCCTCCCCCAAGGTAAGCCCAGTAAGAGTGGTATGGTTTTTCTCACAGAGGGCTCATCCTGCTGCTCATGATGTGGACTGACGAGGGCTGTCAGCGCTTAGCGCATCAAGCTAATCTCATAACACTGGTTGTGCATGGGAGCCTTAGCGTCTGCACTAGCTCAACCTTAATTTTATGAACTCACATAGCTATGCATCTCACCTAATGACATTAGTGTCAGATGGTTTGATAAAGATGGGTGACCTCCTACTTGATTAGCTCTAACTGTTACTCCCTCTACTGCAATACACACATACACAGATTCTACTCCACCTGCTGAGATCTAATGAACTTAATGGTTGTTCTGTGAAAGGACAGAAGGACTAAAATCACCTGGTGCAGAAGAATAGAGAAAGGAAGATACAGTGAGAGGCAGCTGCAGTCAAATACCACGGTAAATGCCATATTTTACTGCTGTGACCTTCATAGTTATTGGCTTTTCCTGCAATAAAGTTGTTATTACTATGCACTACCCACATTGTTACTGTTTGCATACATTTTACAGCACTGACATTCGATGCTTTTCCTCATAGCGAGTCTCTAGCTGTCCTGATAGGTTTTCTTTTTCTCATTTTACATTAATTTCACCAAATCAAATATGTGTAACTGTTACATTATGAAGTTAGTGTCTTTGTAGACTTTATCAGTACAGCTTTCAGGTCTGTATAAAATTTGTGATTTTTGCAGTGAAACATTATGTTGTCTTTGTCCTTGGATTTTTTCTCTTTGAAGGTTGTTTGTCTCAGCTCAGTCTTGGTGATTCTTTCAGACTTACTATTGACTCTTTCATCCTCTGCCAAAGTCATAAAATGTGACTTTTCTTTTCTTTTTTTTTTTCTTGATGAAAGACACGCGGCAAATGTGGAAATATCTCAAGTTAGAAAGCGTGCGTTCTTGAACAGGGACTTTTTACATGCTTGATTTGATTTCTCCTTTGATTTAGAAATGTTATGTTCTTTTATTATACTCGTGCTTTATTACATTTCATCACCTAGTTTGCAGTTATTTGCAGTTATTTACAATCAGTTGATAAACTCTAGTTTTACACACTTAGCATTCATAACAGTTGCCTCCATGGCTTGCTCTGATTTTCAGTCTGCAGTTTAGTGAGCTGCCGCTGACTCAAAGAAAATAACATGACATGGCCAGCAAGCTACTGATGGTTTAATATTCACCTCCATCTGCTTTATCATCCAAAAACAATGATTATACTTAAACTGCATTAACAAAGAAGAGCAAATAACTTTTTTTCTACATACAATTAGCCTTAAATTCTCAGATACTTGATCAGCATTATTAAATGTGTCCCAATAACCAAATCAGGTGTGTAAAAGGGACCTGCTTAATAGTTTGGTGAAAACTGCACAGCAGGAGAGAAAAAATTATCAGGCTTTTCATTCGGTAGCAATTGCAAGTTGTTATAAATGGATCAGGTCACTGCTTGTACTGTCAGTATTAGTTTAAAGCCATCTCACTATCAAAGACATTGAATTTTTCTTTCAGTTTTTCACTTATACTTAACTATTTTTTGTTAGAATTTTCTCCTGGAACTCTCCAATAGATGTCATTTTTGCCCTGTCTCTTTCTTATTGTTGAATCATGAACTCTTATCTGAGACATGTGAAGCCTGTGGTTCTTTAATGTTGTTCTGTGTTCATTTGTGACCTCCTGGATGAGTATTCGATGTACTCTTAAAGTAATTTTGGTTGTCCAGTCCCTTCTGGGAAGGTTTACCACTGTTCCATGTTTTCTCCATTTGTGAATAATGGCTCTCACTGTGGTTCACTCGAGTCCCATAGACTTGGAAATGGCTTTGTAACCCTCTTCAGACTGATTGATGTCAGTGACTTTGTTTCTCAGCTGTTTCTTTAGATCATGGCATGATGTGTTGCTTCTTGAGATCCTTTAGCCTGCTTCACTTTGTCAGACAGGGTCTATTTAAGTGATTCAACAGCTCTGTGTATAATCAGGCCTGATTGTGTTTGGTGAAACCGAACTCAGCTCTCCAAAAAAATGTGCTTAATCACAGTTAATTCATGATTTAACAAGAGGGGCTATTATTTTTTCATACATGTCCAGGTAGGCTTGGTTTCTCCCTTTCTCCCTTAATCAATGAAATCATTTAAAAAAACTGCATTTTGTATTTTCTCGGGTTATCTTTGTCTAACATTAAAATTTGTTTGATAATCTGAAACTCTTAATTGTGACAAATATGCAAAATACTAGGAAATCAGGAAAAGGGCAAACACTTTTTCTCACCACTGCATGTAGCCTGGATAATGTCATTAGTGTAGGAGGAAAGGGTAGAAAAGATGAATCTGGACCCCTTCTACATTACAGATTGTTTGATTTACTGTGAAAATACTTTTCTAATATTTTGTCTTTGGTTTGCATTATTTTTTTAACTTTAAAACTCGTTCAGAAGAACTGCAATAGCACTGAAGTAATATTAAAAGTCCCCAGAGCTGTGTTTGTTTGAAATTCTGCTGCTTTGATTCAACCTTCAGCCATAGGACCAGGGCCCTTCCTTGGCTAATAATAGATAGTAATGTGAATTGTGTTATTATCCAATAATTACATTATGTAGTTGGAAACTAGAAGAATTACTGCATTTCCATTTAGTTTTTGACCTGTGTCATTTTGTCCATTACATGCTGCTGTTATTAATTTTTTGCATTGTGTGATTTTTACATTATGTTGTGCCCTAAGCAAAAACAATAACTTGTAAAATTGTCATGACCTGTTTAATCCTCACTGTATTAGATTCATAGAATGTGGGCCATTCGTATTTCTAAGTCATAGCATCTCATGTTAAATCTGAAATGAGACAAAACTGTGTGGAGCTAAAGTCTCGATTTGTGGACTCAGCGTGTTTGTTTTAACTTTTCATGGTTTGTGGTTGTGGTTGCAGAGTTCCTAGTCAATGTTAGTTTCAGAATGTATCAATTTTCCCAGATAAATCCCCTGGGTAATCTCAGAATCATTGTTTCAATCTGTCTTTATTCCCTATGGACCCGAGTGCTGATGTGTGACAATGATCAAGGAGGTGGGGGAGGGCTCAGTCATTTATGGCTGTCGTATACAGTAGCAAATTCTCCCTGCTGCAAATTGATTGCCCTGGGGCTCAGGAAAGCATATACTGTATCAGAGCAATTGGAATGTTACACTTTTGTCTAATCTTTATTTTCATTTGTCAGCAAGTACTAGTTTTCTCAGTATGCCATGAAATAAATCTATATTAACTACTTTTGATGTCATGTGTGATAACACTTTTAATGTGTCCACTATGGTTTCATGATTTTCCAATAAACTTGTTCATTTTTATATGAAAGCCAACGCAGGGATTTGCGTCTCTATAGTCTTACAACAATACCATTCTAGGTAAGTTCGAATCCACAAGCTACAGTGCTTTGAAAAAGTATTTGCCCCTCTCAGATTTCTCAGGGTTTCGCACATTTCTCACACTTAAAAGATTAAGGTCATAAAACAAATTTTCATAATACACATAGATAACCCAAATAAATGCAAAATGCAGTTTTTAAATAATTCCACATATTAAGGCAAAAAAAAGTTATCCAAGCCTACCTGACCCTGTGTGAAAAAGTAATTGCCCCCTAGTAACTGGTTGTGCCAGCCTTGGCACCAAGAACTGCAACCAGCAGTGGTAACTGGCAGTAACTCTTACATTTTGCTGTAGAGGAATTTGGGCCTACTCTTCTTTGCAGAATTCAAATGTATTAGAGGGTTTTCGAGCATGATTGGCCTGTTTAAGGTTATGCCAAAGCATCTCCAGAGTAGGTCACTCTAAAAAAACTTTTTTTGTTTGTTTGTTTGGGGGGGGGTTTTGGAACAATTTAAAGGTGGACTTACAGGATCATTGCCCTGCTGCATAACGAAAATGCACTCAAGCTTCAGGGAGCAATCCTGATATTCAGGAGTTTCTGGTAGCAGCAAAGCAGCCCCAGACCATCACACTACTACCACTTTGCTTGATGTTGCTATCACGTTTATCTCATAAAGTGCTTGACTTTTGTCTGTTGAAATCCATTTAATTCAGTTTTATTTATATAGCACCAAATCATAATAGATGAGATCCTCTGCTTTATCTGGCTAACCTACTTGGTATGATTCCCTACCTAAACTATCGTTCTGAATTTTGTTTATTTATTTATTGCCTAATGTTTAGTTTGCGACTACATAGGCAGTTTTTGTGATACTTTTGTATTTTCCTGTAAATTTTCATGTAATGTACATTGGCAAGTTGATAATAATCACAGAAACTGATTTCTCCAGGGGCAAACTTTGCTGCAGGTTACTGTAAATAACTTTTAGGAGTCTATTATAAATCTGTTTAATTTCTCCAAGCACTGGTCATCTGCAGTGGAATTTAGTTTGTTTAGTTTCTCACTGATGTGTAATGTCATGCTTGCCTTCTTGCTTTATATATGTATTTATTAAATATTGTTTATCAGTAAACATTTTGATTGATGCACATATTTCTGTTTGATAAGCTATACAGATATTTCTTTTTGTGCTAGAGCTAATTGTCCTGCCGTTTTTATGTTTGTGCTCTCCTTTAGAGAACGACTAAGGTAAAGGAAGGTGAACTTCTGTTCAAAACTCTTGGACATCTGAGCATGATTAACAGCTTCACTGTTGTCTGATTTGATTTACTACATCGACTTTTTCTTTTGTGAATTATTTGACACTTTGGAAAGCTTTGTCTTCTGAATAATGTAGGCAGCAGAGCACAGTGGCAGTGTTTCAATACTTCTGATTCTCCCAACCTGTACACCACATCCTGTTGATATCCTGTCAGTGTAATTACACCATGGAGCCAAACTGGGATAAATATATATAAATATATATAAATATATAAATAAATATAACTCACTCAAAACAGAAGATTTTACTAAACATACAATTTTCCATCTTTTTATCCGTCTCTGTGAAGGAGTCATTAAGATAAGAACTTAGTACCTGCAAAATTGCTTCCTGCATTGTTTTTCTCTTTGGAGTTTCTGTGGTTGCCATGGTGACACAGCGAGCCATAGCAGCAAGATGAAAAAGCTCAACCGTTGTAAGTTCAGACAGCAGACGTAGTGTTTACAGTGAAAACAATGGAGGTGACAACGGCATCTACTCACTGTCTGAAAGCACATTTAGGGCCAGTCATCTGCGGCTCATTTTCTGTTTCTCAGTACAGGCATGCGTTAAAAAAACGCATCACTTCCAAAAGCTTTTAATTTGAAGCAGCAGCAGAAATGTTGCATTTGTGCAAACAGTAATTTAATAACACTTTAATGCAATAGTAAAACACATCAGTGGTATGGTAAAGTGAGGTAGATGAAAGAGTAAAAAGAAGCTTGGAACTACATAATGTGTTAATAAAGCCCGATAGGTAGGAGTCTCTAACACTTCTGGCATGTGCCCATTTTAGTTTTGACAATGGATATTCATGTGTTTGGTAAGTATTCGTCCTTTTCTTTAATTGTTCTGTAGAATAAATATGGTTATATATGGACAGAAAGGAGAGCTATGTTGGGACTACAGTTAGATTCAATTAGGCTACAGTTTCTGACTGAGGAAATGACTGAATAACTCAATGAGGATAGGATGCCAAAAAGAAAATAAACGACCTGAACCTAAACTTACCAACAACATCCAAAACCATGCCAATTGCATACTCAGTAGATTGATTTTTTTCTTTTCTTTTTTTAATTTAATGTGACGATTGACATTTAGAAACCATCACACTGGGTTGTTTTTGTCAAACAGGCCACCATATGCGCCCCAGCCGCCATCCATCTGGCTTGTTGGCTTGCCCTTCCTCCCCTCAAACACATTTTAGGCACAGAAATGTACTTGTCTGAAGGCCCGATTAGCTAAAAATTACAACTTTTGCTTTTGCTATGATCACCAAGCATGTGTTGAAGCTAATCACTTTAGTCCAAGACATGACTTGACTAAAGTAAAGACGCAGCAATGCGTGGTTTGGTTGAACACGCCACAACTGAAGCAGCTTAAACAAAGACGAACCTTCCATAATTAATCTTTAGTTCATCGTGTCAGTTTAAGACAGTTATCCTGTCTTCCTTCTCTCACCCCAACCGGTCGCAGCAGATGGCCCCGCCCCTCCCTGA
Source organism: Perissodus microlepis (assembly GCF_051167445.1). Lineage (NCBI taxonomy): Eukaryota > Metazoa > Chordata > Actinopteri > Cichliformes > Cichlidae > Perissodus > Perissodus microlepis. Next base: position 13,156,607 of record NC_140479.1, on the reverse strand, counting down.
GCCTGGTTGTTGGGTTTTTCTCTGTATCTATGAAGCGCCTTGAGGCGACTTTTGTTGTGATTTGGTGCTATATAAATAAAATTGAATTGAATTTAATATATTTTCCTTGTCTTATTTATCATAGTTTACCACCCTTTAAAAAAAAATGTGCTCCAGAAGAGAGAGCTTTCATTAATTACATAATTAATGCTGTGAAGCGTACTTGATAACGGAGTATGTATGTGCTAACCTGTTAGAGAACAATTTAGATCGTTTAAGCTAATTTGTTTCTCCTAATCGACCCTGTAGTACTCATCCACTTAACTGCTCAGAAATGAAGTAAACAATTTTGCATTTGTGCGCTACATGACAAGTTTTTGTTGTTAAATACTGTTGTTAAGTGTTTGATTCCTTGTGGTGAAGCCTCTTGGCATAAAGTCAGCCTTTTTGAATTGTGGCCATTTTTCTGGGTGAATAGGTGCTTTTTTCGTACCGAGCCTGCTTCTCCTAAGGATTGATTTTTATAGATCACTAACCAGGCGTTAGGTTCCAGACATCCAAGAAAAAATGCCTCCTGGGCTTGTGGTGTTTTTTGTTTTTTTGTCTGTTTGTTCGTTTTACGCCTGGCAGATTGTTGAGTTTAACCATTGTGCAGCAGGTCAAGGAATTGGAGGATTGAGCCATTATATTAAGTTTTTTGACGACATGGTCTCACCTGTAGCCCTGTTTACACTTTTATTCCTGTTGTAGTTTTGTCTTCTCACTTACTTAGTATCACCTTTTTCTTTGTTACTCACTTGTTCTTGCAGGCATCCACAGGCACACACAGACTGCTACAATCCAAGAAAATGTTTAGAAAAGTATGTTTAACTTCTCACCCAGTTGGTCAGGCATTGACATGCATGTGTGTACATACAAAAAACATTCATTCTCCATTCTTCTCCTTCTTGCTCAGCAGTGTTTACTCTTCCTGCGATTCAGATTACCTCTTAGCTGGTCATTTTTTTTGTCCACACTGATACTCTGTGTGGGTATGGGTGTGTGTGTATACGGTTTCCTCAACCTGGGTCTCCCCTGTTATTTTTTATGCTTCCTTTCTCATCTAGTTTCTCTCCTCTGACACTGACCTCTTGGTTTTCTTGTTGTTACCTTCACCTCAGTTGAGAACTCAAGTTCAGGCCAATTCTGTATTGAATTTTATAGAACTGTCCAAGGAGTTCTTCTCTCTCAAATTAGGATGTACTTTAGGTGTTTTTTTCTTAAGAAAGTATTTATATCTATAACATCTGGATTGTTCGCTTGTAGAGACAAAAGATGCAAATCAAGGTGTAAATTCTGAACCAGACCCAAAAAAGAATTTTTTCGATGGCGGGGTGCCTGTCGACAGAAAAGTTGCTTATAATTTGAAGAAATGAGCCCGTCATTTTAAAAAGCAACACCAAAAAGCAGATATGTTTTTGAAATGCTTTGCTACTCTTTACAGTCATTATTACCACAAGATCTGCAGCTACACGATAAACTCACACAGCCCGGATTCAAGCGTTTCAACTGTGTGCCAGGGGTTATTAACTTTTTAAATGTGAAGACTGTAGAGCTAATAAATAAGTGTAATGGATCGGGGTTCAGGTCATAATAGAGTACTCTGAAGAACTAGTCTAGTATGATTTCTTTAACTCATAAATTGCAGTATTGCTCTATATTTTACAGTTTTCCACATTGCTGTCCATAAATCAAATATGTAGAATCTGTAAATATTGTAATGGATATGGCATGAGATATACTTGAAGCCTATTCTTGGTGTAGCTACTTCAGGTTTTCACAACACACTTCTGTATATTTCAGGGTTTTGTAATAATCAGATGATTATGAAACCACACTTTTTCTTCTTCTTTCATCTGCTCCCTTTAGGAGTTGGATCATCTGCCTCGATCTCACACTATCCCTAGCACCTGTCCTGCTGCACAACTCACCACTGTCACTTTTATTCTATACAATAAAGCTCATACGGCTGGGTCAGATTTCAGTGGGAAAAAACAGCCTGAATTCATGAGGTATTGTAACAATCGCTTATCTGTATAACATATTTAAACACAAAATAAAGGAGAAAAAAAAAAAAATATATATATATATATACATATATATGTGTAAAAAAATAAAACAACTAAATTCATTCCATGCTAAATGTAAGCTGACCCTATTGGTTGGCTTGGCATTATTGTATTTTACATCTGTCTTGACAAATGATTCAGAGCTGCCTACATCAAAGAGAGAGGGAAAGGTGTGAAAGCATTCTGGTGTGAGAAAGGAGACAGGGGCGCATGCAAATATCGCATGTTCTGAAGGAAAAAAGGGTGAAAGTGAAATGAATTTAGAATTAAAGTAGGCCTGTAAAATAGCACAACTCACACAGATCTGTTTAAAATCTGCTAATCTTTATCACGATAACCGATTGATAGCAGCTAGTTTTATCCATCTTTCTTGGCAAGGAAAGTACTAGAGGAAACTAGAATAAATGTGCATTTACACACATCGCCGCCTCTAATCAAAGGGCCTTTGCTGGCAGGAGGGTGATGGTGGAGTGAATGAATGATCAGTTCTTCTCAAATCACATCTTTTGGACTCAGTAGCCAGCACTGTAGCCTGGACTTTTGCAATCACTGCTCTGTGCCCTTTTCACCTAATCGCTACTCGCATGTATGGTAAAGCAAAAAATAAAAACCATACAAATAAATGCGTTAAGACTCAGGTTTTGTACATGTTCTCTGCTCACCAGCAGTGCTGTAAACCTGACTAATCTCTCGCAAGAGGGTTACCTGCCCCATCTCACTTTGCACTTCAAAGACTGCACGTCCGCCTTTTATTTTCCCCTTCTCTTTCCTCCTCGCCTTGCTTTACACACTTAATTGTGCTGAGAGCTAAGATGGTGGGTGGGAAGAGAGCGAGTGCCATGTTGAGGAGAAGAGGAATTGAGCATTGACACTAATTAGATGGAGAGCAAGTAGAAAAAAAAGGCAACGAACTTCTCAACACTACAGGCAGTATTGTGAAACAGAATTGTTTGTAGTCAGGATGGGGTCGGAAAGTTGAAGGCACAAGCAGGAGGTGAGTTCAAAGTTGTGGAATATATCATGAATGCACCTGGTGTAACGCCTCAGCTGAAAGCATACACAGGGTGAGAGGTCCATGTCTGCTAGGGTGCCTGGGTGCTAAGATGATGATGAGGTATGAGCAACTGTTTCCTGTCCTCGGGGGTCTATGCTTTAAGGCAGAAGAACATGATGTAGAATTTGTTGAACGGGTGTGTACCCCACATAAAAGTGAACTGATGGAAAACAGAGTTATTCAGAGGAAAATAAAAAAAACAAAACAAGAAAGCCGTTTGAGTTGGCTAAATATTCATACTTCCTTGTACATCAGTATGCTGCAGACCAAGCCAACACAGGAAGCTCTAAAAATGGCAGACTTCAAGGACAGCAGGCCTAAACATCCATCTGAAGGTGCTGTCAACCAGTCTAATGGGCAACCATGCGAATATGTCAAACAGTTTTACTCGTGAGCACCTTTTCACCCTAGTGTCACTGTCTGCATGCGTCAAACTGCCTTGCTTTCCTGTGCTGCTTATGATTGTGTTACTTCAGTCTTTGAAGTAATATAAAGTGCCTCTGGTGTTGTGCCGCTCCTAACAGAATACAGAAATCTCTTCAGTACCAGTAAGGTCTTTCTTTTTTTCTTCTTCTTTCCGTCTTCAAAGGCAAAGACACAGCAAGAGCTATCTGCCGTGCCGGGTTAGTTAACAGCAGAGAAGGGAGAGAAATAGAAGTGAGACGGTGTTAAAGCGAAGTAGAGATCGACAGGATGGCCAGTAGTGGCAAATATAAAAGTTGTGTGGGACAGGAAGAGAAGCGAGACGGGAGGAGAAGGAGAAAAGCAGAGCTAGTAATGATGCAAAAAGAGATTGGACACAAAGAAAGATTGGTGGCTCTGGGAGATGGTGCAAAGATGTGTTGAAATAGGAGAGAGTAAGAGACGGATGAGACTCATAGACAAAAGATGAGAAAAGAAAGTAAGAGAAATTGTCACAGGCACTGATAGAGTAACAAGAGATTAGAGGGAGAGAATATGTGGCATCGAAAAGGTGGATGCCAGAAATAAGAGGTGTATAGAGTGTATAAGACAGTGATAGAAAGTGAAGACATCTTTGACAGTCAGTGCCCTACTTACATCTGATATTTGAAAAAAATTGAAAGGCTCCTATGCACATTATATGTAGAAAGAAAAGAAAATCAAGCAAGCAATAAGCAATACTCTTTTGGGGGATACTGAATTAGCTCTGACAGTGTGGGCCTGTTTGTTTTCCAGCATTTCAGAGGTGGAAATGAGTCCTCACTAAACAAGAATGCTCAAAGTGAAGCATTTTTGACAAAGAGACTTTTTCAAAATACAACCTTATCGAAAGTCTTGTCTTCTACCTGGGCCAGAATTTAGCAGAGCCTTAGCTAGAAGCAGTTTCTGAGAGATGGTGGTAAGGTACACAGTCGGTAGGAGAAAAAATCTTTGGTTTTCAGTAAGATCAATAAAAGATACATTTTTGGGAAAAGACAAGAGACTTGACAGCCTTTGAGCAGCAATAACTCAATGGTTGTACTTATTTACAAGAAAAGGCACAGGCTTCAAATCTATAGACAGTGGGTCTTCAATATTCTGTGCAAGTAGTAGATACCAGATGTACCAACCCTAAGGTACACTAAGGAGTTGTGACATTTTAATATTTTCTGAGCATTTGTAATTGCTGGTATATATTCAGACCAGACAAAAGGACCTAATTGAAGCAGTTGATGGATCCCTTGCAGACTTTGAACAAACAAATTCAATTTCAGTTCTGTTTTGTTTGTATAGCGGCAATTTACAACAACAATTACCACAACAAGCTTTATATTGTGAAGTAAAGACTGTACACTATTAGAAAGAAACCCCCAACAGTCACCTGGCCACCATTGAGCAAGCACTTTGGCGACAAAGGGAAGAAAAAAATTCCTTTTGAACAGGAAGAAACTTCTGTCAGAACCAGGCTCAGGGAGGGTCAGCCATCAATCACAACCGGTTGGGGGTGAAGGGAAAAGGAGGAGGAAAGAGTGACAGAACAAAAGGTGCGCTATGGGAGACGGAGATTAAATGCTATAGTGAAGCTGCATCATGGGAAACCCCACAGCAGCCTGAGCCTATTGCAGTCTAACTAAAGGAGGGTTCAGGGTCACCTGATCTAGCCCTAACTATAAGCTTTATCTAAAAGGGAGGTTTTAAGCCTAAACTTAAAAGTGGAGAGGGTGTTTGTCTCCCAAACCTAAACTAGGAGCTGTTTCCATAGAAGGGCTTGACAGCTCAAGGCTCTGCTTTACAGTCTAATTTGGAACTTTAGGAACCACAAGTTAGCCTGAAATCTGACAGCACAATGCTTTGTTAGTATAATGACGTAGTAATGAGGGCTTGAAGATTTGACAGGGCGTGAATATCTAAGATTTTGTTGAAGGGTTTTAAATTCAATTCTGAATTTAACAGGGAGCCAGCGAGGAGAAGCCAACATGGGAGAAATATTGTCTCTCATGGGTTTCACTTCAGTTCAGTTTTAATTCAGTTCTCGTTTCTTGTGTTGCTGTGTAACTTGTTCTCCTATCCTGGAGCTCCATAACCAAAAGTTTTCACCCACTTTTTACTTTTGTAAACGTGTGATGTGACAGTAAAACTGAGTCTGAATTTTTCTAATCCCAGTTAGTACTCTTGCTGCAAGATCTGGATCCACTGAAGTCTTTTTTCAGGAAGCTTTTAGAACATTCTGATAGTATTGAAACACAACAGTCCAGCCCAGAATTAATAAATGCAGTCCTAAGCATTTATTTAACTATATCTTAAGGCAACCAAAAGGAAATCTGCTCTACTTTGTGGCACAAGTTAATATTTTTGAGTTGATTACTCACAGGGTCTGAGGACTAGCATACGTTGTTGTCCAATCACCTTTCCATACCCTGTGCCTGTGTCAAATGTGTCTAGATTTTTATGCTGCTGTTACTTGCCTTACTCTGTAGAGTTACCTATAATTGTAGGCCTAAACTGGGGAAGTACAAAAAAGGCTTTGATCTGAGGACAAATCAGGGATTATAGGGATTTTCAAATAGGATCTGTACATCGAGACTGGTTTAGTACGAGAGCTTTTGGAGAAGCGGGTTCTCAAGCTTTTACAGGCAGCAAGTTTGTTAGAGGGAAATTTACCATAACCATACCAACACATTGTGGTTTTTAAACTCTCATTTTAAAGACATTAAACTAAATATTTAAATGCACACTGTTTTTTCTTTCTGTTTTGCACTGACAGTATATAGTTTGTCTAAAACTAGCCAAATGTGTGGGGCTGTGAATATAATATATTAAAGTTCACAGACAGATTCTAATGTAATTTCTCCACATGCCGTGTGCTTATTGATGACTCTAGTCAGTATGCAGTTAGATGACTCATCAAATCCAATCCCAATTTGTAGTACGAGCTTTTTCCACTTGTGTGCCCTTCAGAGCTTTTTCTGAATCTGTTACAAGGTTAGTCATTAGCTGTTTTTGGCAAGTGAATCACCTTTGCTTGGTATGGAAAAGGTCTTTGGATTTATTCACACGCTCTGGGTGTTGCATTGTCAGATGGCATTTTAGCTTCATTGTTTTCTTACAAATGAAGACAGATCACACATTGTGGTCGTATGTTGCTGGTTTCCGTAATGCCAGATCCCATTTTAACTAGGCTTAAAGGAGTAATAGAGGTCAGTTTAGAACAAAGACAGAGAAGATGTTTTCAATAAATTAACAGTCATAAAATTATTAATTTACAATAACAAAATACATGAAAATACAATAATAAAACAGAATAAAAAGGCAATTCAACTCATTTTATTTATATATCCCCAAATCACAACAGTAGTCACCTCATGGTGCTTTATTTTGTAAGGTAGAGACCCAACTTTTCTTTTTTTTAAAACCACCAAAACAATCCCACCAAGAAAATTAAATTACTGACAGTTATTTTTGTTTTACTCCTAGTAGCCAGCCTTAGTAGCTGGGGATCAGAACCTCCAGGGCCTGCGCCCTTGACTTCCACCCGACACACATTTCATCCATCCCCTGTGGAGCCTGCAGCGGGTGGTAGGCCCACATGAAGGTGCGTTCATGTCTCCTTTTTAAGCTAGCTCCAGCTGAGCTGGTTTGGGCATGTAACTAAGATGCCTCCTTAATGCTCCGGGGTGAGGTGATCTGGGCATACCCTACTGAGAGGAGGCCCCAGAGCTAACCAAGGACACGCTGGAAAGACTGCACCTCTCAGCTGCCCTGGGAATACCTTGGTGTTGCCAGATGAGCTGAAGGTGGGGACCTCCCCTCCCCCCAGCCATTGTGACACGGCCCTAGATAAATGGCAGAAGATGGATGGATGGATGCTTTACTTTCTGTGTGTGTGAATTTATCAAGCTTACAAAAAAAGCTCATTCAAACAATGAAATTATGAATTTCAATGTAGAACCACTTTTTTGTGGATTACTGGACCCTCACATTACCCTCAGTTAAAAGAAAATTAAAAATAATAATGATCATTCAAACTCAGAAGGCTCAGGCAGCCTCCAAGCCTTGAGACACTGACTCTCCACAAAGCTTTAGGATTTCATTCCAGCAAGCAGTTGAGGATTTCACTGATCAGATTCTTCTTTCCATTTGAATTGATGCTCAAAATTAGGGCAATTTGACATAATGACACAGTTGACACTCTACACTGAGAGTAACGAACAGAATTTCAAGATGTTGAAGTCGCTGAAAAATCTGAATTCAACACTGTGCTCTGGCTGAGGAAGTCATGCTGTAACCAGAAGCTGCTGTAAATCATTCCAACAGTAAGGAAGTCAGAGTTTGATTCTAAACAACATCAAAAAGGAACTTTTGGTTATTTTTGAAAAACAGTGAAGTTTTTATGATCCTGATTACAGTAACTATTTTCAGTTGAACTCCATGGGTGAAGTGCTACTTTCCCTCTAACATCTGATCCTTTCTACACCATTTTAAACCAATTTAAACATGCAATATACTATAAATTTCATAGCATTCTTCTGAATGTGTTTCCATAGATTTTACCTTGATCAACCACACATCCATCACTGATGTGCTTCTCTGTTCTCCAGTTGCCACACTACTTAGGATATCAATTCACTAACACATAGAAATGCATTAAATGCCATTGCTAAAGCTGAATTTAGTGATGTAATGTTTCTTCATTGCAATACAGACAAAATTATATTTGCAGCAATAACATCTGCTATGGCCATTTACAGCATTTTTATGGGCATTTTTCAGTTTAATTGAACTAAATGTTCTAAAGTCCATGCCAATCTGAACCGTGGTTTTCCAGATAAACAGCTGTGTTACAGAGCTCTCGTGGATCAATCAGGCACGTAGTTGCACACCCTTGATCACGTAACTGATCACGTACTTGCTGACAAGGATTCTCTTTAGGGTAATAGTGGAGCAGCCAAGCCCCTATTAGTGTCCATCAACTGTTGTGCTAAATGCCAGACTGACAGTGTAACTGTTTGGAAATACCACAGGCCTGGATGCCAGAGGAAGAGGAGACTTCTATACCCTGTTAGTTACATTGCCTCTGCCAGTCTGTGTCTGAAGCCAAGCTGAGATGCTGCTCCGAGCCAAAGGTGTAATAGCACACACAGTCAAGAATACAGAATCATTCCAAAAAATGGCAGGCAGGAGAGCCAGAAGTCATTTGATGTAAAATCAAGCCAGTTGCCTTTTTGCAAAATGCAACCCTATGAACTAAATTACTGTTTTTAAGTAGCTTTGGTTTTATGGTTGGCACTGGTGGTCCAAAGTTGTCTCAACCCACTGGAAATGGGTAAAACTGCAATGTGAAACTGCAGGTCATTAGTTACATTACATATACATGTATATGTAACTGCATGGCAGATAGTACAACAAACAGAGTTTTTTGTATTTGGATTTCCTGAATTGTGAGCATGAGGGCAAAATTAACAAAATACCAAATACCTACAGATCTCTGTTAGAGACCTCTGTTTGTGTAGCTGCCTTTCTTTACTATGTCAACAAACATCTAAACAAGTCCTGCTCTGACATTTGCTAAGCTTGAATAATTCTAACAAATTAACATCTTTCTCTATTTGCCAGAAATTGCTCAGCTGTGGTATTATTCTGCGGCTGAAAAAAAAATGTGGTTCTTAAAACAAAGGTTGCACTTCAGTCTCTGGAGAAAGTAATACGTTGCATTTCCTGGTACTTACAAGCAGCATTTTTGTGACTTTTTGTATAGCTGGATAATTATAGTCTTGGTTATTTAAGACTTTTAGGTCAAATAACTTTTTCTAGAAGAGCGATCACAGTAAAATTAATACATGCCTATATTGGACGGCAGCAGAGATTGTAGACAGCTGGATGCTTGTTCATATAATCTGAACTTTGCCCTTGAATACATTCTGGGCTTTGTCAACGGTGAATTGTTCTCACAGGTTGCAACCCAGCAATGTCCATGTCAGTGGAAGCAGGCTTGGTTTCCATGGCAATTGAATTTTCTCTTTGCCACAAACAGAAATGGACCAACTACAGCGAAGATGCAGAGAGGGAGAGCAGGATGAGTGGCTCTCTGAGGAGCACATTAAAACGGAGTACAACACAGATGGATTTAGGCCTCCAGGGTTGGGTTTGGCTCACGACTAATGTATCAAGAAATATACCGCCTCCTGTAAAGACAGGATATAATGCAAAAACATACAGTGCCTTGTTTATGAACTATGTTAAGGAACTCTTTGTACTTCTGGAAAGTACTTCTTCACCCTGAATGTATCGCAAATTCATCACGACGCTTCATCGCATCCAGTTGATCAGTGCAATGAAACTTTTTGTATTTTTGGTAAAACCAGGTTTGAACTGCAGTGTGCACTGTTGAAGTCTCCATGGTTTTTATCATGGGAGTAAAGGGTCCTGCATGATGCCACAACGTTGTGGCTGTCTGTGGTGACTCTGGCTCACGGTTGGAAATGTGTGCATCACTCAGAAATGCTGGCTACCCGTGTTCATTTTTCTGTGTAGTATGATAAACCCAAATTTAAATAAAAAATTAAACCCGTTCACTATAATCATAGTGTGTGCTTCTCATCCATGTTTCTTTTCTTTTTTGTATTTTTTTACACTTCTTTGTCTTTGTGTTGAACTGTTGTGGAGATTCCTGTTTTGGACTATCTATATGATGTCATGGAGAGCGATATCATTAATGTGTTCTCCTCAGATGTATCGCTCTGGCTGTGATCACAGAAGCCCCATCAACCTGCTGTTCAAACCTTCTGTTTCAGAACAGTGTTGGCTCAAAGGGAGGCTGAAGGGAGCTATGTTGGCCCATTTTAGACAGATGAACTGAGGAGCTTCACTAAGCTCCACCTACTCCAGAGAAGTCCAAGAATAAAGAAATGGAGCTCAGAAAATAGTTTACCAGAATGTTTTTTCTCTCCTCTCTGGGCTTCCATAGTTTTATAATCACAGTCACAGATTACTGTAAAAAGTTTGGTGGGTTTCGGGTGCAGCCTGCAGCAACTGTGTCGCACTAAGTGCAGTAGTGACTGGCCCTGACAAGGAAAAGGAGGAATCGATATTTTTCACTCATGTAGCCGTCATTGAGGGCAGTCGAACTGTAATCATTGTTCATTCTGCCATATCATGTGAAACCTGTTTGTGTCTGTAATTGGACCAACTCGTGTTACAAACAATGAGGAACTACACACACTGGCACACATGCGTGCGCACACACACACACATGCACACACACATATATATACATACATATATATATATATATATATATATATATATGTATGTATGTATATATATTCTCTCGCCTCTAGCCTGACTGTTTCATTTTTCATATCTGCATGTTTTTACGATCTATTTACACAAAAGCCAGCTCGCTAAAAGCATTGTGCTCCTCTTCATCACACTAACAAAGTATGTTCAAATAACATGGCTTCACTCGGAGGGAATGGTGAATTAGTTTGCTGTTTTTCACCTCATATATCTCTGTAACCACATTGTCTGGGACAATGTAGGCTGCTTTTGACTCGTCTTCTTCTTCAACGTTCCATTATTGTCGACGTATATGGCACAGTCATTAGTTAATGAAATCCATGGTGAGTTTCTTATTCTGCAAGCTGTGAGAGACTTTGCAGGGTGCAGCCACAAGTAATTAAAAGAAGCGCCTATTTGGCAGGATAGCTAATTAAATTAGCTTTTGCTGTGTGTGCTAATATATGTATGTGTGTCTGTGAGGGTGCTTTGAGATCTGTGCATTCACAAATGGGCGGGTGGACTAAATCCTTTAATTTGTGTATGTTTTTAATAGCCTTTTATTGTAGTTTAATTGAAATCAGGCAGAGAATCTGCATGATCAATGGTGTTCTTGTGAGTCCTGAAATAATCTCAACACTGCATATTTAGAAGACACTATAGCCAATCTGTACGTGCAACACAAGCTCAGACATATGACCTCTCATCTGGTCTGGCATGCTCTGAAGAACTGTGCTGGGGATGTGTTCACTGTTTAATCCTACTAGAGTTCTGAATGTATGTATTTGAGGAAAAAAAGAGGGATTGACTATAAATCAAATGTAAGAAAAAAAAAATGGGTGTTAATGTGCAAGAAGCCCACATTTCTCTCTCAGCAGGCCACCTCATGTGTTTATATGTGGCCAAGACTTTGTCACCCATAGCGCGAAGTGATGACTGCCATCTGATAGTAAACAGAGGGACTCGCTGAGCATGACTGAGCGCTCTTGCACATGATTTCAATCTGTGACAGAAGCTAGCACTAAATTAACACAGCTTCCTTGCTGTCTTTCTCAGCACCATAAAGTGCCTGCAGGACACCACACATTATCAGCACCCTCACACCCCCTGGGATGGTCTTGGTAGGCTTTGATCAAGATATAAGCTGTGCCGCTGAAGCAATAAAAGCCTTTAAGTGAAACTGTTGCAAAAACCATAATTTCCTCGCAAATACCAGACATAGGCTATCAAATATGACCAAAGGTGCTTTCAAGCATGAGCAGCAGCCCTACGCTCTTCTAGGCATTAGATGATGAAGGTGTGTGATTGTCAGTTTTTTCAGTTTTGCCTTTTTTTTCTTTTTTTTTTTAAATGTGAAAATACCATCTCAGCGTATCTGCCGGGCATCCCTATCACTCAGAGCAGTGGCAGTCTGCTTCACCTCATGTCACTGATTCTAACTTGGCGACTTAGTTACTAGGGTTTGGCCTTTTATTTATTTATTTTTTTCCAAACTAGCTATATTAAAAAAAAAAAAAACTATGAACAGTGTCCTGCTGCTTGGCAACAACTGATACAAGAACTGGTTTCTCTCCTGCTGGCTTAGCCTAAAGTGCAACTTCGGACAACCTGACCTGATTTTCAACTGACATTTTTTTCATATGTGAAAACAACTTAAGTAATGTGAATCTTTATTGAACTATTCCAGTATAACTGCAAGTTAATCAAGAGAAATGAGCTCTTCTTTGTTTTTCTTTTGCTGTTCCAACTTAAGCACTGTTACTTTCATGACACCCTCTAGCACTCCTTTGTAGTGTATCATTGCTCCTTTGGCAACTAAAAATAAAATATTTTAGAAATATCACAACAACAAAAAAGGTACTGAGATGAAGGGAAGTTCTTGGATTCATCAGTGTGTGTTTCCTCTCACCCACTCGCCTGGCAACAGAGTTTCACTCAGTGTAACAGGGCTGAGACAGAGTGTAAGACGTACAGTGTGAGTATTTGCCCCCTTCCCAATTTCTTATTTGTTTTTTCATTTTGTCACACTTAAACTTAACATTGATGATCTGAAACAAGTTTGTAAAATGATGCTTTTATTTCAAATGAAGGTTTTGGGGTGACAGTTATTTTTCACATATGGTCAAGGGTTTTTGCATAGCTTTTTTCTTTAAAGAAATAAAATCATCATTTAAAAACAACATTTTGTGTATACTATGGTTTTCTTTGTTTTTGTATAAGAAAATCGAAAGAAGGAAATACTTTGCAGCATTGAAGGAGAAGATTTTGCATGACTTCATTAGATATTCTGACTGATTTAAAAAAAAAAAAAGAGAGAGAAGAAAGCATATCAGCTAATTCTGAAATAAAGTTTGAGGTTTTCTCAGGTTTGAAAAACTAAGCTGCTGCTCTTGTTAGTATTTAATTTTCTCGTAACCATATCTTGTCCTGCAAAGTATTGAACAGCTGTAACTAAGAGTCTTATTTATTTATTTATTTATTATAGGTACAGGGTGACTTAGTCTGACCGTACCTGCTGGTCTATCAGAGACATCAGTACTGCAGTACATGTTGTCCAGTATACACCAATATGAGAGAGCCTTTCTTGTATTATTTTCACAGAACACAAAGAAAAAGATACTTAGGATACTTCAGAAGTTGTTACCTCATAGTTTGTCCAGCAGTGTCTTGTTACAATGTGCTCAGTGCTGTCTGCAGAATCAGAAATGAACATTTCGTGCAGTGTTCACAGTCACTGCTGTATCAATATATGAAAAATGTTTATTCCCTCAAAATCTGCTTCAGCACCAAAGCTCCAGTACGAGCCAGTCTGCTTTTTCTCACAAGTAGAGCTTAGTGTTGGCATGCTTGTTAGCAACAATGATACAGAAGGAAGACGACTCACACTACAGGCAATGAGTAATGTTGACAGTGAGGCAAATGAGGTTTTCTTAAAATATAGTTGGTTTCCACAGAATGAAACTGCTTGAAGTGATAATGCTGTGTACAGAGAAATCCTTTTGTTGCATGTGTTATTGCACTTACTACTCAGATCATGATGCCCAAACAAGAACAACAACAAAGCAGGTGAATGAAACAGGTCTTATTACTCAGCGAGAGGCTGCTCTTCCTTAATAGACCAGCATACCGCCTTCAGAAGTGAGCATGTTTCTGTCAAAAACCTTCACTTTAAAATGATTCAAGGTGCTAACACTGAAGACATCACATAGGTGCGTAGTTTTGCATAATGCTCATGCTTTATGTTAAGCTCAGATGAGGGCAGTTTTGGATTTCAGTAATTTAATGGTATCACGTATTTTTTGTACTTTAATATTAACTTCACTTCCTTGCATATCTCCACCGGAACAAACAGGTAGTAGACACACATTCTGACAGCTGAATGGAATCCAAACAGCCTGCAACACACAGCAGTGCAACATCATAGATACTCTACCTGCTTTGCCCTGTTTGTGGTTCTTGGCCGCAACGCTGTTCAAGGCTTCCAGTCCTCTTGTTGAGAGCAGCTTTGGGATTTCTCCGTGCAGCAAAGCCAGGCAGAAGGTGTTGGCAGGGGGTGGAAGTGTTGACTTTCCCTAGTGGATTGTGATCCATCATCTCCCTTTACCTCACTGAGATGAAGCTAGCTGGCTGGCCCTCAGTCTAAAGCCGATCCCTAATCAGGTATCACACACCACAACACACACTCTTGAACCAACAATGAGCAGCAAAACTTGTTTTAAGTGGCACTATGCCACCCTTGTGCCTTTGTGTGTATGCTAACACAAAGGCATTTATTTCAATCTAGGTAAATTAATTAAACATGCTTACAAAATGCAGACTGTACACTTTTTTCACATCAGCATGTATGCATACACTTTAGAGACTTTTCTGCTTCTCCCTCACAGAGTGAAGGTGTAAACAGGGCTAAGTAAGACAAGGGCAAACAAACAGTGGCGTAAGTCTTTAATGGAGTTATTACAACCAGCTCCCTCTAATGATTTATAATCACATAATATCCTGGCCCTCAGGATTCACTCCAGGAGATACTAGCAGCGTTCTCTTGGAGAGTAATCAACAAGCTTTCTACCTTCCACCAGATTTCATGATAGCCAGTTTCACTGGGTGGAGATCTGTTGCCTAAGGTTTTATAATGAACACTCTTGTGCCTTTTCTGCTTAGAAGAACTTCTAATTTATGTATTCATTCCTTTTTGTCTTGACTACAAAGGCAGAACGTGTCCCAGTTCTTTATATACAGTTTTTCTTTCAGCTGTTGGGCCCACTTCCCAGGCAAAGCCGTGTAACTTCCGTAAACCAATCCTGCCTGCACTCTCAACGTGCGTCTGAAGTTTTCTTTTTCTTCTGTCAGTGTCTAGTCAGTACGTGAGCTTTGCCGCATGTCCGTTTTTGGCCAGGAAATTTAAAAATTCATCATTTCTGGGCAGATTGGCAGATCTGGGAGATTATTTTCAGGGCTTTAATGAACTTAGTGTTGATTTTTTTTTTAATGTTTGAGAAAAGACTGATGTATGTCAAAAACCAAAAGTAGCATATATTCTCAGTGGACTTTTTAATATTAAAGGGTGGCATCTGACAACGTTTAAATAAAAGTTTTAGAGTATCCAAACAGAAGAATAGATGAAGATATTTAAAGCCTTAAAATATTTTATATTTGTAGATTGTCTGTGAAGCTGCTGGTGCTTATCGTGGATTATCTTGCCAGAGGAACCCTTCTGTTCACGGCTTGTCTGAGTGAATACTCTAGGCTTCTACTGTTGAAACCGTTAAATACTGTGAGATATTTCTTTTCAGTTGATGAGTTTTTAGTAATTGAAGTTTCCAAAAAAATTGAAATGCTGATTAGTTGCGTTTGCAAGTTCTAATTATCTTCATGCTACAAAAACATTAAAATGAGATTTGCTCTTATTAGGTACTTCACTTCAGTGCTTTCACTTTTACCTAAGGGTAGATTATCAGCAATTGTTGTCTTAATAGCTATTGATGATTTTATTAGTGTAATCAGCAATCATGGACTAAAGAATTATTAGTTTTTAACAGTCAGACTAATAAACAAGGATAATGTTTAAAGCAACAGTTGGATTTGTATTGCTGTTAGATCTCTTTGGGCCTTTTGTTTCAGTATTAGCTATGAAGTTCTGTGTTGTACAGAAAGTCAGGTAAAGGAACAAAGTTAAGATTTAATCAAAAATCACTTCTGTTGACTTGTGACTGACTCTACAGCTTTTCTGATGACTGCAGTCACACGTGAATGACTTCTGAAGTCTCGCACTGTTATTCAGGCTCAGCTTACAACACATTAGCAGATATTCATTCATGTGGTACTCTGTTTTTTTAGCTGCGGTCCTAACGGAGTGCCTGTTCTCTGGTAAATCCATTGCTCATCGTGTCTTCTAGTTTCAGGGCTCCGAATCTCTGGTTAAAAATGTTAAGTTGGTAAGTCGGTGTGCCAACATCAGCACGCTCCTGTTAATAAACAATTGCAGTACATACTGAATCAACATTTGCTAACTCCTGCTGTTTACTTTGTATACCTTTGGCACAAAAATACCTCAAAGGATGAATTAAGTTCTCTTATCTCATTTGTCCAGGTTGGAACATTATTTAGGCTGCCACTCTAAAGTGTTTCTGTCTTCTTAAATTATAGCTCTCAACTGGATCCTTTGAGTTTCACTTATTCATAATATTATTGATGAAATGTAAATATAAATAGGTTCAATTAAGAGTCTGCAAAGGATTTGTACTGAGCAGAAAACAAATTACACGATTAAATTGATTCAGATTTGGCAGAAAGTCTCAACCGACAGTCTTAATGAAAACGGGACGCATTAGCACAGTGCCTTGATGTCCTTTCCAGGTCCTGTATTTACAGTATTCCATGTTTTTAATTTTCCTGTTTTCTCCTGTCTTACGCTTAGTGTATATTTACCACTCCTAAAAGGTTGATTCTGCTCATCTGTAGTGTTTATATTTACCACAAATTTTTCACTATTTCCATTTTTATGTGTTTACAGAAAGATGCACTCATACCTTTTCATTAATAAAACAGTCCCTTTTATTGCGCTTGGCTACTAGAAAAACAATCTAAGTTTAAAGTCCTGATTAAAGTGGCCAGATGAAAAGGCTGAGGATTATGCAGTATAGAGGTAGAGCCTTTTTTATAGGATTGGCCATTGGTTTATTTTCGAAAATATGGAAGGGGTGGAGTAGATTGAGGTGTTTTTTAATAGGTCAGCACCTCCTCCTGCTTAGTCTACATTTACATAAATGAATGTGAGGAAACTGCGGTTCAGTTTTTGTCTGTGCTGCTTGGCTCAGAGTTACACTGTTCTGACTGCTGACTGCTAAGAAGGAACACCAGTGGCTACCAACCTGTGAATACTGGTGTGAATTTTTTCTCTTAAAAGAAAAATGATTTTCGTTATGAGAAATTCACTTTATGTTCATGATCAAACACGTTTGGCTTGATGTTTTTTAACCACGTTAACTCGACATATATTTAACTCTACATATTTTCTTCAAAATTTACACCAGGTTGCAGAACTTTCTGTCAAAATGAATGCTCAACTAAGGCCCCATCTTAAAGGAAGTGCATTACATCCTAGATTATCTTACATGATTTCAAATGTATATATTAATCTGTAATTATGTTTCCAAAATACTGGCAGTGAAGTTCTATATTACTGTATTCCACTTCTTTATGTAATGTAAAGGTTGGACACTGAAACTGATGAGGTCATTTTGAGGAAAATAAATCATAAACAACTTTATGTTGTTGTTATGTTTTTTTTATATGTAACATAGGTGCTGTATTAAATTATTTCAAACTGGTGTTGACATATATCACTATTTTTGCATTCTTCCAATTCTTAAGCTATAGACTAGGCAGTGTCCCAGCCTATAGCTTAAGAATTGGATACGCCCAAGTGTGATTGGCTGGTTGCTTTTCATGCTTTATTAGTTGAAAACCAATCAATTGATTGGTACATCTAAAAAAAAAAGTAAGAAGTAACATTAAGCAGCTGTTATTCCAGGTATAGCAAACTTACAGTATTGAAGTGACGTAGGGACTTCTGATTGTGGTAAATATATATGTATTCAATTTAAAGCTCTGATGGGGAAAGGAAACTAAATGAAATGATAGAGTCATCAAAGTTACTTATTGCACGAGTGGAACTATTTATGTTGTGTTGTCATGTGAAGTGCTGTCATTCTGATTTCTTGGTCACCTGTATCAAATGACACTGCTCAGCAGTGGCTGACGGAACGTGGAATATCCTGTTGCATCCTTTACTCATTTGGCAAAGCCCCATTGGTAGTGTTTGTATCAGCTCAATCTATAAACAAGGCCACTTAATCAGTCAGCTCACTGGGCCTAGATATAAAGCCCCTCAGGTTGAAGTCCCTGCTAAGCCTCTTTAAATCATGACTTAGGCTCTCTGTTGACTTCCTTGTTTATTTTGGTTGGCGTCAGAGGTAAATTTAGACATCAGAGCACTGCAGTGTTATATTTTCCTAACTTTTTTATTGACAGCAGTACAGGATAGAATGAAAACTGGTCTTATGTCCAGTGTTGTCAATGTTGTGACGGTACAGTGCGCTCGCACAGCCTATTAAGACTTTCGTTGCTGCAGCAGAAAGAAGATAAGGAGGTGATTTGACAGAAATCAGTGATGCATATTTAAAACACCCTTTAACTGAAATACAGCAAAAGTTCAAACTGTTCTGATAATGCAGGGACGTTGCTGTGACTTATAAAGTGAATGTTTATTTTTATTTATTCTCTAAATAGCGTTACAAACGTTAGCTAATGTCGTCTTAATCACTAGAGATTATTAGCTATATAAACCTCCCACTACTCTGCTGGTATATTGTGAGTTGCCAGCCAAGGAACTGATGTAGGTTATTATTTTAGTTTGCTAAAAATTTCTATTCCCATTCTGGTCGAGTTGGGCTTCAGTGTTTGTTTATATTACAGCTTCAGATCCAGGTGACAGCAAGTCAAAATGATATTACCCGACTATGGCACAAAGACCAAGAAAGAACCATAGAGAAGGGAGAGAGCAGGTTAAAGACAGCAAAAAGAAACAGGTGGAGTGAACATGTAGTCAAATTCACCAAAAATGATAAAGCTGTAGCTTCTGTTTTACCCACATTTTTTATGTATTTCATGGATTCTCTGCCCTTTCCACTTGCACACTCAAAAAATTATAGGGGACATTCTAAACAGAAAATATTGATATGAATGGTAGCATATTACACAATTCATACCGCTCTAAATATGAAAGTGATGGACTACAAACCTGTTCTCCACTCGCAAAAGTGGGGTACATGTTGCTCTGTGCTAAATCTGCATAATAAAGGGAAGGTTTGTACTGTATGTACAGGTCTGATTTTCCTGTGTCTGTGCTGAATAATACTACTTTAAGTGCTTGATGATTGGGTGAACTGCGTCTGTGTGGTTAAGAGACTAAAATAATGTTATGCATGTTTCTCATCTTATCTGTTTTGCTACAAATAGTTGTTTGCTTCTTTAATGACCGAGCCTTTGCTTTGGGTTTGATAACTAAAGGCTCCACCCTAAAATGATTGAAATCTCTGATCATTCACTCTAAATTATTCTTAGACACTACAATAGCTCATCCAGCTAATTACATTGCTTTTGAAGGTAACATTGTGATGTGTATCCAATTGAACTGAGGTGGTTTGCAAATAAGCTGAGCCCCCCCCCCCCCCAAAAAAAAAAGTTCAAACCTAGGATCACCCCTGGTTACCATGGTGACATAACATCTGTACCCAGTTCACTCTCTGACCTGCTGCTCCTTATTTCAGTTTCATTGTCTCTGTGGTGCTCATTCCATTATTAGCAACACTGGTAATAATTCACCGCAAATATTATTAAGGCAGCTGTAAGATGTTTGCTGTTGTGCTCAGAAAACTGCAAATCTCAGAAGATCATAACCGTCAATTCTATTCTCTCAACTTCTACAATCCATGAAAAGTTCAGTGTTATTACATGAAGATGGATTTTTGGAATTGCATCCTGCATTTTCAAATTAGCTTTGAGAACCTGCTTTGTGCCTGGAAGTCTTGGCTAAAAAATACTAAAACCTGTGGCTATGGTTAAAGCTCTTGTGGAAGATTCAGCTCTGCTCTCTCACTGGGTGGTATCATGTTATCCTTGGTAACGCAAAGTAAAACGGTCAAAGGTTTGGAGATTGAATTATGCAATCAGTCAACAGCCATCTATTTTATTGGGATAATTTACTGTCTCTTTAAAGTTATTTGTTGCCTTAACATTCACTTTTACCTTCGATTTGCATTAAGCACAGTTAAATGGTTACATGCCAAACAGTGGTGTATTCAATAGTAGCTCCCTACCCAACTAATTGCATTTACTTGTTGTTTACTGTGGTTGTAGAGAGCATGCGATGTACTTTTGTCAGTGTTATACAGTTTCATTACTTAGCATGATTATCTTCCAGAAGTCATTGCTAAGGATTGTATGAGTGGCTTTATCAGTATAAGAACCTTCAGCATATCATCAGAGATATAAAATGTATATAAAAGTAGTGTAATGCAGGTGTTATAGAATTTGACTTGCCCAAGGGGAAACTAATTTTGTAAACAGATTGAGGTTGAATTGAGCCCTTGTTGTAGCAACAACAATGGAAATATTTATTATTTTGCGCATTTCTGATTTAATTGATCAAATCTTCACCTGCCAAATCTTCCAAGTTTTGTGATTAACGTGTTTTGTACTGGCTGCTGGAGGTGTCATCAACAAAGGTGATGTGAAAAGTGACGTGGCAGGTGTTAATCAAATTTTATCAGTGTAAGAGGCTGGGGTTTGCTCTACATTGAGGTACTTTTTCTTTGATGCTGAGGTATCACAAATATCACATTTCTAACCGAAGTATTGCAGCGTTATATCAATTTGTGGGTTCAAAGATACATAAATATATTTGTATTTATTGTATTTGTATTTATTTACTTACTGAAGTCTACACGGTTCTTATTTTAATGCAGCGAGGTGCCCAAGATTAGTGTTTGACACCTGAACTATGCATTGTTTTAATCAAAGGTTTACATTCACAGCATTTCATGCTATCGTTAATGAGACACATCTTTCATTTTGGACTACCTACATTAAAAATCCTGCTACATAGGCGTATGGAGGCCTATCTCCCCCCACCACTTCCCCTACCAGTGGCAGACGCCCTCAGACATCGGTGTGTTGGTGGTTCTTTGTGTCCGGGGATGGGCGTCCAGGTACACACCGGCTCACTCCTTGGTGGCTGCTTATCGGGGCCTGGAGCCTGGGGCTTGCTCGGGCCACGTCACTGCAACCCCCCCGGCTTCTGCTCCGCGGCTGCTGAGTGAGCCCTCATCTGGGACTCTCGTCAGCTCTTTCTGGGATAGTGGCACGGTTGCCCCTCTGTTGGTCTTCCTTGGTATCTTGTGTTCTGGGGGCCTCTGGATGTCTGGAGTTTTGATCTCCTCCATACCTGCTTCATGCCCTGGTGGATGGGGCTGTGGCTCCCCACACACTCTAGCAGATCATTACATGAAGGAACCTTTTAAAAACAACACGGGTGTTCACACACACAAACGACACCCTTTTTGGCTCTTACCTCAAAGCACACTGTGCGCTGTCGATCTTACGTGCTGCACAATAATGTTTAACATTTAGTATTTACTGCTATATTCCCATATATCATTGTGATGTTGTTAATTCTATTGCTCTCGTTTTCTTCTGCTTGTTTTCTTTTTTCATTCTCAACAGGTGAAATTAAAAAAGTAAAAAAAAAAAAAAATACATGTTGTTGCCAGTCACATTCAAAATGAGCTTATTTTTGTTTTAAAATGAGACATTTTCTCAGTTCAAACATTTGATATTTTTTTATGTTCTACTGTTAATAAAACATGCTTGCAAATCATAAAAAAATTTAAAAAAATTAAAAAATAAAACAGAAGCATTAAGGCTATGATTTGGTAACACACTGTGCTTTGATTGGTTTCCCCACTTATGCTTTTGACTTCCCTTTTAAGTGTTTTTCTTCAAATAAAATCCTTCCCCACTGCAAAAAAAAAAAAAAAAAAAACTCCTGCTTCATGTTTTTTGTTGAGGTTTTTGGTTTGTTTGTTTGGCTTTTTAAGGAACAGAAAGATGTTTATGCTGTACTTCTGAATACTTGCAAGTAGAAAGTTTGTTTTTTTATATCTCAACTAATGGGCCATTTAAAAGTCCCTGCTGTGAAAATTACTTTTAAACAGGTGTGTCTTTGAGGTTGACCTGTTACATTTCTTAATTTCCTTCAAATTTCACAGTGTTTAGACAGATTTGCTTTAGATAAAAATTAAGATGATGTTTGGCTGTCTAATTTTTGCCTTAGCAAAGGTTATTTATCATGCACCACGTGAACTATGTTTCTTTTTTTGTATACGTGTACATCTTACTGTCTTTAAATGCTTTGTGGATATTTAAAAATATGAAATACAGTTTGAAATGATTAGTGGACCCGCTACAATAGCAAATACCTTTTAAGTGGAGTAGTGACAATGACTAGTGCAATGATTAGTACACGGATTTATAGACATTGAAGGTTAGCTGGTATTAATAACAATAAATAAATTGATGTAATTGTAAATGAACATTTAGAGGATAGCGGTGACTCTGACACCAGTATTGTTAAGATTTATGAGGCCATTTTATTGTTCTGTTTAATGTATTAGTCTCATTAAATCAAACACTCCTTAAAGATTGACTTTTACTTGGACAGCAGACATTATGGTAACTAAAATGCAATCAAGAATAAAACGAGCCTTGCCACTAGACAAAACCCTAAAATGTCTCCATCACAGCACTATCAGGTTATAGAGTGATCCCTCTTAAGAATAATAATTTCATATTCAGAATTAACTTTTTTAATCTTGCTTTTCTTGATTATTTTTAGAGGCCTTTTTGTGCATAGTGGTGAATCCTAAAAATTTAGATTGATAATCCACGTTTCCAGTAGCAAAACTCTGCCAAACACCAAAATGCAAGATATATTAATTTTGCATTGTTATTGTTGCATTGTCAACATCAAATCTTCCAGTTCTGAATTAATTAATTAATTAATTAATTAATTGCTTAATTAATTAATGATGCAAAGTAAATCAATCAATTTACTATTTTCAGTGTGGTTGAGTGCCTTGAAATTAAAATAAATCAACTTGAAATAATAAAGAAGTCAGAGTTCCTGGTAATAACTATAGCACTCCAAAAACTGGAGCCTAATAACCTCTGCTTAAGTAAAATATCACGTTTGAATGCTGTGAAAATCCTTACCAAAATTAAATTACTGCATTCAGTCAAAGATGATTAAAACAACTTGAATACGTGAGGTGGGCTTAAAAGAGTGAACAGAACACACAGAAAATACTGTATTAAACTTGTTAAATATGTATCGTGTTTACAAGTAGATATTGGATTATTTGAAGGGTATTAAAGATTTATGGGATAAAAAGCCACATGTGCTTAATAATTTCCTTCTTACATTTTACTCTGTATGTCATTTTTATAGGGAAATCATGTTGAAATATGCATGACAAAGTAAAAGACAAAACCATGGCACTTGACTATGATGATCAAAGGATGTTTGTTTCCAGTGGTTAATGAGGTCTTCTTCCAGTTTCTGTGTTCTGTCAAAAGTTTGAGGGCTGTTTTTCCCATTAATTCTCCAAAGACTAATTTTGTTGTTATAAATTAAAGGTGATCAGCTGTTATCTCCTTGATTGCTTTTGCAGCCAAAATAACAATTTCGCTGACATTCTGCAGAGTTAGACTGTGATTGTGATTATTATGTTGTGTTATTATGATTACTAATATATATAATATAATAAGATGTATTTTAGAAAATACATTTTTTTAAATAAATAAATGTTTTTACTTCTCAAAAGCATTACAATATGTTTGAGGATTCAATTTGCAATATTTTAATATTTATATGTTTAAAATGACCTGTATGTCAGTCATTATGTTACTGTGTTCAAGGTATTTTTGCCTTGGTGTGGGGAAATATTTTGTTCTGCCTATGAAAGTGAGGTATTTTGTGAATGCACTGCATTCTAGTACAAATTGGTTCCAACAAATAAGATCAGCTGGTCAACAGAACAGTCAGTTCTGGTGTAGAAATAAATCACTTTGTCTATATTGATTTTTTTGTGTGTGTGTTTGTTTAATTGTCCTGCACTTCTGATAGCTTTCACCAATAATTCAACACACTGTTCCAGCAGGCAACAAATCAAGCTCAGCTGCAATCTTGGCAGATCAGCTCATCTGAGTGTCAGCTCACATCAGCTAATGGCTCAGCCAACACTTTACACATCCAGTTTGTGCTATTTTTAAGCTACTCGAGCCTGTCTGCACATTTGTTAGCTGCTTTGCAACCCACCTCCACCTCACCTCCTTCTTTAATGCTGTTTCTGACTAAATCAATGTCATACCAGTTGTCACTGGAGTCTACTGTGCTTGGTCTGGGTCTTGAGACCCAGAGCTGCAGCTCTCCATACTCCTTTCCATGTATGTGTGGGGAGGTCCCAAAACTAGAGTCCTGGTGCCAAATAGAATTTACTGGAGAAACAGCAGCGTTCTTTCGACTGTAGTGATCCTGACCAGTGTTACAACACAAATTGTTATTACACATAACCCTGTTTTACAAAAAGGAAGGAAGCCTAAAGAAAATGAGAAGCTAATACAGTTAACAAAATTTACATCTAAAAAAAACTGTGTCCTGTCTCACATCCCATCTACCTTTTCACACTCTCATGATGATCTTTATAAATACTGCTTATCTGAACTTTTTATGTTTTAGTTGTAGCTTAGAGGGCAGAGGAGTTAGGGTTTGCCACCCAGCAAACTGGAGTAATGAACAAATGCAATGGGTTTTTGTTTTTTTTTGTTTTTTTGCCTGTCCCATTTGGTTCTTTAGCCGTCAGAATTGTTGTCTGAAGACCAACAAGGATACCCAATGGATTTATTTTGCCAAATGGATCATCATGGCATTGCCGTATTGGTCCATTTGATCGACCTTTGTTTTTATTATTTTATTTTATTTTCAGTTGTTACAGACGGGACAGACATGAGTGAGGGATAGGAAAGGGAGAAAGAAAGAGGAAGGAAAAGAAAAACAGAAGGGGAGAGGGACAGTGAGAAAGGGAAAAAAAAAATCTCCTGGATCACCTGTTGGGAGAAAAAGAATAGAAAACAAGCAAAAAAAAACAAAGCAACATACTAAACACAACACCATCGCATTAATCTAGCTAAGTGTAAACAGCAGTAAATATTAAACATTGAATGTTGTTGTGCAGCACGCAGGACAGACAGCGCACAATGTGCTTTGAAGTAGCAGCCAAGAAAGGTGTGATTTAAGTCTACGAACAGTGAACACCCGTGTGCACACCTGTGTGGATCAGCGTGCTTGTATTCAAATGGTTTCCCCATGTAATGGTCTGCAAGAGGATGTAGAGAGCCATAGCCCGGTCCCCCAGGGCATAAAGCAGGCATGGAGGAGATCCAGGCCCCAGACATCCAGAGGCCCCAGAGTGCGAGAGCCCAAGGAGGGCCACCGGAGGGGCATCCGTGCCACCCTCATGGGAAGGGCAGAGGATCCCCAGACGAGGGGTCACCCTTTCTTTAACTTTGTTAAAGAAAAACACACAAACGCACATTTTGAAATAAGAATAAAGTCACTCAAATTGAATTGCAAGTGTTTTCTATCCGTGTTATTCCATTGGCATCTTTTCTGCATGCCCCTGTACACCCCCTCCATATCAGCCTCTGTTGCATAGTCACAATAAGCCATTTCCTTTTTAAACCATGTAGCCCAGGAAAAAAAATCAAAACAAAACTGTGGTTTGCTTTGTACTCCCACACTTGGTGTTTTAAAGCATTAGGTCTTCATCCGGTTAGTCGTATTATTAATCATTCATTATTGAATATTTTTGGTCCAGTTTTGCATTAAAATCTGTCTGTCATACATGCGAGCTCTGTGCAGTCCAGAAACAGCACTGTTTTTAAAGACAGTGAAAGCTTTAAGTGCAATTGGGATGTTTCTGCATAAGAGAGCAGAGAGCTATTGGTGTTATGTGCACTATAAGGTAACCTACAATAAAATCAGTATGATTAACATTTAGTTGACAAAGACAAACAGACACTGTATAGACATATAATTCCACTCACATGTTTAATAACTCTTTCACGCTATAACCAGAAAATGCTCTAGAGTACACTTTTATTCAACCACCAAACAAAGTCAACTTTTAGTGGTGAAATTAAAAATCAATGGAAATCACAGTATGAGTGGGGTTTCTTTTTTGCGTTTGTCCCAAAATAATGTTTAAAAATCTTCTTTTTCTTGCTTCTTCTTCCGAATCCCTGAAGAAAAAACAGAGAGTGATTCATCTTTTTACACTTTCTATAGTGGTTCATGATGATTACTAAAAAGCAGTTTTGCCTGGGGGAAGGAGGAGGTTATGTGATTAGTCTGGTTTGCTTGGTAGCTAGATTACTCAGGCTGTTTGAGTGGATTTACATGTCATTATACTAGAAGTGGGGCTTGGCCCAACTTAGAAAGATTAACTTTTGTATTCCTGTGTTTCATCCAGATCCAGATTTGAATGCTGAAGTTTTTAGACAGGTTCTTCACCATTACAAGACTGGAATGTTTGTGGCACTGGACTGCAGGATATTGTCTTATAGTACATTTAAAGATAATAATATGGTGGAGAAATGAGAAGATATTGTCTTGATGTTCTCAGAAACCCAACACAATACACATGCCATCTCAGTGAGTCACCAGTCCCTGATTGCAATTTTACTGATGTCGTCCCCTTTCACCATAACAGCACACCAGATTTAAATTTGAAATCACTGCTGCGGTAAACGGTTTTATTCAAGAAACCACCAACAATACAATATCACAAGATAGCTTTTTATCAGCATGCAGAACATACTTTAACACCATTTTGCTACTGTGGAAGCTGTGTCACCGTGTTGATCAGATGAATGGGTTGTAAATTAAAATGTTTGTCAGTCAAATTGTTGGGACCCCAGAAATCCTGTGCTGGCCCTGGGTAAATGCATTATGTTATAAGAGGATTTGGCAGAGAATACAATCTGAATTGTTTGTTTTCCTCCTTCTCTCAGGCCTTTAGCTGCAATTTTATTATCTGAGGGAATTCTGTTCTCTCCAACAGTTGGATTTGGTATGCTATGTCAACAAGAGCCTCCGTTGATTGAATCGGTAACTGCACAGAGAGAGAGAGGGAGAAAATTGTTTACCAGCTTGATTCAATGATACAGAATAGAACTTTCACTTTGGATTGAAATGTTTCTTGCTTCTGTGTTTTGGGGCTTGTCTTCCTCATTGCAGGGGCAGCAATCAAGTACCAGTTTAGAGGCACTGCAGATTGAGCTGGTGTCACTGAGGTTGAGCTTCACGGATAAATAAGAAATTGCCTACAAGAAACTCCATTTGCAAAGAATAATAGGTCAAGTAGAGTACTAGTGGTAGTGTGGGTTAAAATCAAAGTGTATAGATTGGTGGTTACTGAAGAGTTCTTTCTAGTTATAGAGTCTTTCAGTTGTTTTAGGAATGAGGGTTGTTTTTCCATTATGAATAGCTCTTGAGAAAAGTTGTAATTTTCATAAAGTTATTATAATTTTCATTTTCATGAAGTCTTAAATGTTAGATTTTGACATATATATTTTATTCTTGGACTCTCCTAGATGAATAAAATTCTAATGAGGAATAGTTTACATTTTTAAAGCGTGTTTACATGCAAAATTATTACGATTGTGGATAAGAAAACAGTACAAAAAGTACAACTTTGATTAAAAAATAAATAAATAAAGCAAGTTTCTAGTGTCATAGCTTGATCTTGGATATATTCCTATACCTATTAGCTACTAACAGATAAAAGCATACATGCTGCAGTTGATAATTTGTGTTTTTAAAAAGACTTAATAACAAGTTTTCTACCCCGAAGCTGACAACATTGAATGCACAACAATCACATCAGTATGTTTGTTTATGATGCCTCAAGCAGCTCTCGGGCCGTCAGTACGCAATTTAATTATGAAATATACTGAAAGAAAAACAAACAGGGTAAAAGGACCGTTGGATCACAGTTCTTATTTTATAATTGCAGGTTATCTTTCAAGAGAACTAACTTTATCTTTGTTATGATTTAACATTGTCAGGCCAAATAAGAGCTGTGTTCACTGCTCCATGTTTAAACATGCAATTGCTGCTGATTTAAAGAGCATATAATGCTAATTATGCTAATTTACAAACACAGGATTTCTAGTCTTGGACATACTAGATTAGCTTTGCATGATTTATATTCATGGATCCAGGCATTTTTTTCACCCTGCTCATTTTAAATATTAGCATCCAGCAGTGGAACAACATATGTAACAAACAAACACAAATCTTGCCTAATGCTTTGTCTTGTGATGTTTTAATGATTTTTTTTCTCAATATAAACAGTTGAGTGATCCCATCTGCTTAATACCCCGTCAATGATGATGTTGCACTATGCAAATTTGGGAAGACAGTCAGAGGAAGCGGATATTGTGATGCATTAAATAAGACTATCAAACTCTGCTAGGCAGCAGTATTTAGGGGTAAAGCTAAAGCTGAACTCTACTAACTGAATTACAGTCTTTGCTTTGCACTTTGCCATTATAATTTGTGCCCTGCCAGTAATTGCTCCCAAGCAGGTATTTCTCCATCTTATTAGAACTGGGAAAGGAGAGTTAATAGTTTCCTGCCTTCGGGCCCAAAACCCTTCCAGGCTAAGTCTTAAAACCTTTATATCAGATTGCTGTTGGGTGTGTAGAAAATGCATTCAGTCCACATTGCCTGAAACTTGTTGTAAGCATTCATACTGTCCTTGCCAAATTGTCTGGACCCTCTGTGTAAGAAGCATTCAAATGTGGAAAGAGAGCAAATGAGGCTTAACTGGAGCACTCCAATGTGAAGGCCTTCAAATTATCCAGTTTTTTTCAACAGCCCCGTGGGATAGGGGAAGGCATTTGTTATCAGAGAAGGATAATTCTGTAGGCACTACCACCACCCACTATGACCTCTCTAATAAACATAAAGTAGAATTATTCCCTTGCTGAGAAGGACAGAAAAAGCTTTGAAAAAGTATCCGCCATTAATACCAGAAATACAAAGTTTGAGGGTTTAGAAATATTTCAGCTTCTCCACTATTTCTATGTCAGCAGCCAAATTGTAGCATGTTTGTGCCCGTTTTCCCTGCTTTCTACAAAACGTTTGATTCCCTTGACTTGCATCCTCCCAATAAAGCAGCGTTGGGATGGCACTGGGGTGGATTGGACTGACTCACCAGAGACTTATTCAACTACAGCCATTGTTCACCTGCTATAAATGTGGCTGTGCCTCAAGGTTCCAGCAGAACATTGCTGGCTAAGCAGCATTATTTTAGTGAGGATAAATTACTACGTAAAAGCTTCTAGTGAAGATAGACTCTCTCCGTGTGAAATGAAGGTTTCCAAGGTTTTTTAAAAACCTTTTTTAGAGTAAGCCATCACACCAGATTTACAAAGGGAAATGCTTTGGATGGATACATGAGTAGATGATGGAAGGAGATCATATTTATTGTTGAATCCAAACAATCCAAACAGACAAACAAAAGCAAACTAGAAACATCTTGACTTGTGGCATCAGATGTTTGGGTGCCACCTAATTGCAGATTCATACAGTTTGTACCATTTGTCACTTAGTTAAGACTAAATAAACTAGATTTAGGCTTTGAAATCACTTTTAAAGATTTTAAGAAACATCTGTTCTGTTAATGTGTTCCAATGCAAAAACTGTGTACAGGGTGGGCCATTTATATGGATACACCGTAATAACATGGGAATGGTTGGTGATATTAAAGTCCTGTTTGTGGCACATTAGTATATGTGAGGGGGCAAACTCCTCAAGATGGGTGGTGACCATGGTGGCCATTTAGAAGTCGGCCATCTTGGATACAACTTTTGTTTTTTCAATAGGAAGAGGGCCATGTGACACATCAAACTTATTGGTAATGTCACAAGAAAAACAATGGTGTGCTTGGTTTCAATGTAACTTTATTCTGTCATGAGTTATTTACAAGTTTCTCTTTGTTCACAGCCATTGACATGTCGAAGAGGTTAACACGTGAGAAGCGGATTGAAATTGTGTTGATATCTGGTGAACGCAGTAACCGGGTCATTGCAGCAGATTTCAATGCAAGACACCCTACGAGACCACCCATCTCCCATGCTACAGTTAGCAAACTGCTTGCTAAGTTTCGTGAAACTGGTTCAGTGTTGGATTTGTCAAAATGTGGATGCAAGAAAACTGTCACTAATGAAGAAACATCAGTGGCTGTCCTAGCTTCATTCAGCAAGAGCCCACAGCGTAGCACTCGCCGCATGTCACTGGAGAGTGGCATTAGTCGGACATCCCTTCGGCGGATATTAGCTACTCACTAATGGCACCCTTACAAACTCCAGCTACTGCAGCATCTCAACGAGGATGACCCAGATCGGCGCACAGAATTTGCAGAATGGGCAAAACAAAAACTGGAACAGGACCCTCAGTTCACGCAGAAGATTTTGTTCAGTGATGAGGCAAACTTTTATGTGAATGGTGAACTTAACAAACAAAACCACCGCTATTGGTCTGACACTAACCCACATTGGATTGATCCCTCCAAGACTGTTGGAACAACAAAAGTGATGGTTTGGTGTGGTTTATGGGGTACAACGATAGTGGGTCCGTTCTTCATCAATGGAAACCTCAAGGACACTGGATATTTGAAATTGCTACATGATGATGTGTTTCCCTCTTTATGCACTGAAGCTGGCACGTTCCCTGAGTTTTTCCAGCAAGATGGTGCACAACCACATTATGGGTGCCAGGTCCGAGCATTCCTAGATGAACAGTTTCCTGGAAAGTGGATTGGTCGTCGTGGGCCAGTTGAATGGCCCCCAAGGTCTCCCGATCTGACCCCCTTAGACTTTTATCTTTGGGGTCATCTGAAGGCAATTGTCTATGGTGTGAAGATACGAGATGTGCAGCACCTGAAACTACGGATACTGGATGCCTGTGCTGGCATTTCTCCTGCGGTGTTGCTATCAGTGTGTGAAGAGCGGGAGAAGAGGGTTGCATTGACAATCCAACACAATGGGCAGCACTTTGAACACATTTTATAAGTGGTGAGAAACTTGTAAATAACTCATGAAATAATAAAGTTACGTTGAAACCAAGCACACCATTGTTTTTCTTGTGACATTACCAATAAGTTTGATGTGTCACATGGCCCTCTTCCTATTGAAAAAACAAAAGTTGTATCCAAGATGGCCGACTTCTAAATGGCCACCATGGTCACCACCCATCTTGAGGAGTTTGCCCCCTCACATATACTAATGTGCCACAAACAGGACTTTAATATCACCAACCATTCCCATGTTATTACGGTGTATCCATATAAATGGCCCACCCTGTAGATGACTAATAGCAAAAAGCTGTTTAAGTTCAGTGTCTAACCAACGCAGAGAGACACATGTGACCCCGTTGGAGAAGCATGTTTCAATAACCCTGGGAAGCAACTAGTGCCATTATCTAGGGATTGAAGTACTACCTAGATAATGAAACAATAAAAAATAAATAAAATGAAGGGCACATACTACAGTACTTTTAAAAAAAAAAATCCAGATGTATTTCTGCAACTCTTCCTGATACACCAAACAGAATAAACAGCTAAATAAAGGCAAATTGACTTTGAATACTTTGTGTGAACAACAGAAAATCAGTTATTCCTTCTTATTTAAAATTTTTGGTTTGAATTTTCTTAATAATCTCCTCATTAACAATACTTTACTTAACTGAGCCTGTTAAAAATGGATTTTCTTCCTTTTAAGTTGAGTTTCTTTGTGCCGCTTTGCCACACACACACACACAGATACCGAACGTTGTGCTTCTGATCAACTTCTTCCTTGAGTGAGCTTAATAGAAAGTGAAATGGAATATCAAAGCTATAAAAAAATCTCTTTGATTTTTTTTCCTTTTCCCCCCTGCTTGACTTTTTTGTGCACAGGGTGTCACTGACAGCTTATTTTCAAAGCAACTTTATTTTATTAATTTTCTTCAAGGGCTAGACTCAGATGTGGCCTTAAAACTATCTCGTTCTACTTCCCATAAATCATCTCGATACATGCTACAACATCATATCATGCATGCAAGATTCCATATCGTTTTCAAGCTTTTGTACTCATGCATTTAGTCAATCTCTAGTCTTGGTTTTACACTTGTTTGCTTTTCCTCTCTCCCTCAGGTGAGTTTCTCTGGGTGAACGGTTCAGCGTTTGGAGGCCCCTGGGTGCTCAGTCCTTGGCTATGGGGGGGACAAGGTCCTTGTAGCCTGGACATGGCTGTGTTCTTCCACCCCAGGCAAAGTGGGCAGTACACTGTTTGGCTTATAATGCGAGACAAGTCCCCTCTCTCCCTCTTCTCCACCGACACTCTCCCGCGCATCACAGGGTAAGCCCATTTCTATACAACTACAATTGGGCAGAAGTGTTAGGATTCTTTTCTCTGTGGTTAATTAAATTTTTGTTGATGATTTGAGGGAATTAGAAACCACCAAAATGTGTTTTACTGTGGAGTTCAAAAAGCTGAGATGAAATATCTTCATTCAAGACAATGTGTGCTTGTTTTTTGTCTGACATCTGACATCATTTACTTATTTTAAAGATTTAAAGATTGTTTATTCATTTATAAGATTTAGAACTTGTTGCGCTTGCTGTTTCAGCACTGACAGGTACAAAACTGCTTTGTTGATGTTTTTCTCTTTTCTAGCATATTACCCTTTCACATGTAAACAAGATACACCTTAATGAAAAAAAAACAAATGTGATAATCTGACCAGTTATATAGAAAAGTGAAATTCCCCCTGGTACTTTAGTGTATTTAAACTGAATATTGGTCCATTTTATCAAAGGAAGGTTAGGCAGTACAACTGCATTTCTTTGTTTTAAGCACAATGTTAGAGCAGGCGAGAGGGATATATTTACCAGGTTTATGTATAATAGCAAGAGTTTTAAATTTGATATTATGCTGTGTTAACCTTGAGTTTGTTCCATTATATTTACAGTTGCTTGGTTAATGCTGCATTTTATTTATCTGCATGTAGGCCTAGTAAAGATGTGACACCATTAGTGCAGTGGGTTACTGCTACAGTGACAGTACGTAGTGATGTTTAGAGTCACTTTATGATCTTTGTAAAACTAAAGATTTGTGAATGGAAACCATTCAGAGTTTGTCTTCATTACATTTTTCACAAGTATCATAACCGCGATGAATGCTGGGTATATTTCACAGCACATATTTGTACTCACAGTAGGCACAAATGCCTTGTAACATTAACATTTCTTCAAATACATTGTAAACAATGGATGAGTGTAAGTGAACCATCACAGGCCCACATTTTCAAATGGGCCTGGCAACATTGCATTTAACTGTGAGAAAGCATGGTACACAGTGATCACTCTGGTCAAGAGATCAAGACTTGGATTTTTCCTGTTACAGATAATTTTCTTCTTTCTTTTCTTCTTCTTCTAGTTTTTAAGAACTGTTTTTTGCAGTGCAGTTTGTTACTACCATGTGTAATTTACTTTTGCAGCAGTCAAAGTTAATGCGTTAGTATTATCTTATGGTGCGAGTAATCCTTAATTAACACCAGGTCTGTGGCCCTCTCACGCTGCCTTTTCAATGAAGGCTTTTCTGAGATCTGCGTTTCACACTGAGAGCAACAGGGCGACAGAGGCCATAACAATACCCGCTTCACCACTTAATACTTAGTATGTGTGGTCATATCCATGGGTGGCTTTATTAACATATCTGTTCTTTTTAGGGAAAGTGTCTGTAGGATGTGGTAATACAAAGAGCTGAGCTCACCTTGCCTCTATGAAGTGGTTTCTTGGTGCTTGTGTGTCTAATCTCTTAAGGGGACTGGGATCATATGAATATCATGCTATATGCATCCCTCCAGCTTTGGCTGCACGTGAATGGGAGTGTGCATTAACATGTGTGTGTGTGTCCTTAAGGGAGCAAAGCAGGGATGTGCTCATTACATGTGTGACAGATTAGGCTGTGCATTGTGTGCGCTCTCATTTGTAGTCAGAGACTGCCATCCTCCCACACCATCCCTGCCATCGTAGACTCGCTCAGCTAAACTCCCCACATTTCTGCTCTGATGGGAAGACTCTCTTATTATAAAAAAAAAAAGAGAGAGGGTTAAAACAAAGCAAGAAGAGCCACCCACAAACATCGGAAGAGTCAGTCAGGTTACTAATTGCAAATCTGTGCCTTTGCCTTTGAATTTTAATGCTGTGTTTTGACATGTTTGCCCAATTTGGTTGGGCATTTAGCACAAGGTTAGTCAAGTAGGAAACAAAAAAAAATCCCTGTACACATTAGTCATTTACCAGGGTCTTTCTAACTCCAAGGTAGCTTGAATCTTATTAGGCTTCATTATTCATTTTTTATTCATTTTTTACATTTCCCTGAAGCTGGAGACATTCAGCTCAGAATACAATAATGGATTCTACATTAAAATGCAGGTTTAACATACAGGGAAAAAAGAAACAAAAATGAATGTACTAATGTCCATCTCATCCTAAATTCCAAGGCTTCAAAAGTAATTATTTCCATGCTAATTTGGGCATGAAATAGCATGCATACATATATATATGTATATATATATATGAATAAAATTCCCCACTCGCCCCTGTGGGCGGTCAATCCTTCAAGCTCGGGTCCTCTACCAGAGGCCTGGGAGCTTGAGGATCCTGCGCAGTATCTTAGCTGTTCCCAGGACTGCGCTCTTCTGGACAGAGATCTCCGCTGTTGTTCCTGGGATCTGCTGGAGCCACTCGCCTAGCTTGGGAGTCACTGCACCTACTGCTCCGATTACCACTGGGACCACCGTCACCTTCACCCTCCACATCTTCTCTGAGCCCTTGGTATTTCTCGAGCTTCTCGTGTTCCTTCTTCCTGATGTTGCTGTCATTCGGAACCGCTACATCGATCACTACAGCCGTCTTCTTCTGTTTGTCTACCACCACTATGTCCGGTTGGTTAGCCACCACCATTTTGTCCGTCTGTATCTGGAAGTCCCACAGGATCTTAGCTTGGTCATTCTCCATCACCCTTGGGGGCATCTCCCATTTTGACCCCGGGACTTCCAGGTTATACTCGGCACAGATGTTCCTGTACACTATGCCGGCCACTTGGTTATGGCGTTCCATGTATGCCTTGCCTGCTAGCATCTTGCACCCTGCTGTTATGTGCTGGATTGTCTCTGGAGCATCTTTACACAGCCTGCACCTGGGGTCTTGCCTGGTGTGATAGACCCCAGCCTCAATGGATCTTGTGCTTAGTGCTTGTTCCTGTGCTGCCATGATTAATGCTTCCGTGCTGTCTTTCAGTCCAGCTTTGTCCAGCCACTGGTAGGATTTCTGGATATCAGCCACCTTCTCTATCTGCCGGTGGTACATACCGCTCAGGGGCCTGTCCTTCCATGATGGTTCCTCGCCTTCCTCCACTTTCTTGGGTTTCTGCTGCCTGAGGTATTCACTGAGCACACTGTCAGTTGGGGCCATCTTCGTGCTGTATTCGTGGATGTTCCTTGTCTCATCCTGGACTGTGGTGCTGACACTTACCAGTCCCCGGCCCCCTTCCTTCCGCTTAGCGTACAGCCTCAGGGTACTGGACTTGGGGTGAAACCCTCCATGCATGGTAAGGCTACGGCCGTCTTCTTCTGTTGTTTTTTCTGCCACCACTATGTCCGGTTGGTTAGCCACCACCATTTTGTCCATCTGTATCTGGAAGTCCCACAGGATCTTAGCTCGGTCATTCTCCACCACCCTTAAGGGCGTGTCCCATTCCATGTATGCCTTGCCTGCTAGCATCTTGCACCCTGCTGTTATGTGCTGGATTGTCTCAGCATATATATATATATATATATATATATATATATATATACATATATAGTGAGAGAGATTCAGCAGAATGAGTGATTGTAAACAAACAGTGAAAGCAGTGATATCGCTTTTCAGATGTATATCATATCTTTGTTTGGCTGACCCAGTCAAACAAAGATACAGCAAACAAGATCTGAAGGTAGTGGTGTGCGATACTGCATATTTGGGTATCGATCCGATACCAAGTAAATATGGGCCAGTATCGCGATAGCGATACTAATACTTTTCAATAAATAAGGTGGATGCGTCATTGTATTGCTAAATCTCAATTACTTTTCATGACCTTAAGTGTTTTTTGTGATGTTTCCTTTTTTTATTATTAAATAATTAAAACCAGGACATAAATAGGATAAAGTTTATCATTGAATGGAAAATGCTTTATTATTAATTTTTTTTTAGAAAAATCTTAAATAAAGAGTGCACGGAAACCAGTAAACAAATTAAAACAAACAAGTACTGTTGAGAAACTATAATAAAAAAATGACAATTAAAATTCTCAACAACAAAAAAACAACTGGTGAAAATATAAATAATACGTGATGGTGCAACATCTAAACACAAGAGGGGGAGCAAAGTGTGCCTGCTCTGTCCTGCCCATGAACTTTCTATATATTATTAACTATATTAACATGCTCATACTGAAGCCAGGACTTTATATAGACTTTAACCTCCATTGTTTGATTTCAAAATAAGTGTTCAAGGACTGAGGCAAAAAATGTCACTGTCCATGTCCATGCTAGTTTCTTGTCTCTAAACTTAGTTTCAGTTTTCAGTGTAAATTCAAACCCCTGGGGTTCATAGTGTTCTACACACTAGTATTAATGCTTCAGAACAACTAAAATTTGATTGTGGAGATTGTGCTCAGGATCGTGCTTTTTGGGGAGGAAAAACAAATTCAGGCCATGCAGCAACATCATAATGAATAGCCATGTGTTATGCACGGTGTCACTTGAGACACTGGCTGTGACTTTGTTCTGTATCCAGTATCTTATTCTTGTCATGTGATTAACTGATCCTTCCCGTGTACTTCTTTAAAGAACAATTAAACCCTTATCCAACATCGTTTAGAGCTTCACAAATGCCATAAAAGGCCAAATCATTAAAATAACATAACATAACTTCACTGACCCTCCAAAACTACACTTTTATTTCTGAAAAATTGGGACCTAGAAATTAATAATATCACACATAACAAGTAGATAGTCCTTACACTGTGCAGTCAGCATTTTTCTCAATTAATTAGTCATTTGATGTTTCAAACTAAAGGATAAAAGAATAAATTTTTAAGCTTATGCAACTTCTGCATGTAGCAATATTTTGTTGCTGTGACAAACTCCAACACAATCACACTCCAGCTCCAGCCTTCACCCAAGGAGAGAGTGCTTGCTTTGAAAGTCCTGAAAGCTGCTTGACCGTCTGAGTTTCATTAATGTTGCATCACATCTGATGGTGTTGTCCAAGCACATGAAATCTTTGAAAATGAAATCTTTTTGTATAATACTTTATACACTTCAAGTTTGTTTCGCAGTGTAAAAATAAATGTATGGACATTTTTTTGTAGAAAAAATGAAAAAAGTATGCCAATTATGGAAGAATGAAAAATTAACCACCTTAAGAGAAAGAGCCAAATAAGTCGTTACCGTGGGTCGGAGGGCTTTTTGCACGTAATTACTGTAGCACTCTTTATCCAGTTTAGCGCTAATTGTGAAACACTGATGGAACAGCGCAGCACTGTTGACTGAGGTGTATTTTTGCAAACACTGAGTGACAACAAAGTAAGGGAAAGAGACAGCCTAAACTTACCAAACAGATTGATGAAGGTTTGCAAATAATTGCTGTCTACTTTATAAATGCAGATAGATTTCTAAGACATTGCAATAAATCTGAGTCAGCCTGCACTGATGAGCCCAATTCATCTGCAATGATTGTCTTTGCAAGAGAGGAATCCACTTAAATGGCTGCTATCTGGCTGTATTCTGGTTATATTCTTATACAAAAACAAGGTTGCCAACATCATGTTGACGCTGTGCACCAATGGTGATGCAATGTGAAAATAGGTCCTTTTTCTGATTAATTGAATAAAGTGAACATTTGGCTAACTGAAAGGACATAAAATAAAACAACGATGAAGGAACAAAGCACACAGAAGAGAACATGGGTGGCAGTTTTCTGAGTGACTGGTAGGTCGGAAAGATTTTTTTTCTCACTAGTATGTAAGTGGAATTATAAAGTTATAGTTTTTTATGGTTTCCATCAACCTCCTGCCTCAGATTTCTTAACATTGCATTTTCACAGCATCAGTTCCAGAACAGCTGTCTTCATGTATATGAGAGCTACAGGATGTGTGTTTTCTGGCCAATATTTATTCAGACTGTAATGTCCTCATGTTGATGTGTTTCTCCACATGAACTCTGTAGGAGTACAGTCTTTGCACATGCCAGCAAGTAAAGGGCCGTGTGTATACAGGGAGTGCAGAATTATTAGGCAAATGAGTATTTTGTCCACTTCATCCTCTTCATGCATGTTGTCTTACTCCAAGCTGTATAGGCTCGAAAGCCTACTACCAATTAAGCATATTAGGTGATGTGCATCGCTGTAATGAGAAGGGGTGTGGTCTAATGACATCAACACCCTATATCAGGTGTGCATAATTATTAGGCAACGTCCTTTCCTTTGGCAAAATGGGTCAAAAGAAGGACTTGACGGGCTCAGAAAAGTCAAAAATAGTGAAATATCTTGCAGAGGGATGCAGCAGTCTCAAAATTGCAAAGCTTCTGAAGCGTGATCATCGAACAACCAAGCGTTTCATTCAAAATAGTCAACAGGGTCGCAAGAAGCGTGTGGAAAAACCAAGGCGCAAAATAACTGCCCATGAACTGAGAAAAGTCAAGCGTGCAGCTGCCAAGATGCCACTTGCCACCAGTTTGGCCATATTTCAGAGCTGCAACATCACTGGAGTGCCCAAAAGCACAAGGTGTGCAATACTCAGAGACATGGCCAAGGTAAGAAAGGCTGAAAGACGACCACCACTGAACAAGACACACAAGCTGAAACGTCAAGACTGGGCCAAGAAATATCTCAAGACTGATTTTTCTAAGGTTTTATGGACTGATGAAATGAGAGTGAGTCTTGATGGGCCAGATGGATGGGCCCGTGGCTGGATTGGTAAAGGGCAGAGAGCTCCAGTCCGACTCAGATGCCAGCAAGGTGGAGGTGGAGTACTGGTTTGGGCTGGTATCATCAAAGATGAGCTTGTGGGGCCTTTTCGGGTTGAGGATGGAGTCAAGCTCAACTCCCAGTCCTACTGCCAGTTTCTGGAAGACACCTTCTTCAAGCAGTGGTACAGGAAGAAGTCTGCATCCTTCAAGAAAAACATGATTTTCATGCAGGACAATGCTCCATCACACGCGTCCAAGTACTCCACAGCGTGGCTGGCAAGAAAGGGTATAAAAGAAGAAAAACTAATGACATGGCCTCCTTGTTCACCTGATCTGAACCCCATTGAGAACCTGTGGTCCATCATCAAATGTGAGATTTACAAGGAGGGACAACAGTACACCTCTCTGAACAGTGTCTGGGAGGCTGTGGTTGCTGCTGCACGCAATGTTGATGGTGAACAGATCAAAACACTGACAGAATCCATGGATGGCAAAGAAAGGTGGCTATATTGGTCGCTGATTTGTTTTTGTTTTGTTTTTGAATGTCAGAAATGTATATTTGTGAATGTGGAGATGTTATATTGGTTTCACTGGTAAAAATAAATAATTGAAATGGGTATATATTTGTTTTTTGTTAAGTTGCCTAATAATTATGCACAGTAATAGTCACCTGCACACACAGATATCCCCCTAAAATAGCTAAAACTAAAAACAAACTAAAAACTACTTCCAAAAACATTCAGCTTTGATATTAATGAGTTTTTTGGGTTCATTGAGAACATGGCTGTTGTTCAATAATAAAATTATTCCTCAAAAATACAACTTGCCTAATAATTCTGCACTCCCTGTACCAATCTCTTACATTGCATTATCACTACAAGTACCCAGTGGCCTCAATTGCAGGTGCATTAATATCTTGCTTAATGAAAGGAGGATAGGGCA
Source organism: Perissodus microlepis (assembly GCF_051167445.1). Taxonomy (NCBI): domain Eukaryota; kingdom Metazoa; phylum Chordata; class Actinopteri; order Cichliformes; family Cichlidae; genus Perissodus; species Perissodus microlepis. Next base: position 13,116,565 of record NC_140479.1, on the reverse strand, counting down.
GGACAGTGTGGAAAAATGGTTGATATAGGTTAAATCACCGCAGTAAAGTAGGATCATCATAAAAGTGATTGATAGGTAATGTAATGTGGGGGAAGGAAGCATCAAAGGAGGCAAATGTTAATGGTAATTTTGATGTACAATAGGAATATTATGGGGAGTGCTATATAATATAATCATTCCTCATACATAAGGTAGGATGTTAACGTTTATTACAGCAGTAGCGTTTGAAAGAATCCTTTTTCGTCGACACATTGATCTGGACAAAAGTCTTGAGCTACCCCTCATTTCTTTATATAGGCACTTCTTTATCTTTGTTTCCAAGGAGACTGACCTGTTTTTAAAGCAGTCTTGAGCAGTTGTTCTCCAGGTTTTCTGAAGGGTATTTAAAGTTTTCCTTCGGACATTGGCTTCTTTTTCACTCATTTTCAGTCCAGTCCACTCTGGCTGTATTTAGAGGATTTTTTTTATCATTCAAACATAAAAAAAGGCCCCTAATTCTGATGGCGGAACCGGTGTTGAGTCTGCATGTAACAGACAAGTCAGCAAAGAACTGATTTCAAATTTGATCTTTCAGCACTTTATTAGTATGGTTAGGTATCGGATTAAAAAAAACATAATTTATTCCCATTTCTTTAGTTGAATCTATGCACCAATAAGCTGATTCCCAAAGAACTATGGTGTGCATTGTGTCATTTAAAAACTCTGATGGAACTGGACAAATTGAGGACAAAGGAGGCTTATCTAAATCTAAAAGAACTAAAAGTCATCTCCTTGAGAAATATGAACAAATCCAGCAAATACCTGGCATGGGACCTGATAGATGCAAATTACTGAAAGGCCTTATCACAAAGAGTCTCAATGGAAGGGAGGCTGTTGCAAAGAAGTAATGATATGTCTTAAGAAATGATGAGAAGTTTTAGTTCAGTTAGTGTCTACAGCCATCTGTAAAACACAGTGGAGGGTCTGTCATGGTTTGGGGCTGCATTTCATCCAGTGGTGTAGGGGATTTAGTCAAATTGATGAAACTGTGAACATGTACCATCAAGTAAAGTACCATCAGGTTTCGATCCACCGTGCAGTACCATCTGGAACGTTCCAGCCTCATGTTTTAGCATGGAAATGATCCTAAACACATTGCCAATGCAGTAAAAGCATACCAGGAGAAAAAAAGTCACAATGGAACACTATCGTCCATGGATTAGCCTTCCACATGGCCCAGACCTCGATATACTACATATTGACTTTCAAGGTTATTAGAATTGTACAAACTCAGTTTTTGCCTTATATATATTAATTTCCATGTATGTTTGCAAACGTTTTCAATAAGCTGGTCCATTTTCATAACAAAATGAATAGAAATAAGAAATCACTCAATACTTTTGCAGAACAGTACTGTACGTCAGTCATGACCCCACTTCAGTCATGTTATAATTAAGTAATGTTGCACATTTTGAAACTGAAAAATCTACAGATTACTGAATGTCATCAGTAATGGAACAGCTTCGGTTTCTACATCAATAAGATGAAGATGCAGATATTTAGTGTTATATTTGAGTTCTGATAACTATTTAAACTGGACAATAAAGCAGAAAAGTCCTCTACAGGCTGTTGAAATTGTGTGAGGTTATGCATTGAACATTTTGATATTGTCACTGCTGGAAAGCAAGATTTACTCCATGCAGCAATATCAGTGCCCTTTTCTGATTTCAAAGGGGTTTTTTTTTTTTTTTTTTAACTCAAAAAGAATTATTTCCTGCCAACCCTGTACTTACCATTTAAAAGAATGATAAATTGAATGAAAACAAACCAAAAGTGTTAAACAGAAAGTGCTCAGACATGATGCAAACCACAGACTCCAGGCTGACAAACATGTGACTTACTACAGTCCTTCTCCTGATGTGGACTTTATCACTATCTGTCTAATGTTGCTGTGGATGTCGGGGGATATCACCTTGTCCATATCTCTACGAAGCCATCAGCATCAAACAGAGTGGCAGGATTTCATTCACTAGTATATGCAGTACTGTCTTTAAACACATCATCTATAGAGACATCGAATGCAGAGGCTGCTGTTGCTGCACTGCTGCCATGTTACTCAAACTGTAGACACAATGTGAGCATTACCAGTTGATGCAATCTGTATGTACAATTAAGAGTTTCCATGGTTATAATTGATCAAAGTGTTCCCACACAGCAGAGACAGCTGGCTGGAATCAAAGGCATAACTGTATTTTTATGTCAAATTGAACCAGCTTGAATCCCTGTAAGTGAAAGGGATTATTCTTGCGACTAACTTAATTATTCAATTTACATTCCCATAAATGAAATAAGAAGCAGCCACAACACTGACATCATATGTGTCTGTCTTTGCAGTGGATACACTTAGCGAGTTGAATTATTGCCAACTGCTGCATTACTTAACTTGTAAAATAAAGAAATCAATATAAACTGCATATTAAGTTAGAATGAAGAAAATATATTTTAACTCTCAGTAGTGATAATACAAAAGCGTAGTCATGACAACTGTTAGTGTATAGTTACTTGTACTGCTTTTTTAATCATAATTTTCAAAGGGGCATGGATTGTTGTCCAAAGTGCATTAAGCAGGTTTCATTTGAGTTTGATAGATTAATACCCTTTTGATTTAATAAAGACACTTTGGTGAATAATTAATGTTTCGATTTTTCAAGCTTTTAGGTTTTATCTCAGCTCACTTATTACCAGTGGTTTCAAAAGAAATAAATAATATAGAAAAGTAATTGTGCATCATCAGTTCTCTTCTGTAGCCTCACAGTGTTTTTGTGCAATGATCTTGGCACCCTTTTATATTTATATTTTACAGTGTCATGTTTCTGCTGTACAGTAAAAACTCTGTACTGCAATCGTGACACATCCACCCCACAAAGAGTCTCTTACAGCCATGTTTCTGGGTCCTTCAATGAGTGAAGCTAAACTAGAGTGGGAGAGATGGGTAACCTCGAAGCCCTCTCTCTGGCAAAGCAGTGTATCTGTGCCTGGCAGGAATCTCCACTCCTCCACTTAGTGATCACAAAATGCTAACCTCCAGGTCCCGGACTGTAGTTGCCGCAAGGCCACAGCTGATGGGATCTTCATAGCTGTGGATCTGGGAGTTCTGCCAGTGGGAAGGTTACAATTGTTAAAGATCGTTTGGAGAAGAGGAGAAGGCAGCTTAGAGCTATGATTTTGAACTTTTGGACTAATATGTACCTCGAGACATTATGCACCAATTGTACATAATGTCTCAAGGTCATCGATGGAGCCATAATCTGCCATATGGTTTGTGATATCCTGCTGGACATGTGTACTGCAACATAAAACTCTACTGTTTTCCAGCCAGTGGACTGCCTCTCTATGTAAAATCACTAGCTTTGAAGTAACTTTGATCTTAGCATCAGACAGTGTATAGTGATCCACATGATGCCATACAATCCATATGATGAACAGTGGAACTTCCATCAGTAAGCAGCAGTTTACAGTGCAGCTGAATGACGGCAGGTTTACAGCTATACATGGACGTTTGTAAACAGCATGTAAAATTATCATGAAGCAGTTTTATACACCTGATAAACTTGGTAGTTGTAAACAGGTCTGGTATGATTATACACAGGTAAACTGTAGATTAAATAATGGCAATGGTCGTTAGTAATGGGGTGACCGTGGCTCAGGGGGTTGGGAAGCGCATCTGTAACCGGAAGGACACTTTACCCTACTGCCTACTGGTGTTGGCCAGATGGCGCGATATGGCAGCCTCGCTTCTGTCAGCCACAGTCTGCCCCAGGGCAACTGTGGCTACAACTGTAGCTTGCCTCCACCAGTGTGTGAATGTGAGAGTGAATGAATAGTGGCATTGTAAAGCGCTTTGGGTGCCTTGAAAAGCGCTATATAAATCCAATCGATTATTATTATTATTATTATAGTGTTATTAAAAAGCCAACAAAGTACAAATTAGACTGTTTTAGTCTGAGTTCTTGATGCCTTTTAAGAGTGAACATTTTCACAATACCTGAGTGAACTACTTCATTTTAGAATCTAAGTTCAGGTATTAGTGTCAGTGGTTCTTTTCTAAGAGTTACAGCTCAAATGAATTCAAATTTTACTGACTAATACTGCTGGCAATCAATCGGGTTTTGCTGGGATGCTTCAAGTTTATTTGGAACTGGTGAAACGCTATGTAGTACTCCAGCAACTGGTCACCAAGAGGTTGAGCGTACAACACCCTCAACCTATGGCTGATCGCAGGATGTTTTCACAGGTCGCCTGGTGGGAGACAGTCTGTCTCAGAATAGCTGTGGTCCAACTTAAACTGTTGAAAGTTTGCAAATAATTGCTATCTACTTTACAAAGTCAGTCAAGCTTCCAGCAGATTGCAATCTGTCTGACTCAGTCTGCACTGATGAGTGAAACTCAACTATGAGTGTCTCTTTGCAGTACTGGACTTGATTCAACTCGTGCACTACTAGTTTTATCAGGTTATATTCCTATACCAAATACATCTTCCAGAAATGATGTTACTATGTGAATTTCTGCTTTAAATTTTGTCAGGAATTTAAGTACCTAATGAGAATTTCTGTACGTTAATTGTGTTTTTAATTTAATTATTACAGACTGCTTGCCGTTGCTGACTTGACCCCATTTATTACCAAACTTGTAGCGACTAGCAGCAGACTGACACTTAATGCAATTTTATCACCGCCTTGATGCACCAAAGTCACTTTGCAAAAGCAGCTGGCTATAAGTAATTGGGTACCTGGTCCCCATTTTTGAAGCAACCATTTCAAAGGCAACACAGTTGGTCACATTGCAGTCTTAAAACATTGTTTTACCTGGTGTGACTGTACTGTATGATGGTGACACATCACATCTTTCATTGCATCCTTTTTTTTAAATCTCCCATTTCCCTTAGATAATAACATGCTCATGCTCTTGGACCATGTGGATTATTAGCCAGCTAGTTGGGTAGTAAGCAAGGAGAAATATTTGAACCAGTCAAAGGATAGCTGATCCAAAACTAGCTAAATCATTAGGACTATTAGAAGTTATTAGAAGAAAATTGTCTTCCCTGTAATGGGTGCCCAGTGCCAAAATGTTTGAGAACCCCAGGTCTATTCAGCAGCTAATTTACAGACAAAACTGACCTATTTTAAATAAAAGATGCTACACAAAAACAAATTACTTTCAGTGGCTGCAAAGACCATTATATTGTACTGCACATTATACAAGATTTTTTCGTGATACACTTCTCTATGTCACATCAACGCAGTTGGCAAAGTGGATGTGTATTAGTTCTGCAGTTTTTAGCCATAGAAGCCTTGATAAATGGAGCCATGAACACTACCGAATCAAAGAAAAGAGGAGAAGCTTTGCATTGTGAGTGAGTTCTCAGGCAGCAGCACTAAGAGGGAATTGAAAGTAATACATTTTTGTGTCTTGACATACTCTTTCCCTGTCTTTCTCTGTCTTCCTGATAGCCTTCTTTGCTTTTTTCTCCTGTTTCAAATGTAAATGAGACATGTTATAGCAACAGCCACACAACTGTTCTTGGTGGCTTTTATACCAATTTCCCGAAAAAGGAGGTGGTGGAATTATTTTCACCGACTAAAACATTCTACCTCTCTGTGTCTGCCATTCCCACCACTCCTTTAGCTTCATACTAAAATGTCCTTTCAGTGGATTTGACAAAGAAAAGGGAATATAAAAAATAAAAATACAATATATAATTTTTTTCTATAGATATTTGCGGCCACTTTTATATTATTCCTTTGTATTATTGTTCCTTTACATAATTCCAACATTTCTTTGTTATTTATTTTATCTATTTAAGTTTGAATGTTGAGCATGACCTGTGAACACACACGGTGCCAGTGTTGTACCTAGGAAAATAAAAGAATACAGTAATAAAGTAAAGTCAGGTTTATATAAATATCCAACTAAATTGGGGGGAATTTATTGAGGGATCTTTAAAACATTTTGCTACACAGTTTTTGCAATTTTTATCTTCTAGTGTCATCTACATACTTTTTCCTCCGTCTCAACAAATTTCATCATGGAGCCTTTGTAGTGTTTTCTTGGCAGTTTCTGGTGGGACTTCATCAAAAGCTTTAGAAATGAAACATTTCAGGCTCATATATGCACTCGTGAAAAGAAAAAAAAGGAGTCTATCCACAGATGAGTTATGTCTTGTCATCGTCAGCCTGCATACTTTACAATTTTCTCGCTCTCATGCACACTTTTTATATTTTCCCCTTCTTCTCTGCAGGCAGGTTACATAATGAGCTATAGGTTTTATTCCCAGCTCTTCCCACTGTGCTCACAGACCTTCTGTCTTATCTAAGAATCTCTAATCATATTTTCCCAAAGTTGTCTTGTACATTTCTGACACCCTTTCATAATAGCAGGAGAAGGTGATATTTGGTGGAAAAAGGAAAAAGAAAGGATAAGTGGCCTAGTTTTCATGCCAATACTGAATTTCCGTTTTACCTTTGGCAAGAAATTTCAAGCCCAGACATTAACTAAAGCTTAGCACCTAAATCACGAAAGCCTCTTCCTGTTTTGCATCAAAGAAAATGCTGAGATAGAGATAGTGTGTCTTCTCCTTGTTTGCCCTCATCTCCTTGTGGGCTTGTTTTGAGAAGAGCACTTTTCTCAGGTGTATGCATACAGTGTTAACTCGGGATAAAAATGTCAGCTACTCAGACAGAAAATGTCATGTATAACCTTATTTAAAAATCCAAGATTTAAAAACCAATAAATCGTTAATTTTAAAATGTTGCTGTAATTCCTGCAAATAAAGTATCTGGACTCGGAAGTCTTGAGAATGATCTGATGGTATGGAAAAGGTCACTTGTTAAAACACGAAACATTAAAGTTCAGTCACTGTGAACTTTATCTTCCAAATGTGTTATGCAGAATTCTTTTATTGTATATACTCTGATGTATTTTGATCCATTGGGTTTGGGACAGTCCTCATTGCACCATTTGTGCAAGCTGTTATTACAACCTGTCATGAACAGGACTCTTTCTAAAATGTATAACCTCGTAAAAAGTTGTATTTGATCCTAATCATGATCTTTTTCTAATGCTAATCAAGTCTTTTTGGTGCCTAAAGTTATACTGCCGAACAGTTAAAAAAGCAAATGCTGCATGCATGTTGTATGTCGTCACAAGGACTCTTCAAGGGGCGATACAGACAGTAGGAAGAAACAATAAATTAGCCAAGTAATGATATTAAAGTGCAGGCCATGTTTGTTTCTTAAGCTCGTGACATATCATTTTGTCGCTTGGTCACCAGTTGATATTCTTGGCTCCAGTTGCCTAGGTAACCCTCTAATGTGTCTGGTAACAAATCAAATATCAATCAGTGGTAGCCTGTGCTGCCATTGGTAGTCACTTCTATCGCTCCCTTGAAGTTCAGAAAGGTTTTGCCGATCATTGCTTGAAGTCACAGGATGACATTGATTTTCTGTGGTCTCCGATTGCCACATTTCATGTCATTTCCTGTGTGAATGCCCTTTTGGAACCTTTTAGTTTACTTGAATTAAGTAACCAATGAATGTCTTCACCCAATGTGAATAAAAAAGAGTTGCCAAGCGTTTTGTGTTGAGCCACAAAAACAACCTCATAGTTTTTTCTGGGAAAAAGTAATGGTTTCATTAACATCTCTAGGATTCTAACCTTAGAGCCCATAAATACTTTTACCAAAAATTTGTGACAGTCCATTTAGTAATTGTCCAAACATCTGACAAAAAATGTCAACATTGTGGTGGAGGCAAGGGATCACCAATGATTTCCTGGCTTTGTCCCCGGTGTATTTGTACAAAATTTGACACCTAGTTGTTCAAAAACAATATTTGTTCCATTTAGCAGGTAATAGCTTGTATTTGTATTGTTTCAGTGTGAATTGCAGGCTAAATCTGACAAAAAATAATAATCACAAAGAGCGGCAAATATAACCATAACTGTAGAGAGACACTTGTGAATGTTCTTATCTACTAATGTAAATGTATAACTGGTGTCATTTTCAAATCTTTTTTGAGAGCTACTAAATGTGCGAGAATTTAAATTCATTTGCTTTAGAACTATTGAATAGTTTATCTGAAGCTTCTAGCCTTGGTACCAGGCAACCATTTGTCAAGTGCCACACTCAAGTGGCACTCTATTGGAAAAACAAACCTGCTGTAGTAATTTCAGAAAATGTTCTTAGAGCCAGTTGATGCCATTTGGGGTTATCGGGTAGGTCAGATGAAGGTGGGAAGTCAGCCAAATATAAAATGTCAAATATAAAAAGGGTGAAAATATACTCTCTGAATAGGCTGAATTTGTTTCCACTTTTGTGTTACGTAGGGCTGCAGTGTGTGTGACATTTGCGCTTGTAGCTTGTTCAAGGGTGCTGGATACATTGGCGTGTTTGCGTCTGTACACGTGTCTATCAGAAAACTTAAAGATCTGACACAGAACTCGAACTGTCAGCCTTATTGTTGAAAAGTCTGTTTTTCTCTACAGCCCACAAAATTTTGCCCTTCTTTGCTGAATTGTAGGTATTTAACAGCATGGAAAAGTGATGATATGATTTGATATGTTTGAATGTGTTGTATATGTATGTGTTGGTTATTGTTGCAGAAACAGCATTGCTAATAATGCAAAGGTTTAAAACTACAGTAGCATGTCAGCTGTCCTCTAGCCCAACTTGAGACACTTGGACTATAGTTTTGTGCCATGGAGTGCCAGGACTCATGGTACTCTTAATATTCTTTTATATACAGAATAGAGATCCATCCATCACATCGTAACTTTATAAAGGATAAACCCAAGTGTCACGCCTGGCTCACACCATATACTGAATGCTATGACCAGCAGGGGGAGACTGATCTGGTTGCAAAAAGAAGACTGTTGATATAGAAAAGGTCTGTTGCTCAAAAAACATGTTGCTGATAACTTTAGCTGATTACTTTCATGACACATTGAGTAAAATGTTAAGATCATTCTGTATATTATGGTCCTTGTTAGAGTCAGAAAGTAGGGCAACAGTGTATGCTCACTGGCTAATGACGTGTTAGTCACAAATGCATTCATCAGGGAATTCTTTCTTTTTTCAGAATATAGCAGTTAAGCTTGTCTCTTGTTGTGTCCCAGACAAGTGGAAGACTGAAGCAGTGGCTTGGGCCTGTCTAAAGCAGGGTCACGCCATCACTTAAGTATCTCAGTATTTTTTTCCCTTTAGAGACTTTGAAAGACATTTATTTTTGTCATCAGATAAACTGCAGCTGTCCTTAGATAAGCTTTGTGAGGATGAGTTATAAGAATTTATTAATTGATCCTCAGATGATTAAAATATTGTGCAGTCTTTTTCAGACCTCGGATCTGTACTCTGTGTCTGGACTGATCTCTGAATAGTTTTGGTACCAAAACCCTGACCTATAGACAGCTCATATATATCCACTAAATTTCCCATTAACATGCAGATATCAATACAGGTCTTATCTAACTCATAACACTTAATGTAAAACATCCTCAAGTATTGAAAAAAGTTCTTAATACAACTTCTAAACTATTTTATTCTTCTCGGTCGTTCACAGGTCATTTTTTTTATCAACAGTTAACTGACTTCTCTCCCAGCTTAACGTTTTGCATCACTTCATCTCAGCACAATGATGCATTTAATCTGTTTACAGCCTGCAAAAGCTAGCTATTATAGAGGAGTGCAGCTAATGTTGACAGAGAGAGAACAGCCACATTTTGCAGAGCTGAGTGATGGGCCTTTTGTTAGTTCACCAAGACTGGCTCCTCTGAAATTCAGCTGATTAGCTCGCTTCCTTTTCAATTAAAACATTCTTTATTTAAAACTTCGAGTATTTTCTTCTTTTGAAGTTCAGTAATACCATAAACAGGGCTGCACATAAGTGGTCCGCAGGTGCGCTTGTGCTGTCAAAATAAAAGACGTGCACCAGATAAGAAGTTGCGACGCGCGTTTGTGTACATAAGATTTTCTGGAGGAGGACAGACATTTGTTTAGAACTCTTAAAGATGTCGAAGAAGCAAGTTTCTTTAAGCAATTACTTTGGTGTTCCTCCACCTCCACAGAAATGTCAGAAGGAGTCCGAACCGCAAAAGAAGCGCGTATTCTCGGAAAAGTGGTTGCAGGAGGTGAGCTGGCTTCAAACAAATGATGAACACACAGAGATGTGGTGCAGAATATGCCACATCTCTGTACGTTCATCATTTGTTTGAAGCCAGCTGTCTGTCCTCCTCCAGAAAATCTTATGTACGCAAGCGCACTTTGCAACTTCTTATCTGGTGCGCGTCTTTTATTTTGACAGCGCACCTGCGGACCATTTATGTGCAGTCCTGACCATGAATTCACTATTGTTAACTTTGCAAATCTGTATGACTTTTAATAAAACTTTTAAATGTCCTGATGCGTATGTATTCACCACTTAATGAGTAAGATGAATTGTTAAATATGTGCTGTGCAGTATAACAATCATAACTTTAAACCTGCTGTTTTTTTCTTTTTTCTTTTTTCTTTTTTTTTTGGTGCCAGATTTAAAAAAAAAAAAATGAATCCACTCAGCAGTCAGCACTGGGTATGTATGTCTGATAAGTGGAGTCTTAACCACAGATCCAAAGTCTCCACCTGTCTGTGTTTTAAGTTAATTAGCTGACTCATTTGTGGTCCTCAGAGAGCAGAAATAGATATTAGTAATACTCACAAATGACGTAAGTGTCTGGAGAATTACACTTTATCGTCAGGCTTTGTGCTCTGGCACATTAAACTGTTGAAGCAGCTTTCACTGCTGCTGCCTTCTAACCTGAGAAGCAGATGCATCTGAGAGTTCATGTTTCATTTGCTCTGGTCAAATCCATCTGGCTCCTTGTCCCATTTAAACAGTTTCCCACCTGGCCTTTTTTGCACCGGGCCAATCAGAGACGTTTATCTAATACACTGGGGTTTTTGTATGATATCGGACATCTCTGAACTCTGTCTTGTGTTTACATTTTTACGCTCACTGCTATGTTGCTCTGTTACTCTGTCCATTTGCAAGAATTTCAGTGTGTGCCTGTCAATAATGCCCCTTGGAAACCAAAACCAAACTGACAGGTTCCAGACTAAATTGCTTTCAACATTTCTCTGGCCTCTTGCTTTTTTTTTCTTTTTCTTTTTTGAGTCTCTCCCTATAGTCTGGTCTTCATCAGGTAGAATGCAGCTCAATCAGATGACTCACTCACAAACCCATAAGAGCAGCACCGCCATGTTTGACAGATGAGTTGTTACCTTGGTCATGAACTGTTCCTCGTCTTTCCATCAGTTTTACTCAGGCTGATTTTTTTCATTTTTGTTGCACCAGTCCATAAAATGTTCTTGCACATTTCCACCTGCTATTTTTTTTTATGTTTTTGCAAACTTCAACCTTCTGTTTTCTTAAGGGATTTGCACCGCGTGATGATTCCCCTGCTGGCGTACTCTGTAGTCATGAAGGGGATTTTCTTTACCATACAAATTATTTTCTGGTCATCCACAAGGCTTTTACACCACGGTCCAGTGCTTTCTCCCAGCTTTTCTTTGTGCATGCTCTTTGAGAACGGCAGGTTATGGTGAACTTGTGATTCATTTTTCTGCATTGCTAAGCCTCATTTTTCTCCTTACATTTTTTCTTTACATTGGTAGACAACTTCAGTTTAATACTTTAAAGGAACACTTAGCTCTGAAATATTTATTAGCTAGCTGGTTTTTCTTTTCTTTTACAGAGGAATTTTTAGCCAGAAGAAAAGACAAATGACACCACTCTATTTAACTGAAACATGTACTTGTGACTGAAGGTTCTGTAATTTGAGTTTTTATTTATCATACCATAACAGACATTTTTGACAGACATAAGAAGAAAATGTCTAGTTTTAGTCACCCCCAATTCTTTACCAGGAGAAATCTTGGATAAGTGTTCAATTGCAGCTGAAACTTCCAATTTGGGCACTATACATTATGTTAAAAAGGCTATATCTTCCACGCAGTTCCTTCAGTGCTTCTTTCAATACCGACTTAAATTGAAGCTGAGCATTAGCACTTTATTCCATTCAGTATGAAATAGTAAATCGTATTCGGATTCGTTTGAAATTGACAATTCTAAAGTGCAAAGATGTTTAACTGCCCAAATACTTAGAGTCTGGATTGTGCCACGAAAAAGACATTCAGAATAGTTAGCTCTCAGCAGAACTGAAAATCTGCATCCTTTCACATTTTCAGCCCACTATTAAACACAGAACTTTGAGAACGAACGTCCTGTGCCACAGCCGGAGCAGCGGTAGGCCAATTTTGCTCTAAAACTTCATATTTGACATGTAGTGACAGGATGCACAGAAAACAATCATTCTTGACAATGGCCTCTCCGTTGATACCTTTAAACTGCTCTGGCTGCTTCAGGATGGCCAGTTTGATTCTCATAACTGCAAAGGCCATTAAGCATCAGAGGACAGCAGGGGGGCACGTGGTTCCTGCAGGTTTTTGTTTTGCACTTCAGAAAAAAGGATTTTTTTTCTCTACAGCCGCCACTGGGAGCCTGATATCCAGGTTTGTTGGCCCATTCCAGATGTATAATCACCTCCAATCAGGCCATCGTCCAGTCAACATTACCATCTGGTTGAATGGCACTTTGGTTATTGAAGTGCCTTAGAGGGCTGCTACAGCCAAGATTAGAGGCTTTTTTCCAAAAGCTTGAAACCCTGCATTTTCACAATGGGACTGGAGTCCCAAGAGAGACAGGCCTTTTCAGGTCAATCAGGTCATTCATCCAGCCTAACTGCAGTAGTTCAGATGTAATAAAGGTGGTAATTTACTGCTTATGGTGTTTTTTAGCATTTCTTCTATAAATATAAATGATGCACTATATCCGATAGAATAACAAAAGAAGATGAAGGTTATTTAGATTCATTTGGGCTATGTTTGTTAGCTTAAAACCTATATTGCTGAAATTTAAAGGGTTTTTTGAGAATAAAACATTTTTAATAACTTCTTATAGATCTACACTAATAATGTTGGCAGGTTGTCAGTTTCATAATTGGCCAGCAGTTATCCGCCTTTTTTTCTAGTGTGTAAAATTTGTCGTGTAAAATATGATTTTTATATAAAATGCTCAAACAAGTACACTTTGCATTGTGCTTGCAGTTTAAATTGTTCTTGTTGTTCGGTAAGCAGCTCTTAGTGCTCGTGTTTTAGGGTGTTTCCATTGATAGTCTCACACCAACTCATATTTAGAAGAGAAACAGATGGTTGTTATGGCCCCCTCTTCCTGAGGGTTACTTCCCCACAAGTAGCTGCCACTTGAGCTGCACTCACACATATGTTCATTATCACCCAGCTCTCAGTTGCTCCTCTACTACATGGCCTCTGGAAGCCATGCTGCCTGCACTTCTCCAACACCTGCAGAAGCACATGCACATGAAGCAGTTGACTCGTTTAGTGTCTCTTATTCAGCAGAAAGATCAATTGAAATTAAACTGAGTGATTTCTACACTTAGGCTTTTTTTTTTTTTTTTTTTTGGTAGGTGTGTTGTGCTGCTGCAGTAACAGCAACCAAAGAATATCCATCTGAGAGAACAGTCTGATTTATGGACTAGCTAATTCAGCTAGCCCTCTTCCTTCCTATTTTTTGTATTCCGACCAGCTTGCTAGCAGGCTGTGGGTCCACAGAGTCAACTCCTTCTCTGGAGAGGATCTCATCCTATCATGGGACATTCTCTATACTCTAGGGATGTGTTGCAATCAAGAGACTCTAATCAGGACTTGCGTTGGCTAGTGAACTGGTTTTTGTATCTCTGCACTAGTATAAGCAATTCTGCAGAGAAAAAGCAGGGTTAATATCACCTGCTGTTCACCAAAGAAAGGACTCCATGAAAAGAACTATGTCATACTCCAGTGTTATCCAGTGTATGGGGGGTTTTTTGATCACAAAGTGATTGGCAAATAAAATATTTGTAGCAGAGATACAGTGTCATTTAATAATGACTTTTAAAAATTGTGTGTGTGCTTCCTGGTACTGCATGTGTGCGCTTTCATACATACACTACAAATGGAATCTGTGAGAAACACTGAAACTTAATTACCTACCGGTTAGTTGTGACTATACATAGAATGGAGGATTTAACATTTATGAGTGCCATACAGTGCTACAACATCCACAAGTAGGTTACACATGCACAAATCCAAAGCGCTTGTGTGCCACTGCTAAAGGTTAGTGAACCTGCCCATCTGTGGAAATAGTGATGAATACCAACTGGAGGAGCCAGTTAGACAAAATTCAACCATAGCAGTTAACACTTTAAGTCAGTCATCTACAGTAGCGTATTTAGATATTTAGATATTTTCAGTGTTGCTCTTCTAAGATCTCTACATAAAAGAAATACTCAACCAAACAAAAGCTGCCCCAGATTGCTACATACTATAAAATAGAGCAGCACAAGTTGAACAAAAAAAACAATCAAGGTTAACTGTAGACTTTATACTGAAACCACAAGTTAAATACTGCACATCTGGGAGGTGTTTATTTATTTATAGATGAGAGACATTTGCAGTTTTTCTCACTCTTAAAAGTTTTATTTTGTTGTACGTTGCCGTGTCACCTTGTTTTTTTTACACAGGGATATGGTAGCAGAGAAAGAAAGATAGCAAGAAAGAAACCGACAGCACTGTGGGCCATTGTAATCCTTCAGGGAGCCATGGGTAATAGGATAGGACAGGATATTACACATGCAAAACTTCAAGAAGCATTTAAGCATTTTTCAGGTAACGGTTCCATTTGTTTGGAGATAGGCAGTGGAAGGGCAATATCTTATCTTCAGTTTTTTAAAAAGTAATATCAGGGACTCGAGATTGCCATGCCTGTTTTTGTACGGCGGAAATTGAAAGGAAATAAGGGTATAAAAGTGTATAACATGCAATAGAAGCTTTAAACTTAGTTTGAAACTGCAGCGTTGCCAGTATACTTTACATCCCATATCCCACTGAGCCTTTTTGAATGAAAAAGTACAAACTGGTGTGCCTTAATCTGTTTTACTGAGCAACTCGTCTGATTTGGTGTTTTACTCATCCTTTCATTTATTATGATATGAGAAATTGCAAGATTGCAATTTTATGAAATAATCACCAAACCTTTCGCCGCACGTTCAGTATTTCTTTTCCATTAAGGACTCGTGAGCTGGAGTTTTCATCTCTGCGGTTCTTGCTTCTCCCTTTAAGTGTCATCCTTGATGAGACTAATGCTTTACTTCTGCATATCTGCGCACACTAGCTCAGTTTGCCTCCAACTGACTCGGAACAAAGTGAGGGGATCAAAGAGCGATTTAATCTGATATTCCAGCATCCGAGGTTATTACAGTAGATGCAAGTGAGATACAGATGTCAGCCATCCTTGCATGAGGATATTCGTTTCTGGGCCAGATTAGATCTGTACAAATGGATCAAAGTGATGAGTGTCAACTAATTATTCTTTGAGCATGAAGTGGTTCTTTTTTTCCAGCATGTTGATGAAATGTCCCAGTTAGTGTGTAAATGAAGTGACACAGTCTCTAAGGGAAAGGGAATAGATACTGTGTCATTGGGTTATAACATTCACTGATTATCAGTCATTGATTACGTTTGAGTTGGGGGAGAAAGGCAGTTAGCTGGGATGATGGGGTGCTGTGTATGTAATATTTTTCATGTCATTCTCTTTCATGTGGAGCTTTGAAAATGACATTTGGTGTCTTAAAATGTTCCTTATCATATATATAGTGCATTATGGAAAATGGTTAATTCAGTTTATGGCCATGGAATAGTGCTGGGAAGCAGATAAACTTCTTTTTCTTTCCCCCTTTAATTTTTTTCTGCCAGCTGTGCATGCATCTTATTACAGTTTCTTTTGAGCCTTCTCTAATTTATTCAGGGTTTTAATGTTGTTTTTCTCAAACTTTCCTTTTGGGTATTTTTGCATGTCACTTTTCAGAGTTGTGCCATCTCCAAATATGCTGGTTGGGGTCCTTTGCTCATTTTTGTTTGCAGCATGGAACCAACTGGTCTTACTGAGGATGGCACAGGAGCCACGAACAACTAACAGACATCCCAGGAAGAGGTAAAAAAGTGATAAATTCAGATAAGAGAAATAAACAGAGATTAGCCCTATTCCAGGTTGACATCAGATTGCTGGACAATGTGGTGGACAAGCTAACATACCTACTGAGAAATCAAAGGGGCTTCTGTGAGTGCAGACTGCTGTGTTTCACAGAGATGTCACTACAAAAAAAATGCCTGGATGCTATCGTTACCTCTGATAGTTCTTCCACCGTTAGTGCAGACGGGAATAAATCAGAGCGGCAAGAACAGAAGCCTTTTTTCATTCACCAACGATATGGCCACACCGTTCACATTCAACAGAAGGAGCTGTATATAAAAGATGAACATATTCATTGTGATGTAACCTAATGTGTTGCAATCTCATTTTTAGCATTTAGATTGTTATCAGTCACTATGTGGAAGCCAAAATTTAGTGTATTTTAGATCAAGGGTAACTTATCAGCTTGGTGTTTAGGTCAGCAAACTGTACCCATAGACTAATGGTGCACTGCAAAGTCACAAATATCTGCGAAACGGTGCAACACCCTGGATTTTTTTTCTTTTGCATATTTGCTGCTGTGCTCAGGATCCATTGTCCTGTTCTATGACCAAATTTAGGCCAGCTTTTAACTGTCAAACAGATATTCATATGTCTGGCTCTAGAATACTTTGCTGGCAAACAAGCCCAAAACATCACCCTGCTTGACAGTACTGTTTGAGCTGGACATAGTGAAACAGTTAAGACAGACGGAAAGAGAAGGGGCAGACGTGCACCGAGCTAAACTGGTTCCCGTGTTTGTGCAGTTTCAAATTTAGTAATATGAATTATGGCCAATTATCTCCCCTTTGGTCTTGTCTGTCCAAAGGACATTATTCCAGAAGTCTTGTGAGTTGTTCAGACGCAACTTTGCAAACCAAAGCAGCGCTGCCATGTTCTTTTTAGAGAAAAGAGGCTTAGTCCTGGCAGCCCTTCCAAACAAGCCTTACTTTTTCAGTCTTTTTCTAATAGTACTGTCATGAACGGTAACATTTAACATGGTAAGTGAGGTCTGAAGAGTCTGAGCTATAGCTCTTTGGGGATTTTTTTGCTGTTTCTCTGAGCATTGCCCAATCTGACCTTGGGGAGAAATTACTGGGATGTGAACTCCTAGGAAGATTGTGGCATTGTGGTAAAACACATGAATGCAAAGCACACTGCTCTGTTTTTATAGAGGTGGCCAAGGGAATTTGGTTATCCGGACTTTTGATCAGAGTTTGACATTCCTGTCAAAACCTTGTTTCACACGACTCTCCCATTGTCCCCCATACAGTCATAAGGAAACAAAATCTTCTTTCTGTGTATCTTTTTGTACATTTTTACTCTGGTCATTTAAACATCTGTCTGTGGGGCGTGGCTCACTTTTACAGCCATCCACAAGTGACCGTTTAAAGCACTAAAATGTGTTTGAAGCTGCTGATAATGAGGATTTTGTTCCATTCATCAGATCAACACAGATGGAACCGTGCACGGAAAAGACAAAGCCAAGAATGCCACAATGATCAAAACGCATGTAATTAAGATTAGTAAGATAAGTCATGACTGATCAGTCTCATGTTATCTTGACCGAGCTGACCTTGTTCTTGTAAGACTTCAAGTAGTTTTCCAGCCATTCGAATAAAGACAGCAACTTCCCTCTGTAGAAACAATGCAGAAGCTAATCTAGAGACCTTTATATGGACATTTTTTAAGAAGATGATGCTGTGGTGGAAATGTTCGCTGGTCTTTCTGCAGAAAATGATGCCACCAACAGAAAACATGTTTTTCTCAAGGATCTCTTGCTGCCTCTGCGGCTGTGTTGACACTGTGTACAAACAGAAGAAGAGAAGAATGTGGCTAGGGCATAAACTTAAGGAGTACATCCTGTTTTAATATTTCACAGGCAGAAAATTTTAAAGGGGACTTGTGATTATTAAACATGGTTTCAGAGCTTCTGGTGCTCACAAAATCAAAGCAAAGTTCAGACAACTCATCCTCACAGAGGCTCGGCGACTTTAATGAGCTCTCTCTGAAGCCCAAAGATATCAGCAGTCAGTCTTCTTTATTAGCTATTATTGTCTCTAATGCTCAGTCTGGCCATTCAAAAACAGTTGCACCGTAGTTTGTATCAACAATGTGAAAATGTAGAAAATAATGAATCGCTCTGAATTTGTGAGGTTAAATGTGTTAGAGACACACTGCTAGTTTTCCATTTGTCAAACTAAGACAGGTTCTACATATAAAGTAATATTAATGCAGTGTTATGTTGCCATTGTGTATTACTTTTAAATTGCTTTATTTTTTTCTATCATCGTGGTCAGGGATAAAACAAGGCAATACAATTACTGCCATCATCTAAATTCCAATAAATAATTCCCTTAACAGTAGAAAATGAATCCGTGGTTAATTAGAAATGGTAATTGATACGGCCTTATAGAATTTTCTCGCAGTTAAACACATATTGCTTTGCTTGTTTGTTTGTTTTTTCTCCTCTTCACTAAAACCATAAATCTAAGCTTGGCTGTTTCAACGTGCTCTGGGGCTATTGGGCTTGTTTATTATAAAGCATCCTGTAGAGGTTTGGTATTGGGAATTGGGGTGGATAGTCTTGTAGTTTTTGGCTTTGTGGTTTGAGAACTGGCAAGCTTTGTGTTTACTTGGCTGTCACATGGCTGTCTTGGGCACTATGAGATAGATAAGACTATTCTTCAATCAGACACAGTTGTATATTTGAAAGAAACAGTAATGTAATACCTCACATCATTCAAATAAGCTAATATAAGAGCCTGTCCAAACAGTTTCTTGCTGTGGCATTTATCTACCAGTAAAAATAGTTATGCATTTGCTTGACAGTCCTGTGGAGTAAACGTTTAATTTCTAAAGTATTACCATGGGCTCTTTTCTCAAAAGTATTATCAACAGTTTTAGGGTTTTGAAATTGCAGCTCTTTTAATTAGCACTTGAAATTGGCAATTGGAGACAAGGCCCTGATGCATAATAGCCCTTCGGTAATTAATAGTGCATAAAAACATCCAGATGCTCATCAGTGCTCCCCTGCAAGAATTACCCTCACTCAGTGCTGAGCTGTAACTGTAACTCCTTTTTGACACATTAGAGCGTGGCCTGGTTTGGCTACCTGAAAGCAGCAGAAGCAGCTTTCACTTCTGACGTGGCGCATGCTGCGTTGCTGTGGCACATTTTCAGGCACAAGGCTGATAATGGAACACAGGCATGGTGAGAGGAAACTGGATTTGCTTTCAGAGAGAAACCAGATGGAAGGAAGCACTGAATGAAGTGATGCAATTGGGTGACGCGCTGAGGAGCTTTGCTGGTTCTGCTTCTCCAACACAGTGGCTTTATGACACGGCTTGAGGTTTATATTGATGTGCATATTCAGAGCAATTTTCCACTGGAGACACCGCAGAAGTAATGTGCATCTGTGGCAATCATCGAACTGAGTAAAATTGTTCATCGCAGATGACTATGCTATGTCAGTCATGGAAATTTTTAAATAATGAAAAATGAAATTGAAATGAAGAAAAACACACCATCACCATGCACAGGGAAACAATGTTTTTTTTGCAGTATAACCAAGAGAAACCTAAAATTAGAGAAATGTGAAGGGAACAGGAACTAAAGCCATTCTGCATAATTAGTAAAGCAAGTAAGTTTTACATCCATGCAAGCCTGAGTGCACCTGGTCTCATCTGATTTCAGAAGCTAAGCATGATCGAGCTTGACTAGTATTTAAAAGGCAGACAAACACAATTTATTCCTCAAAATTACAGCCTTCCACTTCTTTGTAAAAAAAAATGATGGAACGCGTATTCCAAAAAACAAACAGGGATGAGCCCAGCTCAGCCTAATGCCATTTAAAATGCAGCCAGAACCACTGGAAGCAGCTCCAGGTTTCTGGCTTTGCTTGGACCTGTTTTATGATTAGAAGTGTTAATGATAAAAATGATTAATGTGGTGTAATAATTTACTTATTAATTATTAATGGAAAAATGGAAAAAAAAATTTGATTGATTTTTCTACCGTGTGAGGCACAAACAAAATGTTTTGTAAATTTGGCCAAAAGCTCTTCCAGGGGAGTTTGCCTCTGCTTGTGAAATGCTGCTGTTTCTAAACTTGCGTCTCTGTGACAGACTGACATGGCTTTTAAAGTTAATCACTGATTATGAAAGCTGTTCGTTCACATTTGTTTATTTGTATCCCTTAGGTATCTGAGCAATAATATTTCCTGCCAACAGGAAATGTGGCGATGCATGTCATTCTGTGACTGCGTGCATGCTAACAGTGCAATGACCAGACGTTTTTGTGTGACCACCCAACAAACTGTTGCAGTTCTGGTCTCTCTCCGAAAATTGGCTTCAAGTTAATGGGTTGCCTGTTTGCCACAGCGGTGGAGAAAGTGCATGCATTACAGATGTGCGTCAAAACGAAGCTTGGAGAGAATAACCTAAAAACAGCAGCACTGAAAGTGATCCAGAGTTACAGAAGTGGACAACCTTGAAACGGGTGGTCATCCCAAGTTTATTTTATTTGTTTATTTTTTCACCACTCAGATAAATCATTACAAATATCGGTAGTTTAGAAATTATTCCCTGGAATCCAAGCAGGAAATAGGATGGAAGTGCACGACCAATCATAACAGTCGATCTGATGTCACTGCTGGAAAACAAGCATCGTTTTGCATAGCTCACCCTATTTACTTGAAAGATTAAGTACACAGTGAAGCACCATGTTTTCCCTCAGTCGTTGATTTTCAGCCTGCGAGTCAGTTTGATATGTTTTTAGTGTTTCCTTCACTAAACATTACTCCCTATCTGAGAACACCCTCAACTTACATTTAGTCTTTTGCTTCATGTTAACAAGAAAGAACTTCCAGCCCAGAAAGGTGCTGTAATTTCCCAGTAATTACAGAAGCTTTCCTGAGTCAAGAGCTGTCATTATGTTACCCTTCAGCTTGAGTTCATAGGAATCAATAAAATTGCAGAGTGAAGAAAGATCATTCTCCTTCTGTGTTTCTTTGATGTCAG
Source organism: Perissodus microlepis (assembly GCF_051167445.1). Lineage (NCBI taxonomy): Eukaryota > Metazoa > Chordata > Actinopteri > Cichliformes > Cichlidae > Perissodus > Perissodus microlepis. Next base: position 13,095,411 of record NC_140479.1, on the reverse strand, counting down.
TTGCTTTGTAAAACCAAACTGTCAAATGAATCATGCTCCAAGGCAGATGACGAAAAGCTCATGCTCGGGCGTTTGTTCACGCTCTGGTCCAACATAAGGCTCCATTTTGCTTCTCTGGAAAAGTCATATACATTCAGTGGTCACTTTATAAGGTACACTTTGATAGTACTTGGTTCCTTCAGATCAAAATTTCCTTCTAATTGATACTAGTGGGTTATAGTGGTCATTAGTTCAGATTCCGTAACGGTACCAACACTCCTAGTGGGCTGCTGGAGGCCTACAGTGGGTAAAGATGACGTGTAGAGGTCCCAACGAAAGTATGTCTCCCACCTGTAGATAGGGATACTGGGGCAGGTATCCTGTGGGCACACTGTAGGCATACTGGAGCAAAACCATACGTTAATGAGTAGACTGTGGGGCTGAGTGAGCTAACATTTATTCACAGTCAGTAAATAAAAATCGTATCAGGTGGTAAAAATTATAATGGTAATATAGAATAATTTAAATCCAGATAGTATCATAAATAAATACTACCGTTGTGGTCAAAAATGTATATGTACTCACCATGGACATGAATGCAATGGTAATTTGTGGCTTTTAATGATTTAGCTGTTATATTCCAGAGTGCAATGATCGTACAGCATACATCTTGAGTCCCCCTTTTCACTGAGTGTACTGTCTGCATTCAAATATTAGTTATTCAATTATTCGTTATTATTCATCTCTGGCTGTCTTTTTCCCGTCTTTCTTCCCTCACCATAACCGGCCGCGGCTCAAAGGGGGTCAAATGATTGTTGGGGTTCTCTCTCTTTTCTCTGTGTTACTGTAGAGTCTTTACCTTACAGTAAAAAGCGCTTTCAGGCAACTGTTGTTGTGATTGGCACTATATAAATAAAATTTAATTGAATCTTTAATCATTTTAAAAAACAAGGATTGCAAACTTATTTTGGATTTCCTCCACCAAATGCTTTTGATAGCTACCAACACGTTTCTGACATAATTCTGTCAGGATATCTGACGACTCCTGTTGGCAACATTTGCAGAGTTCATTTAAATTACTTGGATTCCTCGCA